>NC_087437.1:70140295-70765295 GCF_036321535.1 Camelus dromedarius
GTGAAGTATTACAAACTTTTATATAATTAAACTTACTATTTTAAGTGTAAAGGATTGTATCTTAGTTGGCTCAGGTTGCCATCACAAAATACATAGACTTCAGTGCTTAAAAAACAATTTATTTTCTCAGTCTGGAGACTAGATATTCATGATAAAGAGGCTGGCAAATCTGGTTTCTGGTGAAAGCCCTTTTCCTGGCATATAGATAACTAACTGCCTTCTCACTTTGTCCTCACCTGACCTTTCCCTGATGCCTGTGCAAAGGGATAGAGAGAGAGAGAGGGAGGGAGGGAAGGAGGGAGGGGGAGAGGTGGAGAGAATGAATGTGCACAGGGGAGCTCTCTGGTGTCTCTTATAAGGATACTATCACTATTGAATCAGGGTCTCACCCTATGATCTCACTTAACCATGATTACTTTCTTAGAGGCCCCATCTCAAAATATATCCACACTAGAGGTTAGGACTTCAACATATGAATTTTGGAGGGCACAAACATTCAGTCGACAACAGATACTTCCTCTTAAAATACTGAGTTTTTTTAAAGTATATGTTCAGCCTACTTCTGATCTTCAACTTTTAAAACCTTTGGTCTTATTTTCCCTCAAACTTCATCTTTCCAAGCTGGAGTCTAAAATTTATCAATTTAATCTAGTATCCTTTCTCTAGACCTACTGTCTTTATTTAAAGTCAACTTCACTGAGATACAATTTACATATAATAAAATGCACCTATTTTAAGTGTACAGCTTCATAAATGTTGCTAAATGTATACATATGTACAACCACCATCACAATCAAGAATAGAACACTTCCACACAACATTGTAAAATGACTATAACTCAATAAAAAAAAAGTTAAAAAAAAAAAGAATAAAACACTTCCATCACCCTAAAAGCTCCCTTGTGCCCCTTAGCATTAATCACCACACCTGTGGTACCTGGCAACCACTGATCTGCTTTTTCTCACTATAAATTAGATTTACCTATTCCCCATTATCCCATGAATAGAATTACATAGTATGTATTTTTTTTTCTTTTGGTCTGGCTTCTTTCACACAGCAGTTTTTGAGATATATCCTTATTACTTTGTATATAAGTATCTCTGTCCATTTTGTTATTGTATAGTACGATTCCAGTGTGTCTCATACATATGCCAGATATATATGTCACAATTTTTCCACTGACATGTTGATAGATGTCTGGGTTGTTTCTAGTTTTGTACCATTACAAATAAAGCTAATATAAATATTTTGCACAAAATTTTTGTAGACATATGTTTTAAGTCTCTTAGGTAAATATCTGGGGGTAGAATTGTTAGGTTGCATTGTTAAGTATATCTATAACTTTATAAGAAATTAGCAAACTGTTTTTGCAAAGTAGTTGTAGCATTTTATATTCCCACCAGTATGTATGAAGGTTTCAATTGCTACATTCTTCACAACACTTGGTATTGTCACCCTTTTAAAACTTTTAGCCATTGTAATAAGTATTCAATGGTTTTAATTTTCATTTCAATGATAGCAAGTAATATTAAACAATTTCATATATTTATTGGCCATTCACATATCTTCTTTTGTGAGGTATCTGTGCAACTCATTTTAAATATGTATTATGGATGCTTGTCATATGTGTTGGAAATATCTTCTCTCAATCTATGGCTTTTAATTTTGATGGTATCTGACTATTGGTCTTTTTTAGTTCACGCTGTTGTATCCTAAGAAGTTTTTGCATAGTTTAAGTTGTGAAGATTTTCTCTTATATTTTAATAGTGTTGGAGTTTTGGGTTTTGTTCCAGATTTTTTTAAAAAAGTATTGCCATATAGTTGATTTTGTTCTAGATGTTTTATGGCTTTAGGTTTATGTTTAGGTCTATGATAAATTTACACTTAATTTTTGGAATTGTGTGAAATAGGGGTCAATTTTATTTCCAAATAAGCAACCAGTTTTTCCAGCACTATTTGTTTAAAGGGTATACTTCTCCCCCACTGAATTGCCTTGATATCTTTTTAGAAAATCTGTTGAAAATTTATCTGTGGCCGTATTTCTAATCTTCTGTTCTATATATTCATTCTCACACAATCTTTATTACTGTAGTTTGATGGTAAGTATCGAAATAAAGAAATGAAAGCCTTGTCACACTTTTACCTCTTTAAAAATAATTTTGGCTGTTCTAGATCCTTTGAATTTCCATATATGTGTTATAATTAAACTGTTGATTTCTATTAAAACAAAACAAAAAACCCTAACAGTCCGCTAAAATTTTTATTGGGATTCCATTGAATTTATAGATAAATTTGCAGAGAGCTGGCATTTTATCAATATTGAGGCTTGAACATATTTAGGGGGCCTTTTACAGAGCAGAAGTGTAATTTTCTTGCAGTTTTCTATATCTTAAGCAGAAGTAGAAATTTTATGGTTCTTTTTTATATCATCTCATTCTCTTCTTTCCATGCTCATTTTTTAAAATTCTTATTCAATCAGTGTGTATGTTTATAACTATTTTAAAGTTTTTGTCTGCTAATTCTTTCTGTATCTAGATCATTTCTATTAATTCATTTTTCTCCTGGTAATGGGTCAGTTTTTCTACTTTGTACCACATCTTCTAATTTTATTTACTTATTTTTTATTGATGTATAGTTGGTTTACAATGTTTCAGGTATACTGCAAAATGATTCAGATATATAGATATAAATATATAATATATATATATATATATGTTCTTTTTCAGATTCTTTTCCATTATAGGTTATTACAAGATACTGAATATAGTTCCCTGTGCTATACAATGGATCACATCTTCTAATTTTTTTGTTGGTTGCTGGACAGTGTGTTTTTCATTGTTTAGGATCTGGATTTTACTGTCTTTTTAAAAAAAGAGTGCTGAATTTTGTCCTGGCAGGGATTAAAATTACTTGTGGATCAGCTTGATCCTTTTCAGGCTTGTTTTCCAGCTTTTAAAGAATGGGGAGGTCTAGAGCATCCTTTCCTTTAGGGCATGTTTACCCTTACTACTAAGGTGCAACTCTTGGAGTTTCTACTGAATATCTCTGGTATTCAACAATCTTCACCCTGGCTCATTAGAACTTGAAAGTGTCAAAGTGCTGCTATCTCCTGGAATTGTTCAGCTTATATCTCCCCAACAGCACTAATCTGACCATGTGGAGTTGTGCCTTACATTATGCACAGCTTCATATTCATCAATATATATAAGGGGCCCCATGCAAATTACTGGAGCTCTTTTTATGTATAATTTCCCTCTATCCAATTCTCTGCTCTACAAGTTCCAGAGACCATCTTCTCTCTAGCCTCTGGTGTCTGTCTCCTTGATTCAGTGGGCCCACCAGGTTTTGCTTCGATTTTTTTCTTCCTACATTATGGTCTAGAAGATACTTTGAGGGTGCAAGCTGGGGCTATCACGGGACTCACCTTATTTGTTTCCCTTTTGTAGATATCACAGTCCTCTACTCTTATTTCCAGTTATCTGTTGGATCACAGTGGGAGGGCAAGTTTGGAACAAGTTACTCTGGCATGGCCAAGGCAGAAGTCCTTTTTAACTTGCTATTATTTTGTAAACATACACAGAGTAATGCAGTATAAAACCATGATGGTTTGTTACCATGCTGAGATGGAGCTTTGTAATTAAAATTATTCTCTTCCCAGTGATACCTAGAACATCACTGAAATTTTTTTCCATATTTAGCAAATCATGCAGATTCCCTCAAGGAATGGTTTGCATTTTATTTTTTTAAGCTAGAATTTATTATTATCTTAACCTTTTATGAACTGAAATGAGCCAAAAGGAATTAAATTGCTATCCTTTCTTATTGTGGATAAGGAGCTCCAAAGTCTTGCATATCTAGAAGTTGAATTGATATCTTCTCCCCTAGATACTGTAGAGTATAATCCTTTTAATATGTTCTTCCAACCTGTCATCATTATTTATTGTTACCTATAACACAGTTACAAATAATCAGTTCTTATATGAATTCCTACAAATAATGATTCTTTCTGGATTATTCCAAGATTTGTCAGCTGCTTGTCACTGAAGGCATAAATATTGACAGTTTCATTCTATCAGTGAAAAATCAAATCCATTTTCTTTATCAATGAACTTGTTGATTTTCTTCTATTTTTAGAAAGAACTGCACCCTAGACAAGCCATCTTATACCTTTCTCTTAATGTTATTCAGGAAACTATAGTGATTATTCTTATTTGTAGTCCCACTTTATGGTCAGATCTTTTAAATGCTTCTTTTTGAAATAAAGCTGTGGTATCCCTGCAGAGGGGCTCTTTTTTTTTTTTTTTTTTTTTTTTTTTTTTTCCACCTAACCATTAAATTTAATGTCATGGATTGACGCGGTTTAGTGTAGTGGGAAAATCCAGAATTTGTGGTCATAGAACCAGGATTTTAGTTCTGACTGTGCCATTTTCTCAGCTGAAGTTTTCTCACTTGTATAATGGAGGTAGTTACAATACAATAGACAGAGCAACATTGTTAAGAGAATTAAATGAAGTATGCTTTGTGAATTGTAGAGTATCATTCAAGTTATAATTATGGTTACCTTTGAGACTCATCTCATAGATGCCTTTAAAACAAGGTTTTAGTTCAAGTGTCCTCTGTTTAATAATTTCCACTTACCAATTTAACACTTACTGAGTACCTATGGTCTATTAAACAATGCTATTGGTGCTAGAAACCCAACAGTAAGTAAAACTAACTAGTCATTGCCTTCATGGCACTTTCATTCTAGTAGAGATTATTAAGCTCTAAAGTCCCATCTTTAGAGACTTTTGCTAAGAAATCTGCCCTTTTAGAAGTCTGTTTTATTCAGGTTTATGGAGAAGTCACACATGCACTCATTTTTCATTCGCTCGACAGATCATTGTACATCTGCCATTGAGGCATGGCGCTGCTCAATTACAGGACATTCAAATAACAGTGTCTACAAATTTGGAAGGTTTCTCCTTTCCATCCTCCCCAGTAATAAAGTATTTAGCAGTCTCATTAAAAATTATTTTCATCTGCATTTGATGCCTATTAGTTGACGTGCTAAGTAAATGCCCTCTTTATGTTCTCTCCAATGGAAGGACTGAATGGGGAGTAAAAACTTTCTCAATTGGCTAGGTCAGAAAGGACTTATTGACACTATTTTTGCTTGGTAAGTCCAGGCAGGTTCTTCACTTCAGAACTGTCTTTGACATTTGTCTTGATACATACTTCTAAGTGACTGGCCTATCACTTCTTATAATTACCCTTGGCTAATAACAGAATGCAAACTGGAGCAGAGCTAAGAATTCTGATGGAGACTAAATAGATTCAGCTGCAGGTTTTGGAAGGGGTGGGGACTAGGTCAACTTTAATGCAATTCACTGATAATGTATTTTTAAATTACCAGTTTAGCCGGTCACCCTATTACTTGAAAAGCTGCTAACTTTGTATCCTTGGTGCTAACCATTAATTGGGCTGAATATTTATTTGGGCAAAATGTTGTTGTATTTTAGCCCCAATCTTGTTTCTGAATACTTAAAAAAATCATTTTGATTCTTCACCTTACACTAGACGTATATTTCATGTTGCAAAAAGTCAGATATTGTTGTAAAATTGTCTATAGGGTGACCGAAGTTCTATAAGACCGAAGTTTATCTAGCATTATGTCTGGGTTTTTTGTTCTATGGATGCTTTCAAAACTAAATCTTTTTTTATGATGGTGTATGGTTCTATTGCCCTTTCATGGCCTGTTTATGTTATACTGAAGATTACTAAGAGTGTGGTGTTGGTAGAAGTCTGATGGTTTTATTCCCTTCCTCACAAAGAGAGAACTATCTCATCTTTTTTATGGGAACATGGGGTAGTGATTACCCATTGGTTTGCTGCCTGAATATAAAACATTCCTTTTTATGACTTCTGGCTTTTGTAAAGGTGTCATCCTTTGATTCAAACTTGAAGGGCTAGACTAAGCTACTTAAACTTGGCACTGAGTCTTGTAATAAATTACTAATCCCATAAAGTATTCAATAAGAGGGGTGGTTATAAGATAAGAAAGACCCCCTCCCCGGTACCTTTCTGTGGAGATGACTGTCATCCTTTCATTTGATGTATTAAGAATGGCCTTGATTGCCTGTGATCTATCATAAGGAGAATTGGTTCTTATTGCTCTCTTTACTACTTCTTGTCTATCATGAATTGACCTGACACCTCTACATTTTACTGATATAATTTGTTCCATCCAGACATCCCCTGAAATCACAATGAGTAAGTTTCTTTTTTGACCGAGTGCATTCTGGGATTTAAAACTCCCCTCTTATTGACATAGTGCACCAAGAACGATGGTGCCAGAGCAAAGGACACCTATCATAACAGAAAAGAACACCAGTGCAGAACATGTGGATTGGACAGAGAGCTACAATACCCTATAGACAGTGCCAGTATTTGAAGGAAACAAAACTTGCAGTGGAAATCATCTGATGAAGAGCTAGCACTGAAAGGCTATTTCTTACAATGATGTCACCAAGATGGCAGAGTAAGAGATCTCAGCTTCTGTCCTCCAACAAAGATCAACAATTAGACAGTGAACAATTATACACAAACAGAAACATCTCTGAGACAGCTCTGGTGTTCACTTAATAAACTTCAGCAATACAGTGAAACAAAAAACTTGAGAATAGCCACACAACAAGAAAAGAAAAACAGCTTCATTTTGTATATATCACCCCATCTCCCAAGCCAGCATTGCTCAGAAACAAGAGGGAACTCCCCAACTTGAAAGAGTTTTCCTCACTGGAAAAGGGAGAACAAGGTGAATGACCAGGTTCCCCAGCATTTCCAAGCACTGTACAAAGAACCAGATTGATTTTCACTCCACCCAGGGACAAGCAAAGCTGAGATGAACAGAGGTGGCTAGGAACAAGGAAGAAAAGCAGGAGCTACCAATATCATCTATGCAGCAGAAGCAACCATAGTTCCCTGTGACCAGCTCTTCAAACACCCCAGCACTTTCCACTACTGAGGAAACCAATGGCCAGCAGAGCTGCTGCAGAACCCCCAGCAGATTTCTCCAGGTTTTTGCCCCACAGATACTCACATTTGCTGATGCAAGCCACCTGAGTTCTTGCCTGCTCTCTCCTCCTTCACCTCCCACCCCTGCTGGAGTCCAGGACTCACACTGGAAGCTACTCCAAGTCTTGCAGCTGCCTGAGTGTGAGATGACACTCTAGACCCAGCAGCTGACCCCCACTGCTTGTTTATACTGGTGGCAAGATCCCGCAGCCATGGAAGTTCATGGTGATGGCTGAGGCCCTCACAGGCCTGGATTCAGCCCAATCTCTAGTCACTGGCCTGCACTACTGGGCCCTCCTGTAATTAGTTCCCCCTGCTGTCCAACCGCATGCCCCAAGCTGGACCACCCTCACCAGCCTTAAGTGCAGTGCACAGTCTTATGCGGACAGTGTGCAGCCACAGTTGGTTCAACATATGAAAGTCAATTAGTGTGATGCAACTCATTAGATAGAAATTCTCAACTATCTGGGTATAGAAAAAACATACCTCAACATAATAAAAGTGGCAAACCCACAGCTAACCTTGTACTCAATGGTGAAAGGTTGAAAGATACCCTGTCAGATCAAGAATAAGAGAAGGATGCCCATGCTTACTACTGCTATTCAACATAGTATTAGAAGTCTTAGCCAGAGCAATCAGAAAAAGAAAGAAAAGAAGAGAAATAAAAGGAAAAGAAGCAGTAAAACTGTCCATTTGCTGATGACATGATCATGTACATAAAAAATTTTAAAGACTCCACCAACAAACTGTCAGAATTAATGAACACATTCAGTAAAGATTCAGGATACAAAATTAACATACAAAAATCAGTTGCATTTCTATACACTAACAATGAATTATCTGAAAAAGAAATAGAGAAAACAATTCCATTTCTTCTAAAACATCAAAAACAATAAAATACCTAGGAATGAATTTAATCAAAGAAGTGAAAGATCTATACACTGAAAAATATAAGACTGATGAACAAATTGAAGACATAAATAAATGGAAAGATATCTCATGTTCCTGAATTGGAAATGTTAATATTGCTAAGATGTTTATACTACCCAAAGCCATCTAGAGAGTCAGTGTAATCCCTATCAAAATTCCAATAGTATTTTTCACAGAAATAGAAGAGACAATCTTAAAATTCCTGTGGAACCACAAAAAACCCTAAATAGCCAAAGCAGTCTTGAGAAAGAAAAAAGCTGGAAGTATCATACTTCCTGATTTCAAATTATATTACAATGCTATAGTAATCAAAACAGAATGACACAAACTCATAGATAAATGGAACAGAATCAAAAGCCCAGAAATAAACAAACACATATATGGTCAACTAATATTCGACAAGGGAGCCTGGAATACTAAATGGAGAAAGGATAGTCTCTTCAACAAATGGTGTTGGAAAACTTGGATAAAACACATACAAAAGAATGAAATGAGAACCTTATCTAACACCACTCACAAAGTTAACTTGAAATGATTAAAGACGTAAATGCAAGACTTTAAACTGTAAAAAAAAAAACGAAGAAAACAGGAGAAAAACTCCTTGACATAAGTCTTGGGAATTATTTTTTGGATATGATACCACAAAAAACAAAAGCAAAAATAAACAAGTGGGACTACATAAAACTAAAAAGCTATAAAACAATCAACAAAATGAAAAGTCAACCTACAGAATGAGAAAATATTTGCAAATCATATATGGTAAAAGGCTAATATTCATATCATGTAGGAAATTCATACAATTCAAAACCAAACAAAGAAACAATCAGATTAAAAAATGGGCAGAGGACTTGAATAGACATTTTTCCAAAGAAGATACAGAAATGGCCAACAAGTACATGAAAAAGTGCTCAAAATCAATAGTCACTAGGGGAATGCATATCAAAACAACAAGATATCACTCCACAACTCTTAGAATAGCTATAATCAAAAAGATAAGAGAGAAATGCTGAGAGGACATAGAGAAAAAAGAACCCTGGTGCACTGCTGGTGGGAATGTAAATTGGTATAGTCATTATGGGAATTAGTGTGGTATTCCTCAAAATATTAAAAATAGAACTATCATATGATCCAGTAGTCTCACTTAGGGATATATTATAATTATGAAGGAGAGGAAATCATCATCTCAGAGTGGTATCTGTGCTATCATGTTCATTGAAGCATTATTCACAATAGCCAAGGTTTGGAAACAACCAGGTGTCTGTCAATGGATGAATGAATAAAGATGTCATTACACACATACCAAATGGAATATTATTCAGCCATAAAAAGGAAATCCTGCTATTTGGGAAAACATGAATGTACCTTGAAGTCATTGTGCTAGGTGAAATAAACCAGACAGAGAAATACAAATAAAGCATGTTATCACTTATACGTGAAATTTTTTTTAAGTTTAATACATAAAAACAGAGAATAGAAATGGTGGTTGTCAGTGGCTTGGGGCAAGGGATAGGAATAATGGGGATATAATGATGAAAGGGTACAAACTTTCAATGGTAAGACTGATAAGTTCCAAAGACCTAATGTACAGTATGGTTCCTATAGTTAACAATACTGTATTGTATACTTGAAAGATACTATGAGAGAAGAGATTTAGTGTTCTCACCATAACAACAACAATAAAATGGTAATTATGTAAGGTGTGGATGTGTTAACTAGCCTAGTGTGGTAAATATTTCACAGTGTGTCTGTGTATCAAATCACCACATTGTACACCTTAAACTTACAAAATGTTATGTCAATTTAATCTCAATAAAGCTGAGGGAAAAGAATATAAATGATTAGCTAACTCCCCAACAGTATAAATATACGTTTTGAAAGTTTTCACAAAATGCTTGCAATAGCCCTTAGATTAAAATGTTAGTAAAGCCTGGAATTGTAGTTTACAAGAAAAAAAAGACTACGTTTCCACTAACTAAAATTCAGCACAGTGCCAGGTAACAAGGGTACTGAGCTAGCAGTTATGCCATAGAGGACAAAATGGAACAAGAGCAAGTAGGATGTGCAGAAGTGGGTCCAAACTAGATGAAGACAGTACTTTCAGCCCCACTAGTGAATGGTGATCATCTGTTCCTCCCTGAGGAAAAACTATACCTTTATATCACATTTCACATATCCCTTGGTTTTCTCTGTATGGATGTGTTAGTTTTCATTTGATTCTCTTAACACATTATCACAAACTTGATGGCTTAAAACAACATAGATTTATTATCTAACAGTTCTGGAAGTCAGAAGTCAGGGGCTGAATTCCTTCTGGGAACTCTAGGGGAGACTCCATTTCCTTGTCTTTCCCAGCTTCTAAAGACTGTCTTCTGCTTCTGTCCTCACATCTTTCTGTCTGATTTTGACCCTTTCATAAGGACACTTAAGATCACACTGGGTGCACTTAGACAATGCAGGACAATCTCCCAATTCAAGATCTTTAACTTAATCATATCTGCAAAGTGTCTTATACCATGTAAAATAACATATTCCAAGGATTAATACTTATATATCTTTGGGGGACCATCATTCAGCCTAACACAATGGGGTGAACTCTCAACAATTTTTTTGAGACTGAGGATTAGTTCAGAATAATTAACAAAAACTTCTTGTTACCCTAATAGTCCAATGTGGCTCTACCTGACTCAGATTCACCTGTGGTGTTCAGGATTCAAATCTGAGTAACCAACATCCTATACAAAATTGTTTTAGTGGGATTTGTGTTTAAAACTCATGTGTGCTTTTTATAAAAACCGACAACATAATGCCATTTGCAGCAACATGGATGCTCCTGGAGAATGTCATTCTAAGTGAAGTAAGCCAGAAAGAGAAAGAAAAATACCATATGAGATCGCTCATATGTGGAATCTAAAAAAAAAAAAAAAAAAAAAGCATAAATACAAAACAGAAATAGACTCATAAACATAGAATACAAACTTGTGGTTGCCAAGGGGGCGGAGGGTGGGAAGGGATAGGTGGGATTTCAAAATTGTAGAATAGATAAACAAGATTATACTGTATAGCACAGGGAAATATACACAAGATCTTATGGTAGCGCATAGAGAAAAAAAGGTGACAATGAATATATATATGTTCATGTATAACTGAAAAATTGTGCTCTACACTGGAATTTGGCACAACATTGTAAAATGATTATAAATCAATAAAGAATGTTAAAAAAAAACTCATGTGTGCTACGTAGTACACAATACATTCCTTCATTCAAGTCACTGGTATAAATTTTGAACTGCCAAGGATAAACCATTTTTTAGTCAAATGAAGACCTTCTTCCTTAGTATTAAAATGGTAGCTACAGACAAGTTATTAATTCATTTAATAATCCATAAAGTGCTTTACCATTTTATCCTAAATAACATGAAGGAAAAATAATCAAATCCCTCACTGAAATCCCTCACTGAAATAGGTACCAAGCCAATGATGCTTTCCTGAATTAGCAGGCAATCATCACCTCAAAATGATGTGAAATCAACATGGCTTCACTCGTGCTTGGTGAGTGCATATTGGTGCCTAGTGGTCACCACATTCTTTTTCAAAGGTTCACAAGCCTTCTAATTAAAAATCCAATCAAAATTGCTGATAAAAACTAAAATTCAATTGTTTAGTTCATACTTTCTGGCATGAACATGTCTCTCTTTCAAAACTGGAATAGCATCTGCAAATCTTGAGTTTTCTTGTACCTCTCTTTCATGCCACAGGACTGTAATTTCTTCTTACTCTGCATAGTTAGAGTAATCATTTTTGCCATCTCTTTTTCTCTGTCTAAAGCTTACCTCATTCACTTCTGTGTTTTAGGCTTCTTGGTGCTTTTCTTTTATTCCAGTCATTCTTTTATATTCATCTTTCATTACATGTCTCTCTTTAAATCTTTTTTAAAAGTCTTTTATGAACCTGGACTTAGAGTGGAATACTTACGCAACCACATTATTTTCCTTAGATGTCTTTCCTTTTGCCTTCCTCATTGAACTTTTCAGAACTTTTATACAGCCTGAATTGCATTTATAGAACTTTCTGCCCTTCATCATCTATTTTCCCTTTCAGAGTCTCAAGGAAGCATTTTAACAATTGGCTTTTAAAGTCTAGGGCACATGAATAACTAAACCCAGTGTTCCTTTTCTTTGGTACTAGGCATTTACTGTTACATTAATAATCAGGTTTTCCTTCTTGGTTAAAATCAAGTCCAGGATAAATTTGCCTACATTTAATCTCTTACTTTCTCAGTAATAAAATAATTGGGTAGTCAAAAACTTATCAGATGTCCTCCTTTTAGCCAAGTAAGGCTTCCAACAGATTTCAAGAGAGTTTAAGTCTCCTGAAATACCAATATATCTCTTTATAATCTGCCATAAGGAAGTATATTTGGTCTGCTGAGGAAGTCTGTGAAATATCACATAATATCATTTCCATATAGTTCTCTTTCTATATCATCTAGTTGTCTTCTGCCATGCTTACAAACTCAACTTCATAAATTTGTATGCAGCTAGTATGTTTTCTCTGGGAGGAGCTTCTCCCCACCATTTTTTTTTTTGATTGATTTCTACTTGCCATATTCCCGTCTAGAATCTATTAACATCATGCTTAATGATGCCTAAAATTTTATTTACTTCCTTGACAACATTTTGGGTTCAATTTATTACCTGTTTTTTGTGGGCTAATTGTGTGTCAATATAAGGCCCAAGTATCTTTCAAGATCAGTTTGCAAGGTGTTTTCCCACAATAATTCCTTCACAATAATCATTTTTAAAAAGAGGTACCATTGCATACAGCTGATGCTAAATAGAATCTATACGCCAAAGCTCACCTATGAGAAATAAACATATTCTGACACATTTGCACAGTGGAATATAATAGCTATACAAAATAACAAGTATGTGAATGATATTGATAGATGGAAATAAGTACAGCCTTATATATATGGGAAATGTTACAAGAAAGATCACCACACTGATTCCAAGTACATGAAAATGAATACATATATATTAACAGCATTTAGAGCATTTGAAGAATGTTAATAGTTTGTGTTTAGTCTTCAAGAGCAGTTTGGGCTATGTTCAAGGGATCATGATTTTAAAAATTGCAACTAAGTAACCAAGCCCATATCATATTTTCTGTATGCACAATGAAACAACTATCCAACTGAAGTCTACTCCATTGTCATCATTAGCTGAGCCAGATGTAATAGCTGAATCACTGAAATACTTGTGAAGTGTTCTGGGACTGAGGGAAAGGAAAAAAATTATCCATGTGCTGTTTTTAGTTGTATATCTATCTCCAGAAAGAGCAAAAAAATTAATTGAAGGTTTATGAACTTCTAGGTTTCTCAAATGCAACCAAACTCAAAACTGACCTGCATCAGACTCATCTCATATTTTTGTAAAAAATGGACATCTCTAATTCTTATCTGGCCTAATCCAATTGCAAATCCTGGAGCCCAGAGCCTGAGATTCTGTCTTTGTTGACAAGCTCCTGAATTGATCGACAGGCATTTTAAAATTCAAGAACTGAAGCATTATCAAGAAAGATTTCAAGGAATCCCCAAATCCCCAAATCCTGAGTGTATGATCATTTTTTGTGGCTGTTATTAGATTTTTAATGGGTTCATGACTCCCAAAATCTAGATGGAGTCAGAAGAAATTTTGAGATGCCTCTTTTCCCAAGCATACTTTTCCACAATAGATGTGGATAAGTTTTGGATGGCCAGGCCAGCACATTTAGTGAGATTAAAAAATGAACCCCCATCTTCAACTCTTCCTTGAAGTGCTACAGTTTTCAAGGTGTATTTGACAAACAGTCCTTTACAATCTTTTCCTACTTTTTGGCTCAAATAAGATTTATGATGGAATGAGTCATCTGAAAGACCTATTTGCCACACGGACTGATAAAGTTCCAAATTTGATTTGACATTAACAGGACTGATTTCCTGCAATGATAAGCCCTAGTGTTTAATAATGTAGGATGTGACTTATGCCTACAGTCTTTACAGCAGATCTAAACATGTTTTTCATAAGTCATCCAAGAAAATCAGTTAAACCCGATGTAGAAATTAGGCACTAAGAAATTATGTCACTAAGGACACCAAAAGAGTATCTCTTTTAAGAATGGCAATTCTTAGATGGCAGGTATCTTTAGCACAATGAGACCTATGACAATAAAAATGATCAATTTTTTTGTTTCAAGTTACATTGAGATTGTGGACTTCAAACTTGATAATGAGGCTATAATGAGAATAACTTTGTGGAAAGAGGGTGAACACATTTTGCATCTGGAAGCCAGAGACCAGAACATGGTAGATTAAAAAAACAGAGCCACAATATTTTACAGCTCTTATCATCACGAAGTAGAATCTATTTTCCACTCTTTGGATCTAGGTAATCTTATGACTTGTTCTGACCAACAGAATGTAGCCAATTGTTGGGTCTGTGACACAGCTTCCGTATTTGCCTCTTGGAACACTCCTCTTCCATGTAAAGAAACAGACTAAGACCCTGAATGAGAGATCACATGGAGACAGAGACCCAGCCAACATCAAGATACAAGACCCAAGATCAGCCTAGATCCTCTATGCATGATTAAGAGAGACTCTATGCTACGCTAAGAATTTAAGTCTACCCCCTGAAACTCAAAGTCGTTAATTTTAGGACAAATAAGTACCACATCACACAATATTGAATCTGAAGAACTCATTATCCTACTGAAATGGTAAAAAAAAAAAAGTAAAAATACAAGAGTTACAAGAAACAAATAATTTCATGACACCAGATCCTTAATGGTTTGGTGAAGCAACTCAGAAAATTTGGGGATAGGGATGAAAAGCAAAACCCTTAATGCTTGGTTCTCAAAATCTGTCCCTGATCCTCTGCCAGAGGCAGAATTCTGGGTGGACTGGCCCTCACTCTGCCCTGGTTTAGCATTTCTTATATTCATCTGCTTGCTTCTGGGAGAAAGAATATACTACTCTGGAAAAAATTTGTCCTGACAGGGCTTTGGAGTCAATTTCCAAACACTGAAAATAATATCCCTTTCTTTCTCCCTTAAAGACAGAGCTTATCCCTTTGTCTCAAGGTCACTTGCTCCATGTGGCGTGGGCTAGGAGTGGACCAAAGCAGCTTCCCTGAAAGCCTAAAAGCTTCCTCTTGAGTTTAACTCCTAGATTTCATGTCTGCCCTAAACTGTGCCTGAGGTGAAAGGGGTTAAATTGTTCATTCTCACTCTGTATCATTGGTGGTTCAATAGTTTGTTGCCTCTTCATCTCCTGCCCCTCCCCTCTGGGGCTGATGGCTTGAGGTTTAAGCCTCTCTTGAAGAAACGGCCATGCTTCATTTAATCCTGCTGCAGCCAGACTGCTGTGGATGTCATGCTTCTGATGAGACATTAAATCAAGGTAAACATTAATCCCCCAGGCTGGAGCATCTATGAAGAGAAGAAAAATGTGGCTGCAGAAACACTGCAGTCAATTCAGGCTCTCTACTTTGCCCCTAGACCCCACACCCTCAGAGTTAATTATAAAATGTTCCCTCTGGAATATATTAGAAGCCATATTTAATTTGGTGGGGAAATATTTTCACAAATCTTGCCTGAATACAAGTGCTTCTGACAAATAGTAGACAAAAATAAATAAAATTATGCATCAAAACAGAGTGCTTACACTTTCAACAAAGAAGACCGAGATAATCTAGATTTCTAGGTAAACTTGGTACAATGAAATGAGATGCAGACTACGTGGGCAATTATGCAATCAAGTTAAATCACCTAAAAAGACCAAGAAGATGCTAGCTCTGAACTGTCATTTGAGAATGTTTTCCTCTAAATGTTTCAGTTTTTTATATTTCATTCTAATTCACCTGGGATTTTGATATTAGATAAGAACATAATTTATTTTCAAACTAATTTTTACCAGCACCATTTACTGAAAAAAAATTGTGCATTGATATAAATCATATATGCTGGCCTGTATCTAGGCTCCCTATTCTGTTCTACTGGTTTGCACACCATACCAGCACCATACTGGTTTCATTATTGTGGTTTATTGTATATTTTAATATCTTATAGCCCAAGTCTCTTTATTTTTATAAAATTTATTGCTATTCTCACTCATTATTCTTCTAGGTTAAAAATTCAATTTGTCAAAATCCAATAAATAAATCTCAAAGGGATTTTCACTGAAATTAAATTGATTTTGGAAAGAATTGACACGTCTTCTACAAATACATCTCCACTAAATACGTCCTTTCTTAAAATGTTTCTCATTCAACATTTGGGAACAACTCCATTTGTATTAGTCAAGACTCTGGTTGCCAAGGGCAAAAACTCAAATTAAGTCATCTTTAAAAGGGAGGAGCACTATATGCAAGAGCTGAACCCAAACTGATCATAGTTCTATATGTAAAATCTAAAGGTAGAAACCGTCTAGCAGAAAAAAAAATTGGAAAAAAATTTTCATGGCCTTGGGTTTAGTAAAAATTTTTTAGATAGGACACTAGATGAAATAAAACAATTGATACATTGAACTTCTTCAAAATTAAAAGCATCTGTTCTTTGAAAAACACTGCAAAGAAAATAAAAAGGCAAGCCACAGACTAGGAATAAATATTTGCAAAACATAAATTTGATGAAGGACTTGTATCCAGAATCTATAAAGTATTCTCATAATACAATAATAAGAACATAAAAAATGGGCAAAAGATTCAATCAGATACTTCACTAAAGATGTGGCTGGCAAATAAGCATATGAAAAGATGCTCACCATCATTTTCACTGAAACCACAATGAGAAACCACTGGACATATATTAGATTGTTCAAATTAAACAAGAAAAGAAAACATCAGATTCTGGTGAGAAAGCTGAGCAGTGGAAATTCTCATTCTGGTTGTAATGCAAAATGATACAGCCACTTTGAAATAGCTTGGAAGATTCTTGTAACATCAAAAATGTATTTACCATATAACTCAACAATCCTATGCTTAGGTATATTTACCCAAGAGAAATGAAAATGTGTCCATACAAACCCTTTATACAATTATTTATTGTGGTTTTCTTTATATTCACCAAAAGCTGCAAACAGTCCATGTGCCCATGAACCAGTGAATAAAGTGTGATATATCCATACAATGAAACACTACTTAGCAATAAAAAAGAACAAACTATTGAACTTTTGATACTCAAAAGGCTACATACTTTCTGATTCCATTTTACATTAGAGTCTGGAAAAGGTAAAACTACAGGGGTAGAAAAACAGATCAGTGGTTTCTAGGGGCAGGGTAGAAGAAGGAGACTAACTAACTGCACAGGGGCATGGTGGAACTTTTTGGGGTGATAGCAATATTCTATATCTTGATTGTGGTGGTGATTATACAATGTTTATACATTGGTCAGAATTCATGGAACCATTCATCTAAACAGGGTGAATTTCACTGCATGTAAATTATACCCCAAATAAACCTGTCCTTAACGGGAGATAGGTATTTATTGTCTTATAGACTTAGAATGTTGGGGTGATTTCAGGTTTCAGGCATATTTGGAGCTGGATACTTAAGTAATGTTCCCTGACATTCCTTCCTCCATGTTGGCTTACTCTTTCTAAGCGGTGGAGTCCACCATTTTCTTCCATCTTACAATGATCTTTACAGCTCATAAACTCTCTTCCTGTAACAATAGAAATTTCCCCCAAAAGACACTAATTGGCTGTACTTAGGTCTCATACCCACTTCTGGTCAATCAGTATCAGTATCTCATTGGGAAATGAGATACTCTGATTGGCCACCTTGAGTCATTTTACCACCCCTGTGTGGCAGGAAAGATGGCCACATCAGAAGTGCTTGGTGCGGTAGAGGAGCAGTTTCCAACAGAAAGGGGAGCCAGGCAGACAAAATAACAGATGTTCTCACACCCTCATTTGTGATGGCTGCATACCAGTGATCTGTCTGCTGCTCTTGTTGCTCAACAATACTCAGCCAGGCCTCCCTCCCTCAAGCTGTGTTCCAAGGAATCTGTACAGCATGTTTTCCAGATTTTCATCTTGTAGTTTTATGCTTTTACTTACAATACATCATCTGCTATTGAAACTTCTCTTAACCTCTCCCTTTTTCCACATGAGCCCAACCCAGTGTCTTTGGGTTGGAATGGCTCTTACATGCTGAGAGGCTGACTTTAAGGGAGAATGCATGTCCACTTTCCAGGTGGTGATCTGACCTGCCACTTTGATGACAGCAGTCCTAGGAAGTAACACTGCTGCCACACTTGCCTGGCTCTCATTGACTCACTCAGCAGTTGCTCTGATACAGAGCAAGAGAGGACAAGACCAACAGGAGAGCTGGACTGACTTGCATAATTACTCTCACCATACAAGGCCAACCCATGTACAGTGCTCTCATAGCTCTTTCAACTGCAGAAATTAATTATATTGTGGATAGATTTTTTTTTAGCCCCTCTCAGGAAGTAAATAGTTACATTTTGGAAGAAACATTTGAGACTATTTGGTACAAAAGTCTGATTTTACAAATGAGAAAATGGAAACTCTGAGAGATTCTTGCCCAACAGCTCAGACTAGAACCTGAGCTTCCTTATCTTCTGACCTGTGCCCTTGCCACTGTCTTCTGATGCTTCTCTTTTTCTGAGATTTCCCTCTGGTTAATGGTTTGTCTGAACATTTCTCCCACAAATGGATGTAAATGTTTTGAAATGCAAATCAGTCAAGGTTGCCACTCATTTAATAACAGATTGTGATATTAGTGCGTTACCCTGGGAGGATGTCGAGTTTAGTGAGCGCTGAAGTCAGAAAGGCTTAAATTTGAATCCTGGTTATGAAAGTTATTAGTTGGCAACTTATTCAGACTTTTCTCAGTGGTAAAATGGGGTTAATAATTGCATCTCCTTTAGAGGATATCGTGCAGAATAGAGTTTTTTAAATACTTAGTATAACACTTGGTATAGAGTGCTTACTTCACAAAATTAGCTATCTTATCAGGTTTTCTCATTGGTCTATGCTTCCACCCTAGTCAAGAGACAGGGTTAGAAAGGAAAGAAGAACAAAGAATTTTTCAGATAGTGGACCTAATCAAATCAAACAAGTCATTTCATTTAATGCTGTTTTAAGAAAATATTGGTCTCTTATCAAAATACTTCATATCTCTGTGATGGATGTTGAAGCACAGGGAGGAGAATGATAGTTTTGGGGTGAGAAAAGCAACTTTTGGGATTTTCTAGGTAATACTGAAATTTACTTTAGTATCTTGGTCTCTTAAAGCCCTGGGATTATATACAGAAAGAAGGTCAGGATTTGAGCAGCTAAAAGACAAGAAAGGACAGGAAAGACTAACCAAAATGACACAGGAGAATAGAGTACATGGAGTTATTCTTGGGTAAGCCAAGAAAAAGGAAATGGGAAGGCATCTTGGATTTAGGAAGGCAAAGGGTCAAGTGTAAGTGTAAGAGATCAGCTGAACAGACAGTTTATTATAGGTCAGTGAAAGGGAGGGTACTTGCAAGAACAAATAGTAAGAATCAGAAAATTAATTGAAGATCTGAGTTTCACTGTAAGAAGCTGGAACAAGACAGTGGATCATAGTATGGGGATTACTAACAATGACTCTGGGTTCTAAGAAATGAACTCACCATCGCCACTAAGGCAAGAATCTCACACATGTTGTGCCCAGGACCAGGACCAAGGCCAGCATACTGTAAAGTCTACAGACAGGATAGAAAAGGAAAGATTTTAGGTCAGAATGTGTAGTGAGGAAACAGTGTCCTGTTTGTAAAAGAACTTCTTCATAGTCTTCACATGACAACAGACTTTCACAATCCATATAATTTGGAATAGAAATAAAGAAGAGGAAAGCATGATTGCAGAATTTATAGAGATATTTTGGTACATGTGCCCAGAGGCATCTAAAAAATATGGCCATGTTTTTCAAAATTAAGAAATAGACTGAATACATTAATGATAAAGATAGCATCATACTAAAACCCAACTGATATATTTGTAAATTATTTTCAAGAATACTTTAGGACTCTTAAGGTGCAGGTTACTCAGTGAAGTAGACTGTATTCTTTCAAGTAACTTATAATTCCATGAAATTAAGAGATGGAAATTCTACAGTCGTGGACAGTTTTGGAGTTGAGGATAGTTTGTAAAGAATACATTAGGACCCTCAAAGGGATATCTTCCTTCCTTGATATAGCAGTGTGTGTGTGTGTGTGTGTGTGTGTGTGTGTGTGCATGCGTGTGTGTGTGTGTGCATGTGTGTGTTTAGTGGGGAGCAGGTAGAGGCATGGGTGCAATGTGTAGGCATGGGAACTACTAAAGTAAAGTTGAGGAACTGAGTGTAAGGCCAATCAGTAATTAGAGAAATCATTTAATGGTTTCCAAACTGTGACTTAACACAGATCTAAAAACTCTGGATTCGGGTCTCAGTGAATACTCCAAGAGAAAAAATAAGGAAGAAGCAGGAAGCTTAATCAGAAGCCCCTATACTCATTTCAACCAAAGTGATTCTTCTTTTCATATGAGTTATGAATAGAGTTAGAACATTTTGTTTGAAACAAAGGACTCCAATATTTACCTCAGGAAAACTGTAAAGGATTTTAAAATGGACAAAAATAGAATACTGAGTTTCCTGTCAAGTACGTGCTTTCAGGTTATTTTATTTGGAGAAGCCTGCACTTTCTATTGTGTTTAAGGTATTTTACAACTCTATAATTTATAAAATATTTACAGTAATGCAAATGATTCTTGTCTATAGAAAGGCAAACGATTTTTTGGTTGAAATATTGCCTTCTGGATATTGACTAGTTTAGCATATTTTAGTAAACTTATTTTTTATTACTTATATATTTTTGTGTGTTTGTACAATCTTGGGAACTAGTTGTTGCATCTTACTGGCTCCCTCATTAATTAATTGAGTTAAATAAAAGACTTTGACATTTGTTCATTTTATGTTAGTATGAGACTCGTAATTTTACATTTGAAGAAATTATCCTTTAAAACTTGTAAAACAATTATTAGTAGCTATTGATGTAAACACCACAGTTCACAGATAAAGAAATTGTAGCCTACTGAATCTGAGTGGCATGTCAAAGTGACAGTAAATTGTTAGTATCTGCACCATAATTAAAATTCAGATTTCACAACTTCCTGTTCAGTGTTGATGCTGTTCATCTGAGAATTTTTAATTTGATGAGAAGATTTAAACTTATTAACCCACAAAGATTTACTGAATATCAAAGTATAAAGGTAAAGTCAATCACTTAAATTTTGCCACATATAACAAAATTAGCTTTGTCTTATCCGAGAATATGTACAAAATATCTGATTTACACTTAAATAGGACATGTCTAGACTGAAAAAAAAAATTTCTCTTTACCTCCCCAAGGAAGGCCTCTCATACCCAAGAATTTTTAGGGTCTGAAGGAGTGACTCTCATCCTTTTTTCTGCCTAGAGACACATGATGGACAGGAGTCACATGTGTGACACACTCCCATGGGCACAGATACGGTGGTCTATCCATCACATACAAATTCCCACATGCTCACTATAACTTCCTTCTCTTCCTGCTTCAAGAGAACATATCAGAATACAAATAAATGGGGGACTATTAAGGGTTTATTCTGAAATACATGTTTTAAAAAGGTAAATCATTGGTAGAATTGGGTATTTACCAACTATAAGGAATAAATTATTTGAACACATTTCACAACCCTGGGATTCACTCAACCCAGGATATTTTACCTCTCTGGTTGATAATCACTGGTTCATAGAGATGTTAAACCTTCTTTTGAATAAAAGGAGCAGAAGCAGGTATCCACAATGAAAAGAAGGTAGAAATAGAAGAACATAATAAGAAGGAACAAAGACTTTAAAAGAGATAATTAGGATAGAAAGAAAAGAGATTTCTAAGGGAGGGGCCTAAATAAGAAAGGATTAAAGGAGAAAAGTAAAGATAAAGATCAAATAAAGAAGTCAAACCAGTAAAGAAAGAATTCCAAAGTAAGTTTTTAAATGTGTTTTGTCTTGTGTTTCTGATGTAGAAAGCCTATACTTCTGTTACAGGCTGAATTTTGTGCCCTCCAAATTCATATGGAAGCCTAATCCCCAGTGCCTGTCTATAAAACAGACTTCTATACACTGTTGTCTATAAAAAGGGGAAATTCAGAAATAGACATGCACACAAGGAGAACACCATGTGAAGATAAAGGCAGAAATTGGGGTGATGCTTCTACCAAATCAAACCCAAGACTGCCAGCAAACCACCACAAGTTTGGAGAGAGGCATGAAGCATATTTTTCCTCACAGCCCTTAGAAGGAACCAACCAGGCTGACACAATGATTCTGGACTCTCAAATTCCAGAATTGTGAGACAATTAGTTTCTGCTGTTTAAACTACCCAGTTTGTGGTACTTTGCTATCAGCCCTAGAAACCTAATATAATTCCAAGGCAGTGGCAGTAGTCCTCAAGAAGCTGGGTCTATGTCTATTTGTCTGGTAAGGTGGCTTTCTCTGCTGAGGGTCTAGAAATTGGAAAGAATTCAGGGCAGGGCGGATAGGAAACCAACAGCTAAACAGTGACTGCCAATTAGTGTTAATTCAATGGAAAAGAAAGGAGGAAAATCAGACATTTCATTATGTATATCCAAAACACATTAAAATAATGAGAAGGTTACCAAATGCTGCTAGGGTTCAGAATTATATTTCTGGCAGCAAAGAGGTCAGGCAAGGTGGAGTATGAGATAAGCCTGGGGAGTCAGACTCATCCAACAGCCTGGTTTTCTCCAGGTCAAAAAACTGTTGAGAATGTGAGTGCCTGCAGCCTGATGGTAATTAATTCTCTGGGCAAAGCAAAACAAAATTAGAATGCGTGTTAATTTTTAACTATTCTCTTAAAAATATGACTAAGTTCAACCTCTGGTCTTTATATTCCTGTATATGAGTCCTCACAAACCTTTCAAAAGGGAGAAGCGACCACTGGAACTAACAACACTGTAGCTTAAACAAAAAAATCAAGTGCATAAGAGTACATGGAGGACAAAGAACATATAAACTGTCAAATGTCACGTAAGATTGTTAAACCAGTTGGACTACACTAAGCTACTTTATTGTCATGTGAAAACTTTGTATCGTCAACCACCCCTCCGGTTATTCCAGAATCTTGTTTTCCCATAATAGTTCTCTACTGTCAACAAGGCATGCCGACTATTTCCTTAATATAGCACCGTGGAAAGAACAAATAAGAGGCATGCTATCTTTCCTTGAAAGTAAATATCATATGATTTTCTCGACTGTCAGTTGTCAAATGGTTGTTACCGCACTTGTATCACAATTCTGGTCCTGTGATATTCTCTTGTCTGGAATGTTCCCTACTGACATCATGCTCTTCTCTCAGTCATCATTCCTTTTTGCTTTTATCCCTTCTTTGGTCTTCACTTCTTGGTCTTTGCTTCTTTCTCCCTTCTACTTTGCTGTATTCACTTGCTTAATCAAGCTATTTTTGTACTCCGTACTTCTGCTTCTCTAGAACATGGCGAATGGTCCCAGCTCCTATCCAGATGAACCCTCCTTTCTCACTAGGCCTATATCTTATGTGCCTTAACCTTTCTTCCTCAAAAATGACACTCTAATCCTAACATCCTTTATTCCATAGCTGAATAAATAATGGTGTAGATAACATCTGTGGTTGGAGAGGAAAGTCAAATTCTCAGTCTCTTCAAACATCCACAGTCCTACTCCTATCTTTAAAAATAATTAAGAAAAACATTTTTATTTGCTCATTTCCACCACCTTTCTCTTCCCTTCCTCTTGCTACTCAGTCACTTATGTTGTCAAAAAGACCATGAGACGAGGAATTAAAAACCCTGGATTTAAGTCCTAACCATTTTCTTGCTTAATAGAAGGAAGGTCTAGAAAAGCCTTATAGCTTTTTAATATTGTCTGTAAATGAGACGATTATCATCAACTCTGCCTATAACACAAAATTATTGTGAGAGGAGAATGCCTGAAAAATGCCTGATTTGACTGAAGTTAGAAAAATTAGCATATTATTGAGACGTTAGATGTTTTACAATCTTGCCTGAGAGAAGTTCATGGGCTGGAGACAGATAGGTGAACTGAACCTTCTCCAAAAGGTTCAGAAGTAGCCCAAGCAAGTTAATACTGGCCAGAAAGTGGTGTCAGATTTTGAAATGTTAAACACATGAATGAAAAAGATTATAAGAATAAGACTATCTGAGGACAGTTTGAGGAGGATGGCATTTGCCCAAAACAAATTAAGAACTTCTGCTCAAGCTACTGTCCCTTTCTGGAATTCTATTCTTGCTTCTATCCTACTGAGCCAGATCTTTTCAGCTCTCTGATAACTCCAGCCAACATTGATTTTGCCTCCTCCTGACTGTCTAGAGAACAGAAGGTCTGTACTATTTACTTGGGCCCTTAATTAACAGGTTATTGCATAGTGTCTAGATTTCTATGCATCCTTTAACATGTTCATATTCAACAGCTTCTTATAGGTTCAGGTGATTTATAACAGTCTACAGAGCTAAGCACAGTGTTAGATATAGTTACGTGTCATCTCAGTCACCTGCCTTTGCATTATATCCTTTGATGCTTTCAGATTTGTTTCCCTTTCCTAGAATTTATATATTCTTCTACTCTCTTGGAAAAGTCAATTTTCTAAAATTTTCTCCTGTATCTTGCAAAATCCTTTTCATAGGTATGCTTTTTCTTTTGAGTCTTCACAATAACTTTATTTCCCTTGTTTTGCAATATTTCTTTATGCCCATCATATTGGTTCCTACTCCCTACATAGAGAAATACTGCTGAATTCTCTTCTTAGGTGTACAAACAGTCTGGATTGGTGACTTTTATGGACTTCTGCTGGGCTGAAATGGCCCACTTTCTAGTCTTCTGACACTCTAAACAGATGCAGTTCATATATACTGTAGCCAACACTCCCCCTATCTCTTTTCCCAAATATGTTTTACTTGTGAAGACTATACTTCCCCACTTCCCATGATGCAACACTCTACCACTCCCCCCTCCCCCCGCTTCAGTTCCTTTCTTCTTTTCTGGTGTTGTAGGTTCTAACTGGATATAACAAGAGAAGTCTTCAAACAATGTGAATATACTTAACGGTACTGAACTGTAAACTAAAAAATGGTTAAGATAGTAAATTTCATGCTGTGATTTTTACAATAAAAAGAAAAAGTTTTGATTGGGAACAAGGGGAAGGGAAAAGGGAGAAGATGACAGCATCATGGCTACCCCCGCCAAAGTAGCAGTTTAAGTGGTAGAGGGGTGGGTAGCTGCCCAAGTTCTTACTTGAAACACAGCAGCTTTCTAAACCAAGGGGCATACCTTGAGGGCTGAGGAAGCTCTTCCTAAGTACTTCCATTTGAGCATAATAAAAGTAAGGCACCAGTTGAGTCTTTCAATCTAGAACCAAAAACCTTGTAGCGAATGAAAATTCCCTCAGATGGGGAAATAAGCTGACTGTCAGTCATTTTCAGTGTCACTGTGGATTTTCACCTTTTTCTCATTTTCATAGGTATAGTCAGAATTTTATTAGGAGACACTGCCCAGGTGCTGTTTTACACAAGAAGCCCCAATTTTTTCAAAAGCTCATTAAACAAATTTTAAGTCAACTTTCCAATGAGTTTAAAAGTTTTCAACTAAGGAAAAGAAAAAAAAAAAAAGCCTAATACCAAGTCCCTGAAAAATGGAGAAACTGACTAGAAGGGGAGAAGCAGCTAAGAAACATCAAGATGGGAAATGAGAGATTTCAGGCATTGTCACACATTTAAGGCTGAGTCTAACAACATGGGGAAAGAAAGCATTACAAAGAGCCATCCTGGTAAGCTTGTTGCAAAAGGATTTTTATTTAAGAGAATAACTATCTTCAAAACTGGCCTAATGAGGGTTAGATTGTTTATTAGCATATAGCCAACATTCTGTTACAGTTTCCAGCTGTGCAGGGAACACAGAGAAAACTAAACCCACTATTCTGTGGGATCAACAATTCATGTATAAAGCTAATGGTTTCCAGAAAAAGATATTCACTCAACAAACATTTGCTGTATATATAGAACCACATCTAGATCTGGATGAGCAGAACAAGCAGATCTTCTAATTATTCAGGGGCCTTTCTCTCTTTTCACGCAAAAGGGAATACTCCCATTGATGCCAACCATCCACATTAACATCTATGCTTTTCTCATATTAATTAGTTGCTACCTTCAGAGGCAGGAAAGAGGAATCCAATCAAAAGGTAGGGGGAAATAAATAAATATTCATTTCCTTTTATTTTATTTAACTTGGTTTAACTGGTTTCCTACTCTGAAATCACCATGTAGGTGCTATGAAATATTCACAGATAAACAGTGCAATATTTTAGCACTCAAGGGACCTTTATAGGGGAAGAGGGGAAAAGTACCTTAGCCCAAGAATCCATGGAAGGAAACAACAAAAAGAGGCAGTTGATAGTGGATTAAATTGGGAGAAGGCAGCCTTAGGGTCCAGCCAATGATGTTATCCCATCACTTTCAAATCCTGTTTCATCAGTGAAGAGTCTTTAGAGACTTGATCTAATCTACTGATTGGAAAAGAGGCTACACAGAGGGGTTGCTTTTAAAATTCCATTCCAGCTGACCTACACACTGTGTCAAAGCTTTAGGGCCCTAGGCAGGTCTGATCCTGGATCATTAACACTTGAAAATCAGGAATAAGTCCTGACATAAGAGAATTGTACCCACTTATCAGTTTTATAAGAACATAGACCTGCTTAACACACTCATCTCTAAGTAGAACAGAATGTGTCAAAGGCCTTGAATGATACAAAATTATGTGAGTGGCCTTAGGGAAAAGTAAACACTATCTCCACTGCCTAACAGGTTGACTCTCACTCACAATATTTATTGAGGGCCTTCTGTACGCCAATCACTATTTTAAGAACAGGGTATATAGAAGATGTTATACAAGCACACGCTGTAGAGAACCAAACGCACACCAAGTGGATCTTCTAAATGCTTCGTTAGCCATGTATCCCACCGTTACAGGGATGCATCTAAGCTGAAACAATCTACATTTCAGTGATTTTTGCCCTATTTGGTCTTTGACCTTTGGCTTTCTTCTATTGCTGGTGACATTAAAGATTCTTCAAGATGTCCACTTGAGAGTACCTGTGTTATTAGAAACTATTACAGTCAGAAAATTAGAATTCATTAACAGGCAGATAATGTACTTGCTACTAAGATGTATGGGACTATATTTATCCTGCAGTGTAACATATCTGTTCATCAGTGCAGGAACAGGACGATCTTTCATCTGGATGAAATAGCCTTGAAAGCTTTGTCACTGCAGTACAGCAAGAAGCTACTAAAATGGTTCTTCCTGGCCTCCTTCTTAAAAAAAAAAAGACTGCACCACCTCCCAAGGGCTTCAATACAGTTGCTATAGCAACGCTATATCTGAGTCAGAACTATTAACAATCACCATGGCAACAAGTGTCTCACTTGCCATTTCCAGAAACTCATTGCATTTGGACTAGAATCATCACACCATGTAAAAAGGGGTGGGGTTTTCCTCTCACTAGGAAACAGGATACTTTCTCCAAATAACTTAGCTAAAAAAATGTTTTAAATAAAATAAAAGGAATTATAAAGGAATCATGCTGATTATCCTCTTTTCTGAAATATTATAGTTTAATGGAAATAATGGTTAAAATGTTAATAATTGATATGGTAGATTCATTTCTCCCAATAGGATTCAGTAAAATCTTTTGTATGTAAAAACTTCCTTCCTATTTTATAAATTCTCATAACTGTTTTATTTCTCTTGCCCAGCTCTTTTTTGTCTCTGTTAATTTTCCCTTTCTTCCCTCTGTCAAACACCCTCTTGAATATTTAGCAGAGCAGAATTCTTTAGAGATTTGTGGATCACACTTGTCAAGTTAGAAGCAGCAGAAAGAATCACACATATTTCTGGAATTGCACCAACAATGGAGTGTGTGGTACTCCGTGGGAAGTGGTCATGGTGGAGCTGTGCGTCCTTCCTATTTTTTTTTTCTTTAATCATAAGATGGTAAGAATGGGCAATGTCCAGATTTTCATCCAGAGTGTGGCCGCCACAAGTGATGAGACACTGGAGGAGAATCACACTTTAATATACATACTTTAATATCTAGTTTCTGAGAACGATTGGATCATCTTTGCTCTCATGTAACCTTCCCTTCCTGGATATATCCCAGGGCACCTCTTCACCTCCTGACCCTGGTGCTCTTACCATATCATGTCATGTCACACAATGATATTTTCCTGGGATCTCTGTCCTGGATAACAGTTGCTAGGGCCAGATAATGTTGACTAGTAGCTTTCAGAATAGGTTTTCATGTGTTTGACAACCCCTACCCCCCAAAAAAAGTGCAAAAACAAAGCAAATTTTTCTAAAAGCCAAATTACATCAAACATCGAAGTGATCTCTTTTTCTTTTCCAAGTGTCTTGTTCCATGAAAACAAATACTCTATGTTTTGATGTGCCCTTTCCTCCCTCAGAGCCTACACCCAGGAGAATGAAGGCAGGCTGCAGAGCAAGTAAACGTTGGTTCAGAGAACACAACTTTGCCAGTGATGGGAGAAGGGAAATAGATGTGACCCTTCTTTTCACCATGAATCCTAGGTTATTTGAATCTTCATGCCCAGTATTTATGTAGAATAAAAGTTGGAGGAGAAAGGCAGACAAAATTAGAGTGTTGAATTAAACCGATGTTACGGTGATAAGAACTCCTGCAGTAAAGACTCTCTAGCCTATCATTGAGAGGGTAGAAGGAGTCCAAGGTCAGAGTGACATTTGACTGAAAGCTGAGGGCTATCCTGTAGCCGAGGGTATACAGTTATTCAGAAAAAAAGGTTGCATTTTATAATGAACCCACCTCTGAGTGAGGCACTCACATTGCTGTCCTGACCCTGGACTACTCAAGAAAACAGGAACTAAACCTTCTCCAGAAAATTAAAGTGACATTGGAATGCTCACATTTGCAAAGTTTTCTCTGAAATGCTATATAATCTGTCCACACACAGGGTTTTTGCCCAGGTTCTAAATGAAATCAAGCCAGTGCCCCTCTAAAATAGAAACCTGCATTGTGACATGGTATGGATAGTCAAGTTAAGGCTTTACCTGCAAAGCAGTCAACATGAGGGGCTTTGGCTGGGAGACTCCTACCCTGATTGGCATTTTCCATAGCTATTTGTGTATAAGTAAATCACAGAAGCACCAGTTTTTAATTCAAATTCCTATTCCTCCCATTACTAGCTGTGAGACAACGATGAGTACTAACTTGATCACACTGACCTCATCTTTTCTCATCTTTGAGATAGAGCTAACAATAATACTTAGTTTATAGAACTGTTTCAATTATTAAATAAATTAATATACATAAAGCACCTAGTACAGTGCTTGACACTCAATACATATTATTATTACATTATAGTTGGATTCAATTTGTCTATATACTAATTGCTTCCTACTCAGATAGACAGAAAACATGTTTTGCCTTAAAAGATTGTCCATTAATTTATTCATTCCTCTACTCATTCATTCAACAAACATTTATCTCTGAGAGGCAGAGACAAGATATAGGCTTTGCCTTGTAAGAGTTATAATTTAATAATTTTGAAAAGACTAGTAGAGGAGGGAAAGCATTGCAAATGCTATCTCAGTTTCAGAATTAAACAAGAGATTTTTCCCAACTGGGTGAAATGGTCATGCATTTATCTTTGTGGCCTGCTCTTCTCTAACACAACCCTTAATAGGTAAATATGCCCACAGGCTTCTGGACTCCATTTGTGAAGCTATAGTATAGGTTGTCCCAATACTGCCATTAAGATTGCCGTGTATAGAGTGTGTGTTTCTCTTGGCTATAAAAATAAAGGTTCCCTGTAGACTGGAACTTGGCAAACATAGTTTGATTAAGTTGGGCTATTTTTATTTTATGCTCAAAGGGAAGCAACATGCCCTCATGAAACAAGCTGTTTTGAAGTCAGAAAACTGTACTTCTCTGCCATTGAGTTATATTTGAAAAGTTTCTCAGTTTCTCCTCATTTGAAAAAAAAATGGAGAACGGTTTCTGCCTCCTATATTTTATTACAATGAAGGTAAATAAAAGGGCTAAATGCTATCACAAACTCTAATTATTTCATGTGCTGTCTCAAAATGGGAACCTGTAAATAAATAGTGGTTCTACTGCTTTCTTATTCTACAAAATAAGAACAAGTAAATGTAATCAATCCAACCATGTACAGAAAGACCTAGCAAGTGTCAGAGATTAAACCTCTAGCAAACAGCACATTCTAAAAGAATACAGACATATTTGGCCACAATGAAAGAACAAATGGATAGAGCCTCAGTTCAAATATTTTGTTTATTATTTGTGCACTGCCATTGATTTTTCACAAATTTCTTCCTCACAACAATTTATAAAACACTAGGAAATAAATTGCTTTGAGATAACACTCTGCCTTCCATGTCTGGTTTCAAGGAAGCTCATGGAAGACAGCCAACTGGTAAGTCGCTCTTTGACACTCCCTTATACACACACACACATGCACACACACACCTAAGACTAAAATCATTTGTTATCACCTCTTTCACAGAGGTCATCCTGGGTAAAACTAGCTGAGTGACAGGGCTGGCAAAGCAGTGGCACTGTCTGGGTCCAGCCTGGACTGGAAGCTCTGTGAAATCAGCTGGGTGCTGAGCATCAGCAGTAATTCTCAAAGAATAGAATTCTGCTTTTCTCCACAAAGTCCTTCCTGCTCTCTCCAGCTTAAACATTTATCTTTTTTTTCAAAGAACTCTCAAGTCTATTTATTTGGCAACTCCTTCAAAAAGGTTACATCCTTTTTATGGGCAGAAACTGTACCTTATGTTTGTTTTCCTTACAGCAGCTAAGACAAATAACTTGTATATCCTTGTTAACAAATGTTTTGATATCAGGGTTCTATAAAGACTTAATAATTAATAAAATACTTTCTAACTTCTGCTGAGATATGGACAAGGGAAACTACTCATCTGGCAACAGTGGGTGCAGTTTTCTTTGCAAACTTGCCTACTGAGTATAGAGGTGTTTGAGGAATACATTGAATCACAATGACTAAGTAATTCTGTCTCATGTATATGGGTCCTATTAGGGCCATAAGGCACAGATGGCTCAACTCCATCCTACTTAACCAAGCTGTGACATGATGAAGTAGAGGACGACCTAGAAAAATGGGCAAGAACCACCATTTTGAAGTATTAAGATTATCTCTATTATTTAGATACTCCAAATGCTATAATTCTATATTCAGATTGACTCTGTTACTACCAAATATCCACCCCAGAGTTGAAGGGTCTTCTGACCCTCTGCTCTTGTAAGAAGTAGTCATTCTCTGTATTTCAGGTTAAAAAAAAAAAAACTACTTAGGGTTCTTTGGTTGCTAGGAACAGAAACAACTTTAGTTCATATGAGCAAGAACTGTATTATTGGAAAACTACTGGGCAATGCACATGATCAAATAGAAGGCTGAAGAACCCAACTTAGAACAATCAAGTGCAGGTAGCTCCTGAAGGTCTTAGCAGAATCTCAGTAGATTCACTTCTGTTGAAATGAGTGGACTCTTTTTGTGGGTCCTCAAGAGAGAGTATTAGCCAAGGTTAGGGTACATGCTCACTGCCTAGAAAGAGAATTTGGCAGAGAGAACTTCTGGGGAAGCCCAGGATTCCGTAGAGATGGGACAGGCACCTGAATTCACCAGCTACCCAGATTTCACTCGACATAGGGAGAGAATCCACCCCCTTCTACTCCTCAAAGTATCAAGAAGCTTTAAGCAATGAGACAAGGATATTGAGTGCCTCCCAAACCACAAACATCTACTACAATCATCACCCACCTTTCTCTTCTGCTGTGGAGGTACTATTAGATCTCCTCTCTCTCTAAGTCTTTTAGCTCTTAATAGAAAAAGTGTGGAAATTATGTGTGCCTGCCATTTAGAACCATGTTAATGAACTTGTCACATCAGCTAGCCTAATTTTCCCAGTATACTAGATTCACATATGCTTCTACAATAAAGATCCTGCCTATTCTTCTGTGCCCTGTGTATCACAGCATGTAATTCAGGTGCTCAGTTTAGCAACATTCTGCAACATTGATACTATCCCCACCTGATTTGTGTAGATGATGATAAGCAAAATGACATTGGCAGCGTTTAATATTTTCCAGCTTAACAAAGGAAGAAAGGTTCTGTTATATTAACATACACTTGGATTGGAATAAGCAGCAAAAGCAACTGGCTGTGCAAGTTTTCTAAACTCCCACCAAGCTGGTATCATCTCTCCATGTGTCTCCCTGGCAATCCAGGGCAATGCCTTTTATGGTGATGTTACCTGTAAGTGAGCAAATAATGAGGATGACCTACTATTTACCAAACCATCATGTTTAGTAGCTGTTATCCAAAAAGCAGGCCAGAGAGCCAGGATGGCGCCTGCCTTCATACAAACCTTCAAAAGAAAGATTGTGAATGTCCATGTTCTGCTATTTCTCTCCAATATTTACACATTATAATATGACAGCATAATGTATATTTACTCTGATTACTAGGTCATTTTCACTTCTCAGCTATTTGGCTGATAATTACTATTCACTGTGTTTCCTAAATGCTAAATGAGCAACATGCTAGCACTGATGAAAGTTGTACGTGCCATTTTAGCACTGTGCCAGGAAAAGGAGCTGGGACCACAGGGGTGCCAATTGCAAGGCTTAATCTGTACTGACCAAAACTTTGGTCCTTGTGTATTCATTCAACATGTCAGAAGTTATAGCTGCAGTTATATATTTAAGTTAATAGAAATAATGATTTTTGTAATTCAGTTATGCTGTTGGTTGGCCCACAAACTAAGTCTAAAAGATCCTGAATTATCTATGTTTTCATTGGTTTTTTGCAGTGAATACACACTCCAAATAATTGCCAACTCTTCCTTCTATCCTGTGAATTTATAAGCCGAAACTCTGGTTATCTTTCATGCTAATTTTAAATGACTTCAGATGTCTGTACCAGCTATAGGAACACAGGGCTACCCTTTAAGATGTGGTATTTCCTGCCCAGTAAAAATCCTTTGAAAAAGTATTCCTCCTAGACTCCAATTTTGTTTTATTTTATTTATTTATTTATTTTTTTAGACTCCAATTTTAGATACATCCTATCTGCAACTTTCCAGGCCAGGCAAGAAAAGGAAGATAAAAGCTGAGGATATCATGCCTGGCTTTGTTTCCTGAGGTTTGGGGTGAAGATCAGTAACAGCACTGGTGTGACCTGATGAGCTTCAGCCGCTTCTGATTTTAGAAGAGCATACATTCAGACCTAAGTCTGCAGAGCTGTGTAGAAAGAGAACCAGACCCTAAGGACTTGAAGCAGAGAGAAAGTTATGTGGCCTTCGTAAATAAAGCTCCATGCTCACCTGTTTGGCTGCAGTCTTACTTTCCCAGTAAGGTGCAGAGTGCTATATTGGCAAGGAGACCGGAGCATAAAGACAGGCAGCATGAAAGGGGCAAAGCAGGCTTGGTATCCCGCAAGTCTGCTCAAGGTAGGCTACAGAATGGGTCATTATTCCCTTCCCCAGGGCTTGCCTCATGGGTTTGCAATTTAAATTAGTCAGGTGTTGCTGGGAGGTGTTCCAGCAAAACCAACGTGGAAGTTTGGGAGTTGCTGATTATGGATGGAGAGGTGCCTGCTAGCAAGGAAAACTTACTATAATTATTTTAAGCCACAGGAGAAAATGAAAAACAAACAATTGTTTTAAAAGAATGTAAAAAATTCAACAATAAATATGTCACACATAGATTTTAAAAAGTTAAAAAAAGAGGGTTACTATTAATGATGAAAACAACAGAAGTTATTCCACAACAACCTCTTTTCCAACTTCCTCATTTCACCCTTGCTTCTACCTTTCAAGTTCATTCTTTCCACAGCATTGTCTTACTTGGACATACAGACTCTAATTACAAGATAGCCATCTGCCAGCATTCATTCTGTTTGGGGCCCAAAATATGTCTGGTGGGCCTTGGTTTAACCCTTTGTTTATCTCTGTTGTTGGTTTGCTTGTCCGAAAATTAATGGAAGGATAACTGGGCTTGAGTAAGAACATCTGATTTCCATTCCATTCTTACAAGCTAAACAAGACATTAAACCTCCCTAGGCCTTGCCATCTCTACTTTAAAAAAATACCTACCATGCCTCACTCATAGAGAGGAATATAAAATATGCCTTGTAAATTGCAAAGTGTAGGACCAACAGGAGTTCTTTTCAATATAATATTTTCCTGACTTTAGAGAATTTGGAAAACAAAGAAATACAAACATGGAGTTATAGCTTTAAATCATGGCCAAAAGTCTCATTCCTCATTTCTGTGTCATCATTCACATGGGCAGCTCCCCTCCACTAAAGTGGCAGCATCTGTCACAGTTATATGTTGGTCTCTGATTCTCTGAATCTAGAAAATACATGGGAAATGGAAATTCCAACATATAAGGCCACACAGATCCTTCTCACATTCCTTTAAGGAGTATATCTTCCAAGGTGGAGGGAATTGCCACATTAGTCCACATGCACATGTACACACACACGAATACTTCCTATTCTGATGTTCAATTGATTTCTGGGTGCGCTCTCAGAATGCACACAGATGGACTGCTAGGTAATTGTAGTGTCAATCAACATACCACAAAAAGCAGCATTCTCCAGTGGACATAATACCTTAGATTTGTGGTAGGGACAGATCCTGGATCTGCCATCATTTTGTTAGTTGATTTGTGTGTGTGTCTGTTTTTCTCAATACAGTTCCATCTGTGTTATAGGTAGTAGAGAATATTCCTAGGTATAATCATTAAGGTGTTTATCAGTCTTGGTGTGTGGTTGAGCTGTGTTTTCATCCTTTCCTGTGTACTTGTAAGTATTTTACCATCAAATTAAGATATATAATGCCTCAGTTAACTAGCAAATGTCTTGCATATTGACCCAGAAGACATGTTTTATTCACTGGTCTTCATCCCAGCATCACTGGATCTGTAACATCACTGCATCTTTGTCCATGTACATTCTTCAAGATACATGGACAGTGTAGCTAGGAGGCACTCTTGGAGTGGAGACAGTAAGAGATGATAGGACAGACATTGGAAACTTATAGCTGTGCAAAGTCCCCTATGCAGCACCCCACCCTAAATTCCTGGCTCTCATTCTAGTGCTCTCTTACTATAATACCTGGTTTCCATTTGCACTTGTCTCATCTATCATATTTTCTCGTCTGAAAGAGGAATTTCAAAATAGTAGAAGCAAAGAAAAGTTAAAGGCCTAATAATTATGCAGAAGGCAGGGTTGATGGTGGCAGGGAGCCAGCACAGGATGAGCCCTTGTGAGCACTTCTGTTTTTCCTTGAGTAGCAGAAAGAGTTCAATCACATTCATCAAAGATTAAAGTGCTTTAAGCTGCCCCTCCAGAGCATGTGGTAAGAGATGCCTTCTTCTCCTTCATCCAGGGAAGCTTAAGTTTTCCCATCCATCTATTAATTTTCTACATCTGGTACAGTTTTTCCAACTTTCCACCAGGCCTTCCTTTTAAAAACCATTGGTCATTTGGAGACATCCATTTTTCCTTCTTTGAAAAAGCTTTGAGAGGCTCAAAAAGCAGGGAGGGAGGAATATAGGGTCAATGTACAAAGAAATGTGAAGGTAAGTTTTATTTTCAGAAACCCCGGTTTTCTGTTCTGTGTCATGTATCCACAGAAATGGTTCTGAAAATTAAATAGAATGATTTGTGGGGATAAACCTGAATCATTCAACCCTGAGAGGAAGCATGAGTCTGAATCAGGTTCCACTCAATTCAACAAATATTGATCGACTGCCTAGGATGTGCTATCACAGGGTTATCAGACTAAAAAGCAGAAAAGCTACAGAGAGGAGAGTGATTAAGACTCTCTCACCTGCTGCAGTTGGTGCTGTCTTTTATGCCCGAAGGAAATTTTTGTGGAAAGGTTTTGCCTTCAGAGTATCCCTTCTCCTACCCCTGGTAATAAAATACTGATTTTCCTTGGGAAACAACTCCTCTCACTTTCAATCCATGACACTTGGTAAAACTGATTCCATCATTAGTAACAGGGGGAAGGCAGTGAAGCAGGCTAAGGTGATCAGAGCATGACCTTCTGGCCACAGTGATTGGCTCTGGGAAGAGCACATGATGATCTCAAAGACAATCTGAGCTAATCCTGAGACTATTTTCCAGACTCATAAGAAGAGAGCCCTCTCTCTGCTGAGTTTCTGAAAACATGAGATTAAAGGCCTAACACTGCTGGCAATCATACTGCCATTAAAAGAAAGAGATTGCCTGAGAAAAGACCTAATCCAGAGATAAGCAGCACCAAGTACCAAAAGAGAGAACCCTGGAGCCACTGGTTGAGCCCTTAGATCCACCCTTTCCAGAAGCCATTTCCCTTCGGAATTCCCAGTTAGTTGAACCAGTAAGTTCCCTTCTTACTAATTTGATTGAATTGGATTTGTTGTCACTTGCAGCTCAAAGGTTCTTGACAAACTTATTCTTGTATTTAATTAATCATCCCAAAGGATACTAATTTTCTTTCCATTAATCTTATTTTAATTGAAAGAAAAGATAAATTATTAAGAAATCATATTTGTGATTTTATATATAATTTTATAGGCACACAATTTATCTTAATACCTTCCCACCAGGATGGATCCTACAAGTGGATACCAACCATCATTTGTTAATTTGGAGTAAAGGGAAGTCTATACTTAAAACCACTGACCAAGACCACAAGTTCATAGGGAATAAGGATGAATATTAGGGTATTGGTACACTGGCATATTCCCCATGCTTTCTAATAATATAAACACACTCATTTCCCTCAACTATGTGCAGTAAGGGACTAGTCAAATTTCAAGAGATCAGAAATTCTGCTGACCTGGTCTAAAAATATTAATGTCCTATTGTAGTAGCATAAAGCTTACCATCTCAATAAATCTACTGTTTATTACAAAGGGTTTACTACCTGCCAGCATCCCTGCAAAGAGTATGACATGTCAAATATTCCACTGAAACTTAAGACTCTATTACAAATTCTACTAAAAATTAGAAAACTGAGGTTCCTGAAAATTAAACAGCTTAACCAAAGTTCAGTTACATATGGAGAGCTGAATTTGAAACCAAGTCCGTATTAAGATCCCAAACCTGTGACCTCAACTATATTATTCTAAGCCCATAATCTTCTTACCTTTCCATCTCTTGCACACCATCATGGTTACCAATTGAGCTCAATAGAATGTTGATCCAATTAATTCAACTCAATTTCTTGAGTTTCTACCCCCGTTGTACTCTTTCCTGACCTCACTGCTAGGATTCCCAAGCTCCCCAAACTTTGAGGATTTACTCCATCTTAGAGAACAACTATCCAGAAAAACTCAGCCTTATTGTGGGAAAAAGGAAAGAGAGCATATAAGGAGTCTTCCAGTCCTCTGTAACTCACCATACTATTACAAACTCATCATCCTCCTCTTTAAACCAACTCTTCCTCTAAAGCAAACAGCAAATCTCAAGTTATTTGAACAGATTCCTCAAGTAAAGTATTCAACTAGTTGCTAAATTCTGTAAATTCCCCCTTCAAGATTACTCCTCTCTGTTACTTTATAATTCTCCTACGGCATCTTTTGTATTACCTGCTCTTCTTAGGAATATTGTAAGTTCTTTCTAGCTGGTTCCTCTGTCTCTGATCTCTCCCTCCCTGACTCCTCCTTGAGACCTAAAAGACCCCTTTTATCACATTACTTATCAGCTTAAACAACAACAACAACAAAACTCCATACACTCCTATTGTTTGCTGAATGATTTTTAAAAGTTTAAACATAGCTTCTAAGGACTTGGGTAAAGTGGCCTCTATCTCCTTTTCTCTCCTTTTACCTCCCTACATAAACTTTTATTCCAAAGTAGCCTGGTTGTTTGCCTCTAAATTCAGCTTGCTTTCTCAACTCTCTGATCCTGTTCACATTGTTCACTCTGCATGAGATGCACTTTCCCTTGTCTCCACTCACAGTGATTCTGTCTCATCCTTGGAGACTCAGGTTACATTCCATTTCATCTGGATCTCCAACCAGAAATTACTCCTCTTCCTCTGAACACCTAAGGAGCTTACTGATATCACTTCCTTGATACTGATTCCATACTTCCTTGTACTCCAACTGTGCAAGTAAGGATTTCATTCCCCCTGCTAACTATTAAGAGCACTTTTAAGAGCACAACTCACAACTTACCCATCCTTATACCCCAATACAGCACCTGGCCTAGTAGTGCCTCGGCTATAACAGATACTGCACAAACATACTAACTGAATAAATGAAATACATGAAACAGGTAAAATGTTGTGGGAGTCAACATCCAAGATGGTCCCTAAGGATTCTTGCCTCCTGGTATTCATGTCCTTGTGTAATTCCCTCCCACATAAAATACCAATAAGATACTGCAGAAATGACAGAATGTAACTTCCAAGGTGAAATCACAGGAGATCTTGTGAACACCAAGAGTGACCATAATGTGAACTATGGACTTTGGGTGATTATGATGTGTCAGTGTGGTTTCATCAGTTGTAACAAATGCACCACTCTGGTGAGGACATGTGTTGATAATGGGTGAGGCTAGGCATGTGTGAGGGGAGGGAGTATATGGGGAAATCTCTGTATTTTCCTCTCAATTCTGCTGTCAAACTAAAACTGCTCTGAAAAATTAAGTATTCAGAAAACATATTGTGGCTTTCACTTTGTGCTCTCTTCCATCACTTGCTTTTGGGGAAGTGAGTAATTGTGTCATAAGAACACTCAGGCATGGTGGGGAATTGAAGCCTCTTGCCAAGAGCCAGCCCCAACTTGTTTACTACGCAAGTAAGCCATCTTGGCAGTGTTTCCCCAAACCCAGTCAAATCTTTAGATGACTACAGCCCCAGCAAACATCTTGATTACACTCTCCTAAGACATCCTAAGACAGAATCACCCAACTAAGCTCCTCCAGATTTCCTGATCCACAGAAACTGCGTGAAAAAAATATATTTTTAAGATTCTAAATTTCATGATAAATTGTTATAAAGCCATACATAGTTAATATATAAGTCTTCATGGTAGCTGTAAACATAAGAATATGAAAATCCAAGGAACTTCCATTGGGTTTGAGAAGAAGAGAAAAATGGGAAATAATACAAAAAGAAAAAAACTTCAAAAATTTGAATTCCTGAGTTGTGCATGCAAGGTTTTTCTATGCTAGAGGCCATTTATGAAATATTGCTTTCAGTATCCAGGTCTCTGCATGTCTCTGATTTGTGAGTCATAATCTCTAGGTATGTTTGTACTAATCCTAATTATCAAGCATATGATAAGTATTGGTGACCTTCATTTGTTTAGCGTTTCTATGTGCCAGAAATTCTTCTACGATCGTCCCAACACCCTAGGATATAGATCCTCTCATCATCCCCGTTTTATAGAAGAGGCCACTGAGGCACACAGTAACTAAGTAACTTGCTCAAAGATTCAGAGATGGTAGGTGGCAAAGATGATTTTTCATCCAGGTAGCCTCGATACATAGCCCACACTCTGAATCACTATGCTGTATGAGATACAATGCTTCTTTTAAAACTTGACAATATATATAATATTTCATAGAAATCATTTAAGGTATTAATTAAGTTTATTTAAAATTGGTGGCTAAAATAAACTTATAGATTGGGCCCAGCAATTCTCACTTGGTTACAAAATGGTCTTACTTTACTTCCTTTGATAGTTAAAATTGTGAAGTAGAGCCAAGAGTCTGCCTCATTCTGAACTCTCTCAAGAGACACTCTCAAATCTTTGAGTGTATTTATCTCCAGCATAGTGGGATTTGAAGCATCCTTCGATTCAAGTTGGTTGCATCAAACAGTGATATTTGAACCCAGAGTGCAGTTGATGGTTTTTAAAATACAACAAAATCCATTTTATTCTCTTGTTGAAGTCTGGAAGGAACATGGTAAATTACAAAAAATATATAATTTGGGAGATATTTTCATTTGGCCTATTTTCAACAAATGCAGTTCAAAATCCTAAGGAAGACAGGAAAATCTGTAGGACCTTGCCCTCAAGGAGTTTATACTCTAACAGTTGTAGATTGATTACAATAGCTTTTTATTGTCAATAAGATAAACTGTATTGTAAGAATGGAAAAAAATAGATGTTATAATTTTTTTTCACATCTCAAGCACTCAACAAAACCTTTCATAGACTGGCTCATAGATTGGAAAGTCAAAATAATAGATCCTTTCTCAATATTCTAAATGCAAACAACCAGTAAACATAATAAATATTTTTAAAATGTATTAATTTTGTTTTAATTTATAAATACATACAAAATAAATACAAAAAGTAGTTAAAAAAAAAGCTATAAAAAAAGATCTCTCTTCTCTTACCCTTCCTCTATCTCCACCTTCCTAAGCAAACCAGTTTATTTTTTTTTCCATATCTTGCCCCACACCCAGATATATATTTGAAAACAAAAATACACATATACAAAGTGTTTTGTGGTGGCTGCCATTTTTCTGGTTTTATAAAAATGGGATCTCAAACACTACATATTATCTTTCAAATTAATACTGTTCCTTAATAGTATATTATAGACATTCTATCAGGTCAATAGATAGAAAAGTTAACTCATCCCTGGTAAAGGTTACATAATGGTCCAAAACTATACATTATTTTATTCTACCATCCTTCTACTGTTAATCAATTCTTCTCTAGAAACTTTTGTCACTATAAATAGCACCAAAATAACACATTCTTGTACAAAGGGCCTACATCTAAGATGAATCTCCATTGAGTAGTCATTTTAAATTTAAATAAAATTTTCTAGGTGATTATTCACGGCAAGGTTATAGAACTTCACATTGCCAGGTGCCAAAACAATCTATTTTGTAACCTGGCCAGCACTAGATCTTCTAACTCTGTAGTTTTTGCTAATCCCATGGGTAGAAAATAACTTCTTGTTATCTTAATTTTTATTTTCTTGTTAATATGGAAAAGTATTTTTATAAATATTTACAGACCACTTAGACTTTTTTCTTCTCATAATTGTATCTTGTCCATTTTTCTCTCTGTTACATCTTTTTTTCTTATTGATATGTAGAGTCAAATTGTACTAGTTTTTTGTCTCTAATTGGGTTGCAAATAACTTTTTCCAGTCAATCCCTTGTTTTTTTCCTTTTAATTTTGTTTATGGAGTCTATTAACACCCAAACACTTTTACTTTCATGTAGACTAATACGGTTTCTGAGTTTGCTTGCTTAAGTTCCTGCAAGCCCAAGATCACATGACAGTTTTCTAAATTTTCTTAAGTATTTTATTATTTTATTTGGATCACATTCTTTTTCTTTTAACATGCTGGAGATATTGTTTCATTGTCTTCTAGCTTCCAATGTTGGAGATGAAAAGTTTCATACTAGTCTCATTTTCCTTTTTTGGGGGGGAGGGTAATTAGGTTTATTTATTTATTTAATGGAGGTACTTGGGAGTCTTCTGTTTAACCCTACTGTCTGGAGGTTTGAAAATTTTTTCTTTTTAGCTTTTTAATTTAATAATCTCACCAGCGTTTATTTTCATTAATACTGCCTACTGCTTAGTACCTTTCTGCTTTAGAGGTACTAAGAATTTTTACCTCTAAAATATAGTGAATATAGTAAATAAAAACCTGAAATCTTTGTGATTTTCTTTCCCTTAAACATGAGTTTCTCCTGATCAGCCTCAAGGGGAACTAGGATATTTACAGTAGGAGTACAAAAAGTTCACTAGTCACTATTCCCTTCTATGTTTTTGATTTCCAAATGGTCTCTTAAAGCCCTCTTCAAAAACAATAGTCCCGGCAACAGCTTTGATTCATATGAATCAAACTGCAAAAGGTAAGATTTGTTAAGAGCAGAAAAGATCTTGCAGAAAAGCTCTTGAAAAACAAGCGAGATATAGATTTATATATAACAACAGACAGGACAGACAATAGAAAGACCCAGAAGACTCCTGACCAAGGATCTCTGAACGAAGGGTATACAGAGTGGCAGGAGGGAGAAAGAATGGGGTGAAGCATGACCATGAATGAGATGGGTAGAACCTAAAGCTAAGGGGAAAGACCTGGGATAACCCTCAAAGGGGATCCACTTGGGAGGCCAAACCCAATCTGCAGATCTTTGGCCATTCAACTGAGCGCAACACAAGTGCTGAGGTCCAAGCTGGGTATTCTCAGTGCTGTCAAGTGAGATCCTGCATGACATCCTGAACTGTGCTCACATCTAACCATAACCTGAGACTGGACTGAATTTCATTTGAACTCTGGTATGGACATCTCCAGGATACTTGTAAGCCCCTGAAAGAGATGGTGTATATCCTGATACCCAAAAGCTAACTGGTAGTAATATGCATGGAGAAGTCCTCATCACCTGTAGTTTGATGGGACTGGGCAGTGTGAAAGCCACCCCATCACATAATCTTTTTAAAGATACTTCTAATCGCCCATTTTATTCTCTGCCCCAAAAAAGTATGTTACAAAGTAGTTTTAATGTTGTAAAGGCAATTTATTACTATATCAATGTAAGTTTGAGGACTCAGGAATGCTAAAAGGGTATAAATATTGATAGGGAATAAAAAGGGTTACTTTTAGTATTTAGGTACTATTGAGTAGAAGGTACTAGAAATAGTTGAGTTACTGTCACCGATTCACATAGCGAATTAGTGTCACTACTTCAGGATATTACTCAAACTTATGCTTTTCAATCTCTAAAACACTTCTAACCAAATGGAAAAAAGTTAAAAGCCACCTGATGACATTAAAAAAAAAGAATTATTATTATCAATCTTCACAGTATGTTTTTGGAGGAGAATTTTATTTTCTTTTAGAAAGTCTCTTCTAAATACTAATGATGGATTGAGATTCAAAAGGAAAGAAAACAATAAAAAAAATGCTTCACCCTAGAAAAATATACCAGTCTTTTTCAATCAAAATTTTGTGGCTTTATTCCTTTGATAACTATGTAAGTTTAAAAAGCTAAAGATCTAATCTGTTCTCAAAAAAAATAATTCGCACATGTATTAAAACTAAAAAAAGTACAGTATAATGTATACATGTATTTACATGCAATATAATGTGTATATGCAGTTGAACTATAATAATTCTACCTAATAAAACTGAAAAGGGAAAAGAAAAAAAGAGTTAAAAAAAAAGAAAAATATACCAACCCCTGTTGTAGAGGAAATCACAGCTTGGCCTTGGTCTGTGTGACATTTCAGTTCCAAACTGAAACACTAGACTACATTGTTCCTTATCTCTCAGTATGCTAAGAAACCAATTATGTTAAATAATATTGCCTGGAGGGATTTTTTCAGAGCCACCAGAGAAAGATCAATGCAATAACCTAGGACCTTAAATGTCAATATTTAGATCTAGGAAGCACACAATTTTCAAAAATACGTTTTTATTAAATATTATTTTTATAACACATTTTCAACAATTAACATTTAATTAATATTAATTAATATTAAAATTGTGATCCTTTGGTGAACAGCAGTTGGAAAATACAGCAGGACAAATAAATTATAAATACCAAATATTTACTGAAATAATACTTCAAGAAAAACATAAGGTTCTTATATCAATCCAAAGGGACTTATTTAACTGACTACAACCTTTAATATAACTATCAATCAGATGGGTTAGATATTCACTCCCTTCATTTCCCACACACAGAAATGCTACACATTTCTGACTTGCATAAATAATAAATTGTCCTTTTGTCAAAGATGAGCCTTTATTGTTCAATCCTTCAATCAAAATGGAAGCACCAAATGGAAAACTATATCCCCAGGCAAGAAAACAGTGAGCTTCAGGAGATACGGGATTTAAAACAAAATTAATGTTGTAAAATATGAAAGAAAAGATTAAAATATTTATCAGGGAAATAATATCTAAATAACTTAACATTAGTAAAAGAGCCCTGTGAGAAAATAATGAGCTATTTAAAGCAGATGCGCAGAACTCACCACAGGCAGCATTTCTTCAAAGGAAGGAGAAAAGCTTGATCTAGTCGGGGCACTGACCCTAATGGTGGCAGCCCTGGGTCCTATTCTACATTATGCCATTGAAACTGCTATGAGGATTTGAGCCACACACTGTGTCTGTTGGTGGGGTCCTGAATATTTTTCATTCACCCCTTCTCAATACTCATCCACTGAATCTATGCTGTAAGGAGCCCAGGTAAAGCCAGATGCATAAATGCTTTAATAGCAGAGTTCTCAATTGGGAATATCCAACAAATATGGCCTACTTCTTAAATCTGCATTGTGTCAAGAACAATATAAAATTTCTGGTGAGAATGAGGTAACTATTGACCTCTTCAAGGAGCTTCTTGGACACATTGATATTCCTCCCTGCCTATATCCTCTAGTGCTGTCTTTCTTCCACACCCTCAAATAGGAGATGGGCTGATCTAAATTGGTCAAATAAAAGGACACACATTGGGCCTCAGTTCCAAGTTCTGAAATTTCAAAAGCAATTAGGAATCATCTTTGGGTTCCTTTTTGGACACTAAGTCTCAGGAATTTGGGGATTTAAAATATGGTCTCAAAAGTCCTACTCTTATCCACCTTTCTTAGGTCTCTCAACCTTGCTTTCCCTTCTGCTTCTCAAGGGTATATGAGTCCTGAACTGTAATATCCAACCCCAGGTTTTAGCTGGGAGGCGAAAATGAAGCAAGTGGGCCTTTCAGCCGCTGGTTTTAGGCCATTCAATATATACACTGCTTAAGCAATGGACTTCCGCACAGAGTCCAGCTAAACGCACCAGAGTTCTGCATTGGAGTTTGGATACAAAGCTCCAGATGTTACTTTTCCGTGATTTATCTCCTCTGTACAACTATTTCTTGGAGTCTTCCGAGGCAAGAATTGGTCAGTGAAGATCTGGATGTGAATAGATACTCTGGATCTCTTGGCCAAATACTGTAATACTACCTTAATAACATGCAGGAATAGTCACCTGCATACCATTTTGATAGGACTCTGTTGCTACAGAAAGTACAAACTACACTATCAATATTTGAGGAAACAATTATGAATCTTCTAGTTGTTGTGGGTTCAGTCTGCTATTGTCTTATCAATAAAGCTTGTGGGCATATGTTAAATAATTTCTACCTGGATGGGGAACCACTTCTCTGCACCTTTTGCAGAGGGTATAGACTGCCCGAGGCAGTTTTGGCTAAGGCCATGGACCAAAAAACATACCTGGTTCAGATTAGAAACAGGCCAGGCTCAAGGCATCTACTTTTACATAAATGTCAGAACTCACTTCTCACAAGTTCTAGAGACCCCATGACTTCTGCCAGTTGAAGATGACTCCAGAGGGCCTTGTGAGATCTAAATAGAACAAGAATTTTCACAGATTCTCAGAGTAATTTGAATTCATTAAGGCATCCTCAGATCTTTCTTTACCTTTTGAGGAACACTGATTCATAGAGAACTTGAACCAGGAGAATCTTATGGATTAACTGTGGGTTCTGTGTATATCACCCTTAGCTTCTCTTCCATATTATACCCTGCCCTGACAACCACCCCCACCCCCATCAACTCTACAGACCATGCCTCATATCTGTAGCCATGGGCATCTGACCTTTCTAGGGTTAGTGAAATTCCTATAATTTTGCACCATGGCATGTTTTTTAACAAAACCATTGTGGCAAATCCTACCTCTCTTTAAGTTATACAGACTATATGACAGTCTTCTGTGCAACAGTGGGACCCCTAAGTCACATTCACTAACAATATGCCTCCACCTAATTTGGTCTTTTCTAGAGGGTTATATAATTGCCAACCCCTTTCTAGTACCAGCTTCTTCACCAATTATCTTATATGCAGATATTATTCCAAAATCTCTAACCACTGAAGTTTCTGGGTCTCCAATCAACATGTTGCTAATGGGAAGTAATCATCTCCTCTAACAAGTAGTTTCTATAAAAGCCAACCACAAGTTCTCCTAAATGGACTGGCATGCCCTTTCCCCTTTATAGCTGCTCATACAGCAGAAAGTATCTGTGGCCTCCAAGTCTTTTTTGGCCCAGTCTGGTAGTTCTTCATCTTGTTCTTAGAGTTTTGAATATTACTGGCTTCTAGCTTTTTGCTTTTTGGAAACCTCCCAAACAGAACTCCCAGTATTCTTGACTGAAGACTTAATATGGTGCAGATCAATGTCCCCAAGGCTTCTCTCTTCCACACTAACATTTCTACCATCAGCCTCTCAAATTAATGTTCTCAAAGTATCCCTTCTCCTCATTACTCAGCTTCCAAGTCTATTGCCTATCCCTGTTATCATTCTCTGGCTAAAGCTTAGGCTTCCTTAGCCTCTCTCAAGAACATGCATGTACCTTTCAGGTCTTGCTTTTAAAACAATCAGACATGCATTCCCCTGACCCTTCCTCCTTTCCACTGGCTGCCTGGGAGATGGAGAGAAATGGTACCACTCTCTTGGGCCCAATGATAAAGCCTGGGGTTGAGATTTGAAGAGCCACCTTATCACTCTGGACTATTACATGAGAGAGAAATAAACTTTATCTTGTTTAAAGCTCTGTATTTTGAGCTCTGTGACAGCAGCTCTAGTTTGCACATAGCAAATTCACTTCCCACTTATCTTAACAAACACCCCCTAAATCTCATAGCTAGTAGAGTTTTCCAAGACAAATAAATAAGCTTAATTCTAATAATAATCCTTGATTACACAATGCTATCATAAAGAAACTAGAAGGGGGCTAATAATTGTTTTATAACCCTGTGTGGTCAGCAAAGGAACAGAGAACAATGCTTAAAACTGTTTTGATCTCTATTCTGCATTTCAAGATCAGGAAGTTTTCAAGAACTCTGCATTCTTCATTTATATCCGATCTAATTCAGCATCCTATGGCAGCAGAACTGTACATGAGTTTTCTTTACTAGATGTGAAGAAAGAATTTGAAAGAAATGTAGGCATGACCACCAATCACACAGTCCCTAAAGAAAATCTAAGAGGAGGAATTTTCTGAGCAGTTATGAAAATTTCTCCCTTATGGCTTCTAACTGTTCCATCTCAGGCTGATTATTAAGGGTGATGCCCAAGGGGAGACATGCTACAGTGTTTGTGATAAGGAATACTATTTTCTCTCTGTGGGGTACACAGGGAGAAGATGTGCTTAGTCCACATGGTTTATAAAATAGTATTAACCACATACTCTCATCTGAATAGTCTGTCTCAAGAATAATGACTTCGCATCTTTTTACCTTTTCTACTTCCTTCCCAAAGGACCCTGTAGCAGTGCATCATGACATCCCCAAAGGGGACTCACACAACTATCAGGTAGGTGTCTCAGGAAATTGAAGGAGAAAATATGAGAGGATTTTTATAACAGCCAAGATCCTGGGACTATTAGGATGGCAACTCTTCAAGCATGTAGAGATGTTCCCCCAGGATATTCTAGAGGATCCAAAGAGCCAGTTGGAGAATCACTTGGATGCACAAATTCATCATCAGCATCTTCAGCATCACCATCAAACATTACAAGTAACCATTGTGTGAATCTCAGCCTCCCTGCATTAGGAATTATGACTGGAGACAAAGAGACAGAAAAATCCCTTACCAAGTAACATTCAAAGGAGAGGAAATGAAATATAAAATTCCCTGTTTCTCAACAATCTGCTTCAGACATTTAAGATGCCTTTTAGGAACATGCTAACATCTTTTCATGTCTCTTATCAACTCACTTATTACCTCATAACAACAACCTGGAGTTCTTTATGTCGTACTAGATACCATCCTAAAGAAGCCACCCCTTCCCTTTTCATATTCTCCCCTGCCACTGCCTCCAGCATCATCTGCGTTGTACAAGTACTATACTATAGACTGATCTGAAACATATCATTCTGTTTCTGTCCTGTTCAATCTATACCGATCACAGCTAATATACATTGATTCCAATATGTTTCACAATCTGGCATGCAAATGCTGTTTTTCTAAACATTCATAGTAAATAAAAGAATAAATGGTACTTTCTTTTTTTTAACACTGAGTTCAAGGTAACAACAATTATTGTTCTTGGGTTTCTTGTGTTATGGCTGACATAAGACATAGGTAAATTAGTATTCCACAGAATGATAAGACACTTTAGGATAATTTTGGAGAGCATACGACCCTAAGTCGTCCTACTGTATCTCTTCTATTACTAAAAAGCACTAAATCTTTAGAAGCAGAAGGCTTTTTGACTACTTTGATGTACATCCCTTTCTAACTTAATTGCCCTAGCCCAATCATTCTAATGAAATGTTCCAAATGGGTAGGAGCTTTGTGAAATCAGTACCTTCATTAACAACAAAATGATTATTGGACCCAGTTTCACTGCCCATTATCCCTTAAGGGCAACTTATAAATAATCAACTCCAGAAAGTAGGTGAGAGCCTGCATGTTGACACCCACACACAAGAACCTACAGATTCCCATACTGTTCATTCAGGAAACATTTACTATGCCTCCCTTCCTCCTGCACTAAGCAGTATACTCTGCTAGGATACTGAAGGGCTGTACTCATTTAGCAATCCCAAAGCAATGTCGTCAGCTCTAGAGCATGCTCTTTCGTTCAGCTCCTTTTCAATTCAGTGATATCTCAACAGTTCACTAGGTGATATCAGAAGGGAAAAATAGAGAAAAGCAAAATTCTTTGTTTAACTTCGTTCTCATAGATGGGCTTATGTAAAATGGAAATTAATGATCCTAAGAAATGTGTATTTTAATATATTATGATGTCAAAACACTCAATTCTATACTGAGACACACAGGAGTGGAATACAAAGTGTTCCGGTAGAAAAAATGGAGACAGAACGAGGTCTTGCTGCTTTTAAATAAGCCAGTCAAATAGCTTGGTTTGAAAGGCTGTGTGTGTGTCAGTGTGAGATAATCCTGCCCTTCTCTCCCGCTTCTCCAGGGAAATGAGTCACACCTGGTTGCTGCCCTTGGCATGATGTTTGATATTCTGAATTCCCATCAGCCCCACACAGCTAGGATGATGTCAGCACAGTTGACATTGTTAGATCCCTGCTCTGCTTACATCAACTCCCTGTTGCTCAGGCGTCAGACGAGTGTGGCGAAGGGAGAAGGCATCATCTTCTTAGCAACCAAGCCCATGTATCCAGGATCCAGAAATGACATCTGGCACTTTGCTTTGGAGATTTTCAGCACTTCCCAGAATTTCAGCCAGGCTGGAATAGGAATACTGATGCTCTGAGTTAAAGAGATATTATGTATCCTCTTCCTATCAGGATGTGTATGCTTTTACATTTCAGATCAAAATGTTTACCACCAAAGCACTATTTAGCATAGTCCTCATCCCACACTTCCTCGATTCTTTGGGATACTCTTTATCAACTTTTTAGAAGTAATCTTACTTCTGGTTAAAAATGGGAAAGCTAAAATGAGACCTTTCTACCATCCTTCTACCTCAAGTCAAAAGTATATAAGCAATCAAGTTGGGTGAAAAATGGAGATAATTGTGCTAATTATGAGAAGAGTCTCTTAAAATTACTTCAGATAAAGTGTAGCAAAATTTTTATGTCTCATTTGCTAGATTATACCCATTTAACAAAAAAACCCAATAACATCATGAACTCAGACAATTGTAACATATGTAGACATTCAGTCGTATATTGATTTTTTGGAGGGTGGGGAGGGGAAGACTTTAGGAAAGAAATCTAACAGGACAATTTGGAAATTATTGTGCTGCAGTGGAAGAACTATGGTAGTACCATGCCACCATTTTATAGTGGTCAGAATTCCCAACAGTGAATATTTAGTGTCTGATTTCCAAGAGAAATTTCTCTTAAGTTACTGTGGGTATCTTGACTACTTCATGTAAATGGTCCCAATTATTTTGTAGCTGTCTTTCTACCCACTTACTTATCTATCCAACAAACATTTCTGGGTAGGATCTCATCCACCATGACACTTAGAGATAAATAAGAGAATTGGGTAAATAATCAAACAACCACAGGATTACGTGGTTGTGGCTTTCATAAGAAATAAACCTAGGGTTCTGAAAGCAGAGAGAATCAGAGCCCAACTCAGCTTGGAGCCCAGATAGAGAGAAGTCCTCAGGGAAGGCTCCAGTGCATTTTCGTAATTATTCCTCTGTTATAATGCAAATAATTTTCTTAAGTCCTGACACTTTATCCATCAAACACTACTAAGATTTTTAAAAATGTCTACATTCAATCCATATAGGCCATTTGTCTTCTGACATGGCCAAGTTACCTTGAACATCCACATCCCTCAAAGTGGGAAGTGGGCATTATATTTGGCTTCCCATGGCAGGGGAAGTGAGAAAAGTTCATAGGGATCTTTCATCAAATCTCAAGATCTGAATGGGTGGAAGCTGGTGGTTGGGGGATATATGTAAGGCCTTGTAGTTTTCTCATCCTTCAGTACATTACAACTATATTGTCATTGTTTTTTTTTTCACTTATACTTCAAGAGACTGAGCTCTTTGAAAGCATAATGTTTCTATCTTATTTACCCCACAGTATCCCCACATTCTGACCTAGGCACTGGATAGAGCAGTTGTTCAAAAAACACTATTATTCAATAAATATTTTATGCTTTTACATCCCTTCCTGATTTTAATCCTGGCTCTACTCCTATCATTTAGAGCAGTACATCCTAACCTTTTTCATATACTAGCCTACAAAGAAAACAACATTTGTAAGGCACATTGAAGTAAATGGGGAAACTGCTCCAAGCTGCAAGCTGTTAGTCCCAGGCCTGCCTGATGCCCCAGGACCCCATCCTCCAAAGTCTCTCTCTCTCTCTCTCCCCTCTACCCCAGAGGTTAGGGGATAAGCATCAGAATACATGAAACTTATTTGAGACTCATCAGTTGGGAAACCCTTCTGGTTTAGAGAATTAAAAAGGGAGAGCAAAACAGGTTAACTTTCTTCACTTGACTTTTCAAAATCCAACTTTCCTTTCCAACGTTTTCCAGTGTTTTTCCTATTAACTTTAAGTTAAAAAAATTTTTTGGAACACTTGTGCATTACTGGTTGGAATATAAAATGGTGCTGCCACTGTGGAAAACAGTATGATAGTTTCTCAAATAAATAAACATAGAATTACCATGTGATCCAGCAATTCTACTTCTGGGTATATACCCAAAAGAACTGAAAGCAAGGATTTGAACATTTACTTGTACACCCATGTTCATAACAGCATTATTCACAATAGCCAAAAGATGGAAACAACCAAAGTGTCTATTGATAAATAAACACAATTTAGGTATGTGGTACATACATACAATGGAATATTATTCATCCTCAAAAGGAAGATAATTTTGACACATGCTACAACACAGATGAACCTTGAGGACATTATGGTAAGTGAAATAAACTAGTCACAAAATAACAAATATTGTATGATTGCACATATATGCGATACCTAAGTGGTCAAATTCATAGAGAAGGAAGAAAATTGGTGGTTGCCAGGGGTTTGGGTGGGTGGGCAATGGAGAGTTATTGTATAACAGGTATAGAGTTTCAGTCTGGAAAGATACAAAAGTTCTAGAGGTGGAGGGTGGTGATGGTTGCAGAACAATATAAATGTACTTGAACTGTACCCTTAAAAATTGTTATAATGGTAAATTTTGTTATGAATGTGTTACCACAATGATTTATATATATATATATATGGCATTATTCAAAATATTTTAAATGATAATAATTATTACTATAACTGTTTGTGGAATGATTAATGGAATGCTTAGATGCACTGTTGATTTGTCCAGACATCATGGAAGGCACTTTCTCATCTTACAAAGTAGAGATTGTCAATAAATGTTCATTAGTCCTACCCCCAAACCCAGTTGATCATTACCACCACCGGTATCTGTTGTCCAGATGAGTCCCTAATATTCCATACATTATGAAATTCTCAAGTCATTTATGAATGGAACTCAACTTGACTTCTTTGTCATAAGGACAGACCCATATACTTTTCCATTCTCAATCTTGCCTTAAATTTTTAATAAAATGTGATTGATTAACATTTAAATGCAAACACAAAAGCCTTGATCGACCTGCACTTACACAGATCAATGCTTCCAAGAAATGCAAAGCTCTAGTCCCTCGAAAATGGAAAATAGTTTTGGACCAACAGATTTTCATAGTGTGCCCAACATTAGATTAACACTTTTCTCATGATGTGTTTACACGGCACAGCACAGAATTTAATATGACTCAAATAGCCTGTTCTTTTGCTCATTTCATCGGCTGCCTTTCCAAGGTAAAAATTACACATTGTGTGTTTGTTTTTCTCTCACCCAGCTTCTACGCCTTCTTTCTCACCATCTTCACTCTTAATTTAGAGTCCCATTTCTCATTCTTGGATAAGAAATCAAATTGAGGACAGGTTAAAGAACAGTCCTTCTGGGAGTGAGCAGAGGGCAAAAACTGACCAACAAAGGGTCCAATTTTACAGTCACAAAGAATTTTATTATCAATCTGGGAGAAAAGATAAGGAGCATATCCTATGTCCAAAAACCAAGTTTAGCATTTTAATCTCTTGAGGACACAATACATAATTGAGAGAAAGCAATTTGGAGTTCATACATCAATTGCCTCACCACTGTAGTTTCAACCCCTTTCAAACTACCTGGCACAGGGTAAGCCTTCAATTTCATTCCACAGCACCACCTTCTAAATCACTCAATGAAGCCAGTTCTTGACAAGCTGCTTAATAGAAGGAAATGTAGATTAAGTAGAAAGTTGATTACAATAGTTTCTACTTCACTGGGACTTGGCCCTGGGGGGTTAGGAAGATTCCCTGGAAGAATTAATATCCACATTGAAAAACAATCATCATTATCCTAAGTAGGAGAAGGTAAAGAGGAGTTTGAGCTTTGCCCTAGGGCAATGGGGGAGCTATGTAAAGGTTTTAAGTAGGAAAGGGATATGATCAGACTTTAATTTGGAAAAAACCTGCAGTTTGGAGGTGAGATGGGATTGAAGTTAAAATAAGAGACTATAATGAGGTTAACCTTTTTTTTTTTCAATCCACGTGCTTATTGGGTAAAGTTTTGGACAATAAAATTTTGGCCATGGAGAAGCCCTAACAGTTCACTGGGACCCCAAACTAATTGTGGTCTATTTTCAACCCTAAATGGCTATGCTCATTCTGCACCTAAAGTGCTGGGCCAGCTCCTAGAGGAGCTCTTTTTTTTCTAGCCCTTTCTGGAAGGCCTGTTTGTTCCATAGATGCCTCAGATTCAATATGCCCCCAAACTAATGGCCTATTTCTGTCCCCTCTTCCTCATTGACCAAGCTGTGCACCCTGTATCCTTTATTTCAGTAAACAGTATTATCTTTTCTATCAGAACCTTAAAACTAGGATTTTTGCTCTCCTAGATTTCTCCTTTTCCTTTATCATTTCCATGTATGTACTACTTCCTTCTTTCTCCTAAATACCTTTTAAAATCTTCCTTCTTCTCTAACCTCATTGTGCCATAGTCCAGACTCTGTCATCTCTTACTTCAACCACTGTAACAGCAGCTGCCATGCCTCATTGTGTCCAGTCTCTCTATTTGGAATTCTACCTCCTACACTGTTGCTATATTTCCTGTATGAAAATCTGATCATGTCACTTCCCAGTTTAAGTGACTGGGACAAATCAAAACTCAAAATGCTTCATATAGCTCTGTGTGGCTCTTGACCTGCTAGCTAAGGTGTTTAGCACCATCTCTTGTCACCCTCAACTTTAGCATGCCAGCTTTAATTAACCATTTCTGATTGAAAAACTCTTACTCAAAATGTCAAACTTCACTTCCAACATCAATTTCCCTTTGCCCTAAGAGAAATTAGCCACTCTTTTGCTCTGCGCTCCCATAGCACATATGTTTGGTTCTAATTTTATTGCTTTGGATTGTAAATGGTTCATTTACATGTCTTCATCCTGCCCTCTAAATCTGAGGTTTCAACTCTGGTTCCATTGGCTCCAGGATGAGTTTTGGGAATTTCATTTTCCTTCTTATAGCATGCATAATTTTGTGCGCAAGTGTGGGGACACAGATGCAGGTAATTTTCATCATCTCTCAAAGGTGTCTATGACACCCTTCCAAAACTAAATATCACTACTGTCCTAAACCCTGAGCTTTTTAAGAGACAGAAAATACTGTGCACTTTTTTGTATAACCAGTTTATTGAAGAGTCTGATCTCAGTAGGGTATAAACATGAAACAGTTTTATTTTTCTCTAATCCTTACTTTGAACTATGTTCTGTCAAATCTTCCTTTCCTGCTCTTTAATGACATGCCAGACAGATCTCAAAGCTTTCTGGTCTCTTTTAGTTATTAAAAAGCCCAGTTTACTTGTTTGGCTCCTGATTCAAACCAATCAATCCTCAAATCTTTGAAACAACCAGGGAATTTGAATATGGACTGATACTAAAGAATATCATAAACTTATTATTAACATTATTTGGTATAATAAAATTGTGGTTTTATCTTTTTTTAAGTGCCTAAGCATTAGGAATGTATGCAGAAGTGTTTTCAGATTAAAAACTATGATATCTGTAATTTGATTTATAATACTGCAGACAAAATGTTGATAATTGTTTAAGGTGCGGAATGCGTACACGAGTATTCTTAATATTATTCTATTTTTGTGTATATTTGAAACTTTTTCCAATAAAGTACTTTTTTCTAAATTTAGTCAAATTCAACCTAATATTCACTCTCACTCATATTCAGGGGTGTGTTGGTAAACGGTTAAAAACCAGCTTCATGGAAAAAGAAAAAAAAAATCTCTGATTTGTAGCATTTGACAATTTCCATTGTGTATATACCACCATGGCTAATTTCAAGTTACCAATGTGTACCACTGAACTCAAAGTTGGGAAGAGAGGTACAGTAGCATACTATTTAAAGTTATGTTCACCATACCCATACAATCAATAATAACATAGAGTAAAAATGTAAAATAATTAAGAAGTGATGAATCTTAAATATTTATTGCCTTTGTTTTCATACAATTTATTTATATAATTATGTTAGTGTAATTTAATTTTTAATAATGACTGTGTAATAACTAGCTCAACTAGCTGAAAATTTAACAATCTGCTCTGATGAACTGGAATGAACTGGCTCCAAAACACCACTGCAAGATCCTCCCCTTTCCTAACCACTTAATAAAGCCAAAGTTGAGAACCACTGCTCTCCATCCCTACCCCTCACTTATTACTGTAAACACACCCAGCTCTTCTCAGTCAGGCATAACCAGTCAGGGAAGGGAGAGGCAAATACGTTACCCACTTCTTCTGGTGCTCTCTCCTCATGATACTCTGAATTCTTGATTCAAGACTGCCCCTTGAAAGATATGCTAATTTGCTCCCTGTCTTTCTGAACTTTGTGTTTGCTTCAAAATAGTTATGCACATAACTCTACAGTCTATAGTAAGTGCTTCTATCTCTCATAAAGTAATAGCTTAAATTTTCATATATTGTATTTTAAAGGAAGAGGATGAGAGATATGTTTTTATTCCTAATAAACACTGTTAGGGTACTGATGTTTTAAATTACTGAGTGAGTACCCTCTTGGCTTAAAATTAAGTACAACATATCTATTCATTATTTGTAAACTTAAAAAAATTTTAAGTAGTCCAATCCATGCTGTTATTTACACCTGTCTTTTCTGCATTCTAAATCATGTAATTTTAATTTAACAATGAAAAACCATAATGTGTATTTTCATATCCTGGTTGAGAAGACTAAATTTATTTTGACTACTTTTTCTCCCCTCCCAGGAGAATAACATACACGTTAGGTACAAGGAACACACACAACAGAGTGATTCTCCCACAACATTTTATCATTACCAAAACAACAAAAAATTTACTAAACAGTACATACTGTACTTACTCAACCGACATAGCACAAATTTACATGAATTTCCAAGGTACAAATCAATTCTGAGATGGCATCCATAAATCACCTAGCTTATACAACAAATGACTGTAAGTAAATGATAGGCCATACTGCCACAGTAACAGACTGATCCTGCTGGAAGTAATATCCAGTCAACCTCTAAATTCCCAGAGATAGTAAATGAATTTCAAAGTTGCTACACACACACGAACACACAAACACACACACATCACCCAGCTAGTTAGTAACAAACACAAATCAAAAAACTAATATTTATTAGCTAAACTAGACCCATTTGTCTAAACCTCATTTAATACTCGTAAGTCTACTGAGTTTTATAATATTCATTTTGAAAACAGGAGACCAAAAGTCAGAATGTTTAAGTAATCTGGTCACCCAGTTAGGAAGCTGAAGAGCCTAGATGCAAATAAATTCTGTCAGACCCCAAAGCCAGCAATCTTTGCCCCAAATCATGCAGTCTTCCAAATCTGGGGCTATACCCTGATCTACTGACTATAATCTTTCACTGCAACCCAGGACCATCTTAAAGCTTTATTAGTGCAAATCTAGAAGGGAACAAGAAACAAGTCCTGGTATCCACTGAAGTAAGTAAAATCTTAAACTCTTTCATCTCCCAGGCTCTCCTATACCAGTGTGGAATTGGAGACCAAAAAAAAAAAAAAAGAGCTATTTTGAAAATTAATGCATACACTGCAGGTCAGGAGAACCTGTGAGCCTCTCCAGCCTCCAGCTTTTATCTCTGGTTCACTGCTGAAACCCCATCACCCAGAACACTGTCTGGACCATCGCAGGAGCTCAAGAAACCTGTTTTCTGTGTAGGTAGCTACTTCAGATAAGAGATTCTGAACATAGCAAGCTGCCTCAGTGCAAGATCCACAGTTCCTCTTGTGTTCTCTCTTGTACTGATTTAAAAAAAAAGAAAAATCCCTTCACACAAGAGAAGGCGATCATAAGATAAACAGATGTGCTGCATTGCAGAAGTGTAGGTTCAGAGGTTGAGCTGAGAAACACACCAAAGACAGTGGCTTTCCTTCTTGCAAATAAATAGTCCTTGCTTTTTATGACCTCTAGGTTTAAGATTATTTAAAATAATACTGAAGAATGCAGCTAGGCTGCTGTGATATAGTCATTCATTTGTTGAGAATTCCCCAGAGGCTTCTAAACCAGTGTGCACAGTAATTTTGTTTTATTTATTTATTTTTGATGGAGGCTTTCAAGGTGTATGCCCTTTTCCTCAGCCATTTTTTAATTAGCATATCTGTTACCTCCAAGTGGGACAACTGCTACAACTATTTGCAATGACTGCCTCATTGACATGCAGGAAGGATCTCAGAGACATCAAGCTTAAGAGAGAATCTATACAGCCTGTCTGCTGGGAAATTAATGGCCCTGAGTAAACACCAGGTTGTGGGCAGTTCTCCTGCAGAAGGTGGTGGTTAGAATCAGGGAGAATGTATACGGGAAAATACTCTGGAAACTGTGAAGTGACTTAAAGAGGAATGGTTACTGAAAGTGCTAGTAATAGGGCCAAATTAATACATTTGCCATGATTATTTTTATCTTTTTAAATTTTAAATCACTGACTAAAATGGAAATTTAGGCTAACTGTTCAAGCAAAGGGATGCTGGGCTTTTATCCAAGCTGGTGCATGAACCCCTGCACAAAGAGGCAGGCAAGTGTTCATCTTCCAGAATGGCCATGATGTCACTAATGAACTGACAATCACAATACAATTTGTCTGTTCTTTCCCTCTTTCAATAGCACCTTACCTATCAGGAGCACAATATCATCTACTTTTTACCTACTGGAATATAAGTAGGGTTGGTATGTATTGGGGGAAAGAAGCAGCCAAAGTCACTGTCACCAAATGCTGTGAGCTAGAGCACTCATCTGTTCTATCCCAATCAGATCCTAATCACTTTCAGTACAATTCTAATGTTTGTCTTCGTGGTTGCCAAGACTACAGCAGACTGTAAGCACCACATTTTTATTAGGGAAAGGATCCATTTGATCAAATATACTGTACATTGATAGTAGTGAGAAAAGGTACGCATGTAGTGCCTGCAATATTAAAAGCAATTAACAGTGGATGCAAACTCAAATATTACAGCAAACTACAAAGAGAAGTGAGCAGCCCAGTATACCCTGATGGCCCTTGAGGGCATCACTGCTTTACAGAATAATCTCTCATGTGCACAATGATGACCTTGAGTCATCAAGAAAAGGTTAAATAACATTTAGCCTTTTAGCCTTCTTTAATTAAGAAGGCAGCAAAGTGTGCAATCCATTTTAGAAATCTTTCCTTAATAAATGCCTTAAATTTTAAACAAAAATTTAAGCAGACAAACCTATTATCTAAAATAACTTATTTCCCAATAGTTCTGATTTCCTGAAACTTTAACAAGTCCTCCATCTTATTCTTCTCATTCTGAGCTGAGACTACCTGTGCCTTTCCTAGCATTTGAAACTAGTTCTTTCCTCCTTTTTTTATCTTTCAGCTAAGTGCTCTTACTGCTACCACCATCCCCTCCTCTCAAAACATGCCCCAGAGATCCTAGTGCTCACGGCTACCAAATCTTCAGGCTATGCAGCCAATGCCTAATAACTGCAATAGTGAAATCACTGTGCTGGAAGTTACTAGGGATATGGAAGAGGGTGCAGGGATTAATTGATAAAGGATAAACCAGGAGAAGAACATCATTATTCTTGATTATCGCCTGCTATGGGCTGAATTGTGTCCCCCCACAAATTCCTATGTTGAAACCTCAACACCCAGTGTGATGGTATTTAGAGATGGGACCTTTGGGAGATAACTAGGCTTAGCTGAGGTCATGAGGGTGTGGTTCTCAGGATGAGATTTATGTCTTTATAACAAGAGACCAGAGATATTGCTCTCCCTCCCCATCCTACCCCCACCATCTCTGCCATGTTGAGGATACAGCATGAAGACAGCCATCTGCAAGCCAGGAAGAGAGTTCCCCCCAGAACCCAACCATGCTGACATCCTGATCTCAGACTTCCCAGCCTTCAGAATCATGAGAAAAAAGTTCTGTTTAAAAGTCACCCAGTCTATGGTATTTCATTATGGCAGCCTGAGGTGAGACACAACCATTCCCCACCACCACAACCCACAACTCTTGTTCACAGTTTGCTGTCATCCTTTTGGGAAAGAGTTCCAAGTTTTCACATTCCCACCTACAGGATAGCACAGGAAGGAAGCAATCTCCCCAGGGAGGGGGAAGGGCAAAGAAGTAAACGATGAGGCTGATCATCCCATACGTATTTTCATCAACTCCATGCTCCAGCAGGCTTTTGTTCTGCCCTGATAGTCCCCCTGTGGACACCAGCACCAACAGTCTGGGCTGATCCAGTAAAGGAGCTGGAAATAATTATCTATCTTAGGAGAGAGGAAAGAACAAAATTTACACTACAGACAGAGACAAAGAATAGTGTTGTTGGTAATAAGGCAGATTTCCACCACAGATACCAGTTTGGGGTTTTTTCCCAAACATAATCAAATAATCAAGAATATTCCTGAAACGGGTTCCTTATCCCTAAAGGAAAAAACTAAAGTCAGCATTCAGGGTGCTCAATGAAAAGAAACCAAACTTTGAGCCGATGTGAGACTCACCCCAGGACAAGGTCAGAGAAGGCTCAAAAGCCACAGGGGAACAGCTGTGCTCAAGTCAAAACTAGAGCTGAGCCCTCATTTCAACTGAATTTCCTGGAGCTGGCAAGATTTTAAAATGCTGGTTCCCCCAAATAACCAAAATATTACCTAAACAACTTGTTAATAACACAAAGCTCACTGTGGTGAGGGAGAACACCGCCTTGACAGTCTTAGTAGCATCTCAGAGGGGAAAGAGAGAAGCTAGGATATTTACTGAGATTTTTAAAGCAGATCCTTCAGTAAAGAGGTTTAGTTAGAACTGGGCAAGGATCAATATATGATGGTCTACGATGGACAGACACAGCAAAAGCAGGTATTCTAAAGTGAGGAATTCTGAGGTCTTGGGGTGAAAACTGTCTTTGATGCTTTCTATTAAAGAGTTGATGGGTCTTTCAAGAAGTTCCTGGAATGTGCAATAAAGTTATTTGTAACTTCTGTCTTCCAAGGCAAGAGGATCCTTGTGAAGAGTAGCAGAATATGACATCCCAAAATATGGCACTTGGGCATAAGGATTAATTTGAGCTGAAGGCAATTGAGAAGAAACAGATAAAAACAAAACAAAACAAAAATCTCTCTTCCTGCCATATTTTCCTAAAAGCAGGACATAAATTTGTAAAGTTGTCCCCTCTCAACTCTCTATCAGGAAAGACAGAAGTTAATCACCAGAGACAACTCTAGACTCTTATCAGCCCAGAGATGGCACCAGAGCAATCTATGTAGTTTCACTAACTAGCTCTTATCTTCCACTAATTGTCTCATGCATTTACCTTCTCACAATTTTCTGCATCTGGAAACTCAAAGTCCTTTTCTTTCATCTTGTCACTTCTCTAAATATCCACTGTTCTTTTGTTAAGATGCTATATAAGCCCACATTTAACCACCCTTTCGAGTTACTCATCTCTGAATGCTCCCATCTGTAACTACAATGCACATGTTAACAAACGTGTTTATCTTTCTCTTGTTAATCTGTCATTTGTCAGTCTAACTTACAAGGGCACCAGCTGGAGAACCCAGGAGGGTAGAACCTAGAGGAAATGTGTTTTTTCCTCACCTACAAGGTTATGATAGTATTACACTGATGACAACAGTTAAGAGTAAAGTCAGTTTAACGTAGAAATAAGCTGTGTGGATGGTTTTCATTCTCACTCCATGATACCCCTCCTTGTATTCAGTTATGTACATGTCTGTTCCCCACCCCAAAATCTGTAAGCTCTCTCAGAGCAGAGATTATATCTGCTCTTGAAACAGTGCCCATTGTCTTTTCCATCCCCCATACTGCTTCAGCTTCAAAATCACCATCATCTCTAAGACATGCATATATTATAGAACTTCCTGTTATAATTTCCAACCCTTCTGGAGGCAAAATGCTGCTAAACAAGATGAGAAACACCAGTTGTAGGGGTTTCTAAATGAAAAACTAAAATCATCTTTGATTCCCTGAGCATGTTCAATGTAATTCATTCAGAGAGTGTATATTTTCAGCTAATTTTAACAAAGATTGATTGTTAAGACGTCTCAATTGCTTGAAAACAGTGCTAAAAATAAGATAGCCTGGGTATGTAAAAGTGTATTGTATTTTTTCCCACATCAATGCTAAGTGTTTAAGAATCACAATTGTAAAAATTCCATTTCAATGTGTCTTTATTTTTATTACATTAGTTTGTCATCAGCAAAACAGTGTGAAGTTTCCTTAGGAGAGAAGAGTTCTTCTGCATTTGAAATGCCTCAGAAAGAAATGTTTTTAATTATCACTGGTACTATTTCAGATCCTATGTTAGTCACCAATACCCCATTGATGACCTTTCCCATCAATCTTTTATTTCTATCTTTTAAAATGCTTTTCTATTTTAGAAATGATGTTGCTGTTCCTTTTTCACTTTCATTGCATTTTATGTATTACTTCATCACATGTTATAAGGAAGGGAATTTGAGGTAAATTATAAGTTGATGAAAGGCTTCTCAGAGACATCACTTGAAGCTCTATGAAGATAACAATGGTTGGGTCTTTTAATTGCTGTATTTACCACACCCCACACTAGATTAAGCATGCTGGACATTTTCTCAGTAAGTCCTGAAGACTGTTTCATATCCAGATTAATAAATGAGACCTTAGGTGACTGTGCTGCTAAGAATGTCAAATTCTACTTCTACCTCACATTATCATTTAATAACCCTTCATTTTCTTAAGTAATCTGTTTAGGTCTCTTCTTTGGGAGTCTCAGTTACGATTATAAGCCAAATGGGACACTGTGTGCTCCACAGTTGTTGAGTGATGAATTCCAGGGGCTCCTTTAGGCAGCAGAATGGTGTTAAATGGGATTGCATAAGTCCAAATTGATCAAAACACGTCCCTGGCTTTTACATTTTATAATTTGTTTTCAGGTCATGAGCTGCAACTTTATAAGTGTTCTATGGGAAAGGGTGAGAAATGGAGCCTCAAAAGATATGAGAGATAACATGAGCAATACCTTTTATCAAGCTATTAAAATTGTGGATGGTGTAACTACAGTTAGGAGATAAAGGCCTAGAGTTGTATTTCCCAAAATGTGGTAGACAGCAATCAACGAATGTGCGAAAAAGCCACCTTCACTGCATACCTTTGAAAAAGCTGAATTAAACAAAGTTAAATTCATTTCTCTACTGCAGGATTTCTGGAGCCTTTAGTATGTTCTAGGGGGACATAATATGCAATGTTTTCCCAGTTAATGTGTAAAATAGAACACTTTTTCATAGGATACTTCTTAGGACTAATGTTCAGAGAAAACCCATTGGGAAACATAGGGCTAAAGTATAAAGATCTATTAACAAACTATCTCTACGTAGCTTTAGGTCATCCTTTATCAAAAACAGATGAAATTAATCTTGTCTTACTGATAATTCCTACCAAAGTCATAGGACTAATCTAAATAAATATAATGAGTTATGTACCTATCCCTCACCACTTGCTGTGGCCAGGGTTTAAAAAACAATGTGCTTATTAGACAGCCTGCTACACATGCCCATCCTTAATGTCCCCACCGTTGAAGATGGGAAAGGCAGTGGGGTCAGCTCCACCCACACAGACTAAGTGAAAAGTCACTGGCTAATACATTGGCATAATGATACCTACCTTATATTATCATCAGGACTAAATGAGATAAGGTATTTAAAACATTTTAGCACGATGCCTGGCTCATAGGAAGTGGTGAATAAGTGGTAACTGTTATAAAGTGACAACATCAACATCATCACACCCTATCGATTCAGGGCATGTCATCTTTAAACCATCTAATCTAAAGCAACTGCTTCCCATCTGACCTATTCCTAATCTTGTCTGAAAATTCCTCAAACTGTATTTCAACTATTTTTCAAAAATTCTTATTTGAGCATGCCACTCTCTTACTCTCTACAGAACCCTATAGAATAAAGTTCAAACACTTGCCCACAGGAAGGTCTCTCTGCTGCCTGGTAAAAGTCTACCTTTCCAAGTTCATCTTCCACCAGTTTCCTGGTCCCATGGTCTCCATGTATCAGCCCCACTGCACCTTTTATCCCCAAAGACACCACACACTCTCATTTATCTGTCTGTTTAATCATATTGTATGCTTCTGCTATTTCCTCAAAATGGGATATGCTTCCCCTGACTCCAGCTGCAAAAAGGCTTTCAGGCCAATTCAATTACTATCTATCCTTAATATCCCCAGTCAGACTTAATCACTTTCCCCTCTATGCTCCCATACACTTTCTACCTCTATTACAGCACTTTTCACACATCCTATGTAACAGTTACTTGTGCAAGTGTCTATTTCTATGCATTACTCAGGACTGTGCTGCAGGAGAACTTGCTTGGGTAAAAATATGAAGGTTAAATTGGAAATATCCTGGGTCACTCATGTAATTTGTAGAATACATGAATAACCAAACTTCAAAGAAGACCAAATACAGCCAGACTTCTGAAAAAAATTGCAACCACAGACAAAACATCAATTTGTTCAAAAAACCAAACCAAACCAAACCAAAAACCAACCCTAACCACAGTTGCTCTCTATGAAGTGTACTGAGGTAAAATTTACATACAGAAAATATGCCCTTTTTAGTGTACTGTTCTTTGAGTTATGGCAAAGACATACCGGTCATGTAACCACCATTATAAACAAGATATAAAATGATTCTATCACTTTCCAAAACTCCCCTTTGCAGCCAAACTCTCCCCGCAATCTTGGCCCTTGGCAACCACTGATCTATTTTGTGTCCTAACAGCTTTGTCTTTTCCAGAAGGTCATATAATTCGCATAGTAGGTAGTCTTTGAGTTTGACTTCTTGCACTGAGCATATTTGAGATTTATCCACATTGTTGCATGTACCAATAACTTATTAATCTTGTCTTATTACATTAACTAGGACCTCCAGTGTGATGTCAAACAGGAGTGGTGTGAGAGGACATCATTGCTTTTTCTCCCCAAAAGTTAGTGGGAAAGTGTTCTGTAATCCACTATTAAGTCAGTTGTATGTTTTTTTGTACATGCCCTTTATCAGGTTGATGAAGTCTCCTATTCCTCATTTGCTGAATGTTTTATTATTGTTGTTTTAAACCATGCATGGAAACTAAAATTTATAAAAAAAGTTTGCATCTATTGTAAATATGTTTTTTTTTTCTTTATTAGTCTGCTGATATGGTGAATAACACTGACTGATTTTTGAATGTTGAACCAGTCTTGCACTTCCAGGATAAACTTCACTTAGTCATAATGTATTACCCTTTTTATATATTGTTGGACTCAATTTTCTAATATTTTGATGGTGATTTTAGTACTTGTTCATGAGATATATTGATTTATAGCTTCATATTTAACATTTTTTCTGGTTTTGGTATTAAGATAAAATGAATTGACAAGTTTTCTTCTATTTTTGAGAAGAGTTTATCTAGACTGGGTATTATTTCTTTCCTAATGTTTACTAAAAAGAACTAAATTTATTTAATAAATACAGGATTATTCCTGTTGTCTATTTACTCTTACATGAGCTTTTTGATATCTTTTGTCTTCCAGCTAATTTGTCCATATCATCTAAGTTAATGAATGTATGAACACAGAGCTGTTCGCAATAATCCCTTATCCTTTTAATGTCTGTAGAATCAATAATATTCCTTCTTTCATTTCTGACATTAGTCATTTTTTGTCTTCTCTTCTTTCCCCCTTGCTCAACCTAGGTAGAGGTTTATCAATTATATTGATCTTTTCAAAGTACCAGCTTTTTGTTTCATTGATTGTCTCTATTTTCTTGTTTTTAATTTTTTTACATTTACACTTATCTTTTTTATATTTATATTTTATTTATACTTTCCCTTCACTCTGTTGCTTTGAGGTTTAATTTCTTTTCCAGAATTTGAAGGCTTAGATCATAGATTTGGGATGTTTCCTCTCTTGTAATACAAGTTTTTGATTCTATAAATTGCACATGTAGCACTGCTTTAGATTCATCCCACAGAAATTTGATGTGTTGTATTATTTTCATTTAATTCAAAATATTGTCTAATTTCCTTTAATACATGGATTAATTAGAAGTTGTGTTGTTTACCTTCCAAAATATGTGTGGATTTTCCAGATATCTTCCTATTATGGATTTCTAGCTTAATTCCATTATTGTCAGAGATCATATTCTGTATAATTTCAATCTTTTAAATTTCTCTATTATATATATGTTTTATAGCCCAGAACATGATCTCCCTTGAATGTTCCATATGCATTTGAACAGTATGCATATTCTTTTGTTAACTTGAGTGTTCTATAAATGTCAATTAGTTCCATTTTTTTGATAGTTTCAATTTTTTTGTTCATGTCTTCTATATCCTTACTGATTTTCTGTTTTCTTGTTCTCTGAATTACTGAGAGTGTTGAATTCTCCAGCTATAATTGTGGATTACTGTATTTCTGCTTCCAGGTCTATGAATTTTTGCTTCATGAAATTTGAAATTCTGTTAGGTGCATACATTTTTAGAACTGTTATGACTTCTTATTGATTGAATTATTATTATGTAACATGCATGGGTAGGTTCTGAAGTCCACCATGGGTTCCTCACCTAAAGAGGTCATAAGCAAGGCCAGGTCCTGAGTTTCACATTTTGGTCCCCATCACTAGAGGTTAACTCTTGCCCAGGTAAACTTTAAAATTTACTCAAGTTGACCCACAGTTTAAGTTAGATACTCAACCCAGGAACAATCAATAGTGTCAAGGTGGCAGAATCTGTAAGAACATGGCATCTACCGTATAAATTGTATGGTTGGAATGAAAGAATGAACAGCTGACAGGGGGAAGGATGCCAAGAAGATAAAACCAAAAGTGTCTGCCATATTCTCTTCAAAATCATAAAAATGCTAAAGGCATGTCACTTGTCATATTGGTCATGTTCAGTCTACAAAATCTAGCAAAATATCCACCAAAGAATGTTTGGCCAAGGCCTTATTTCTCTCGCTGTCCTATCCTGCTTGTTTCTCCAAAAGGTGTTAATGCTGAGAGCACTTTCTGGTATACTTCCCTCACCCTAATCTCCACCTCAGAGTCTGCTTCCCAGCAACCTGACTTGCAACACAATCTCTTTTAGGGACCTAATAAAATACATAGCTCTCCTTAGAAAAATATGACCACATAAAAATTAAACTTTATATAAATTTAGGACATTCACAGCACTTTGATTTTTACCATGAACTCCAAAAAAATAGTTTAAGTCTTTTGTTTTGCAGAAACTTAGGCCCAGAAATATTCATAACTTGCCTAAGGTTGTATGATGACTCAGTAGAAAAACTAGAACTAATTTCTTATTTCTGGTCACATAGTCAATTACATTTTCCACCTTCTTGAGAAATTTGGGGAATTTACCTCTTTTTATATTTTAAATATTCAAATTAATAATCTAGTAATTATAGAAAACATATCATATTCTGGGTACTATGATTAATGTTTATCCTGTATTATTTCATTTAATCCTCAGAGGAAACTTTTGAAGTAGACACAATTATCGTCATTTTGCAAATGACAGAAATGAGGCTTGAAGATTTTTCAAGGTAAATCTCTGAGGTAGTATGAGAGCCAACATTTGGATGCAGTAATCTCTCTGTATAGCCAGTTCTCATAACAGCAATACTACATACACACATTGTAACTGTTTTGTGTATAATACATTTTATTGATTTTCCCACATACTACAAAACTATACAGAATGAAGCCTATACAAAATCTGAAAACCTGATCTCATTCCAAATGGTTGGTTCATTAACTCAGGAAATGGAATTTACTGAGTGCTTGCTATATGCCAGGAGCCTCAGTCAACAGTGATCAAAGAAGATACAGTCTCTGTGTGTAAGGAATTTAAAGTCTAGGAGGGATAAAGGCGTTAAATTATTATATGTAATTTTAGTTTAATTAATGCTAAGTTTAATTTTTGTATCAAATTACAGTAAAAAAAAAAAAAAAGTACAGGATGCTATAAAAGAATTTAACAAGGGAACCTAAAATGGAATTAGGGAGTTAGAGGAAGCTTTCCTAACGAGTGATATACAGGCTGACTACCAACAGTGATGACAGAAAAGTCCAGTGAAATTTGCAATGTGTCTGGCAAATCAAATAGGGATGGAAGAGACAGATCTCTATTTCAGTGGAAGATAACCTTGTACGAGGGTTCTGAGTGGATTTGACTACCCTTACCTACATCTGTTCTATTTTGAGCATGTTTTAATTAATTTGTACTATGTTTGTCCTTTTCTTCAGTTCTGTTATTACTCGCCTTGATGAACTGAGATGAAATATTGTTAGCAGTTTTCATTTCTTTCTGGTACAAGCAGTCATCTCTGTGGAATGACTTAAAGAAAATGCTGACAGCAGTCTCTATTCCACTCTCCGCAACCTAACTCATCAACACACACAGCTATATAATACCTCCCACTCAACTTCTTCCCTCATTTATTACCCAACACGATCCTCATTTGGAAAGGCAAATCCTCCTAGGAGTCACCATAAATGAAGCCCCTAAATGAGGCTGAATGATTTAATTACATATTCTGCTTTCCTTAGGACCCAGATGAGCAGCAGGCATCAGCAACGTGTCCCTAATTTTGAAAGGCTGTGAATTCTTGATGTAGCCTAAGTCTCAGAACCTAGATTTCCTCCCTCTGTGACTGTGCATGCTCCCTTTTGTCTTTGGTATTTTGCAGTATCACTCAGAATGGTACAAAACAGTTTTCAAATTATTGATAAGGGTGTTCTCTACCCTTCTGGAGGAGGAGCCAGGCATTCCCACAGCCAATCAAGTGACCTTCAGACCCAAGAAGAATGGCTACTCTTGAGACCACTCAGTCCCATACTCAGTCCCATCTTAGGCCCACTCGATGAGAAGGGCCATTTGTTTCTATTGCTTGATCCTATGGTCTAAATTTAATGTGTGGGCTGAGAAAAGATATGACATTGATAAGTATTAGGGAGAAAAATGATTCTACAGAGATCTTAGGTAGATCTTTTAATTTCCATAGGCCCCATTTTTCTCAACTGTAAAATAAGGTACTGGGACTAGATGGCTTCAAAACTCTCTTCCAGCTGGGGTGGCCACATTTTCCCAGTTTGCCTGACATGATCCTGATTTTAAAACTCAATGTCTCTAGCAATGTAAGACACTTGGTCACCCAACTTTCTTCTCTGGTTTATAAGTAAGTGCTAGTTCATAAGTAAGTGCTAGCTCATCACTTGATACAGATGTATTTAAATTCACTTCAGTTTAAATGCTAAAAGTCTCAACTTTATGATGTTTAAGTTCAGCAGAAATGCACATTTTTATCTTATTTCTCACATGGCCTTTAGTCTTTATATATTGTTCAATGTTTGTTAATTTAGGTAATTAAGTGCTAATAGAATTGAAATTAGAGAGTTTTTTTTTTCCTTTGTGAAATTCTTGGATACATCACACTACTTGTTTTGACTAAGTGTGGCATGACATCTTTCAAAAGTGGCAGAGCACAGTGACATGATGTCATTGGTGATCTTCTCAAGAGCTGCTCTCCCAACATCACTTATCTGACGGGCCAAACGCTTCACAAAATCTACAAGGATCATAGGTTATTTGTAACTGCTACAAAAATTATCAGCTGTTATTTGATATTAATATCAGCGTAATTATTTCTGTGGCTCTTCCAAATTCCTTCCATTTGCAGTCTTTGCTTAGAAAGGAAGCAATGACCTCATCCTTAGCTACTATTCTGAAATTAGTCATAATGTCTAAAACCCTTGTTTTCTTTACAAAAGAAAGAAGTCAGATGACCTTTGCCCTGACCTTTGACTTGATGTTTTCAAAAGCTAATTATAGGGTGAGCCAATTCTCCTTTATCATTCAGAGACATTTGGTTAAGGTCTATTCTTTAAATTAAAAAACAAAAAAAGTCTTTCAGAAGACTGTTTAGGGCTGCATACAGTATGATGAAATCTAGAAAGGAATAGTTAATTTTGGCCATCAGTATCAATTTTCTCAAAACTAATCAAGTAGAACATGGGAGATGATATAAGTTAGTCATTAAAATCAGTGTTTCAACTAACAATACATAATCAGTCATCTGGTGGTCTGGTGGTTAGAGGTTGGAAAAATACACAGTCTGACAGCTTCAGCATTAAAACCTCTGCAGTTTCTACCACCACACCCTTTGCTACTGCATCAGCAAGAAAAAACTGCAGGCAACTGTGCATTACTTAAACTGTAAAGGTTACTTGGCTAATAAAGACTGGCCCTAAGATTAAGTGCAGTCATATATCCCCATAGTGCACGTATCTCACTCATTTACCTTTAATATAGTCTTTATGCTTATAAACAGAGATTTTAAATGGGTAGGATTTCAGAAGAAAAAATAGCATTTGGTAATTAAAACAATAATGGAGGCACACAGCATTTCTCTTCTCTCCAGGCTTCCCCTGGCAATCTGCTTCTTGGGGTAAAAGTAGAGGTCTGATTCCTTTTGTTCATTCCAGCCACCGCCCTTTAGCAATCTCTGTCTGAGCAAGACTGCCACGCCCAATCATGGGACAAAGGCAGAAACAGGGGAACTCTGGGCACTGAGACAACCGGACTTTGTTTATGGATGTGTAATATATTGGTCTCAATGACATGAAGGTGCAAATCAGTTGCTATCTCCACAAACAAACAATTAATACAGGGCACTTAAAAATATATGTATGTTCTAAAATGCTATCTGATAAAAGTATTCTTTTCCTAGAAAGAAAGGGATGTGGCCAAAGGATTCTCTGATTTTCAGAAAAAGGGTGAATGCTGCCCCCTCTTGACTGTTAAGAGCTACAGATACCATGCAGCCTTAAACCAAATTTATAATTCAATGGATGGACTGGGAATAAAGATCCTACTTCTGTAATGAGAAATCTGATTAAATCTTGGAAACTGCATAGCAAAAAGGGAATCAAAGTTTATCTAGTAAAACTTTTAATGGGGCTTTTCTAGCTTCCTGGAAGACTGGTCATCCTTCATCCAGCCTCCTACATCATTATAGTTGTGCCTCTTTCCAGACTCAATTCTGCCTGTATTAATCATTTGAGTTTACTGCTCTGTTTCTCCCACTAGTGATAGGCTTTTTGAGGGCCGAGGCCTTGTCTTTTTTTTCCTGTGTAAGTATCACTGTACCTACAAAGATTTGTGCATGGGGGCTGCTCAAAAGAATATGTTTATTGAAAGTAAATGTCTAGCTGAGTTCAAAATCAGTTGAGTTATGAATGGTTCTTTCTGAGCAAAGCTAATGAGTCCAACTAAGGTTAAAATCAGGATATTCACATAAGTGATGCCATGTTTCAATCCAGGAACTCTAAACTTTTTGAGCACACATCCCCAGTAAATGTTATGCTTATTTATAGATTATATGGATCTACTATTGAACTATTATGTTATATACATTAAAAATACACAAAATATACAAATTAAACAAGATGAAAAACTTAGCCACATTCTGCACAGACATAACATTGAATGAAATAAACTAGACACAAAAAAATACATACTGTATGATTTCATTGACATAAAACTCAAAAAACAGACAAAACTAATGTATAGCATCCTGATTAGAGGAAAGATCAGGAGTGACTTCTAAGATGCTACTAAAGCTTTATTTCTTGATCTTGATGCTAGCTGTACAGATGTTTGTTTGTGAAAATTCACTAAGCTATACACTTATGATATGTGCGCTTATCTGTATATATTATACCTAATTAAAAATATTTTTAAACAATTTTTTTCTTAAACTCCAGGAGACTGATTTGTGTATTTCCTAGGGTACATATTCCCCATTTGGGATTCCTCTGCTTTGATTAACAAAGCTAATCAAACTTTCAACTAGTGGTCAGACAGGAAGACACTTCCATCTATGAAATTTCCCTAGCAGTAATACCTGTGCAGTTCCCAGTTGCTATAGCAACTACAAGGCCCCTATCTTCCTTGAGAAAGAGTTTGTTCATCTTCCTCCCCTCTCAGGTCTCTAAGATATCATTGATAACTTGGGAAAGTCATTTCATGCATGTGAGACTATCTTCTGAAGGTGAATACTTTCAAAATGAAGAAACTCATGTTTGCCTCCCACAGCCTCAGATTTCACATCTGTAAAATGGCTTTGTGGGGAGGATTTACTACATTAAATTAAGAAGAGGACAGCACTTGGAAACTTATTGATCTTTCAATAAATTTATTTAGGAAATGTTCTAAATTATTAGAGAAAATGTCCTGCTCTACAAGTCAGAAGATTCACATCCTAGACTTGGTTTAACCAGTGATTTGGTAAAACCTCAAGTATTAAGTACATCACTAAATGTCACTCTGCTTTAGTTACTTCAACTGTAAAATGACCAGATGGGCTTCAAGTCTCAATGGTAACCACTTAGATGTGAATAAAGACTAAAAGAACAATACAAAACTCTGCCAGCCAGTGAGCAGAGCTTCAGTGTATCCCTGCTGCGTGATTAGAATTTTATGACTTGCTGACCAGTTGCTTCTTTGGCTTTTCACTTTATTACTACAATTTCCTGTAATAGTATAATTTCCTGTTTTCTCCCCTGCCTTTCTTTTACTTGCTTAACCACATTGTGTTTTTGGACCATGAAGTTTAAGGAAAGGACTCCAAGGAGACTTTAAGCCCTTTGTGACCGACTGGTTAGCTCTCCTCACAGGACGTGTCCTCTGACACACTTAAGGAAAATGATGGTAGTGAGAGCAAACAAAAATGGTTTGGCCTGTGTTGAAAGATACAGCAAGGAGAGGATGTTTTAAAAGGAAGCATGTTGGTCATTAAATTTGCAGAAGTAAAGTAGAACAATGCAAACCTATTGCTATAAAAAATGAACTAGAGATGATGCTATTCGACAAAAATCTGTGGAATATTTTAAGCATAAGAAAGGCTAGCTAGGGAACTGGGAGTTTAGACATTAAGTGTAAACCTACTTTTAGAGAATAGTCAAATCCTAAAAGCAAGGAAGAACACTGCTTGAAGCAGATGGGCACAGCTCCAGAAAATATACTGATGCCCAAACATAAATGTTTAGTGATAGTACATATATAAAAAGATATAAAAGGGTCAGAAGATATACAAAGATGCTATGCACTGTTTAAAACTCTGGGACAACTGAATAGAACTAAAGAATAAATAAAGGACTATGAAATTGTTGATATGCAGCCTTTCATATTTATCTCACTAACATTCTTGAGACTAGAGCTGAGTAAAACTGACATTAGAGTATCTTAAGGACAAATGATGGATGAATGTAACTGCAAAGAAGAAATATGATAAAAAAGAAAATGGGAAATTAGAGTTAGCTTTCAAAGACAACAGAGTAACAGAAAGAAGCAATCCAAGATAAGCATCCTTGTAGAGAAGAATAGATATCATAAAAGCAGACATTTTCATCTGGGGATGGCTGAGAGGCCAAAGCAAATGCTAGAAATGTCCACGGGAAAGGTCAGGGCTGTGATGAGTGAGGCTAACTCCCATTTGGGAGAGTGATTGCTTAAAGCTTACTTTCGAGAATCCAGCGTTTGAATACTACCTAGATGCAGGTGTATAAATTTCTTTAACAAATGATGGAGATTTCTTCAGAGAAATTGACTTTGACATGTAAGGCAAGGATCTGCTGGCTGGTGGGAAAACCTTATCAACTCCCAAAGCTGTATACTCCATTTAAGTACATCATATATGAGACACTGGCAAGGGGTTTCTGTGTGTCCTGAATGCAAAAGGAACTCTATTATAAAGTGAAATATTTCTTACACTGGTGCTTCTTATACTGTATTGTAAATATGAACCACATGGGGATCTTGTTAAAATGAAGATTCTGATTCACTAGGTGTAGAGCCTAAGATTCTGCATTTCTAAGAAGCTCCTGGGTGAGGACCATACCTGGATGTTGGTACATGGGCCATACTTGTAGTATTAAACATGCACATTTTAAAAGGGGAAAGAAACATTAACAGTAGGAGACAAATAACAAATCACTATTAATTCCAGCTAGAAAACAAATGGTTCATTTAATAAACAAAGATAACTAGATATAATTGCAACTCTCCAGAAGTTCATTATCTATTTGAGGAGTCATTGTATTGTTTGTAGCTGTTCACATGACCAAGCACCATGACAGAGATAATGAATATGGTGCTTTGCAGCATAGAGACAGGAACCTGAGCAACAAGGTAGAGAAATAAAAATATAAACCTTATACAAAAGCACAGAGGCCAAGAACTGCAAGTAGTTCAGTATTGATTAAATGCAGAATTTATTTAGAAGAGGCAAGTACATGAGGTTGGGCAGATAGGTAGACATCACTAAAGCCTTGGTTCTTCACTCTGAGGCATTTAGACATTACCTAATAAGCAAAGTTAAACACTGAAGGGAACGAACTGACATAATTAGATCTGAGTGTTTAAAAAGTCATTCTTGCCACAGTATAGAGTCTGGGTTATAGGTGTGGGTGGAGCTAGAGGTAGACAAACTATTGTAATAGTCCCAGGAGAAAATAATGGAAGTTTGAATAAATCAATGGCAGTGGGAATAAAGAGGGAGGTGCAGATTCAAGAGATATGTATTTAAGCAAGCTGCCAGAGACCAAGACACAAGATGAAGCACTCAAGAAAGAAATCTTCACATAGAGAAAGGATATTCTTCCCATGCTTATATCCCAGAAATAAGTTAGTAGAGGGTCATACATTTTAATTTGTGTCAATGACATAATTATCCATTTTTGAGCAAGAGGATGATAATGACAAAATGATACATAGAACAAACTAGAAGTTTAAGATAAAAGAGTAGAATCATCACAGGCTATCTTGGCATCTGAAGAAACGGGATGGAAAGAAGCAGCCATTTTTGCAGCCTAAAATCAAGAAAATCTTTGTCCTAAGTTTGTAAAGAAAGTGAAAACTACTTAATAAGCAACTGCTTGGATAAATAGTGAGAGCCTGAATTAACCATCAAGCAAGGAATATTTTTGGGAGGGACTTAGAAAAACTTATAAATACACAACAGATGCTGCCCCAGTGTCCATTGATTTGAAAAGATTTTTTTTTTTTTTTTGTAATTACTGTATGTGGGTCATGACAGCAACTAAAAATTGCTCTCTGACTCAGGCCTTCATTAACATCATCCATGTTAGAGCCTTTTCCAATTCTCTCCCAGAGGGGATCAGAAATAGTTCCTGAACAACTAACACCAGTAAATTCGCCATTAGTAGCTATGGGCCAAGCAACTCCACGCCCTAGCCTCTGCCTCATGGCTGCTTCCTCGTCTGTTAATATTGCCTACCGTGGCATTAGCCTGCACTAACGTAGCACTGCAGGTACATTCATTCCCCTACTTTTAGGTTCCTGAACCCAATTCAAACACGGGGGCATTGGTTTCCACACACTAACAAGCAATTCTCAGGTGTCACCTGGATGTCCTACTATTCAACTCAAATCTGATAGCATCAGAGGCCACAGGTTAAGGGTCCAGTCCCACCAAACTGCCTGGCCCACCCTCCCCCCGACCCCAACACACACACACAGACATACACTTCAGACAGCAGTCACAAGCTCTGGCTGCTACTTGTTTATCTGTGCTTCTGATCCACTGGCTCTAGATCAGAGGTTCCCATGACCCTCTCTCCTGAGGTTCAATTTACTTGCTACAGTGGCTCACAGAACTCAGAAAACATTTTACTTACATTTACCAGTTTATTGTAAAAAGATGATAAAGGATACAGATGAACATCCAAATGGAAGAGATACGTAAGGCAAGATATATCAGAAAGGGTGTGGAACTTCCATGCCCTCTCTGGGTACACCACTCTCCCCACACCTCCACATGTTAACCAACTCAGAAGCTCTCAGAAGCCCGTCATTTTGGACTATCATGAATACTTCATTACATAGGAATGACTGATTAAATCATTGACTATTGGTCATGGATTCGATCTCCAGTCCCTCTTCCCTCACAGGAGGTCAGGGGGTGCGGGGGTGGAGGTGGACTGAAGGTTCCAACCTTCCAGTCACATGGTTGGTTCACCTGGCAACCAGCCTCCTCCTCAGGTCCTTAGGTGTGGTCCAAAAGTCACCTCATTAACATAACAAGAGATACTTTTGTCATTCTCCTTACTTAGGAAATTCCAAGGGCTTGGGGAGCTCCCTGCCAAAAACAACAGGGACAAGGACCAAATATAAATTTATTATTATCAAATCACAGTATCACACTTCAGAACACACTTATCAGCTTCAATTGTGCAGAAGGTGGGAGAAGTCCCTGCCTCCTATGATGTGCAGCCCTTTTTTCTACTCTTCTCTCACAGGGCTTTTGCTCACTGGCATTGTTTTGTTTTGCACCCATCTTTACTCCCAAAGATTTGCTCCTATCCTTACCATATTTCCCTGCTTTCTATCGCTGGATTCAGTCTCCACTCCTACCTAAGGACCCTAAATGCACGGCAAAATGCCAATGTAAGAACTGATATTGCTGCAGCTAAGACCATTTTGATTGGGAAAAGACCCAGTACCCAATGTAAGTGATTTAAGTGAGTTAGAAAAAGAAAATGCTACCTATAAGAAATGACTCCTATCAGGCTGTCTACTGGATATTGTACTTAAAAACCAAGCTATATGGTGGTTACTAGAACTAGCCCTGGTCATAAGTGAACCTTACTCATTAAGAGGAAAAACTACTTTTTCAAATATCAGTGACTTCTTAATGAACAAGTACAACATCTTTTCTTTCTACATTGGCTTTTGTGATACTAGACTCAGTTCATCTTCTGTGTATCAGCTTTCTATTGAGGTCACAACAAACTGCCACAAATTCAGCAGCTTAAAACACCACCCATTACATTACCTCACAATGAGTGGGTCAGAAGTCTGGGCACAGAGTAGTTCACCTGGATTCTGTTTGGGGCCTCACAAGGTAGAAATCAGGGTGTCTACTTCACTCTTATCTAAAGGCTGTGGGTAAGATTTTACTTCTAAACTCAATCTGGTTGTTTATAGAATTCAGGTCCTTGTGGCTACAGGGATTCAGTTCCCTGTTTTCTTGATACACAATCCTCTTCATCTTCAAATCAACAAGGGCATTTCTAATCCTTCTTGGGTTTGGAATATCTGACTTGCCCCTTCTACTGCTAAAGAATAATCTGTTTTTAATGGCTCATATGATTAGATTAGGTCCAGCTGGACATCCATCAGGATAATCTCTCTATAAGATCACTTACATCATCGTAAGCACTTTTAAAAGCTGGCCATTATTTTTTTTTTTAAATAAAGTTAAAAAAAATTTTTAAATGATATTACATACTGAGACTTCCTTAGCTTAACCCTAAGGAAGCACTTTCACCAAACTGGGAAGGGAATCTAGCAGAGAAGAACAAAATAGACTGTTTCAGATTCTAGCTTTGCCACTTATTAACTATGTGGCCTGGCTTAAAAATACCTAACTTTTCCTCACCTGTATACCTGGAATAATGTTAGAACCTACCTCATGGGGGTGTTATGGGGATTAAATCTGTTAACATACGTAAAGAACTTAGAATAAGATTTGGCACATAATAAGTGCTATATAAGCATTTAATAAATTTAAAAATAGTTAATTTAATTTGTCCTCAACTTCTATCAAGGGTTAATACTGTTGGTATAATAACTATTTAAATAATTTATATATTCAAACTTATTATGAACTTAGTAACTTTTTAGTTACTTTCTTAAAAGACAGCTTAACAATTCTTTTCACATTCTTTGTTGTTATATTCTGGAAACTGGAAACTTTTTTGGAAACTATTTCTTCAAGTTCTCATCATAAAGCATCTAATTGAAAAATTAATGTTAATATTCTAACCACTTTATGAGTAACTTTGATTTGTTATCAGGTTTCTGTTTTTCCTCATTCTGATCTTTCTGGCTATGGGATTTTGTTGAAAAAAGATTTCATACCTTTCTGGAGTAAAATTTTTTTTGTATTTTTAGGGGGAAAAAAGTCAATTTAAATTATCTAAGAAAAAGGTAACTGCATGTATTACCCGCTCTTTATTCTTTATTCTGAGAATGAAATTCAAAATCTTTCTGATCTTTGCATCTAAAAGTAAAGTTACCTCTACTTAGCAACTGAAAGATTTATTTTAAATATTTAAAATATTAAGAAGTTAATCTGTATAAAGTTTTTCTTTGAGGATATCTTCTAATTAAAACTCAAATTCTAAACTAAGATATGTTTTATTTCAATAACAATGTCCTTTAGTGATTTCTTAATATAGTTTTTATATTGTTAGAATTTTTTTTCTTCCTCTAATATTTCCAGTTATCTTCAGGTCAAAGTTTCTGGCTTCTTTCTTTCTTTCTAGTTCTGTTTTGTCTTGCATTACTACGTGTTCATAAACCAAAACATGATTTTTGTTTATTATAATAATCATCATCTATTTTAGCCCATGTATTGATTTTCTTAGCATTTCTACTTTCTCTACATGCTCAGCACAGTATTTTTGTATTATGCATTTTGTATTACACAGTATTAATTGTTCTGTTATTTGATGACCAAGAAAACTCTAAACTTTAGTTACTTCTTTTGATAATATCACTATTTCTTCTTCAAAAATTTATGTGTCTAATTATTGATATTTATTTAGGAGGTGTTTGGAACTCTTACTTTACATTCTTTTTTTTCCTTCTCTTCTTCATTTTTAAAACTGAATTTAGCCCGACAGGAGGACTTTGCATCATTTATCACTAGATTACTCTCTCAAAGATCTAGCCCACTTTGCATATTACTATTAAAAAGTAATAAATCCTCTTTAAATTGTGGAGCATCTTTTCAAATTGTAAAAGCCTGAAAAGCAAATAATGGTAGTTTTTCTAAACAATTTTCTGCCAGTGGTGGCCTTCAGATGTGCCCCACAGGCCTCCAACTGTAGGGCATATAACTAACCAAGGGTCCAGCCGCTGTGCTCTGAAATCCACCTCTGTGGTTGCCCTGAGGCCATGCTTCCCAAGGGCTACTTCCAGCCAGACTAAGCTGTTAGGGATACTAGCAGGCCCATTCCTAGGAGATGACAGATGTCTCTGGAGGCCAACTTTGGCTCTAGAACCCCCTAGTGTGCCTTGCTTAGGCTGTTTTACAATCTAGGATGCTTCCATCCAAACTTTCATCTCTTTCTCCTTCACTCAGACTTTTATCTAGCATGATGGCTCCCTCACCACTTTATTTTCCCTAGTTAAGTACATTTAATTAATCCCTTCTTGTACTCTGTGTCTTAGAAGACTCAGAATAACACAATGCCATATATACACTTGGAAATATCTACTATGTAGATCTATTGCCAAAAATAATTGGTTAACTCGAAGGAAACTAAGAAAACACAGGACATAATATATAGAGTATTGGACTACTTAGATCTTTAGTTTACAATTCAAGAAACACATTTCATTGTAAATTAATCTGCCTTTTTTTTTTTTTCCTACCACCTATAGTAGAGGGATAATGTTTTTATGTTTCCCTATCCTCAAATTAGTCTTTCTTAGCTTCCACTTGTGCTTAAAATATAAATTTCTTTCCATAGCTACAGATTCTGCAAGGATCAGGTCTCTGCCCATTTGTTTGAAACCATTATCATCGTCAATCTCTGTCTTAACTACACTGACCTTTCAGCTCCCAGAATACACTAAGCTCTTTCCCTTGCCTTAGAGCTTTCATCTATGCTGATCTTTCTGTCTGAGTTTCCCCTCCCTTCACTCTTTGGTTAATTTCTTAACCAAAATGCCCAACTTCCTAACTTAAATGTCCCTTCCCCAAAGAGGTTTTCCTTGGCCCCCTCTCCCCACAAAATCAAAGTCATGAGCATCATATTGCTTTTCTAATAACCCTATTGTCTTGACCTCTTTGCCGTATTCACAATTTTAATTATTACAATAATTAATCTTTTATTGTGTGTTAAATGCCCACTAGATTATAATCAGTAAGGTGTTGAGAACCATGACTGTTTTGTTTTCTTTTGTATATATTGCCTTATACAGTTTCTAGTAGTGAGTAGGTAAGTGCCCTATCCATACTTGTTGATTGAATGAATGAATGAATAAACCAATTTCTTAAAACATTTTTTGAACAACTAAGGCCATGTAGCTTGATGAAGTACTGTTCTTTTTGTGCTCACTCCACTTTCTGATGATGAAGGAGCAAACCATAGTCACAGTACAGAATACCTTTTAACCTAAATTCCATAAAATGTATATAATTTACATAACTGTGATATCCCAGGGTTAAATATTCTTCGTGTTAGTAACCAGATTGCATGTTTCCACCTTTTCTGGCTCATAACAAAGATATGGTCATTGTCACCTGCTCAAATACTTAGGCACTACTTTGGAAAAAAATTCTCCTATACACTGATATTTGATTCCTTTTCTTTATCTCCCACTTGTCATTATTCCAAAGAGTAGACATAGTTTTGCAAACTGCTCTTAATTCTTTGATTACCACTAATAGATACTCCCTGATGCCAGTGATTTCTTAACATTCAATATTAAAAAATTATCTTTCTCTATGAGAGAACATTTTAATAGTTCTATCAAACTTGGAACACTACATGCCCTTTGACCAAGCAATCCACTTTGACCAAGATGCCACATTGAAAAGCTACATTATCTTGTCAACTAATTATTTCCATTTTAGTTATTAGGTTTACCCTTTGCTGATGTCCTAATCTACACAGGTCTCATAAACACCCTGGAATTGTCTATGAAGTAATTCAATTAGCAAACTTTCTTTCTAAGACAAATGTCTATTCTTGCCCTCTTTTTCTATCATTTCATTTTTGAAATGTTGGTAATAAATTAGTGTGGCTAGGTTTACTGGAACAGGATCCTAATTCTGTTACCTCCAAGGGGTAAAATTTAGTAGCTTCAAATCTTGTGATTAATCTTAAGCTGGATATTAGGTAGTCATCCTTCTCAGAATAACAGGAATTTCAACCCTTAGAGAAAAAAAAGAATGATCCCATTCCAACCAAATAGGGGTTTCTTAGCCCTTCCATAAATCAGCATTATTATTCTATATATTTGAGAGTGGGCGTCCTATCTTTTTTATGACTGTCCCACTTATAGTAAACCAACAGGTAAAATCTTGAACTTTTGAAAGTCCTCACAGAGCCATGTGAAACTTTTACTTCCATCAGCGTTCTCCCTCCTTCCCCAGAACACAGAATTATGTAATAAGTATCCTCATTATCTCATTTTTCCTCAGATCTTCAGTAATGTGTCCCAACCCATGTAAACTCTGTGCTCAGGCATGCTATGCTGTCAGTAGCAGAAAAAAGGAATTAAAGAGTTAGCCAGACCAGCAGAACTAGGGCAAAGGGAATTAAACTTGGCAGTAGGGCTGGTCCCCAAAGAGAAGTATAATTTGAACCTAGTCCAGGCTTATGCTGATACCCCAGGGATTCTTAAGAAGACAGGGCATGATACAACGAGTCTCTGGATAGCAGCTACACCTATCGTTGGGCAAATATTTTGGTTGCAGTTTAGGTAGTCCAGTTTGAAAGAGGGCCTGAAAGTATGGCCCAGCCCCAAGGAAAGCAGATTAACAGAAAAAAGAAAGAGGATCAGAGCACCAGGTAAATGGCGTAGAGGTTAAAGCCAAAGCTATAGTCCCAGCAGGAAGTTGGGTTGCCCACCAGAAAGGAAGCAAAACCCTGGCACATGGGCTAGTTACATATGTTGAACATTACTGGGCAGATTGCCCCTCATGGCAAAACCAAGTGGCAAAGGGCTTTACTCAGGACACTGAAACTCAGACTGGAGTCCACAGATGATTTTGACAATTAAAATTTGGTCTCTACTGGTTCAGGTAGTTGCAAAATTGAGCCTATAGGAGAAAGGTTATTGGAGCTTGCATCTGCGCAAGACTGGGAAAATAGGACTATGTAATGTATATATCAGAGAAAACGAAGGCCAGAGGACTAGGAGATACTTACATGCCTATAGGACAGCAATACTCATGGACACTACTTCACAGAAACTAGAATGCCTTCTTTACAAGGCAGAGGTGTATTGAGTGATTTAAAAAAAAAACTTTATTGTTTATTCCTTTGTCCTTGTGAACACACTCATATCTTTTTTTTAATCAAGAATTCTCAGTTACAACTCTCTTACATAACATTTTATGAATATTTTGTGTTTCTATGCCTCTTTTGAAGACATGATTAAAAATAAATGATAAGCAATTTATTTGGTTAATTGATATATTACAAGGTATCCACTTATTAAAGGTACACAAACTAAGATATAGCAACTATCTTAGTCCTGTCAGGCTGCTATAACAAATTACCATTGACTGGGTGGCTTAAACAAAAACATTTATTTCTCAGAGCCTGGAGGCTAGGAAGTCCAAGATCAAGGTGCAGGCAGATTCATTTCTGGTGAGAAATGCTTCCTTGTTTGCAGGTGGCTGTCTTCTCTGTATCCTCACATGGTGGAAAGCAGAGAGAGAGAGCAAGCTCCTATGTCTCTGCTTCTAAGAGCACTAATCTCATTCATGAGGGCTCCACCCTCAAGACCTAATTACTTCCCAAAGGCTTCACTTCCTAATACCATCATATTGGGGGTTAGGATTTCAACATAGGAATTTTGGCAGACACAAACACTCAGTCCATAATAGCAACATAATCATCTATCTAGCTAATTGCTTTAGCATCTCTCTTCTACTCCCTGCTAAGGTCACTTTAAAACCATCAACATGTGTATTACTGTGGTGAGAAAAATTAAAAGGCTCAGGTGACAGCCAACCTACCTTATTGCTAATATTGCTCCATGTTTATTAAGAAGGACCATGAATTTCAAAATTGGGGGTAAATTCATATATAGATGATTCAGGGTGTAAGTAATTAGTAGTAATAACTGAGACCTTGTCTCACTTCATTGACCAACCATTCGCTTCCTACCAGAGTTTCAGTGATTGGATCTGTCTTGTTTAGTGTGCCTAACTGATTACATTGATTATACATTTCTTTTCTCATTTATTCAAGAGCTGTTAAATGAAATCTACTCTTTGCCTGGCATTTATTCTAGGTACTAGGATACAACAGTGAGTAAAACAGACAAATTTCCTATCCCTGGAACTCACATACTAGTTGAAGAGTTACCAGGGAGAGCAGTAGAGTTGGAGCAGTGTGTTCAAGGAGGAAAGTGGAACAAGATGAAGCAAGAGAGACTGAGTAAAGGGTCAGATCACAAAAGGCCTTGTAGATCATGGTAGGGAGTTTAGATTTTATTCCTCAGTGGTATGGGAAGCTACTGACCAGTTATGAGCATGAAAGTAACATGATCTAGTTTACATTTTTAAAGTGTCACTGTGGCTGCCATGTGGAAAAGGTAGAGGGGAAGCAAAAAGAAAGACAAAGAAGCCACTGCAGTTGTCCAAGGTAGAGATGGTGATGATTTAGACGAAAGTGAGGCAAATGAGATGGAAATTGGTTGATTTCTGGCTAAATTTTTAAGGCAAAACTGATAGAACTTACTAATAGATTGACTATGGCAAGAGGAAAAGAAATTCAGAATGATTCCTAGGTTTTTACCTGAGCAACTCCATGAAAAGATGTGCCATTTGCTACAGAAACATCAAGTTTGGGAAATTCAATTTTGGATTTTGTGTACAGTTAAGTATGAGATGCCCATTAGACACTCAGATGGAGATGTCAAATAGAAGTTGGATAGAGCCTAGAAGATGGGGGGAGAGTCATGCTGGAGAGAGGCATTTGGGAGTCACCAGTGGACTCGTGTAAACGTTTAAGAAAATATATATATTCCCACGTTCCAGGGTAAGAAGAATCTATTTCCTTGTGATGTAAATGTCATCTATTTCTTTCCATGCAAGTCCCAACCCAGAGCCTCTATTAGTTATATTCTTTTGATTGCAGGCATCAGAAACTGTCTCTAGACAGGTCAAGCAAAAAGAAAATTTATTGAAGGGAATCTTTTGGTTTGCTCACAGAATGAAAGAAAAAGTTGAAAGCCTCCACTCAGGAAGGGCAGCACCCAAGGCCCCACAAGGGACTTTAGAGATAAGAGTTTGAGGAACTGCCATTTATACCATTCCACTTCAATGAGTTTATGTCCACCAGAGTCACAGTCACATCCTGCAAAAGCCATACCCTTCCCATGACCAATTCCCTCATCTATTAAACAAAAGGGTTAACACAAATACTTGAAATTCAAAATGTGGTCCTTGGAACAACAGCTTGTTTGGAATGTGAATCTCAGGTCCCACATTCTAGATCATCATCAGAATTTTCATTTTAACAAGATCCCCAAGTGACTCTTATGCACGTTAAAGTTTGAAAAACACTAAACCAAATGCTTTTGCAGCCATAAAACTCTCTGTCTGAACTGGTCAGGTGTTTTCATATATCAGATTCATTGTGGAAGACTTTTTGGATTCCTACCCATATAAACCTTATTTAAAATAGAATTATAAATAATTTTGTATTAAATGATCACAAAATATTTAAATCATATGTGTATTATACACCTTGGTTATACACAAACAAGTTATGCTGTAAAAATTTTATGAACATCTTGCTGTATATATTTCACAACCATTTCTTCCAGGAAGTTCAAAGTCACTTTTGAGGCAAACTTCTATTCTGATGATTGATATATTTATTTTACATCATTCAGTCTTTTAAGACTTATAGATTTGATATTCTGACTGTGCCTACGTGCTCTAAAGTAGTCTTTTGTCTATATTACATGCTGCTTTCATTGATCAGAATTCTGCATTTGTAGTGGTCTATTATTTTTACTTTGTCATACTTTGACACTATTCTTGGGAACTCACACTAGCTACTTATTTTAAAATAATAAGAACAAGAAGAAACTAATAAATATTAATGCCATTGTTTGAGCAAAAGGCATGACAATTTTTATTTGATGGAAGTAAACACTGGCAGCTCATTAAAATTTTGGCTCAGAGTTGTAGCCCAGAAAACCAATAAACAGGTCTTGAAATGGAATGTAACCTGCCTATGAACTCACAATCTCCCTTCCACAATTCATTAAATAACCTTTTTCAAATAATTCTCCTAGAAATGTATCTAAAAGATATGACTTAAGAAAAATCTGTCAATTTTTAAAAGTAGATTAGCTATTGAAACTTACTCATTAGCACTGTTTCTTGAAATGTAACCCTTAAACCTCTTGTATTAGAATCACCTGGGAAGCTTATTAAAATACAGAATCTGTGACCCACTGAGACCTACCAAGTCAGAATCTCAGAAGATGGGGTCCAGGCATCTGCATTTAAAAATAGTTCCTTAGATGAGTCTGATCACACAAAGGTTTGAAAATTACTGTACTAAACATTAAATTTCCAAGTTTGGTTTCACACTGACATTAGTGTGAATTTCTAATGACCCAGCAAAGCATTTATCATTGTAGTTTCACATTATATTTGTCCAAACTCTCCATGCTTCACACTGGAATGCCATTTTGACACATACATATCTTAATATTTTTCCAAAAACCTTAAACAAATATTTCTTCTTCAGAACTCATTAAGATAATACATACTAAGGCACAGCATTTCCAGAGCACCTAAGAACATTGCTTTGGCTAGGAGTAGGAATCACTTTTTGTGGTGGATCACTAATCCACAGTGTAGGGGAGGGAGGGAAAAAAAAGAAAGAAAGAAAGAAAGAAAGAAAGGAAAACCACAAAAGAAGAGATCAATTTAATTTAGTATCTTAAAATAGAAACAAATTAATCTGTCTTGAAATTTAAGAGAACTCTTTTATCAAAACTGGTGCTACTGTTATTTTTCATAATATATGATTGTTAAATTCACAATAAAGAGAAGGTGGAAGTTCTCTCATTACCTACCCCATATTAAACAATAGGGATACCTCCTCTATAGTGCTTCTATAGGGCTCAGCACATAGAAAGGACACTATATATATATATATAGTTTGAATGAATGAATGGCATATACAATATGTATAAGTATATGTATAAAAAAAGTATCTTTCCATACTTTTTTGAAATTCAACTATTTCCCAGCTATCAATATATAATAGAATTTTTCTGTAACAATAGAAATCTAATATTTTGTTGTATTTGTTGTATCATAATTCATTTAACCAATCCCTACTAATAGACACTTACTTTCAGTTTCATACTCCTAAAGGCAATTCTAAAATAAACAGTTGTACAGTTGTCTGGTTATTTTGAGGGGACAAATGCCTAGAGTGGAATTGCTGAATCAAAGCTTATATATATTTGAAACTGTATGAGATTCCTTAAAAAACTGAAAATAGATTTATTTACTCTATGATCCAGCAATCACACTTCTGGGCATATGTCTGGAAGAAACTCTAATCGGAAGATACGTGCACCTCAGTGTTACACAGCAGCACTAGTTACAATAGCCAAGACATGGAAGCAACCTAAATGTCCATCGACAGATGACTGGATAAAGAAGTTGTGGGATATATATACAATAGAATACTACTCAGCCATAAAAAAGAATAAAATGCCATTTGCAGCAACATGGATGGACCTGGAGATTGTCATTCTAAGTGAAGTAAGTCAGAAAGAGAAAGAAAATTACCATTTGATACCACTTATATGTGGAATCAAAAAAAAAGGATACAAATGAACTTATTTATAAAACAGAGACAGACTTACAGACATAGAAAGCAAACTCATGACTAGAAAACAAACATGACTACCAGGGGGAACAGGAGGTAGGAAGGATAAATTGGGAGTTTGGGATTTGTAGATACTAACAATATATATAAAACAGATAAGCAACAAGTTACTACTGTACAGCACAGGGGACTATATTCAATACCTTGTAATGGTCTATAATAAAAAAGAATATGAAAAAGAATATATATATGTATAAATGAATCACTATGCTATACACCAGAAATTAACACAATATTGTAAATTAAGTATACTTCAATACAAACAAAACTTTAACATGTTATCCTCTTAAAAAATATTGATTCAATACCACTATAAGTTATTATTATTTTTCTACAATGCATATCTTTATCAATATGATAGTCAATAAATATAATCCCATTTTAATTTTCATGTACTTAATAGTGAGAATATATCTATTTTATAAAGTTATTGGCCCACTTGTATTGCTTTCATGAACTGCCTGTTCATTATCTTTAACACATTTTTCTAATAGAATGGAATGAGAAATTTTAAATTCAAATTGGTAAGTATAACACCTCAGCAAAATTCCAATGTTTGTAATCATAAAAGAAGGAAGATATACATAGAGAAATAAAATCAGATAAAAATTGAGAAAGCCATACATAACGTGGAACACAGAAAAACAGAGAGAGAACAAAGTCATTTAAGTTGGGAGATACATTGAAATGCACTTGGAGAACATAAAACTCATATACATTTACACAGACATGCAGACACAAGGACACACAGAGAAAGGTATTGATAAAGGCAAAGACAGAGATCACAAGTAAGTAGAGACACCTGAAGGAAAAACAGCTTGGGCACACATGAAAAGGCACACATACACAGGCACAGAAAATGACACATAATCAGATGAATAAACACAGTGGAATGTAGAGAGAAAGCCACACGAAAAATACAGCACAAACACATGGAGAAAAACATCTATACACAAAAATGCAGAAAAAGGAGGTGAAAGAAAAGACACACAGAAGGCCAACTTAGCAATATGGGACTAGGCAAAATCAGAGAGGAGAACTTCATGAATGAAAACTCTTTAATATGGTTTTTAAAGATATGCTTACTAAAGCCTTTTCAATTTATGTATCCTTGTCATTCCTGGTAGCCAAAGTTAAGGTAATATTTCTTACTCTTTCTTCTGTAGATCAGATCATCTAAAATCAAGGACCAGATATAATCATAGGCTTAGAACCCTACTAACAAAACATATAAATTATAACAAATTATTTCATCTATTCCACATAAACACACAAATAATTTATCCATTTTCTTTCTCCATTTAGACATAGTCATGGAATATGAAAAACAACTTTTACAGATATTGAAAATCCTATGTAAGAACCACAGGTTTCATTAAATCTACATCTTTTACTAAATCCTAATGCCCAAATGATCCTAACAAATCTACCATTTTCTAAACTACTGTTGGGAAGGAAATGAAGGAAAAAGCTAAAATAGCTTTTCTGTGAATCAAGCATCTGAAGAGATTACAGTAAAGTCAATCTAATTTAAGTTCCCTTCTCTGAGAAGCAAGAAAGTTGAAAAACCATTGGTTGGTATAGCCACCTTAAAATCAAGTTAATCAAATCAACTGCATGGAAATTCTATCAAACACTCATCAATCAACCATTGTGAATGACCAAAAACAAACAAACAAAAAGACTTAACTAGAAAACCATCAATTCAGCCTTGATATACAGACACCGCCAAAGTATTGCAGGGATGCATAAATATTTTGAAATATGTTTAAATAATGTGTCCTGGCTGCCAGTAAATTTTTTCCAAGCAAATGTTATTGAAAATGTTTGGGCTATCCACAAATGTTTTTACAAGCATTCCTACCAGGCAACTACTGAAGCCTCAGAAAAATTCTGGCCAGCAGGAGAATTCATAAGAAGTGTTGAATAGAAGGTGACCTAAGGAAATGTAGCAGGAATATTTGAGCCGTTGGGATGGTTCAAAAACAAATACACGTTTCATGAAAGCTTTTGAAACAAATAGTTCTGGCTAAAAACAAACATTTGGACAGTGAGGACACACCCAAGAAAAATGTTTGTTTGCTGATACTAACATTTTATTTGGCACGTATTTGCCAGAGCAAAAATGGGCAGAAATAAGATAAATGCAAATATCTCACTGAAAGCAAAACTACAGTAAATTTATAAGTGCAAGAAAGATGAGAGTATTTATTTACTGAAAATAAAGCAAAAAATAGATATTTATGGCTTATTTAAAGTAATGACAATTTTATCAGCATAAAATAAAAAACAAAAAACTCTCTAAAGATTATGTTGCATGTTATTTTAACTTTTACATTCACACATAGTTCTTTTCAATTAATGTACATAACAATTCTCTGAGATCAGCTGATGACAAGTTTTATTAGCCCCATTCTACAGGTGAAATATATTATCGAGGTAAGGCTGTTTTTAGTTCCTTCTATTACATTTGACTACTAGCAGAGTTAAATATACTTTAAAAACACCAAACTCTTTTGTTCTTTTAGAAAAAAGATTCATAGTCTACATTATTGACTAATATTAAGAAAATAACTTGTATGATAAAAGGAGATAAAAGGAATTGTAGGAAAATATAAAAGTTTAATTATTGGTACATTTCTTTAATAACAATTTTTAGAACACCTGCTGTCCACTCTTGTTTTTATCTTATAGTCACCATTATGTTAAGTCTTAAAATATATAAACTCCTATTTATTGTTCCATTTTTCTTTCTTAATTCTTTGATCTAACTTGGCCCAAATTTTAAATGTTCTTACAGAAGGTCACACTCAGACACAATTTTCCCTATTTAACTTACCTAAATTTCTTGATTGTCTTTTATTTCTGCTCCCCTTTCCCTGCTAGCCCTTAAACGTAATTTCATAGGTTCTGGCATAAAGTTTGTTCTTCCACATTGACTTCTTTGCCACTCCAACCACTTGTAGGACCTCTACTAATTCTACTAAGTGATTACACTTGGTTGAGAAGAGAGCAAGACTACCTTTATTTCTGTCCCTACTTGTTTCATAGCTCAAACTTGAAATTGCCAACCACATGATGGAGATCTCTATTTGGTGTTCCCCCAACAGTCCATCAAACTCAAAATGTCTAAGAGAGTATACATTGACTTTCCTCACAACAAGCCTAGTTTCCCCATTTGTATGGATGGCAATATCATCAGCCTTAGACTGATGTATCTCCCCCAAAATCCATTATGTTGAAATCTAATCCCCAGTGTGATGATATTCAGAAGTGAGCCTTTCAGAGGTGATTAGGTCATGAGGGCAGAGCACTCAAGAATAGGACCAGAGCCTTAAAAAAGAGACCCCAGAGAGCTACCTGGTCCACATCCTTCATATAGGTTACAGTGAGATGGCTGTCTATAACCCAAGAAGACTCTCACCATTGAATCTGCTACCACCTTGATCTTAAACTTCCCAGCCTTCAGATGTGAGAGATAAATTTTCATTTTTTTTTGTAAGTTACCTAATCTGTTATTTTGTCACAGAAACTGGAATGGACTAAGACATCACCCTTCTAATCACCTTTTAAAAATTCTTCTAGCTCTCACCCATACCTATAGATCCAATTACATAATTCTATTGATTTTACCGACTCAATATCTGTAACACCTAACACTTCCTTTTTATTTTCACCAACACTATTCCACTTCAGCCACCAAACATCAACAACTTAATATTTGCTTCCTTACCATTTCTTCTGTTTTCTATCTCTCATTTTGCTGCTATTGTCAGATTAATCATCCGGAAGAAACGCCACATATTTGTGAAGTAAACTGAAGCCCCTTGGGCTGATACTCCTTTAGTTTTACAGTTTTATGGCAGCCAGGGGGAGTTAGAGCTCAGCTTCATGTACTTCTCATGTTTCCTTTAACTCCTCCAGAGAAGGACTTAGCAATCCAGCCAAAGGTGTATTCTTATGCGATGGTCTTCACTACCAGAAAAGCTAACCTACCATTTTATAATCTTCTTCCACAAGTCATCTTCATACTCTAGCAAACTGAACTGCTCTCTATACTCAAAATGCACTCTACATTTTCCAGATTCTATGTTTTTGCTCAAGGTATTCACTTGAACACAGAAGTGTTTAAATTCTCATTTCCACTTGTCCAATTTCTTGCATTCTTTATGATATAAACTAGTCCATAAAGCTTTTCCTGATTTAATACCAGGCAGGAAGCAATTTCTATTGCCCAAAGTATGCTCTCAGTACCTCTTTTGTAATTGTTAACAATTTTTAACAGGCAATATGTTCATATACCATCCTTACAAAACAGTAAGTTCTAAAACCAGATTTCAATCTTCCCTAGGCTTTTGCCAATACTTATGGCATATAGATACTCGATAATTGTCAGATGAATGGAAAAAAGAATGAAAGAGCTACAATGGGATTGGAGTATAACTAGAATATAAGCAAGAAAGCATTTTAAAATGACTTATCAAAATCTGTTTCAAGGGCTATAGTTTTATAGCCTTCACAGATATTAATTATAGGAGTTGCTGAATCTAAAAACACTACAAATATTAAAAGCATCACTTCAAGAAACCCTAATATAAGTTGGGCAAGGAAATAGGCACATTACTTTTGTGCCTAGTTTCTGCCTATTTTTTGATTACAGCACCTAATTTTGATTTGGTGTATTTTCCCTTTTCAACTCTCAGTTGATATGATTCAGTTGGAGCTGATACCTCTGTATCTCAATAAAGTATATTCCCTAAAGCTACAAAATTGATTCAGGCATGAGTACAGGGCCCTGCTACATCAATTAGAGTTCATCTCTGGACTTCTGTTATAACTATTGGGAAAAAGGCACCAGGCTTATAAAATGTAAACCTGGAACCCCAAGGTCCAACTTGGTAAAAGTGCATGAGAATGAAATCAGCACTGGCAAAAGCAAAGACACGGAGAGAAAAATTTGCTGACAATATGTTTCAACTTGGATCTAGCTGTGTCTAAAGTTAACTCTACTATCACTTGTTTTCTTTTTTTTTCTAGTTACTTACATGAGTCAATAAATTCTCTTCTGTTTAATCTAGTTTGTGGTAGGTTTCTGTCACTTGCAACCAAAAGAGTTCTAAATAATACAGTCACTAATTGTCACATCAGATCTGTAAGGTAAGCCTCATTATACCCCATTTTATGGGTAGAAAAAAAAAACAAACAAAAAACACACCTGAATCTTGGAGTTTCATAAACATGTCCAAATAATTTAAGAAGAAAATTTAAAAATGTCCCCCAAAATACTAGTATTTACTCCTGGGTGCTGAAAACATGATTTAAATTTTTGTTTGTTTTTAGAATTTTCTGTACTTTCAAAATTTCTGTAACAATTATGCATTAACTTTGTATGAAATAACTTTAAAAATACATTATTATATATCTGTGACATTATTATACAAATATTGTATTAAAAATGTATTCTTTTAAAATTAGGTCATAAGTGTTTTTCCACATCATTAAATTTTTCCAAAAGTATCATTTTCACTGACTGCAAGTAATTTCTCACTTGATACTATTAAACAGTTTCCTAATGTTGGGCATTTGTATTATTAAAAATTATTTTTGCCATTACAAGTAATGTGGTGAAAATATTTTATTATATAAATACTTCTTCATACCACATATTAATCCTTTAAATTAATTCTGGAAGGTTAAATTCTGGAATTATTTTGAGTTAAAAGGTATGAATGTTTATAAAAACTCTTTATGTATCTATATCTGTATCTATAGCCAAAATGTCCTGTATAAAAAGAGTTCTGATTTAAACTTCCATTAGAATTGTGAGATAACTGTTTTTTTCTACATCTTCACCCATACTGGATGTTATCACTGATTTCTATCAACCTATCCCAGGAATTAAAATTAGCAGTATATTACTTTAAAACCTGCAGTTCCTTATTATTATTACAGCAATTACCATTGCTGAGTTTTAATACTTTTGTTTCTCACTTATAAATCTCATTTTACAAAATACCTATTAATTTTCTTTGTCTAATTTTCATTAAGAGTATTCATCTTTTTTTAAATTTTATTACAAGTATTAACTTTCTCTGGACTCTTTACCACAAGCCTGAAATTTTTTATGTACAAAGTAAAAATAATTTTTAATACAGTCAAATCAATTATTTGGGTTTTCTGTTACTACTATGTTTAGAAAGTCCTTCTTCTGAAAAGCAGGCTGATAAACTTCCTAAATACTTCTCTTATTTGTCCATTTCTCTTCAACCTCACTGTTGCTGCCATAACTCGAATCTTCATCATCTTTCTATCCTTCCCTTTGTCTTTAAATCTTCGTATCTCATCTATTGCAATAGCTTCCTATCTCCTAACATGCCTCCTGGCTTCATTATAATATATTTTTGTCAGGGAAATCAGAGTAATCTTTTACCTGTGTTAACCTGACTGGATCTTTCTCCAGTTTAAAAATCTCCAATGATTTCCCATGTCTTTAGGGTTAAAAACTAAAACTCTTTTAACAAAACTTTATGCAATGTGGCATTTACCTAACATTAGCCACTGACCTCATGACTCCTCTCTTTGGTTTCCATGTCTAGTTACACTGGGCATCTTTCTGAAGATGGCCTCCACATGTACTGTTCACCTTACCTGTCATCTTTTAACTCTTTTCCCTCCTACACCTAGCTAACTAAAATTCTTGCTGTCTTAACTAAAGTGCAGTTTCCTCCAGTAAATCCTTGATTCACTAGGTACATTTGTACAGTAATTGTAAATAGCTAACTTCTCCAACAGACTGTGTATGATCAGGCTACCCAAGATGGCTGTTCTCTTGCTCTCTGTCCATCCCTTGCTTGACCAGTCCCTGCCTCACCTACACCCTACTCACCTGACTGACCTTCCCTCTTAATCATAGAGCCCAATCAGTAAATGCCTACATACTTGACCCTAGCTCCAGCTAGTGATTGTTCTAATCTTTAGATCAGAACTATCTCCACTATGATAGTTTGTCAAAGAGGTGTGGCCCTCTGTTGGTTTCCTTGAAGTCAATTCCCTCCATAATTGGTAACCTCCCTCTCCACCCTCTAGTCTCCAACATTGTTCCTGTCCCCTCTGCATCTGCCCCACACAGTGGGGTGTTGCCCTAGGACCTTGCTTCAGACGTGTAAGATTCCCCCATCCATTAAACCACTGATGTCTCTGTCGCTGAATCTGAGCTTTTTCTTTGGTCTTGAGCTGGTCAAGTACAGGGCTTGCAGGCCTGCAGGGTGCAGCCCAACAGACTATAAGCTCCATGAGGGCAGGGGTAATGTCTGACTTCCTCAACACTGTACTCTCCATTCTGTAAGAAGTTGATAAATAGTGTTGGGACAAATGGAGTCCTTTAAAGTGCAAAGATCCCCATTTCTGGGCTCTCAGATGTCTGCCTGCAATCCCTAAACAGATAAAGTACATTCTTTACTGGGTGTGTTTGCCCTAACAAACTAATAGCCCTAGGTAATGCTTAATGTCACAATAGCTCAGTCTGGCTTGTTTCAGCCCACCTTATCAGAATCATAAACCCCATTGCCCTTCACAGACCTTAAAACTTCTAACTCACCTACAGCCAATCAGAGACTGACCCTACCTTATAAAAGACTCCAACAGCTGGCCCTAGGTGCTCACATAGGCACCTCTCATCTGTGTGGCCCGCTGTTGTCTATGACAGTGTAACCTAATAAACTCCTTTCCTATTCTGACCCTTTGCCTTTGGTAAAGTCTTTTATCACCCTGCACCCAGCTCACTGGCCTGTCCTGTGCCCCAAAACAAACAGTATACATTAAAAAGAGAGAGATTGTATTATTTCACCAGTGCTGCACTATTTTAATAAGTATAGCTTTATGAAATAATACAATAGCTGGTTGGCTATATCATCACAATTATTTTATTTTTAAAATGTAGTTTTTTAACCTGAAAACTGGGCTCACCTGGTTGGTGTTGAGCCAAAAGACACAACCAAGCCAAAGGTTGAATAAGGAAGAATTTATTACTTCCAGCAAGTAAGGAGAACATCACTGAGGATCTTTACCAAAGAACTGTCTCCCCAATAGCAAAACTAGGGAATTTTTAAACTAAGGGTATTATACACATATTCATGAAGGGGCTTGAGCAGAGAATTCAGCATAGAATTGGGGCAAAGGTGGGCAAAGTCCAAGTTTTAGTTGAAGACACAAGGGTCAGAAAAGGTCAGCAGCATTATTCCTTAGGTTCCTGTTGATCTGGGGGTTGAGTGCTCCAGGAGGGGTTGAATTCTGCAAAACTGCTCAAGAATGTGCTTCAGGCTCATCTTTAATTTGCATTGAAGTAGAACTGGGAGTCTTCACAACTGATTTATTATCTCTGCTATTGTTACTTCTCTTGCCTAATAGCAGTCCTTTGTTTCTGCATTCTTTTGTTCCTTTAAGATCATTAATTACTAAGACCTGCTCAAGGGCAAGCATTATGGCCAGGCTTTGGTCACAAAATGGCTTAGGCATAAAACGGCTTCTCTTCTGTCAAGAAAGCCATATGAGGTTCTCTTTCTCTGGCGAGCCCTTACACTATCTGCTTACAGTTTGATCATCTTTGCCCATTTATTTTAAAAGATAGGGCATTTTTTCCAGTTCAATGAGAAATACTACGGATATATTTGGAAAGACTTTAAAATTATAAATAAGTGTGGGCAGAAAAGATAACTTTATAATATTTGGCCCTCTGATCCAAGAGCATGGCCTGTTTCTCCATTATTTAAGTCTTCTTTTGATCACTTTGTTTATTTAGAAAAATTGTTTTCTTCTTATAGATCCTGCGTATTTTTCTTAATTTCTAGAAATTTCATAATTTTGTTGCTATTTAGAATGAGATATTTTTCTCTTTGTATTTTATAATACACTATTTTTAGAGAAAATTTACATTTAAATAATTTTATTGCAAAGATAATGGAGTTTCCCTTTATCCCACAGTTTCCTTTATTATTAACATCTTACATTAGTAAGATATATGTGTCACAATTAATGACCTGATATTAATACATTACCGTCCACTAAAGCCCATTCTTTACTCAGATTTCCTTCATTTTTACCTATTTTTTTCCTGTCCTAGGATATTACGTTATATTCAGTATTGATTGTGATGGTTTCTCAAGCTTTCCTTGGTTTTGATGACTTTGAAAGTTTTGAGGGTTACTGGTCAGGTACTTTGTAGAATATCCCTCCACTGGGATTTATTTGATGTTTTTCTCATGACTAGATTAGGGTAATGTGTTTTGGGGAGGAATACCACAGAGCAAAAGTTGCATTCCCATCATACCTTATCAAGGGTACACACTACCAATATGACATCACTATTGATGTTAACGTTGGTCACCTGGCTAGAGGTCCTGTTAGGTTTCTCCATTATCAAGTTACTTTTATTGGTCTCCCTTTCCATACTCTACTCTTTGGAAGAATCTCTCTTTATATGATTAACTGAGAATTTTTATACAGGTGAAGGTTGATTTTAGCACTTCTATACTATTTTAAATTATAAAGAGTAGATAGCCATCAAAACATTTACCAATTCACAAAATATCAATGAGAAATTAGAGTACTCCATAAACAATGCCCAAGGAAAATTTAACTTTCTCAATTTCATTTTACAAAAATGTATTTATTTTGTTGTGGCTGAGTAGTATTTCTGTAATTACGTTTCTGGAGATAATGAAATTGTGACCCCAATATTTTATGATTTTATAAAATAAGAGCAGAAACTCAGGGCAAATGCTGGGTTCTAAGTCCATGGAAAACCACTCTGAATAAAATTTGATTTGTTTAGAAGTACTGATCCTATATAAGGCAAGAAGCACCATACCCAATTCCATGTCTATTGTGTTTATTGTGGTAGATTACTTGATTCTTCACCAAATATTTTAGTTACTGTCTGTATTAGTTACCTATTCACTGCATAAGAAATAACCCCCACAATTCAGTTGCTTAAAACAACAAGCATTCATTATCTCACAGTTTCTGTGAATCAGGAATGTGGACATGGCTTAACAGGGTTCTCTGCTCCAGAGTCTCATACAAGGCTGCCATCAAGGTGTCAGCCAGGGCTGCAGTCATCTCAAGATTCAACTGAGGGAGAATCAGTTTCCAAGCTCACTCCTTGGTTGCTGGCAATATTCAGTTCCTTGTGGGCTATTGCAATTAACAGGAAGACTTCAGTTCTGTGCTGGCTGTTGACCAGAGGTCATCCTCAGTTCCTAGCCATGTGAGCTTCTCCAATATGACAGCTCACTTTTTCAGTGTGAGCAACCCAAGAAGGCAAGAGAAAGAATGAGGAAGATCCAGCAAGAGAGAGAGCAAGCGAGCGGGCGAGAGAGAGAGAATGCTAACAAGATGGAATTAACAGTCGTGGATAACTTAATCATGGAAGTAACATTGCATCACTTTTGTTGAATTCTATTTATTAGGAGACAGTCACTAAGTCCAGGCCACATATAAGGGGAAGGGATGACACACCAGAGTGAGTATCGGAAGGCAGAGACCACTGGGAACCACATCAGAAGCTGCTTACTACATCATCCTTGTGATGTCCTCTATGGAATATCTTATCTTGTTGAACAAAGAAATGACCACGTGACTTCTTTTGGTTCACAAAATCTAGACAGAAATAACACACTTTATTATGTTTTAAAGCTTTCAAAATCCTGTGTTATGAAAACTGTCTCAGAGAAGCTGGGACTTCTGGAATGGCAGAGTGAGAAGCTTCGCAAATCCTCTCCCCAAAAAGAAAAAGAAACAAACAAAATGGACACTTGAAAAAAAAAAAGCCAATTATGAAAATCAACCAAAGGCATACAGTTAACCAAGAAACATCTACTGAAGATAAACTACTGAACCTTGGGTAAGAAGAGTAGGAACTTATGGCACTTGAGCATGGCACTGCCCCTACACTACCCTCAGGGCAGGTACACCATGAAAATCAGTATCTTTACTACCAAAGTGGACAACTTGATTTGGACAGAGTGGAAAATCCCCACATCCAGGGCATTGTCAAAAACAATAGTGAACTTTGTGACAAACAATCAGGAAGGACAATGTCATGGATAGCCTTAAGTTGTGATTAAGGTTAGGGCAAGTAATAGACTGGCAAACTAGTCAGAAATTTAATGAGGAGAAATTAAGAATGAGACAGCTTTCCTCATAACTAAACACAAAAACTATCTCAAAATGGATCATAGACATAAATACAAGAACCAAAACTATACAACTTCTAGAGAAAACATAATAGAGAATCTTCATGAACTTAGGTTAGGCAAAGAACTCTTAGATGTAACACCAAGAACATAATTCATAAGAGAAAAAAACTGACAAATTAGATTTTGCAAAAATTTAAATTTTTTGTGCTTCAAAAGATACCATAAAGAAAATAAAGACAAGCCACAGACTGGGAGAAAATATCTGCCAATTACATACTTGATAAAGATTTAATCCAGAATATATAAAGAACTCTTGAAATTCAGTAAGAAGAAAACTCAAAAAAATTGGCAAAGGATTCGAATAGATATTTCATCAAAGATATGGTTAACAAGCACATGAAAAGATGCTTAATTACATTAGCCATTTTAATTAGGAAATATAAATTGAAACTGCAATGAACTACCACTTCACACACACTGGAATGGCTATAATAAAAAAGACAAACAATAACAAGGGTTGGCAAAGATATGAAGAAAGTGGAACTCTCATATGTTGCCAGTAGGAATGTAAAATGGCTAGTCACTTTGTAAAAGTTTGGCAGTTCTTAATAAGTTACATATGGATTTATCATACAACCCAGCAAATCTACTCCCAGGTATTTAACCAAGACAAATAAAACAATATATCCAAATAAATACTGTGTGTGGATGTACACAGCAGTTTTATATTTAACAGTCAAAAACCTGAAACAAGACAAATGTCCATCAACTGGTGAATGGATTAAAAAAATGTGATATATCCACATAAGGGAAAATTGTTTATTAATAAAAAGAAACAAGCTATTGGTACATGCTGCAACACAGAGGAACCACAAAATCATGCAAAGTCAGACACAGTAGATTACATATTGCATGTTCCCATTCATATCAAATGTCCATAAAGGGCAAATTTTTAGACAGAAAGCAGACTAATTTTTGCCTAGAGCCAGGAATAGGAAAGAAAATTTGCGGCACATGGGGATGGGAGTTGTTCTAGGGGTATGACAATGAAATGTTCTAAAACTGGACTGCAGTGATCCATTGCACAACTCCACAAATTTACTAAAAGACACTGAATTGTACACTTAGAATGGGCAGATTTATGGTATGGAAATGATACCTCAATAAAGATGTCTTAAAAAAGGACAAAGTCTGTGTATGGTTCAAGTCTCTTTTTCTGTGTCAAGATGACCAGTTACATTTCAGATAAAGGAGTTTAAACAGCTGGGTCCCAAAATGAGACACAATGGGAGGAGAGTTGCAGGCAAGCCATAGTGTATATGAACCAGAAAACGATCTTTGTTGTTGTAAACCATTGAGATTTAGGCATCATTTTTTACCTCAGCATAGCAGAGCCAATCCTGACTGACACATTCATCTTTCTAAGAAATGAAATGTTTTATGACATATTTATGCTAAATTTGTTAATGAAGAATTTCCATTTAAGGAGTAAAATTATTACTAAATGTGTTTTCAGTGGTTTCATAACAACTATGATTTTTAAAATTAAAACTACAAAACTTTCTATAACAATTTAGTGTTTTATGCAACTCTAAATCATATGACTAAATTATTTAAACATAGCAGTTTACTTAGTGATGGGAGTATCCTGATGAGCAAGACAGACATGGCCTCTACCTTCACAAAGCTTATAGTTTAAAAAAAATTGTTATCTGTATGCTTTGTGTAATCTATTAAAATGGGTTACAATTTTATTTTCATATTCAATGTCAGTTTTTTTAAAAAAATAAAGAAATTAGATGATTGTCCTTTCAGGCTAAACTTCCGTAACCATCACTTTTGACTTAATCAGATAATTTTTAAAGTGCATTATTTTAATTTGTAGTCATTTTTAATTTCTACCAGCAGGTGGAACCCTTTAGATTTATTTTGCCTCTTTAACACAGCAATATATATGCCTTTGTGATTTTTTTTAGTTTTTAAGAATTATTTTTTCTTTGATTTAATATTTATTTCTAGAACAGAAGTTAATGACAGTGGTCAAGAATAATCATTTCACATTCAAAAAAGCTCTATATTAATGAATCCACATCAGCACATTCAATTAAATTTATAAGTTCATAGATACTTTGTCATAAAACACCTGTAATGGAGTAAATGCTTAAGAAAGACTCTACTTCCAATGGAGAAAAAATATTTATGAGCTAAAATTCAAGAGGTTTCTATCCTCTAAATCAGCGGTTGACAAACTTTCCGTAAAGGATAAGATAGTAAATATTTTAGGCTTTGTGGGCCTTAAGGTCTCTGTTGAAACTACTCAAGCCTGCTACAGCCAGTGAGCAAGGCTGTCTTCCAATAATGTTATATACAGTAGGTGGGCAGATTTGGCCTCTGGGCCACAGTTTGCCCACCCCTGATTCAGACCAGTGGCTCTCACACTTGGGCATCAGAATCACCTGCAAGGCTTGTTAAAGCACAGACTGCTAGGCCTCAGCTCTAGAGTTTCTGATTAGGCAGGTCTCTGGAGGGGCTCAAGAATCTCTGTTTCTAACAAGTTTCCTGGTGATGCTGATGCTGCTAGTTCAGAACCACACTTTACTCAAGAACCCCTACTAAAAGCTGTATTTCACCATTTCTGCTGCCTTGCTTTTGTAACATTTAAAAAGAGCTAAAATAGACTTTTCCTTAACATGAGCATTACAAGATTTCCTGGAGAAATCATTTGGCAGGGAAAAAACTTGGGTGGGCAGTAAGACTGTATTGTGACTTATCTGGTTCAGTTATCATCATCTATTACAGTGATGTGATATTTTGTACTTGAGGATGATGTTATAGAAAATATATCCTGCAGAGGATTATGGGCTGAAAATGTGCTGATATTAGTTTGAGAAGGTGGGAAAAGAAGCACCCTTTACTCAGAGGCAAACACTTCTTTCATCTTGACATAATTCTTGTATTTCTAATGCATATTTTTACACAATTAAGGTCATACTACAAATTTTGTAATATGTTTTTTTAAGCTCAGCGATCAGAATCATATCCCTATCATATTAGAAAAGTATCTGTTTACCCCCCATCTCCTGCATCAACCCCTTGTCTCATTCATGCTATCTCTTTCCCCAAGTCCCCCATAGAGTCACATGCACAAAAAAAATACAATTGCAAGACATCTGTATGCATCTCTGTGAATGTGCAGAGCAAAAGCCCTACCCAAGACCAAACCACAGCAGGGTGTGACATTCCAAAGAATGGTCAAGGGACAGAGCTCACCAGCTTGCGGCAGCTTGTCCCTTATACACAGCACAGCTTGAGTCAAACTAGGGTGGCTGGGTAGAAGCAAAAAAGCACAGGGAAAAGGTTGCTTGAGCTTCTACAAGAAGCCACAGATAAACTTCCATGGCTATGGTAGCCCCTGCCTAAGGAAATATTCCCTGAAGACTGAGTGGAGAAGAGATAAGCTATATAAGTTTCTGCTCTGTTTGGCTTTGAAAATAGTTTTCAACAAGTTTTTGGAGAACATCTGAAGGAATCTTATCATCAGGAAAAATAAAAACTCTGAAGTATTCTGTGCTGATAGGCAACTAAAGCTCAGATGAGAAGAAAGCTATTCCTGAAGATGCCAGAACTGATAGATGATAACCTATGCCAAATTCTCCCTCTATTCCCACTTGGCATCTTATAAGTCCCATGGACGTTGGACTCAACACTGGAAGATCAGAGGTGTAACCCCAAAGTGACTGAGTTTCCACCACTCAGCAGAATAAGGTCTCAAAGTTGAAATTAAGTTCAGTCGAAAAATAAGAGATGAAAGTTATATTTACTGCAAGCTGGTTGTGTGGACTGAGACTCAAACCTGAACACCTGTCATTTTCTTATATTCTGCTACCAGGTATGGCACCAATCATACAACTTCTACTCTGCATGAAAAGGGTATTCAGAATTGATGATGGATAAAATTGAGGTTAAAAACATACCTACACAGTATGAATGTTTTCAAATAACTGGCTTATTGGTGAAAATAATATGGTAACATGTGTTAGTTGAGTTGATGGTTAAAGGAAGCCCAAATAGTTGATCCACAAGCTCTCTATAATCATATCCTTGACAGCTTGACCAAATTTATATAAAAAAATAGCAGCAGACCCAAGTTTTTGTATTTATATTTCTTGCTTGAACTTCGTGATGAAAAACATAAAACTGTTCTGAGTTATTTTAACATTAAACACATTCATCCTTGGAATTGGAAAATGCTAATGCTTTCCTATGCCCATATGCTGAATAAAATTAAAGTAAACAGAGCTAGCATATTTTGAGAATTGCTACTATAGTCATCAAACCAATTAAAAACTCATTTCAAGGTGGTTATTATAGTAGTATTTGTTGTTATTTATATGTCTGAAGAGACATTTCTATAGTGGTATACTGTCCTACATATAAAAGCAACATAAAAAGGAGCAAGAAACATTATCTGTTTCATAAATGCCAAAATTGGTTCTTAAAGCCTAAAATTTTCAGAATCAACATCTTAAGAATGAAGACCTTTCTGCACTATCATAAGTTTAACATTTTCAAATAAAATTACTTGTGTGGTCAGTAGAATACACAAAGAATTTGATGTTTGACTGACTCATACCGATATGAGTCTTCATGTATTTGACCAGATTGCCATAGCCTACTCATAAATTAAAAGGTTTTTAAAGAATTAATAGTAGAGTTTGTCCTGGACTATATCATAGTTTACTGTTTCTAATATATTTACCAATTTAGAAAGAGAAAAAATTAAGTTCTCTTATAACAAACTTACCTCTAGTGCCTGTGATGCCCACAACCATATGCTCGTTAAAGCTACTACATCTACAGACTTATTTTAAAGAAATCTGACTGTGTCAGCTCTAGCTGAATGAAAAAGAACCTCTAAATCTCAGTAGCATTTATTTGGCTCATGCATCAGTGGGTTGACTAGAAGTTGGCTGATGGGAGTGACCCATTTGGGGCACTTATGCTCTGCATGTCTCTCATTCTTTTCCTGGGTCCAGCAAGCTGGCCAGGCCTGTTCTTCTGCCGCAATGGTGTAAGGGCACAAAGATAGGAAAAACATGCAATTCCTCTTGACCTAGGTTCAGACTGGCATACTGCCATTTCTGCCTCATTCTACTGGCTAAAATAATGTACATGGCCAAGCCCAAAATCAAACAATGAGAAAACATTCTGTCTCTTCAGCAGGAAGAATGTGAAGTCTCATGGCAAACAGCAGATATAGGGACCCATAAAGAACTGGAGTCATTAATGCAATTTACCACACAACTACAAACTTTTCCTTAGCCACAAATTACCTTGCTGTGAACCCCAGGAACTCACTATCTTTACATCACTTAGAAATTAGCATCTGAGCCAAGAGCAACCATCTATTGTGTCTATCAACTTATGAGATAGCCTAAAATAAGAGTTCTAACCAATAAGAAAACTTTGTGGGATGGTAACTAGCTGATTCAATAAGATATTTTCTTGGGGGAAGTTTAAAACATACACAGAGGGACATGAACAACTGAACAGAGCAGAAATTGAGTGATACAGAGAGTGAAGGAAATGAGTGGAAGGCATCAGGCTTTGAAGGCTGTGGTAGGTTGAATAGTGGCCCCCAAAGATATCCACATCCCAATCCCTGGAAACGAAGAATACCTTATATGGCAAAAGGGACTTTACAGATGTGATTAAGTTAAGGATTTTGAGATGGGAAGGTTACCCTGGATTATCCAGGTGGAACTGATGCTATCATAATGGTCCTTACAAAGAAGGATTCAGAAGTCAGAGTCAGACAGAAGGCAATGTAATGACAGAAGCAGAGATCTGAGTGATGTGCTTTGAGGGTGGAAGAAATACAGGCAGCCACTAGAAGCTGAAAAGGCTTGGAAATGGATTCTTCCCTCGGAGCCTCGCAAAGGAGCCGGCCAATACCTCGATTTTAGCCCACTAAGACTGATTCTGGACTTCTGACTTTCAGAACTGTAAAAGAATAAATTTGTTTTAGGCCACTAAGTTTGTGCTAACTTTGTTACAGTAGCAATAGGAAATTAATACAGAAGCTGTTGAGTAAAAGGAAGCAAGTAGCAGAAAAGAATATAGACAAGGAGAATCCATTAATTAGCACCAGTAGTCACCATGGAAATAGCAATAGCTGAGACAGGGAGTAGTTGAGTCCCCTCTATAGAACACTGGAGTTGCAAGCAATAGACTTCTGCTTCTACTAGAAGTACTCTGGACTCTGATGGATCTCCCAGTTCTCAAGGTCTCTCTCTTTAGCCACAGATACTACCTCCACTTCTAATATTTCTATGTTCCCTATGTATACTTAAACACTAATTAACTGAGGTAAACTAAATGAGTCACTGTTTATTATAACTCAGAAAGGTCTAACTTACATTATAATGACTAGATCACATCAAGGATCCTCAACAGTGACATTATCGACACTTGGGGCCAGGTGATTATATGTTGTGGGGGCTGTCCTGTGTATCGTAGGATGTTCTGCAGCATCCTGGCCTCTACTCACTAGATGCTAGTAGCATTCCCCTCTCTAGTGTGACAACCAAAAACGTCTCCAAACACTACCAAATGTCCCCCAGGGGTCAAAATCACTCCTGGTTGAGAACCACTGAACATAATTAACCTCAGCACTCATATATGTTCTTTATTAATGGTAGCTATTATTATCAGGATCTTGATGTACTTTTTTTTTCTGACTAACATTTCAAAATTCTGAGAATGTAAGACAAGACTAGTTATCTAATGCTCCCTAGCTGTGCGACACTGGGGGAGGTATTTTTTAAATCTTTCTATGGCTCAGTTTTCTTATCTGTAAAATAGCAATGAAGAAAATAGTACCTACCTTATGAGATTGTTGTGAGAGTTGTATTACATACATATTATATGCTTAAACAGGGGGTCAGCAAACTTTCTGCAAAGGGTCAGATAGTAAATACTTTAGGCTTTGTGGATCATAGGATCCCTCTTGCAACTTCTCAGCTCTGTTGCTGTAGGGCAAAAGCAGCCATAATATATAAACAAATAGAAGTAGCTATTTTCCAAAAAACCTGTATTTATAAAAACATGTAGCCAGCTGGATCTGACCTGGGCCATAATATTTTGCCCAGCATTGGCTTAGAAGGTGTCTGGCACATAGTAAGTATTCAGTGAGTGTTGACTATTTTTATCATTATTATTCTTATGTGATCTCAAAACAGATATGAGAAGGGAGACCCACAGCTGAAGAATAAAAGGTTCCCATGGGGCTTTAATGTTTGGTTTTAGTTACTTTCCTCTATAAGAGACGATAGTTTTTTTTTTTTCCTGACAAGCCATAAGGACCAACAAAGAATGGGAATATATACATATATCAGGTCCCTACTCTCTTACTAGAAGTCATGCCTCCCTTGAAGATATACCAAGAATGGTACAGAATGTTGCCCAATTTCCAGTATATACCAGAGGTCACTGAAAGTTTCCTTGAACGAGCAAGTATATTCTTTACGGTGCTTGGGGGATTCTACAATTCTACAATCCTCACAAATGTGGAGGACCAACCAGAATTACAGTCTAGGCTCCATTACAAACTTTCTTCAGTATTAAATTCTAGAGACCTGGAGTTACTCACATTAGCAGTTCAGATTCTGAAGGAAGGAAAATTGAAATTAAGCCCCATATGAGAAGGGAGGTTGATATTTCCTTGGTGTGAAAAAAGACCATTGAAATGAACACTATTTGTTGCATCTGCTCAGCATCCGTTTTGCAAATAACTGCCCTCCTCAACCTCATCAACTGTAAGCTTGAGGAGAGACATGCCTCATTTCTAAAATGTGACCTATCTCCTGGCCACAATAGATTTGTTCTGGGGTGGACACAAATCAATTCTTGTCCTGAAAATTTTGCATCAGGGATATAAATAGAATAGTTTCTATATAGGTGCTTAGACTAAACTTATAGGCAAATACAAACCTGCTGGCAAATATGGTTTCTAAAAGAGGATAGGAAAGCAAAGGACACTGATCTGTGCCTTTCCTGGAGTGGTAAGAAACTGTACTTTCTAACTGTTTGTCTCTGCTAGGAATTATCCCCTTTCTTCCCTTCTTAGTTCATGTGAAGATGGCAATAAAGTCAGCATATGCTTATCTCAACTTTGAGATCACATCTCTGCATAAAGACCCACTCAACTAGTAGGGGAAAAAAAAATGCTCACTACTCCTGGCTTCACCTCCACAACTAGAAAATTAGTCCTTAATCTGACTAATTAAATGCTGTAAGTGTTTTTTGGGCTTACAGTCAAATTTTTAAAAGTTGTATTAACGATGTGTCCCAGTTACTCTGAGTTTTGTACCTATTATGCAGGCAGCACAACACTTCTATATTAGAATCCCTCCCTTCCTACTGTCTACAACTAGATCCTTGCTCAACATTCAGGACACAGTTCAAATCCCTCTTTGCCATGAAGTCCCATTAGACTGACAATTCCATATTAAGTACTTCCTTCTTTGATCTCCCAGAGAATTTACTACCAATACACTTGCTGCTGTTTTCATGTTGGTTACAGTGCCCCTTGCCACACACTCACAAGGCCAGGTGGAAGAGGCAGCCCAGGGAAGCAGTTTCATCACAAATCACTCTTCCTCCCCAACACCCACAGTTTATCTACCCACTGGCCATTGCTGGGCAAAAAAACTCAGGCTAAATGAGGTTTGAATAATTAGCAAACAGATTCTGTCTCATGAATTTGAACTTGAATTCTGGAAGACAGAGGGTAGAGAGGAAGACAGAGAAAAAAATACACCCAACAGTCACATCACACTAATGGTAAAACATTTGTGCACGACACTGCAACAGCTGCTTGAATCGAGGACAGGTCTCCAGTACTTATCTTCCTATGTTGACACTGCATGGATTTTTATCCTGGAGCTTCATGAAATCTAATCTTTCTTGTTAGCACATAAATTCTAATGAAAATCCCCAGTGAGTCTCTATGAAAATAACTTGACTAGAACATTATCCATTTATTATATGCTCTCTTGTGTCTTTTGCTAAAAGGTACGCGTCTGTCCTACTGAGACCATCGGCTCTTTGAAGGCAGACGTATCATGTATTTTCCCAAAGGAGCTAGCACAATGTTCCCACACACTGGGATCCCCAGGTAGAACATATTAAATTGGAGTGACATCCAATTCCAATATTCTTTCAAAACTAATTTTAAAATGATCCCAAATGTATTTATTATATGCTATTTTCAATGACAGTTGAATTCTTTCTTTCAGATGTAGGATGTCCTATAAGACTTCTTCCCAGACAGCAGAAAGAACAGAACCCTTTATCTAATTCATTATCTTCTCCTGCATTTAATTTACCTCCACTGGAGATAGAGACTCAACCAGTAACCTTCTTAAACTACTACTGTGTATTCATAGCACCAAATGCCTGCTGGTAAAACTTTTCATCTCTCAGTTCTCTACACAAATAAAAATCATACTGATGAAAAAACACTATGGAGTGGCAGAGTGAGAAATGAAGGTGGGCCAGAAAATATCAGCCGTATGTACTGTCAGCTGTTCGACGGCCCCACCACGAGCCACAGCCACCTTGGGCCACAGAAGCAGGGGAGGTGGGGTATCTCTCAGCCTTCATCTCTACACTACATTCTGACAGCCCACTAGAGGCTCATTATATATAAGTACACAGAGTAACTCTACAAGGCTTAAGTTTTTCTCATCTGTGATGTTTTGACATTTCAAACTATTAATCTTTAATAGACAAGATATATCAAAGGTAGGTTACCGTGGAAGTATTTCATTTAGCAATATTCTTATATTACATCTCATAACTTTGATCCTTCCTTGGAAGTCTATACTTGAATCTGAAACTTCAACAAAATTTTAAAGCTTCAACTTTAAAAATACCCAATAAAGATGCAAGAATGGCAATAATATTTTTAAAAAATGTATTCAGGATCAAATTACTGGTACTATGTATTTTTCTAATTAAGAAAAAGAAAAAAACTTGCATAAATATTCTTCCTAATGCCAAAGATTAAACTGTGTGTGCTTTCATTGGAATTAAGTTCCTATATCGGCCACCAACGCATTTCTTTGAAAACCATGGTAATTCTTACATTTTATAAAATGACTGGGAGAAATTGTCTTCTTCTATCAATTTCTCGTAAAACATGATTTATTCCCTTGCAGTCTTCGTTTCCAGAAAAGCAGATATTGCTTCTTTCTACGTAAGAAATGCTACTGCTATAAATCTCAATTTTTTCCTCCCGTTGGAAAACGTTATCTAATCTTTTCATATTCTAAATAAAAATTCAGCTGTTAGTGCTCAAGGATTCTAAAATGTAATTTTTCTAGTTTGTGTGTCCATGGCAGTAGACAAGACTACTTTCCATCCAGAATATAAAATAGAACAATTAGAGATGTGATAGTACACAGGTATTGTTTGGCCTGCTCCCAAAATTCCTCTCTGCCTAATGGAGACCCACTCATTTTTCACCTTTAGTCTTGGGGGTACCTAGATGAGTATGAGGCTTATGTCAGCCAAAGGCACTTTCCCAATGGGAAACTTCCCAGGATTTCTGCTGGTTGTGAGTACTGCTTTTTCCAGTATCCATCTCATTTGTCACCCATTATGTAACAGGCATTTGGTTTATGTTGGACTGATACAACCCCAGGAGTAGGTCCTGATTAGTATAAGCCAACCAGGAGAGTTTCTAAATCTCTTGGTCTAGACATTGGTTCCATAATGAGTGATGACTTTAGTTGGTCCTCACAGAATAAAATTTAGAACTTCTGTCCAAACTAGACATTGGTTCCATAATGAGTGATGACTTTAGTTGGTCCTCACAGAATAAAATTCAGAACTTCTATCCAAAAATTGAGGGAAGGATTTGTTCTCTTACTCTGATGATGCATCTGTGAGGCCTAGGACCACTGTAACTAGAGCTGACACATAAAGACGGGCTAAGAGAATCCCAGAGAGTTTGATCAAACTACATCCAAAACTGCACTACATCTGAACGTCTATCTGTTATGTGAGCCAGTATACTTATTATTTAAACCAGTGTGTGCTGAAGATCACGTATGCCTAAAGTTCTCATTGTTATCTTTGCCATTATATGGAGATAGCCTACCAGAGAATAAAGCCAAAGTGAAGAAAAACAAAGCCAGGAAACAGCAGGAGAAACTGATTGCTGGCAAGTGCAAAGAGGTACCTTCTGCATATGTAAGCTAATATAGTATACTTTCTTATTTAAATTAATTTGAGTTGGGTTTCTGCTACTTGCAAATGCAAACTTGTGACTAATTCAGCAGTGTTTCTGTTCTGTATAATTTAGTGCCTCCAAAACTGGATTATTTCTCCAATGATATGGCCATCATAAGAATCGGATTTGGAAACAAAACAAAACAGAAATAAAGCAAATATCATGATCGTTCAGAAGTAAGTTGAATATAACACAGCCATTGATCAGAAAATCTTAATTTTACTATTCAGGCAAAATAACCAATTTGTTGCCTTAAAAAATTGTAATGATTGAAAATTACCAAAAAAAAAAAAAGTTCAAAAAGCATTTCAATATATTTAATTTCATCATCCTCTCAAAACTGGTTAGGTGCCCATTCTATATGCCCCCACTGGATGATTATTATCTAATCTTACATTCCAATTTCCAAAGGAAGCTTAAGGCTCCCTCTCTTTCCAACACTACCATGAATGAAGAAAGATTATGTGGATCAAAGCCACAAGCACTGATGGCTCAGTGCTAAGGGCTGAAAATTCCAGTATGACACAAGAGGTCTGACATCCCCATGGTTTCATTCTCTCTGTAGTTATCATTCTGGAAATCTCCTCTCTGAGTGCTTTCTTTATGGTGGGGGGTTCCTCTTCTGGACTTTTCTCCCACGCATCTATTATTGTCAGAGGAGTTTTGGCCCTTTCTTTCTAAGAGTTTTTCCACCCCTATCACCCTTAGGCCCTGACTAATGGGCTGAATATCAGGGAAGTCAAACAAGCAGACCTTAAGTTTGATGGTTAAAATAGAAATTGAAAGAGTGAACAACTGTATTAGATGATATTCAACCAGTCTATCAAAAAAAGAAAAATCTCAAGAATCAATTATATCTCACAATAAAATATACCTCAACTATAACACAGACGTCAGTCACAGTAAACTATTTGACACTTTCTAAATTCACTATGCTTTTAACTTCGCTAAGCTTCAACTCATCATTTGTATTAGTGGAGATAATAATTGTACTTATCTCATAAAGCTATTAGAAAAATCAACTAATAGTACATATAGTCCCGAGGCACATAGTAAGTATTCAGTAAATGTTAGGTATTCAAACATATCTCCACCATGGCACTTATAAGATTGTAATAGAATTTTCATGTTTCTTTCAGTAGACTGTGTGATTAGTGACAGTAGGGACCCTGAATAATTTGTATTTATATATGCAGTATTTAGCAAAATTAGGATGTTCTCAATAAACATATGCTCAATACATAAATAACTGAATGTTTGGAGTTCAAAGTTCTATCAGCCATGAGGGAGAATGAGAAAAATGCTTTTCCTACAATATTTAAGCCATGTACAAATTATATTTAAATCATCATATATAAATGCAAATAACAATGCAATGTGATAATTTTCAACATTTGTGCTTTGCATTCCTACCAAATTCAAATTTTATATTATCTCTGAATTTGAAGGGTAGGTAATACAGACAACAAGGAAAGCAAGCACTGATTCACTATGTGCAGATTAAAGTAAGTCAGGGTATTCAAAATGAGAATCAGGAAACAAGATCTAATGGTTTTCCTTCCCTTTCCCTTGGTCTTCTGCTCCTCTAGGAAAGAACTCAAGTTTACCTCAGACATATGTACCACCTCTCTTACACTGCTGATATGGGAAGCACTAAAATGCCTGAGGAGTGACAGGAAATAGAAGAACTAGCAACGGTTGTGATTATATGCTTCTGGATCTTTCATTTAAAAGGAATCACTCCTCTGTCTGTCCTCCAAATCTAAATCATCCCAATTTCCTGAAAATACAGCCACCTATTTCAAGTGTTTAGTTCCTATGTGTTTTCAACAGTATCTGTCTTTCAATCAAATCCTTGAACAATTTTAAAGCTCTTGGCTCCAAAACCAGACTTCTGCCCCACAGTGAGCTTATCAGAACTGGCCATAATGACAGATGTGTATGGATCCAAAAAAAAATTTTCATTCGAATGGCAGTACTGTCACAATTTTGAATATTATTTGCAGTGCATAGTCTATGAAGGCTTGAAGGAAATGGTAAAATTAGAAGGCAAGGAAAACATTTTTCATGATGACTTGTTTAAAAACAGGATAAAAAGCCTAACATTTCTGGGGAGTTTATGATCTCTAAATAGGCCAAGAAAATCAAGTCAAACGTAATATACTTGTATATTCTTAAACAACCAAATGTACTATATATCTTTAAAAGGTGCTGAAAACAGGTATCATACTTTTTTTCTTCAAAATACCGGTTCAAATTTAAAAGTTTATTGTTATTTCCCCCTGTGGCTTCTGTACTTTCCAATGATTTTTATGAGGATAGCTGTTTAAATTTGAATCTCAGCAAGGCAACATGTGTTGAAATTTAAAATGTCCTTGGAATTTAGAGTATCATTCATTTAGATGCATTTCGTAAATCTGGAACATCAAAATTCTAACTAAGATGTTAAAGAAACATTGGAGTTACTAAAGGAGGTTTTAAGCAAATCTCTGGAGATTTAATACAAGGCATACTAATTTTTGGCACAGAAAGTTTAGGGGTGCACAATTTGAAAAAAAGAAACTAATCTCTCAAATGTCTTTTATGCTTTTCTCTAGCAGGTGATGACCTTTAGTATTTCTTTACCTAGAGGCATGATCCACTTTTGACAGGGTTCACAAAGTTAGAGACCTCTGTCATGATGTAAAATCATATTCTTCAAGTAAAAACAGGTCACCAAAGGTCCTTCTGTTCCTCTCTGCCAATTACAAATAGACAAAAAGTAAAACAACTCTGTTAGAGAATGGGCTTACTGGATCTGTGGAAGGAGAGAAAGAAGAAAGTTGGTTGAGTTCACGGCCTTTCTTCTGAGTCTAGCTTCCTGGCTGTGATTCTTGATTAGACGCCATTGCATTTTCCATTGGCCTGTGAAAGATATGTAATTCATCTTTGATAAACTGAGCTATTGCCAAACTGAAGCCTGTTGCATAATTTCAACAGGTCTTAAAAGAACAGATTTTAAACCTGTTCTCTAAAAAAACAATTAGCAATGTAGAAACCCTCCTTGCCTTCTCTGCCTAAACCACCCTAACCTTCTGAAAGTCTATACATTAGGAAATAGTCCAGAAATTCTTGATCTATAGAAATTCAGCAGTTTAATCCTTGGGTTACAGAATTCTATAAAAGAAAGACCAACTCAAGGATTGTTGTTAAGACATGGGGGGTACTATCTAGAATATTAAGTTCAACTTAAAACATGAGAGCCATATATTCCTTGGGCCTTCTAGAGAGTATAATGATGACAGTGGCAAGAAGCTTTCTGTGGTAGGATGAATAATTGACCCCTGCCTCCAAAGATGTCAATATTTTAATCTGCAGAACTTGTGAATGTGTTACATAGCAAAAGGGATTTTGCAGATGTGATTCAGGCTATTGAGATGAGGAGATTATTCTGGATTATCCAGGTAACCCAGTATAATTATAAGGATCCTCAGAAAAGGGTTAAAGTTAGAAAAAGAAGTTAAACAGAAGTAGAGATAGAGCTATTAGAAACGCTATGCTACAGGGTTTGAAGATGAAGGATGGGGCCACAAGCCAAGGAATGCAGGCAGCTTCTAGAAACTAGAAAAGGCAAGAAAAAGGATTCTCCCCTAGAACCTCCAGAGAAGAAACACAGTCCTGCAACATCTTGATTTTAGTCCACTGAGCTTGATATTGGACTTCTGATGTCCAGAACAGTATGACAATAAATTTGTGTTGTTTAAAGCCACTAAGTTTGTGACCATTTGTTTCAACACAATAGGAAACTAATACATCTTCTCTAGTAATGTAAACCTGGTCTGTGAACATTTTTTAACATTAACAGTGGTCCTCATGTCAACACTGAGGCATTCATTGAACAACAGAGCCTCAAATAGGGAGAACCTTGCTAGGGAAATCACATTTAAATGATTGCTCTTTGGTACCATCATAATTTTTTCCTTAGCCAAAATGTGACTTATCCAGTGACAGAATTTGGAGCTGACCTTAGTACAATGAGTGAAATAATTCCATCCTTGCTTGAGAATTAGGACACAAAGCTTGCAGGAAAGGGCTTGTTCTGGCCCAGCATATAGTTGAAGCAAGAAATCCTTCTGACGCCACCACCGTGCCAAGGAAAACTCCTTCTTGCTCTGTCTCTCTGTCTCTCTTTCTGAAAGATCTCCACAACAAAGTCACTATAAGCTATGAAGCCCTGGCTTGTGAGTCTATAATGATACTATACAGGGAAAGGGGTTTCCACACAATAGAAGTCAGGGTGGGACTAATGTAGTGACATATTTATCAGACACTAAAACACTATTCACCATCAACAGAGACCTATCAGTTTTCAAAGCAACACTGGATGGAAGCAAAGGCATCAACAGAAACCCTCCCTAGTGAATAAATCATATATTCTGGTCATGACACAATAAATGAAAATGACCCACTGGACTTAGTAAGCATCTCTGAAAATCTTAGACTTATCATTGGGACATTCTGAGTTTAGATAAAATTCATACTCATTCTATTACATGATGGTTAGCAATATTTAATTTGAATATTAAAATATTTGTGACCTGGTTTTGTATGCTTAACTTGGTGAAGTGATTTATATTCATTCATAGGAATTCCAGTTACACTGGAGTAGCTCATATTAGACTAATTCTGTGTCAGAAACATCTAAAAAACCTGAATAAAATATAAATATATAAAATATTTGTTTGAAGACAATTGATACAGACAAGGTTGGAGGGACTATGCTTTCTGAGAGAAGGGAAGCACAACAAGGAGAGCTGTAAAGTGAATTTGGCCCTTTCCCTGAGGTATTTCTAATTCACAAACTAAGGGGACAGAATCTGAGTAGAAAAGACAGGCTCACCGAGAACAGGGAAGAGAAGACAGGGTTTGACTCTGTTAAAGTGACTGAAACTTAAGGGGCAAAATTTCAGAGGAAGGAGAGACAGAGAACTAAGTCCAAAACTCTGTATTTGATTTCCCCTTGAAGAGTTTGTAAACTTTTAAGCTATATATGTACAGAGTAACAAAACAGTAGCTACGAGTCTAGTATTGAGCAGAAATTTCTTGCTTGGGAGACAAAGGATGAAGTTCAGAGTTTGCTAAAATAAAGGAAAACCTGTAAACACCAAGAGTTTCATTTGAGATCCTGGAAAGGCTATACCTATGGAAATAAATTTGCCTGAAATACTTGCCTGAATAAACACTAAAACCAAATTTCATAAAGATCAAAGTGATCTGTCTGCACTTTGCCTCCCTGAAAAAGCTCAATCTCCATAATTGTTCATCACAATATCAAACATTCAGTAAAAAAAATTTATGAACCACACTAAAAATCAGGAATGAATGACTCAAAGAGAAAAAACAACAGAAGCAGGCCCACAGGTGTGGGAGTTTTACTCAACTGTGTTATACTAAATATGTTTAATATGTTTAGAATAAGAGGAAAGGGTGGAAAATTTTAGCATAGAGAGAACTTCTTCAAAAGGAATCAAACAGAAATTCTACAACTGAAAAATACTAGATTTGAAATTAAAACATTCACTTCTGCCTCCAAACAGGATGTAGAAGATAATAACAGGCCATAACTCCTACTTGAACTAGAAAAAAAATCAGATAAATTATAAAAACTGTATTTTTTAAAAACATCAGAAACTTGTGAAAACAAAGGGGAGTTGATGAATTAGAATACTAGAGAGAGAAGAGCTTCTCCCAGGTGAGGTGAATTTTCCAACTACTTTTTCCTGCGGAGTATCTATTGAGTTTGTGCATGTACTGAGAAGAAGGCTTGCCATAGACAAAGTGACTCTAATAGCATAAAGGGGAAACAAGGGGAACTTTAGAAACTTGTATGATCTGGAGTGAACCCCCAAAACACATAGGTGCGAATACCAGCAGAACTAGCCCAAATTGCTAACTGACATAATAAGGAACAAACCAAATGGTAGTTGTCTTATAAGTTTTGGAATAGTTTACTATACAGTGATAGATAAGGTAAAATGCTAAAATTCCCCAAATGTATGAAGATGATTCAGATGTACGTAGCTAAAAAATTTAAAAAAAAATAAATAGATAATTTGAAAGCACAATTACATAAACAAATATATAAACAAAAAATAATCTGCTCAGTAAGAAATATGGTGCTGTGATAGACACTAATTGTGGAAAGTTTTAAAAGATAAATGATTAAAAATAACACTAATGTAAATTTTAAAAAAAACTTAAGTCTACAAGAAATGAGTATCTTTCTAAGAAAATTTTACCAAAATGACTCAGGAAGAGGTAGAAAGGTACAATGACCAAAATCTGTAGAATCAAGAAGATAAAGATCTCTCCTTTTTAAAACAATAAAAAACGCCATAAAACATGGTAAAAGACAAAATTTTCCACCTAATTCTAAGAATTCTAGTTTAATAAAAATCTCAAAATTGGATATGAAGGCTGAACAAGGTCCATATCACTTATGAGTATCAATCTCTGAAGTCTGAAAATTCCAGAATAAAAATAGTAAATTAAACACATTATTTATTAAATAATAATAAATTTTAAAAAAATTATCTAGGAATGGAGGGTGGTTCAACACTAGTAAATCTATCATTATAATTCAATACATTAACAGGATAAAAAAATTATGATTACTTGATGTATTTAGAAAAAAACATTTGATAAAATTCAATATTTATTCATGATTTTTAAAATGCATGCTTCGAAAGCTATAATAATATAGCAACTTCTTTAAGAGAACTTCCAGCAAGAAACATACTGAAAGGTGCAACATCAAAAATGGAGAAATAAGACAAAGATGCACACTACTGTAACTACTATTCAACATTTTGCTGTCACGCTGGTCAACAAAATAAGAAAACAGTTACAAACACTGAAAAAAGAAAAAAAAACCCATCATTGTTAGGAGATGATATGAATTTCGACGTAAAATTAAGAGAGTCAACCGATAAATGATAAGGAATAAAAGAGCTCATCAAGATGTCTAGATACAAAGTCAGTATGTAAACACAGTTTTCCCACACATAGGAGACAACAGTTAGAAAATATAATTGGAAAATATCCCTTTTTACAATTGTGGAAAATCAACTATAAAACATGCTCAATTGTAACAATGAAACATTGTGTGATCTATGTAGATAAAACTGTAGAACTGTCAATGTACATCAACTAAGACTTACAAATGTCAAATTGCAAATGACACAAACCGAAGTCAAACCACCTACACCAATTAAAAAAAAATCATTGGGGCTTGTGGTACCAGAATGATAGGGATGCAACTGGTCCCAAGCACAACTAGATCTAAGGACACAAGGAGGTCCCTGAGCCTTATGCTGAACATTTATTGTTTTTGTTTATCCTATGCTCCTTTTGGGGACTGTTTCACTCAAAACCCAGTCATGTGATTCAGACAGAACTACCAATTTTAGTGTCTACCTCCTGTTAGCAGGTTGAACACATAATCTAGTCCCTACAAAATCTGAAATTGATTTTTATCTATACTATGTAAACTATAGATTCAATTAATTTTATCCCCCATTTTCCTATCATCATCCATTGAGTAGTCTTTTTCCCCCTAAAATCTATGTGAGTGATGTGCAAGATTATCAAATTTCTATTTATGCATGAGTCTGCTTGTTTCTGGATTCTCTTTTGTTCCCTTGTTGGGATTGCCTATCCTGGGCTAACACCACAACATTTAATAGATTTCTTCTTCTTCCAATGCCACCCCTCCCCCGACTCTCCTTTACCTAACATCAACATTCTTTAGCCATTATATTTTCATTATGCAAGTGAGGTTTTGGTGAAAACTTATGGCTTTGATGTGAATTTCCCACTTAAATCAATGGCTTGGTATAAAAGAGATATCATGCATGGACATGAATATCTGGGTACAGGAAATTAGGAAAATACAAGCCCATGCTAATCCAGTGAAATATTACAAAGGGCTTTAGACTTCTTCCATATTTTGGATTTGGTAATTCAAGGCAAGTTTTATATGTTTCCAGGGCCAGAATAACTTGTATCGCATCTGGGTTACACATGGATTTATAAAACTCTCCCTTTAGCTGCTTTGGATGTAATTGTCTAACCTTAATTATTGCCATGTTGTTCTAACATATTTTGATGTTTAACTCAATTTCATTTCACTATGAAAGACTCATTTTTCTTTTAATATTCTGGTACTGGCTCTTATCTGCTCAGGTTAACGGCAAGTATATTATAGAAAAGTAGCACCTGCCTTTGAATAAATGGCAAAGAATATCAACTGATGTGTATTTCATACGTCTGTGCCTAAGGAAGGGTGTTATATTCTCTAACACACCCTTCAAAGACCTCAAGTCACTTCTTCCACTAAAATTTCCCTGATTTCCTACCCCCTCACCAAGATGTAAATTATATTTCTTTCCTGATCTTCCATAGCAATTTATTCTACCATTGACATCCTTCTCATTTTGGCTAGTAATATCTTTTTTAATGTATATATATAATTAGTGCCCTTATTAGAATCTAAAGTCCCTTGACAGCACAATCTGATCTGCTTAACTTTTGGATTCAGTATAGTGATATGTTCAGTGTATTACAAATATTCTCAAATTCTTAGGAGTTAGGAATTCTCTCTTCTGTATTCCCATGTTGTATATACCACGTATGTATTTAGCAAAGTAATTAATTCCTTTAGTTCTTTCCCAATACACAAGTGAACTCTGGAGAAAAATGTCATATCTTGTTTATCTTTAGTTTCTAAGTTTCTGGCAATTTTAAATGCTCATCTGTATGAGCATATCCTTTTAGTGTGATGAATACATACTTAATATACACTGAATGAATGAATGAGTAAATAGCATAGTGAAGAAGCACACAGACTTGAGTCTGAAAACAAGCTGACACTTGTGACATGTATAAAGCATTCAAAGGTTCCCCACTTGCAACAAGGGAAGAATTCATTTAACACTTGTTTGGCCGCTTTTGACATATTTTTGAAGCTTTATGGGTTGTAAACTATTTAGGACTTGTGAAGGCAACAAGTTAGGTACTGAAAGAAATTCCTTATGAAATCCTTCTCTACTGCAAGCATCACTTTTATTTTCATTTTCTATCAATCATGACTTCATCACCCTCACATGTTTTGGACCACCTCATTCTTATCGTATTCTTTTTCTCAATTCTGCTAATTGCTAAAGCAGGAAAACATCTCTTTCGCCCTTTGACATGATTATTGAATTCTAAAAGCATATTTTTGGATGTTTGTATATTTTCAGTGAGGGGGGTTGGTGGTCAAGGTCTGTACATATGTAATGTAGATATAAAGACTGAAACATTCCTCACAGACAGAAGCATTCTAACGCTAGATTCTAACATCAGGAGAACTGGTATAATCTTAAATCTGGCAGTTACATCCAAGGCCTCACTTGATCACTAATATTGAATTAGAGTATTTCATATTGCTTTCCTAAAGCCTTATCACTATAATTGTAACAACTCTGATGCCCATATATCGAGTAATAGCTTTAAGAACTTGCTGAAAAGGATGAGTTTTAAGTAGTACTTAGGGTGGCCATTGCACTTTGAAAAAGTTACAAAATTAAACTATTTAAACACTTTTGTTACATTTTACTGAATTTTCTCATGTGAAGCTGACTATGTACAGAATACAGTCACTACATCACATTTTAGCTAAGATTTATACATAAATTCTAAAATGTTTTTGCTTCCAGACTCAATAGCAATTTGTACACTTTACTGGGCTTCAAATTTGACACCTGATGCAATAATTTTGTGGATTCTGAGACCCTCATATATATCCTTCAAAAGATAGATCTAATGGTATTTATGAGGTCAAGGCCTTGTACTTTTTTTTTCACTAGTTCCAACTTTTTTTGCTTAGGTTCTGCCAAAGACTGCTAATCAAAGCCAGGCATCCATGCACTTCCTTGTAAAATCCAGTTTTAGCAAGACACCTCCCACCCCTCATCTAATTACCCCAGATATATGATCAGGTTCCTCATCTTCTACCATTCCCAAGGTAATTTCTGATATCCCTGGTCTCTCTTCAGCAAGAATCCTGTTAGTACTGTTTAGCCAAAACTCCCCCTTACCCCTGTTTCTTCTTAGCAATTTTCAATCCACTGACCCGCACCCTGTTCCTTGGCTAAATTCCCACTTGCCCATTCTATATTTGGAGTTGAGCCAAATCCCTCTCCCCACTCCCATGCAAAACTCAGTTGCAATAGTCCTATTTTTACCTGTCTCAATGATCCTGAATAAAGTCTGCCTAACCATTTGTAACAAGTATCATGAAGATTTTTTTCTTTAAAGCATGCTGTATGTCCCAGAGAAGCCTAGGATAAAATTTAGGACTTGCGACTATTAAAAGCTATACATCAAATACATGTCCTATAAAAATATTGTTCCGAAATTGCATATAGAGTATACTCTTTGTATGCATGTTATCTTTAATAAAGTCCCTTATTTGGTGATAAACTATTGCTAAGTTCTCTAAATACTGCAACTTTTAATTTTGGCAGATTTTTTGGGGCGGTGGGTATAGTGAAAAGTGTTTTTTTTTTTGTTTGTTTGTTTTTTTTCATCTTAGCCCTTTTTAGGAATCTTTTTTAGGAATTTTCCCTGAGCTTCCTGCCGGCCTTAAGCCTCATTTTTCCCCCCATCGCCTGAGTACTGGACCGGCACTTGGTAAGAATTTGGCTCTGGGGAGTGCTATGTTGAATGACAAATGGATGAGAATGAAGGTTTTATTGAAGCATCTGAACCGCAGTTAATTTTCCATGTTGCTTTATTTGTTCCTTCTAGCCCTCAGGATATTGAATTCTGTGGGCTCTGGTCGGGTCGTTGGTACTTCAGGCGTTTACTAATAAAAAAACATAATCTGCTTTTCCCGTTAGGATAATATCCTCATTTATATTAAGGACGGCTTACTCTGAACTGTTTTACATAGTATTTTTCTAAACCTCCTGAACGAACACATTTTCCCGTTGAGCACTGGCATTGCTTCAGCGGCCTCTGGTGACCTCCTGTCTTGGCAACTGCACCCCACTCCGCCGTACTCAAGCCTGACCCAGCGTGGCCTTGAGCGCCGCCGCCTCGCCAGACCCTCTCTCCCGCTTTCCCTCCCACTGCCCTGGCTCCAGCTTCCATACAGTCGCCTCAGCCGTCTGCGACAGCGACACCCCCTCCTCGCCTCCCCCGGCTCCCCCCGCGAGCACGCCGCGCCAGACAGCGGGTAACCGCCGCCTCCGCTGGGGCATCCCGGCTCCACAGGCCTAGCGCGCCCCAGACACCTGCCTCTCACTGGCCGCCGCCGCTGCCCCTCAGCCGGCAGCCCCCTCGGCAATTGGCCCCAGGCCGTCCCTCGTCATCCTGGGCCTCGCCTCGAGTCCCGCCTCCGTCGCCGGGTCATTTAAGTTTATCACAAATAAATAAATAAAGGAGGAAATAGAAATGCGTAGAAAGTAAAAGCAGTCGGGAGGGGGCGGGGGCGTGGAGAAAACGAGGAGGAGGGGCGGAGGATAGACAACCAAACTTGATCGTGTCTGTTTTGACCAATCATGACTCACTCTACTCCGGTCTGACGGGCTCTCTCAACCAATAGCCTCCCACCTCTCGGATCACTGAACAACGAGATATGACTGACCTCTTCAGAGTGGGCGAAGGTGCGGCAGTCGGGGTGGGGAAATGGGAAGACTGTTGACCAATCGCCTGTTAACCATTCTGTGAGCGAAGTTTCCGTGTCCCAATGGGTGTCTGCGATAGCGGATTGGGCCTCTTCTAGCCCAATAGTAGGTGGCAGAGATGAGGGAAGAGGCAGATGGGGGCGGGGACAGGTAAGGGGAGGAGGAAGAGTGTGTTTTGTTTATGGGCGGCAACCTCACGAGGGGCGTCCCCTTCTTATTGGCTCACTGAAGCCAAGAGTGGCATGAAAGCAACCCAATAGCAGGAAAATACAGAGGGTTCGCGGCGTGAGGCGCCCAATGTGGGCCTTCTGCCGAAAAAGTAGGGGCGGGGGGAAGTTTAGGAGTTGAGGAAAGAAGATTAAAGAGCGCGAGGAGGTAACGCCAAAAACTCTAATTTGTTGTGGGGCGGGCGGGAAGGAGGGGTGTGTGCGTGCCGTGGGGGACGGGGCGTCTGCGAGGCACTTCGAGTGGGGGGCGGCGGGACTGGAAAGGAGGGGCGCGGGGTGCGGTTGGGGAAGCGAATTAGAATGGTGAGCCCGCGGGCCGTTGGCAGGCAGAGCGCGCGCCCCCTTCACCTGGCGCCCCGCCTCGCGCCCCCTCCCCCCGGGCGCCCCTCCTCACGCTGGCGGCGGCGGCTGCGGCAGCAGCATCGCCCGACCCGGCGCAGAGGAAGGGAGCGCGGGAGGGTCTCGGATCCCGGATCCCGGGAGCGGGCGGGGCGTCCCGCAGCTGGAAACGTGTCTTCTGCCTTCTTCTCTCTACTCCCCGCACCTGGAGCTGCCGCTTCCAAGAAGAGGAGCTGAGGGGGACTAGCCGGGGCTCAGGAGCTGCTAGAGGCGCCCGCTTGTCGTCCGCCCCCTCCCTCCTCGCCCTCCCCTGCTTGCCATTGCTCTGGCGGTCTCGGGAGCGTCTTCAGAGAACTGGGGGGCGGGAGGGGGGTCCTGGCCCCAGAGCCGCTGGACGCCCCTCCAGACGCCGGAGCTACCGGCCGCCGCCTGCTTCGCTGCTACGACTGTAGAGGAGGGGGCTTGGGAAGGGAAGACACGCCTTTCCTTCTTTCTCTCCTCCTTTGGGCCCCTTTGGAAACATTAAAAAATGTTTACGCTTTTTGATAGCTGAGAGAAAATGGTTGGAAGCTTTTTGAAAGTTTAAAAGAAATGCGCTCTCTTTTAATGCGTTACTGTCCGTGTGGCTTTCTGGTTTTCTCCCACCACCCACCCTGCACCACCACCACCACCACCAACCCTTCCGAAGCTGTTACCCTTTTTAAGGATGCTGAAGAGGCAGGAGGCAGGAATTTTCTAAAAGTTATATTGATAAACACACTTGCACAAACATATGCTAGGCACACGCATAAACTATAAACATAGCGAAAAACACAATATGGCGTACAGCTACACTACCTAGCACGGTAATCCGCTGATCTCTTCACAGTGAACTCAGTTGAATGGGGTCAGGAGCAGGGTGACAGTTCGCCAGTAAAAATCTGAATGAAACAGGAAGTAATTTGGAAGCACCCTGTTGGTTAAATACTGTCCTAAGAATCAGCGCTGGCCCAAGCTAAACTGAATTTGTTTATCTTCTAGACATGTGAAAATTGTCTTAATTATTTCTTAGAATTGAAAGTACCAAAATGTTAAATGTCTTCTCACTGTATGGTCATATGTTAATTTCAGCTAATAAAATTAACAGACACCACTGATTACCCCAGTGTTTTCAAGCAAACTCTCTTCTAAAGTTATATTGTTAACTTGGTGTTGAAAGTTTTAAAACATAAATTATAATGACCGTTTTCTAAATAAGATTTCTAGCTTTACGCATTAAATTTAAATAAGCAGTTATCAGCAAATTCATAAATGGTTTACTTTCCTACCTGTTGCTCCTAATCCCATGTACCCTTTGCCATCACTTGGGAATGGTTAAAATATGCTTTTCCACACAACCACACCCTTAGATATGGATTTGACTAGTTCAATTTTGGCTACATTCTTTATTTCTGCTTTAGATCTAGGTATTTCTATATTTCTAGGAAAAGAATGACAAAAATTTACATTGGTTTTTTTATGGCCTTGTTTGCCCTTTGTCCTTCTTAATCAGAATATATCAAAGCTGATGCACATAATAGTGCGTGGTAATACTGCTGTGCTCTCTTGGGAGTAGTCTCCTCAAGTTTTTAGAATGGTCCTTGAAAAATTGCTGATGTTACTCATTGTTAACCACTCAAGGTTTAATTCTTAAGATTTTTGGGTATGTGATTTCCTTTGAGCTAAATTTTGGAGGGCTTTTAGGCTTGAGAATACATGGTGCTCAAATAAACAGGTGAGGAGAAGTGAGCTTTCTAGAAATATAATTAGCTGCTCAGTGAGTCCAGCAGTTGGGTATTTTTGGTTTTGTGATTTCAGATCTCACAGACCATTGGAATAAAGGCCTTTTGCACATGAAGATCAGGTGACAAGTTAACTGGCTACCAGCCTCCAAAGCAATACGCCCTTTCATGGTGAGGTCCTGATTTTAACAGACTAAGAAAAGAAATTTGTCTAAAAATTGTCAAATTTTAATCCATTATTTTGGAAGAAGTCTTTATGCTTACCTGTCTAGTTCATTTAAGATGTCAGTATTTTAAGGTTACTACCACACCAAGATATATTTTAATGTGTACTAAGGACTAGCTATGGAAAGACAGTATTGAGTTTAAATGGAATACTAGAGGAAGGAACAACTTACATGTGAGGGTTATAATTTTGGTGTGTTGGAGGTGGGGGGTAAGGGGATGGTTGTTCAGAACTACTAGTTGATTTGATGCCAGTTTTGCAGTTTCCTAAGTAGTTAGGTGAGAAAGTTTTTGAAATCCACAAATACCCTACTACTCTTGCTATCAAATTAGTATGAAAATGACTTCTTGGTATAGGAATAAAATCTAAGGAAAAAACATTTTAAGTGAATTATTTTTATCTAAGTAGTCAGTCTTCAGAAGACTTTCTAACCAAATTGAAATTCCTGAAAAAAAGGCTACACTGAATAATTAGGTCATTATAGAAGAGCAATAAAAGATAAAACTAAATTCCTGTAAAGGATCTAAAATTTATAAACAAATTACAAGTTATTATGAATATTTTAGAGTAACTAGTAAGGAGAGTCTTCAAAACATTTGGAATACAGAAGTAGAGCTTGATGGGCTCTGATTTATTCTCTGAAATCTTTTTTTCCCCTGAAGTGGATATTTAAATTCATTAAATTGTTCTAGACACTTGGGTTGTAAAAGTGAACAAGAGAGAAAATTACCTGCCCAGGTAGAGTTTACATTCTAATGTCACATACACCTCATGTACTTCATATTGTTAGGAGAAGATATTTTTTGGATGAAATTTTAAAATGTAGCTGTTTTCTCATTTTGGGAAATATGATTTGAAAAAGCTTACAGAAATTTGAAGGGCAGGGAGGTATTTACCAATTGTCAATGATGAGAAAGGAAGAGCTTACTTTATTTTTTATTTGTACCCTTTGTTACTGCCATGAAACATTCCCTATACATTTCAGTAGGTCTTATCAACAGATAGGGGTTTCTTTCTTTTTTTTTTTTTGTTCATAATTTTAAGCATGCCTTTGAAATAACTAAAGTGTTACTTCATATTAAAAAGAAATCTATGTCTTGGGATTTACTACAAATTCCTATAGAGCTTTTTCTTATTAGCAAATTGTGGTAAAACATAAGCTAGACTATCTTAATTTTTTTTTTTCAATTAGAATTTGTTTTAGGAATATATCTGGAAAATGAAGTGCCTAAATTTTTGTCAGTTGTGGCTTTATCAAGAGAAGATGGAAATTTTTAATTAATTTATAGGTGACATTAAAGAGAGAAAAAGAGAAAGGCCTACAAAAAAATGCTTTGTTATTTAAACCTTTCTTTCAAATTACAAAAGCATTTGATTGGCACGTCTCTGATTTAATAGACCATTTGTAATGCAAGAGGAACATTACAGAAGAGTTTAGCATTACTTTAATCATTTAGTCTGTAGGTGTAAAAATCCTTGGTTTCTGATAGAAAGAGACTTGGTGCCTGGTTGAGGGAGTTATGATTTAATGCTGAGTTTTTTGCTTCAAGTAGGGGGTGTCTCACCTTTCCAAAGCCTAGTTTATAGTTCTCAAATAAGTTCAGATTTTCCTTATTTTTCTCTATCACAGTTTTATTTTGTTAGTCAAATACAAGTTCAGTTCTGATAACTTTTTTTTTACATACAATCCTCCTACCTCCAGTCCTCCCCATCCCCTGTTGTCAAGGGCTTGAATTTCTATACCTACATTAGATCTCTATTTATGCTAATTTGTAGCATAATCACCTCTTCCAGAAAGGGTACATATTAATGCCCTTTAGAGAACATTGTGGTTGCCTGTGGCTATTTCAACACAGACCTGGCAGCGTCTGAAAGCTATAAATAGGAAAATTTAGGACGAAAAGCAGAGACTGTAACTAATGGAATAAATTGTTTTAGCTGAAATCTGTTTTAAAAAAGCAAAGTGGAAGAATTGTTATTAGAATGTTAAAAAATTAAGAACTCCTAATTTTAGTAAGGGTGGTTGATCAATGTGTGTCTGTGTGCGTGTAAGTATATATTTATGTATGATCAGATTTTGAATAAAGACATGTTCCAGTGCTGGATAAATAATTTCAGTCCTGCCTTGTGTTCCTTGATATGGAAGGCATTCAGAGTGCCCAGATGATTTTGTGTAACATGCTTTGTTAGTTACTAAAACTTTTCTCCGAGAAGCATAGAAACACAAGCTAATTAAGTCTTTGTAAATTGTGTAATAATTTTGTATTGACAGTTATTTTGGAAGTTTTTTTTTTTTAAAGCATGATTACTAAGCAGCACGTAAAATGAATGAAATCTAAAGTGAGGAGTTGTTAGAACCCTGGACCCACATAATAAGACAGTTGAGAGCTTCAAAAACAGATATTCATAAGTAAAAGATAAAATCTTGGCATCTGTCAAATTTCTAAAGTAATAAAATAATGACCAATCTAATAATATCCACATTTTTAAGGTAAGTGTAAGTATGTGTACAGTGCATTTTAAGTCAAAATTTGGGGTGTTATTGGCTAGACACAGTCGTTTCTTTGCCAGAGATACTAGGCTGTGTGAAGGCTAACCATCTGTCAAGTGATAGAGACAAAGAAAGGTTTAATATACTAGCCTAAAATTTCCACAAACTTGTTTTGAATTGTATTGTCATTTTGTTTTGGCCTTCAGATTCTGTGTTGAATATTCACTGGGTCAGTCACCCCACTTTGTTTTATGAACAAACTATTCAAGGTCTAGATAAGGTTATTGTCACAGCTGATGTGATCTAGAGGCAAGATAAAATATGTTTTGATTTTGCTTTCATGTAATGATCAAAAACTCACAAGTGGGCCACCCATTAGCAGTTATACTAGTGACTTCAAGCATGCTTATTTTCACCCACCCATTCTGAATTTTGGGTATCTTAATTTTTTGGGTTTATATATTCAAGTCTCGTATTTCAAACCCATTCCTGAGCTATTTGGGGGGAGTGGGGGGAAGTAGCAATAGGAATCCAGATTGCCTGTTTTAGGTACAATATGGTGTGATGTGAAATTGAAACAGCAGATTGGTGAGAAACTTTACTTTCAAACAAATATAAACTAGTTTGTTCAGTGAAGTCATACACAAAACAGTAGTCTCTATTGACAGGGCAACATTCTTTTTGTCTGGTAACTTCCACATCATTAAGTCATTGAGGTTCTTTGGGCCAGCAGTCTGTTTCTAAGGCATCATATAAGAAAAAGAAGCCCTAATATTGCTGATTGTAATGATATACTTAGATATGGCAGGCCGAGGAATTATTTGTAGCAGTGCTAATTATATCAATAAAAATAGCAATATTAATACTGTGAGTGTCAAAATCCATTCTTGACAGTATGAGGTAAACAGAACTATAGTCAAACAAAGCAGCCAGCCTGTCTCTACTGTCAGCTCATGAATATGCACCTCAGGAAAAATATACACAGTTTAGAGAATTAGGAATACTGATTTAATCTCTTTTCAATTACTTTTGACCTTTTTTTTTTAGATTTAAACAATTATTTTAAATTTAAACAATATTAAAAAGACTCGAATTTTTAGTTTTGAAATTACTGGCAACCATTTTCTTACTGACTGTCATTAATAAGTTTGTAGAGACTTACTTATTTATATATGGTTAAGTGCTTTATAAATTATCAGAAATTCATTTTCTTTGCACCCCTGTTTGGGATATATAACCATCACAAAAGAAAGCTGGGGGACCACTAACAATTTACAAAACAAACCCAACCCCAACAATACCATACATGTACACAGCAATAAATCTCCGGCTTCTTTTTGGATTTAAAAAATAAGCCTTTTCCATGGTTTTTTTTTTTTTTTTTCAAGAAAAAGCATAAATTTTCTTTGTGATTTTTATTATTTCTAGCCAGTTTTTATGTTATTTTCAACTTATTTTCCTAGGAATATAAAATCCAGTAAGTAGAAGTCATTAAATGCAGTGTTTTTTAACTCGAAGAGACAGCATCTAACTTATTAACCAATCCCTCATATTAGATTTAACTCTCATTTTAGTGCACATTGTCAAAAATTTCAGATGTAGAGTTTGGAGAGATTGTTACAGGCCTAGTGCTATCACTGATGAGTTGTATGACCTTGGGCATGTCACATAATCTGTTTGGATCTCTACCTTAGCTTCTTCATCTTCAGGGTCCCTTCCATCTCTAATAATATGGGTATGTTACTTTTGATGCTTGAATCTTTATTTTAGCTTCAGGTAGTGTGACTGGATGTGATGTGTAGGGGAGTATCAGGAAAGAGTATATGTAAGATACTTGATTTTGCTTTTTACTTTTAGTCTTTGATAAAAGTTTTATTTTAATGATCCTTGCATTCAAACATAGCATAGCAGTACAAGTATAGATCCACAATATTAAGTGCTGATAATCTTTTATAGTTGGTAATTATAATAAGTTTATTAGTTTATGCAACTTTTTCACCAGTTCCCCTTCACTTATATAGACATATCAGTAATAGCATTTATGAACGTGATTCTATGCATAAAGTTGCTTAACTGGAGAAAGCAGTTAATAACAGAATGAGTTAACTCAGAGTTGTTTTCTAATTCTATAAGATAGCTAGATAGATTTCTTTGAAGAAAAAAGGCAAACTTGGTTTTTGTGCTTCTTTGAGCAAAAAATAAATATACTTTTGAGTAATCAGGAGCCATCTCCATATAGATCTTATAAAGTTGGTTAATTTTAATTAGTGCGTTTGATTTTTGATTCTACATTACACCCATCTGAGGATAGATTTACACAGCAGGAATGATACAGGAGACAAAGTTGACTCTATTTTGTTGAAGAATAGTGAGGAGAATCTGTGCTAGAAAACACTTTGCAAATACAGTATTGTCATATGTAGAAACAAAATATATACAATTTGTGTGTACCTACTTGTAGGTATTTATTTAATGATAACCTCAAAGCTTTCATTTAAAGTTTCACTCTCAGTTTCTTTTTAATTGACCCACATTCCTTTTGCTAGTATGAATGGTAGTGAGAGGCTCGAAACCATCAAACCCTTTACCTGTTCCCAAATAGAAACAGCTATCTGGAGACACCTGTATAATCCTTTGTTCCTCCCCCTTCCCTACACCTATCCATAGCTCCAGATGTTCCTGATACTGCTTATAGCATTTTATGAATGTATATTCATAGACAGAATATACAACAAACTCTCCAATACATTAGGTAACGCTAAGCTATTCTGGCCTACCAAACATAGCTAATCAGGAAAAATGGCAAGAAAAATTTTAGATCAACCATAGGACAAAAATGATGGTATGAGTACTTCAATGCATGCAAATAAGGGAAAAAGTATTATAACATATTTAGAAAGGAAGCTGATTTTAGACTATAAGTTCACTGAAACCTAGCACATGTACTGAGGAATTTACGTACACTTTTCTGTAAAGACATTGGTGCTAAAAAGACTAGCAAAATTATTGGTTGAAAGCATGGTGAAAAGAAAATAAAATACATTCTGTTCTTGTACCAAACAGTAATAAGAATAACAAGATTTATTGAGAGTACTCTGTACCAGACATTGGTTATATCTGCATTTTTTCAGTTAATTCCATAATCCTATGAGATAAGCACTTTTATTATGTCATTTTTAAAGACAAGTTAAGACTCAGAAAAGTTACGTAAGTTGTTCAAAGTCACACAGCTAGTATATATAACAGCTGGGAATTCAAACTCAAGTTCAACTCCAGGGAACCTATGCTCTTAATCACCACTTCATTGTACCTCTGTTCTGGGACCATTTTCGCTCAGTGCTTGTCCTGATTAGTAACGGTAATCTTATTTCAAGAAAGGCAAGAAAGGATTTGGAGGTGGTTCCAGAGAAGGGCACAGAGTGAAAGAGCTCTAAGTGGGAGAAACAGTTGCTATGGTAAAGTTTTCTTTTTGAAATTTAACTCTTTGGTCTAAAATTACAACTGTGGAGAGGGTATCTGTCTAAGAGGCTTTAACAGTGGATAGACTGGGTAACTGCTGCCTGATTTTGTTGGATGGACAACAGTGGATCTGGGTAGCAGATGTCAAAGCAGACAGAGGAAATCATGAGTAGGAGTAGGTCAAAGGAAGCACAAGTTATTGGGAGAACTGGGAAGGTAGAGGTCAGAAAGGAGACCTAAATCTAACAGGTTGAGTAACTAAGAACCGGGATCATAGGAAAAATGGGTGTGGCAGAACAGAAACAGAGTATATTCAAAACTTTGGAAAATCCTGCTCACTTTGGAAGGCCCACACATTTTTTGTTTGTTGTTTGCACCCTTACATTGTATGTTTCAGAAATCAATAGCTGGCTTAAATAGGGGTCACCTAGAGCCCGAGATACAAAGACTGCTATGGTTTTGGCACAAAAAAACACGATTGTTAATACTAATTTAGGATTAGGCCGTATGTTTAGATGCATTACAAAGAATTGCTATTTAGTACAAAAACCTATGTGGTAAACCTGATAACAGCTTTCATTTATCAAGTACCTACTGTGTGCCGCTCCATTCTGAAATTGTTCCTGGTGGGCACTTATAGTACTGTATAAGTTACTCTCTGCTGTCCAGTTTTCAAATATGAGAAAACACAGTTAGCTTTTCTGAGAATTTGATGGGTAAAACAAATTATATCTTAATTTTATTTCATTTCATGTTGTAATTTAGCTTTTGATCTCCTCCTCCCCATGCTCATGGAACCAGGCTCCACCAGGCTTAAGGTGGAATAGAGTCTAAACTTCTCGTGTTACTGTAACTTTTCCTTCAGTTGTCACCAAAGTGAAAGAAAGATTCAATTTTATTTGATAGGATAAATGCCTTTCTATCAGAGTAATAGATTCAAATAAGCAGCCCAGGTAAAGTCAGTATACATGAGTTTAGGTTATATTAACGGTAGCCAGCATGAGTTGATGAAAAGGGAATTATATAAACTTTTAAAGTGAGTTTTTGTTATTTTAAATAATTTTAATGACATCAAACCAAGTACAAACAGATATGTATGCCATGTATGCATACTCATACCCTTTTTCTACTAGGTACTAGAGACCTCAAAAGTTTTTAAGACATAATATTGAGCTATTAGAGAGTTGGATCATCTGAATGGAGTCAAAGAATAATGGAAGAGCTATACCTCACTTATGTGTCTTCAGTTTCCCTTATGACAATATTTCTGATATTTCCTTCAGACTGTTTCTAGTGCATTAGGAAATATATATAGTACAATAATCATTTCGTATGTTTCAAATGGATACATCACTAATACAATATACTCCAAAGTTAGGAAGATGATCATCATTCAGTTTATGCATGACACCTTTCCTCTTCAGGTTTATTGTTGTCACTAATCTTTTATTCTTGTTCTTTTGACATCTTGTGATACCTAGTCCTTTTAACAGCTATGTTGTTTATATCTCACTTTCCTTTTACATATTTGACCCTTAGATAAAATACCTTTGAAAATTCATTCTCTCAATAATCTTTCTTGTTCTGGCAAAGGGTTGAGAACAAGGAAATATGTTGAAGGGGTGATTTGAGCTTAAAAGCAGTATGGAGAAAAATGAACAGGATTCCAGGCCTTTCTGATTCAGGTATTGTACATTATTGTCTCAACAGTTGTTATAAAGTGAATTGCCAGAGTGTATAAAAGCCAAAAATAAATGGCTGCTATTTTTCTGTAATTTTTTGTTATGCCTACCTTTGTTCCTATCTATTATTTGTGTAATGATGAGTTTTATTATGCAAAAATGGGTGCATCTATTCTCTGACATTCATCATTCAAGAAAGGTAGCATTTAAAATTACGCCATACCCAACTGCAGATCCTTAAGGGCAGGTACCATATTTTATTAATCTTTAAAGCCTTAGTGCTTAGTATAGTACCTGGCAAATTGGAGGATTTGGTGTTGTTTAGATTAATTTGTAGCTGTCCTAGGAAGATTACTTTGATCCTTCTGTACTGGCTATCCATTCCTTATTTTCAGTTGATCGGTTCAAATTTAGCATTATTACAATTCTTATTACCTATTACAGGGTTTCTCTGTACTTTTCTAAGACCCAAACACTTCTGCACATGTTCATAATCTTTTATCCTGTTAGATACTTAATGAAAATCTGTCATGGCAGACGTTCCAATAAAAATTTATACTGACTATGATTCAGAAAAGAAATATATCAGATATCACCCATCAATGGTAAAGCAAATCTACTACAGTCAATTCAGGATATTGTGTTGAATAGAGTATACAGAATTATATTACCTAGTGATTCAAGGATGAAATCCAAATTTCATATCCTATATGATTCCTATCTGGATAGTAGAACAAACAGCCCAGAGTATTTTTTTTTTTGCACTTAATAGATTGTAGTAAGATTTTGAGCATTTCATATGAGCTTCCTAATTCTTGACAAAAAAAAATAGTTCATAAAATTTCACACAATTAAACAACAGAGCTTTAGTTTATTTTACCTTATTATCTAAATTGTTTAGAAGTCTAGTCTAGTGAAACACTTTAATGTTATGTGATGTTATAGCCTTATCTCTTCTAGAAAGCAAAAAGTATTTAGGCTTGAACAGTATAGAGGGTAGTGTCATGAAAACCACTGTGTAGATGCATGTGTGATTCCTATATAATAGATGATATGCTTTTTCATATTTATAAGGCTTGCTAGTTAGACAATGGGAAACTTACATGATTGGCCAAAGCTATAATTTGTCTTTCTACTGACGGAAACTATAGCAAATTGATTTGAAGTTGTTTCCAAAACAAAAGGTATTTATGTCCTAGAATAATTAACACTGGGATTGCATTAAAGCTTACTTTAAGAAATTAATAACTGCAGTATATTTTGGGATCTGTATTTAAGAGCATGAAGAGAACATATTGTCATTTTTATATATTCAAGAATGTGCTTTCTGAGAAAAGTATTGATCCTTGGAAATAATTATAATGAAGTCTCAGACAACCCCAGACCCACATACGTATTCTCCCTCAACATTTTTAAAATTAAGGATTCTGAAAACAGAGTGACCTATGTATGGCCATCTTCCTCTTCACTTCCAACTCCTGATTGTCTTTCTCAATCTTTCTGAATTTGCTGTTGAGATCTGTGAACAATTGCTGTGACATCTTTGGCAGAAAAATACTGCTTTGAAACTTTTCTGCCTTCAATTGGGCAAGTAGTTAGAGTATAGTACTGGAATTTAAGAATAAAGATCAGAAAATGATAGACATTGTAAAGGACAGCTTGGGCTTCAGAAGTCTGAACCACTATGGGAGAAGATTAGTATTTGCCCATTTTATATATCCAAGTCTCCCCAACTAGCTAGAAAGTCAAAGTAATTGAATGTTCTGGCTGGATTTTCTCTGTCCCTGAGGCTGAAAAGAAATAGAGAGATAGGACAACAGAGATCTGCCTCTTCATGCCTTTGCAGAGAATTGACAGACTTGTCTACATTGCTTTTCTCCAAGCAGTGTAGGCTCCACAGAATGTTGTACTCCAACAACCAGACCTGAGATCCAGTGAGTTATCGATGAAAAATAATCCATTTAAGGGAACCCAGTAGTGAGGGAGGGAGGAAGATTAGGTAGGAAAATTAGAGTACATTTTCCAAACAACTATACTATTGGCAAAAATATTTTTTTTAATTTATTGAATAAACTAAATTTTGAAAAAAATTAAGAGCACTTAAGGAAGGTCAAATACAGAACAAAAAAGAATTTCAGATACTAAGGCAAACATATCTCAATTGAATGACTCAGTGGAAAAATCAGAGGGGAACATGGTCACTGCTGAAATATGAATCAGTGAACTGAAAGACCAAGTGCAAGAAATACATCAAAGTTCATAAAACAAAAATAAAATATGATACAAATCTTGAATGAAAAGGATGAGTCTTAGAGAATAGATTAGAAATCAAAACGTGAATAATAGGAATTACAGAGGGAGAAATAAGAACAGATGGAGGAGAAGAATAATTCAATAATAGAGGATAGCTTTGAGATAAAGAAAGATCAGAGTCTGGATTGAAAAGGTTTATTGATTCATGCTCTTGATTGAAAGAAAAGATACACTTAGACATGTCTTGATAAAAGTTATGAACTCTCAAAATAAATTGAAATATAAGCTCCCTAGTAGAAATAACAAGTTTCTCTTATAAAAGGGAAAAATACCAAAGTATCATAGGACTTCATATTTGCAAGTTATGGAATCTAGAAGACAGTGGAATGACATCTACATACTCCAAAGGGAAATGACAACAGTTCAAAAACTTCAGTGCCCAGAAAGTTGTCATTTTCTAGTCATGGTGAAATAATACATTTAAGGGAAACCAAGAATGCGGAATGTATAATTATTACAACCTATCTGAGAAAGTGCCTAAGAATAGATGATAAGCAAACAGATGAACTAGGACAAAGATTTCAAGATGAAAAGGAAAGGAAATAGTGGTGAATTATGAACATTTATATATAATTGTGTATGTGTTGTATGTAATTTCATTTAAGAGCTAAAGGTAGATGGCTAGGAATTGTGTAATAAAATTTCACAATTCCAGGCTTTTGAAATAAAAGAGTAATATTTATGTAAATAAAATTTTAATATATTAAATTATCTCATCAAAACTTAGTTGGCAGAGGGGATAGACAGGAGGAATGTAAAAGAGAAGGGAAATGAGTGATGGGAGATAAGAGGAAAGAAGGAAGAGAAGAGGGAGAAAAGTGAATGTATCCTAAAGATTTCATTTATTTAGGAGAAAGGTGAGGGATAGAACCTCTTAGTGGGGGAAAAATTGTCTTACGTATGTAGAAATACACATCTGTTCTTTAGCGTAGGGAAAGTTAGGGCTTATGCAATAGAACATCATGTAGAACTTGCATAGTAGCAAGGAGAAGATAGAATGCAGAGCCTCTTGATCAAATAAAAAATGGAAAAGGAAAACAAGGAAACAATTATGGAAAATAATTGTAAGTTATTAGAAGATATAAAATTAAGCACATCAATTATTACGTTTAATGTGGTGGACTAAATTATCTCATTAAAAACAGATGTCAGATTGAATTTAAAAACATAAGCCACTCAAATTATAAGAGGAACACCTATGTCAAAATGGTAAAGAAAGGTTGTTTGTAAAATGATGGACATAAACTACATCAGGCAAATGCAAATGAAAGGAAAATAGAAAAGCATGAGTGACAGCATTGATATCAAAAGGGGGCTCTGTATTGATAAAAGGCACAGTTTATGAAGAAAACCACATAAATCTGTATAAAGCAGTTTTATTTATAGTAGGTAAGTATGTAAAATAAAAACTATCAGAAAGGCCTAGGCAGCTCTGTTTAATACATACAATGACTAAGAGAAATGGGATAATGTAGTTCAAAAACTTAATATATTTGTAGAATTTGTTACTTAAAGATTTTTTAAACTTCTCTGTGCTTGGCCGCAAAGGAAACTTTATACATTTTAGAAAGCAGAGATTTACAAGCACAATCTCTAATTATAAGCTAGTGTAACTAGAATTTTAAAAATTTTTCTAAAAGGTGACAAAAAATTATTAACTACTTAGAAATTAAAGAAAACATTCCTAGATAACTCTTGGATAAAGAGGAAGTCACTTGGAAAACATTGGAAATATTGAAAAGAATATTTTATGCAGAAATCTGTTGAAAACAGCTAAAGGGGTTGTCAGAGGAAAGTTGATAGTCTTAATGCCTTCATTATTAAGAAAGATGGAAAATAAAAGGATAGTCTAGTAATTTTAAGAAATTAGGATCAACAATGATATAGAATACAAGAAAAGGAATTTTATTTTCAAATGTGAAATTAATGAAATGGAAAACAAAATAAAAATCAGTATGAAAGCTGGATCTTTGGAAAGACCAGTACAATACATAAACTTGTGAAGATTAAAAAGCAAAAAAGAAAATGAGCCCAGTAATTCCATTCTGAAGTGCAAGAGAATTGAAAGCATATGTTCACAAAACTTGTGCACAAATATTCATAGCAGTGTTATTCACTATAGCCAAGAAGTGAAAGAAACTCAAATCGTCTTTAACTATGAATGGATAAATAAAAGTGTGGTGTATCTATACAATGGAATATTATCCATCTGTAAAAAAGTTGGCATACTGATACATGCTACAACTTGGATGAAACTTAAAAACATGCTAAGTGAAAGAAGTTAGACACAAAAGACCACATATTGTACAGTTCCATTCATATGAAATGTCCAAAATGGGCAAATCCATAGAGATGGAAAGTAGATTAGTGGCTGTCAGTGGCTAGGAGAAGAGAAGATGGGGAGTGATTGTTTAGTGGGTATACTAGTTCCCTTTGCACTGATGAAATGTTCTGGAACTAGATAGTAGGTGATGTTTATACAACCTTGTGAATGTACTAAAAGCAACCTAATTGATTGCATTTACCTTCAATAGGATTGCTTTAAAATGGTTAAAATGGTAAAGTTTATTTTAGATGAATTTTTCTCAATAGTTTATGAAAAAATAAGCAAAAAAAGATACTAATTAGAAATGGAAAAGTAGACAAAACTGAAAGATGGAATTCTAAATACAAATGTCTGGCAATAAATTTGAAACCTATGAGATTCTAGGTATTCTAGATATTGAAATCTTTCCTAATTTCATTTAATATCTAACTCTGAAAAAGATTGTACAGAAATAAATTTTAATTCAATCTCACTTATGAAATAAATGCAAAATTTGTCTATAAAATACATTTTAGCAAATAGTATCAGCAATGAATCAAAATAATAATGTGCTAGGACCTGGAATTTTTTTTTTGTCCTTTATAATAGAAATTCAAGCATGACTCAAAAACAGGAAATATATCTGTATACTTTATTACATCACCAAATTAAAGGAGAAAAATTACACATTCATCTTTAATAGGATTCCTTAAATATAATAAAGTATTTCATTTGCAGTCAACAGAAAATATATAATCTGAAATGGTTAAATCCTAAAAATACTTCAATTAATATCAGGTATTAGAAAAGGAACTATTTATCACAATTATCTAACATTAGCAAATAGGCAAATGATATAAATGACACTAACATTTGTAGAGAAGAACTTAAAAGTGTCTTTTTGGCTGGTATCTGACCTAAAATATTTTAGAACTCTAATTTAAAAATCTAGAAAAATTAGTAAGATAAATAAAAAAGGTAGCTGAATAGAAGATAATTAGATGAAAATCATTAGCTTTTCTCTGGAATGCATAGGCATCTAGGAAACTTTTTTCCCCAATAGAAAAAAAATGTTTAAATTCCTGAAGAAACACAAATTATAAAATGCTTATTAATTATCAAGAATATTATAGGACCTATATTTTAAAAAGGGGTAATGTTTAAAGACATAAAATAAGATCTGATTAAAGGATGCGAAATTACGTTCTTGTATGGGGAAACAAGAGCAAAATGTTAATTTTTCCAAGGTTAATGTATTTATTTAATATAATTCCAATTAGATTCTCAGTGAGTTTTTTTTTTTGAGCTAATGTTATTTTTAAATTACATAGAAGATTGAGAGTTAATAAAAGGGAAGAAAATATGAAAAAGATCAGTGAGGAAGGATTTGCATTATACATACTAGAACATATTACAAAACCAGCTAATCGAAACAATATGGTAATAGCACAGGAAAAGATAGATCCATTAATAGAGAATCCTAAAACAGATGACAATGTAGTTTGAAAATAATAAATCATTTAATTAATGAAATTGGCTTAACAGTTTATTTTGTGGGAAAAAATGGATTCTCATTCTGCACATTATACAAAAATCGTTTAAGGTGAAAGGCTTAAATGAAAATACGAAACAAAAAACTTGCCAAAAAAATCTGAGACCATTTGTAAAATCTTTTACCAAGAGTGAAAACTCAGAAAGTTTAAAATAAGAGTTGACATAGTTGATTGCATAAAAATCAAAACTTTTATATAAAGAATACAATAGACATCATTAACAATATAGATTTGGAAAAGTATTTGTAACTTTTACTTTCATTAATGTGATAGGTTATTATCCAAAACCTCTTAGATATTAAGAAAAAAGTTCTGAAACAACCCAACATAAAAGGAAAAGACAATTCATAGAAAAGCAGATTCTATTGGTTAACATAGAAGATGTTCAAATTCACCAGTAATTAGCCAAATTCAAGTTTAAGTAACAGTGAGGTAATGTTTCTTATTAGCATTTAAAAATTCTGTTAGTGTGATGGGTTAACATTTATTGCCAGTGGTGATGTGGAGAAAAGGAGCTCTTACTTGTTATTGGTTGAAATATGATTTGCTTTTAACTTTTTTGAAATGCAGTCTGGTAACACCTGTTACATCCTTTGATTGAACTATCTTATTCTTGCGTATATGTCCTGTAGAGACACAAGTATTGATATTTACGGACATATGTATTTTTTGGTTTCAAAGTTTTTACAGTTTTTTCGTAGTGGTAAAACTGGGGGAAAAGTAATTACATTAATAAGATAATGTTAATAAATAATGGAAATTCACATTATGGATTATAATGCAGTAATTAAAAGATGTGAATTAGATGTGAATTAAAAGATGTGATTGCGTGTGAATTCAGGTGATCTGGAAGAATTTCCATAGATGTTGATGAGTGAGAAGAGCAAGTTATAGAAAGTATGTATTGTTATTAAATTTTTATAAAATAATGACCAAAATGCCTGAATATGTAGTTTATATGTAATCTATCTATCTATCTATCTATATCTACTTTATAGTATAGTTATCAAAGGGAGAAGAATATGGAAGAGTGGATACTAAGTTGTGAAAATGAATTACTTTAAATAGGAGAAAACAGAGGGAGAGAAGCAAAGAGCCAAGCAATAAAAGGAAAATTGCACTAAAAACATGTTCAAAATTCCACTTATGCTTTTTAATAATATTAAGAAACTGGATATATATACATGAAGAAACTAAATTAAAATGTTTAAAAATATTGTGGCTACTTTTTGTGATGTTTCTGAATATTGGCACCAAGGAATTTTTTTTTTCCTTTACATTGTTGGGTTTTGTTTTTTTTTATTTTTATCACATGCTATCAGAATTTTGTACGCATTCTAAAAAGTTTCTAGATAATTATCTAGCATTTCAGGCCAAATAAACTTAATGATTTATAGTTTGAGATCAAATCAAATTCCATAGTTCATTCCCATGTCAGCGCTGGCATGCCTTTGATAAAGCTTCCATGGCATGTTTCAATTTGTTTCAGTGTTTATTTTCTTTGATTAGTACCTTCTGTGTCAGTTGTTAAATATTTCTAATATTACCCCTGTCATTTTACAAATTAATTATAACAATAATTATGCATGAATCAAACACTTGCACATAGAAGTTGCTTAATAAATACTTGCTGACTGATTGGTGTAATAGATTTTAGATACAGTAATGATTTTAACAAGGTACCAAAATGTAGAAATGGTATATAAGTTTTCAACTTTACACGAGATTGTCAAATTATTTTTCCAAAACTAGTATTACCCATTTACACTCTCATTAACAATATGTAATATATCTCTGTTGATCCATATTCCCTTTAACATGTGGTATTGTCAGATTCATTAAATTTTGCTAGCTGAATGGATTAAAAAATTTGATATCTCATTGTAGCCTTAGTTTGCTTTTTCTTATTTATCAATGAAACTGAACATGTATATGTGTTTCCTCTTCTGTAAAATAGTTAGTTGTTCATGTCCTTTGCCCATTTTCTTCTTTTAATTTTTCATGAGTGTCTTCTATTAATTTGCATGAGTTATTTGTATATTCTAGATACTAAATCTGTTTCTTCTGCTTTGTAGCTTGTCGTTTCATTTTCTGTAGGGTATTCTAATGAAAAGAAAATTCTTAATTTTTATGTGATCATACTTATCATTTTTTTCTTTTTATGGTTAGTGCTTTTTCTGTCTTCTTTTACTAAATCCTACTCTAGAACTGATTTCTGTATCTTATGTAGAGATTAAAGTTTAAGTTGCTTTCTAAAGGGATACACAATTTTCTAACTCTTTTTAATGTATTTTCTTGTCTTTCCTCAGTGATTTGCCCTGATACCTCTTGTATAGCAAGAGTCCATATAAATGAGGCTCTGTGCCAATAATACATTTTCTTAATTACTAGAGTTTTATAATATGTCCTTATGTGTGGTAGGGAGAGTCCCCCAGAATTCATCTTTTTAATTCTACCTTTTCCTTAAATGTCAGTATCCCCCACCCAGCTTAATTTTAATTTATGCTTCATTCTTTATTTTTATATGCAACCTACTTATCAATACATATATATTTTTAAAATATCTTCAAGTTTATCCAAAACATGTTTTATAATAACTGCTTATTTTGGCTTGCAGTTTATTGATGATGCCAGCCTATGAAACTTAAAAGCAGAAAAACAACAAAATACAATGCCAATCTTGTACTATTCAAACTAATTCAATTTGAATGATGCTCTAAATTCGATTATTTATTTTAGGATTCCAAGTTGATGTCATAATTTCTTAGTTTAACAAAATAAAAACTGTATACTATTCACTTACATTGGTTTTAACAGTTTTTAATAAATCTAAATCTAAATTACCCCATGGAATCTCTTTCATTCAGGGATTATTATTATCATCGTTAGCTAAGTCTTTTCATATGGCATTCATAAATGCCGGAGATTGTTTAAGTACTTAACATTTTTTAACTCATTGGTTTTTTACGAGTCCACGAGGTAGTTAATATTATTATCCCCATTTTACAGATGAGAAAACAAAGACTGAGAGAAGTTAAGTAGCTTGGTAGCTCACTTATTAGGGGTTCAGATGGTAAGTCCAGTTGGTATGAAGAAATGTTTCTTTGTGAAAACTTCACTGAGTTATCCTTCAACAGAACTAATTTTATGATAGTTAAATACTTCAGCCTTCCCTCAGTTCTGCCTTAGAGCGAAACATTTTTATTCACGAGAATCAGTTAAACATTAACATCAAAGCCATCGCAAGAGAGAATGGAAGATACAAACTACATAACCTTGAAGAAATATATAAAATTGCCTTGGAAATGGGGGATTAAATGTATAGATACCAGTTTTGAGTAGTAAGTTGAATGTATATGTGACATGGCATCAGATCTCTGGTCTTATTTTGCTTTGGCTGGTGGAACCTCCCTTACTCATTTGCCTTTTTTCCCTTTTCAGGTGTCCAGAGCTTGTCTAGTAGTGTATTTGTCAGAGGATTGACAAGTATTCTGCTTAATGTTTCTAGTAAAGACACACTTTTGACAATTTAATCTGTTTCCATGCTTAATCCTTTGTGTTTTTAGAATGCTTACTTCTTTTGTTTTCTATTCTCTGTGTCTTGTTTTGATTTTTAAAATAAAAATGTACAATCAGGTAAATAATTATATGTTTTACTAATAAGTCTTATATTAAAATATATTCAACTATTAATATGCTAGTCTAGATATTGGTATTTGTTAAATTATGTGAAAGGCAGATGTTAGGGAGAAAGGTTTCTGTGGGATGGAATGAAAATAGAGACCTACAAAAATTTTGAGATGATGACAAAGAACTGATATATGAGTCTCCTAATTCTTCTATGGTATCCTGACCAGGTATCTTAAGGGAATATAGATTTAAGAAAGTAGAAGAAAGAACCTTCACTGACCTGGAGTGGATGCAATAGGGAGAGGTGTATGATGACACAGCACATAGAACTAACCTGTGATCACTTGGAAAGGAGCAAGAGTTAGAATTTTATGGACAATCATGCATGTTTTTCCCAATGATTGGAATTTTGAGGTAAATTAGTCAGACTTGACCTTTTAACTGATACATTTTTGCCTCAAGAGTAGGTGTTTGATGTCGAAATCAGTGTTTAGAGAAGAAAAATTTTAGAGGCATAAGTTGTAGTTGGAAATTGATCTAGCTATGTGAATGTAGGCTAGTGAAAGGGTGATTGGCAGTAGTGGATGGACATTGAGGTATTTAAAATGGAATATAACCTGTAAGGGACAGAAACATATTACTCAGACTATGTAGCAATTGTAGAATTGTGTGCTCAGAAGGAGCAAAGAATGTGTATTTTCATATATAGATTCATGCTTTTAAAACTTCAACTGGGCCTTTTGTTTCATGATGAAAATGGACACAGTTCAGTGGGGCATTGTTCACATTTTTTTTCAATGAAGGTGTTTTAGATATGCTTACATTTGCTGAATGGCCAGCTTCTAATGGTCTTTACCTTCAACAGTTAGATGGGAAACTTAGGTGAGATTCTAAATGTGCAGAAGAATTCTCCAAGATTTAGAAACATACAGTTTCATTAAGATATAAAAAGGATCACTAAACTTGACAAAGTCACTTTATATTCTAATTTAAAGTTTCAAAAATCTAAAACTAGGAAAACTTTCTTAAGCACACAAAGGTACTTAATGGGAAATTTTAAATTTTTTTACTGTATTAAATATTTTACTGTAAAAATAAACTTTGAGCTTTCAAAATAAACTGAGACTTGGTGATACTGAAATTTTGCAAGTAGTACAAACTGTTCTTTCTTTAGATGCTTATTGGAATAATGCAAGGTTAGTGATTATGTGAATTTAAACATGATAAAATTAATCTTATGTTCCTCCAAAATAAACCTGTTTTTAGAAACTATAATCTTAATGAAGCTTTACAATATTTTTTGCCCTACTTCTTTGTGTCAAACAAAAAAAGTTGGAAAATAATTCATTGTCCTCCTTCCGCATGGGCAATAGCTCCATTGGTTAAATAATATAGGCTATCTCACTAACAGATTTTCACTATGTTATCCTTGATTCTTGTATTTATTTGCTTCACAGTCAGGAATCTTTCTGGTTCAAGTCTCAATGGATAACAGACTGAAAATACTGCTTTCATCCTTTCTTTTTCCTTTTTCCAAAGATGGTTCTATTCTTTAACTAAAATTAGTTCAATCACTATAGGTTAAAAAAAAAAAGAATGGAGGTGGCAATAGGTAAAATATGAAAGGTAAAATGCGAATTATTGAAATTGTATAAAGGGTACAAGAGTGCATTCATTATACACTATTTTTTAATGCTTGAAATTTTTTATAATGAAAAGAGTTTTTAAATACAGTAAGAAAAATAAAATTAACTCAACTAACAGATGGGCTTGTTGCCCAGTTGTAACTAGAAATGAATTCAGGAAATTTCAGAACACAGACTATAAAATTGACCTTATCTCAACAGGTTATAATTTTATGTTATTTAGTGTGGTCAGTCAGGCTTTAAAGTACTTTGAATTATTATGCATGTTAAAGGCAAAAGCTCAGGTCTAAAACTAACAGAGAACCCTTTCATCACTCCCCATTAATTCTGAAGTTTCATCCCTTTTCAAATCTCTGTCTATTTTTTTCTCTTCTGGTTAAAGCCATCTTTAAATTGTGGCTGTTCCTTGCCATGCTAGTTAGAAAACTTGAGTCTGACTGAAAGATTTTCCATTTTGTCACGTTTTTCTTGTTTGGTTTTTTTTTTGTCATTGTTGTTGTTGTTGTTTGTTGTTGTTTTGTTTTTTCTTCTTCAGTGTACTAAATTACTGCCTTAAGTCAAACATGGTCTCTTATGCCAGTGTGTTATATTAGAAAGAGCACTGGATTGGGAGTCATAAGTTATTAGTCCCAGCTTTCTTATGAACTAGCTTGATGACTCTATACATTTATTTTACTCCTTAAAGCTTTCTAATTATAAGTTGTCTTCAATTTCTCATTTGGGGATTTTTAACTATTCAAAGCTATATATATTTTAAAAATACCTTTCCTGGATGAAGGTACTGTAACACTGTATTTTGCCCCTGTCTGACTTTAACTCATTCTGATAATATCATCCCCTTTAAGTCTTCATTTTGTATGGTTGCATTCCCAAAACAACTCCTATTGACTTTTTTAATTGAATTTTTTTCAAATAGATGTTATATTTTAAAAACAATTTTAGATTTACAGAAAAATGGAGAACTTATGGAAAGTTCTCATATATCCCATACTCATTTTTTTTTGTATTAGTATGGAATTAATGAACCAGTATTAACATATTATTATTAACTAAAACACATGGTTTACTCAGATTTCCTTAGTTTTTACCTAATGCTTTTTCCTATTCCAAGATCCTTTCCAGGATACCACATTACATTTAAAGACTTCATAGTTTTAGAGGAGTTTTAAATTTACAATAAAATTGAGAGGAAGGTATAGAGAGTTCCCATATACCCTCCTCCATTACTAATATCACTCACCAGAATAGTGCATTTTTTTACCAAAGATGAACCTATGTTGACACATCGTAATCACCCAAAGTCCATTTTTTATTTTAGGATTCACTTTTGGGGTTGTATATTTTATAGGTTTGGACAAATGTACAATGTCATCTACCCATCATTACAATATTATACAGAGTATTTTCACTGCCCTAAAAATCCTCTGTGCTCTGCCTTTCATCTCCTTAACCTCTTTACCTTTGCTGGCAACCATTGATTTTTTTACTGTCTCCATACTTTTGTCTTTTTCAGAGTATTGTATAGTTGAAATCATACAGTATGTAACCTTTTCAGATTGGCTTCTTTCACTTATTAATACGTATTTAAGATTCCTCCATGTCTTTCCATGGCTCGATAACTTACTTCTTTCTAGCACAGAATAATGTTCCATTGTCTGGATATATCATAGTTATTTATCCATTCCCCTACTGAAGGACATCTTGGTTATTTCCAAGTTTTGGCAATTATGAATAAAGTTACTGTAAACATCTGTGTGCAGGGTTTTTTTGTTGACATAAGTTTTCAGCTTCTTTGGGTGAAAACCAAAGAGCATGATTGCTAGATTGTATGGTAAAGAGTATGTTTAATTTTGTAAGAAACCACCAAATTATCTTCCAAAGTAGCTCTACCATTTTGCATTATCACCAGCAATACGTGAGTTCCTGTTTTTCCACATCCCTTGCTAGCATTTGATGTTGTTAGTGTTCTGGATTTTGGCCCTTCTAACAGGTGTGTAGTGGCATCTGGTAGTCTTAATTTGCATTTCTCTGAAGACATATAATATGGAGCATCTTTTCATATGCTTATCTGCCATCTATGTATCTACTTTGGTAAGGTATTTGTTAAGTTCTTTGGCCTATTTTTTAATTGGGTTGTTTATATTCTTATTGTTAAGTTTTAAGAGTTCTTTGTATATTTTGGGTAACAGTCCTTAATCTGGTGTATCTTTTGCAAATATTTTCTCTTGACACTGTCTTTTTCAAAGCAGAAGTTTTTAATTTTAATTTTAACGGAGTCCAGATTATTGGCTTATTGTGGGGACCTCCTTATGACTGGACCCCTGGGATTTTTTAACTCAGAATTGTTCACAGTAAGTCTCTAGCAATTGGTCGATTACAGTCCAGGTTTTCTTACCCTGGCAGTGCTTTCTGTGACAATATCTGCTCATGAGTCTGTGTTCCAGAAAACGGTGACTCCTTGTATTCACCTGTCTCTCCAATCTTATGGATCTAAGAAGAATCAATGATTTTTCAGTCTGTTGAGCTTTTTACTTTTTAGGAGAGAATGGCAACTTCCAAGCTCCTTATGTGTGGAACCAGAAACTGGAAGCCTATCCTATTGAATTTTATTAATTAAATGCCATATACAAATCCGATCCTTATTAGTAACTGTAAATAAGTAATTGACAATGTAGTGGCTCTCTCTCTCACTCCACCCCCTTTTCTCCCTCTCTCTCTCCCTCAGTAATCTCTTTCAGAATGATGATGTTGAGTAAAATAAAAGCAACAAATCAAGAAATTGAAATATTTGAGAACTACTTCATTCAATTTAGAACTGTTAAATAAGAGGTTGACACTTAGGTAAAGTAGAAATAAGCACAGAAACACAAGCTAAGATTTATTAAATGCTTGCTATGTGCCTGACCTTATTGAGTTTGGCATTTGAAAGTTTGTACTCTAGAATTAGTCTGCTGGGTTTAAATCCTAGTTCTGGTGGACTACTTGTGGGACCTTGGACTCCATGATTCTCGTTTGTAAAAAATTTAATAATAGTATATAGGGCTTTGTGATGATTAAATGAGATAATATAAGTAAAATGTTTAACATTGTGTCTGTCATATGGTAAAATACTTGAGAAATGCTAGTTATTACCAACACTTGGATTAGCTCATTTTAATCAGCACAAAAACTCTTGTGCTTTAGGTGCTTTTATTTGCCCATTTTTAAGAAGAGGACAAAAGGTTTAATGATATTAAGGGATTTGTCTAAAGTAGGAGGGCCAAGATTTATTTGAACTTGAGCAGTCAAATTAGTACCCATGTAATTTTAACTTTTATGCTCTATTTCTTCCTAATTAGTAAGAAACAGATACAAGACAGGCTAAGGGCTCAAAGAAATGATTCTTTAAGTGTGATCTCGAGAGTCTTGTAGTCATTGACGTTATTAATCAGCTCTTCTTTCAGAATTGGTTAGCTGAAATGATGATCTTATTTTAATGCACCACCCAATATTTTAGACATACCTATTTTTATGAAATTATTTTTTATTAATAATTATTTTATTAAGATATTTTATAAGTACAAAAATAATTTATGTATTATATAGAAAGTATTGAAAATACAAAAAAGTATCCAGAAACAAAGTGATTTCAGTACTCAGAGACAACTGCTTTTTTTAAGATTATGTGCACTTTTTATTAACATTTTTTCCCAGCTTTACTGAAGTATGATTGACAAATAAAAACTGAATATATTTAGCTTGTACAACATGATTTTTTAAGGTATACAACATGATAATTTAATATATGTATACATTGTAAAATGATTACCATAACCAAGTTAATTAACATATCTATCCCCTTACATAGTTACTTTTTTTTTCCTTTGTGGTAACACTTAAGATTTACTGTCTTAGTAAATTACAAGTATACAATACAGTATTATTAACTATAATCACCATGCTGTACATTAGCTCCCCAGAACTTATTAATCTTGTAGTATCATTTAGGAAGAAATAAATTGATTACTGAGGAAATTTAGTATATTACTAAAAGGTATAAAACTATACTCTAAATTTTATTTAAAAGTCATTACCCACCTTGAACGGTCATACTAGCTATTACAAGTTTTTATATAAGCATATCTTCTTTAATTCAGTGTTTTTTTTTTTCATAGAAAGCTATTTTCTTGGACTGTATTATGAAAGTATTTGGCTTCACTAACCAAATTCTCAGATTCTAGAATCACTAGTGATAATAATGTGAATATGTCCTTCATTTTCATAAATACTTCACTTTGAGCCTAGGTAAATAGTTTAATAATATTTGTAATCATTAAATATATCACTTTCTTAGTGTAAAACATTCTGTGTTAGTTCTGGCTCAGACGTTTTTTTTTTCAGTAGCTGGGGAACCAGGCTTGATTGAATGGTAGGTGTAAGTTCAGTTTTGTAACTGTACTTCTTGCAAGATCTTGTACAAATTATTTACTCTTTCTGAAGCTCAGTTTATTTCTGTGAAAAATTAGGATGACGTCAAATTACTTCGTAGGGTGGCAGTAAGGATTAAATTCAGTAATGTGAAGAAAGTTTTTAAGTTGTTATGTGATGGGCAAAATATAAATTGTTGATGTGAATCATTACTAGCTAGAAGAGATCTAAAATGCAAAAAAGTTGAGAAATTCTTGGTTTAGGAATGAAAGGAGGAAACAGATTATCATTTAATGATTTTTGCTTGGGTCGAACACTTTATATTTGTTCTCATTGAATAGTTTTGCCCCATTTTTCCTATTGAGGAAACTGAAATCTTGGAAAATGAGTAACTGGGTTTTTACATCTAGTGAATGTGGTTGCTTGATTCAAATCCAGGCTTGTTTGACTTTAAAGCCCATGTTCTTTCTACCAAAACACTGTGCTTCCTGTACACTTCGAGATGCAGTGTACCATCCATGGATAATTAAGAGTAACATGAAAAGCTAATCTTTCAGGTTCTCATTAAGATACAATGATGCTTTATATTTATTATTCCTCCTTTTACTTTCTCTAAATATTTCAAAATGATTTTTTTTTTTTTTTAGAATGAAGGTAGATTTATTCAGAGTGAGATACACACTCCATAGATGTCTAGAGTGTAGGCTTCTCAGAAAGCCAGAGAGGGCCTGGGGCCAGGGAGGTGGTGTGGTTAGTTAAAGTAAAAGTACATACACAGTCCATAGACAGACTGCGGGCAGTCTTTAAAGGTGAGAGAGAGCCAGAGGCTTAAGAGATAAACATTCCATAGGCAGAATGCGGGCCATCTCCAGAGGCAGGTGAGAGGCCAGAGGCAAGAGGTGAGAGGCCAGAGGCAAGAGTTAAGAGGTGAGAGGCAAGAGGCTGCAACCTCAGAGCATGGGGTCATCTAGGAAAGGCAGGTTCTATGTAGTTTGAGTAATAAAAGTGGTGTAGAGGATACACAGATGACTTAAATAAAGGGGAAAGATCACACTCAACTTCCTTCTAAGTCAGCTTTTCATAGTGCAGCTTTTTTGTTAGAAGTGCATTTTCTTTTTTAGGACATTAGGCATATCAAATGTAAATATGGAAACACATTTCCAAATCTAAACAGAAATTGTTTTTCGATTTTCTATACCTTACCTTCCATCTGTTAGTACAAATAATTAAGAGTTACTGTATTTTCAAAAGCTCTGGAGAGTGTTAACCTTCCCGCAAAAGTATAATGAAGTATGTATAAAAACAATAGCATGTTTTGCAGTGCTTGTGCAGTTAATTATCATTCCTATCAAAAATGGAGTTGCCAGAATTTTTATAAACAATAAACAGCACGTGATGGTAGTACCCTATATACATTCATTCAACAACATTTATCTAATTATTGAACACTTAATACATTCAAAGCATTGTACTTTGCACTATTAAGATACAGGGATGGCTACAACATAACTTTGCTTCTAGGAACCTTGAAATTTTGTGGACTATATAAGCATGTAGACACCCAATTCTATCTGTGCTAATAAATATTTCTGATTTTGTACAATTAATTTCGTTCTTTCCTAGGGAAGAAAACTTTTTTTTATCAAGTGTTCATAATGTGTAGATACTGTACTTAAAAATTAATATATTCAATGTGCTTTGAAGGATACCTTGCACTTTGTGGGTTCTCAACAAATTATCTGTTACTATCAGTCTACATAATTATCAAAACCACTTTGTGAAATGGCTATTCTTATTCTCATTTTATAGATGAGGTATATGAGACATGGAAAAGTAACTTGCTTGAGAATGCATAGTAAGTATTATTCAAATCTAATTCAGTGGCCCATGCTGTTGTACAGTGGTCTCAAAAATAGTGTGCATGCACTCTAGGAAATACAATAAATATTTGAGAAGATATCAAAACTTTTATGTCTATTTTCACTTTAAAAATCTAAGAAATTAAAGTTTACTAGTCTTATATGTAGATTGTTGCTGGCAATGTCAAAGTATCATTTTCATGCATTGTTAAGCTATACAAAGCAACCTGAGTGGAGAGTGGGAGTTGATTTGCTTTAAGATTTGGGGGTACTGAATTTTGTCTGTGCCTTGTTATGCGGAGTCACAGATTACATTATCTAGTGTTAAATAAATCAACTCTTATGAAACAAACCAACTCTGAAAAAAAGCAGAATAAATATGCTACTAATAATTGAGCACATTTGAACAAGAATATCTTTAATACATTTTATGAATTCATTGTCAGCTATTTCATAAAAATAATTTAAATGATGATTTAATCATGTTTGATAATAAGTCAACCAAAAATAATTATTGCAAAGACTATTTAAAATATGGATTTATATTCACTCTCAGTAAGGATGAACTTCACCCTTAGTTTATGGCTTGCCTTGAGAAAAATGACTGAAATAATGCATGAAAAATAATATGACAACTATATCACATTTGTCAGCAAATGCTGTTAGAAGATGCATAGAATACATTGCTGAAGATTTGAAGAAATAAGTATTTGAATAAACTGTATAGTGTGAAAGTTTTACTGTATGGTAATGAAAGTATCAATATTTCTAATATTTCAACCAATGGTAGTTGTTAGGTTCAATTTCAGTAATACAAAGAACTACGTTCTTATGAATCTCTAAAAGATTGTTAGCAAAGATACCTACTAGGTGTCAAAATACTCTCTAAGTTATGCATTCTGAAATAACTATTTTAACATAATTTTGTAGTGTTGGTGTGGTTGCAATGGAAAAAGATTTCTGGGTAAGATGACAGAGCTACTTCTAGACATGAAATTCATTCACTCATCATTTATAAGCAAGCTATTTTAGCAAATCAACTAAAGTCAAAGGATACACAAGTGCTGTAAGGATGTCGTTGATGTGATTAATTTGTTTTTTCTTTCAATAAAATCTTTAAAATGCAATAGAATCAAATATGGAAGATTCTTAAAATTTTAGTGGAATCTTTACGATACTCTGTAGTAAGATGGAGAGTTGCCATGAATACTGTTTGTATCACTTGAGGTTCACTGGTTATTCAGTGGTAGATTATTGAGAAGCTATATGAAATTTATGGCAGTTATACATTTTTCTTTTATTGGATGACAAGAGTTCTAATTTTGCTGACATTTTCTGTGATGACAGGTGGCTGACAGTACTATGTTCTCCAACATATATTTTTGGGAAAAAAAGAAACATACTGATCTCTCTTTTTTTTTTAAAGTAATTATATTAACAATGAGTGAGAAGGTGTCTGCTTTTTTAAAGATCCATAGTATGGAGAGAACACTTTCATACTGAATGTTATTATTTTCATTATAATGTGATTTTGTTGCCAAAACCAATGTAATTGTAAAACTCCAGTTTCTGTATAACTTAAAAACTGTGTCTGAATAGTTTTTTGAAACCTGGAACATAATTTTATAACTTGTTTTAAAATCTTCCAAATGAAATCTTTAAGTAGATTTAAAAAATTCTTTTGTTAAAAAATAAAAATGCTTCATGTACCTCTTAGTTTATAAGAATGACTGATTGACATCTGGTAAGATGGAAATTTACCAGCTAACTTTCAAAAAAATCTTTTACACAATTGGTGGTTGAAATTGAAAATTGAGTATTCTGATTTAATAAGCACAGCTAGTGATGCTCTTCTTCCATTTTGATCTACTATTTTCTGATGCTTTTCCCCCATCATGACAACCATTAGAGCTAAATATCACAATAACCTGAACATAGTACCACATTTTCAAATGACTACTTCACGAAGTGTAAAACAAAGTCAAAGCATAAGGAATGATAAATATTTAATCAAATTACTCTGTTAAAAAAAAATTTTTTTAGTGAGATCAGAAATGTTTAAAAATTGTTGCTAAATCCAACAAAATTAAGTTATTTAAAAATATTATTTATTTCTTATTTATTTCATCCTTTAAAATGCCTATTAATTCATATGTTCTATAATACATATAATATAGTAATCTATAATTTATAAATACTTATATATATTGGAGTACGGGCTTATATTTAATTGGTTCCCAGTCAGAAAAACAGAAATGACTTAAAACAGAGTGACTTTAATTCAGGGAATTGGTTACAGAAGTGATGGAAAGTCTGGTGGAAGGAAAAGAAGGTGGCTGTGTTATTTACCAATGAGTACCCCTAGAAAGCAGGGGAAAGTTATGTTACTCAGAGCTTATAAGCACTGTGCTGCTGAGGCAGCTGGAGCACTTTTGTGGCTGTAAATGTAGGAATTGCCACTGCCACCACTTTGCAGGAAGCCAGGTAACCACACTTCTACTGACCAAGCAAGAGCTTAGGTTGCACAGTTCCTCCAGCGCTGTTGTACTTGCCAAGGCTGTTAGAGCTTCCAGTCAGTCACCTGTGATGGCTGCTGCTGTTCTGCAACTGTAGTACTATCACTATGATCAGCAGCGCTGAGAGCCAGATCCCAAGAGCTCTGTGCTCCAGAGACTGTTGAAGCACCATTGCTGAGATGGCTAGTGCCAAAAGCAGAAGGAAATAAAATTCTCTCTCTGATCTTCTTCCAGTGCTTCCATCCTGGCAAAACAATCTAGGAAATACAGTTTTCAGGTTCCACCACAGAAGAGAGCATGAAAAAGATGAGAATGGAGTTGAGAACCAACTAATGATCTACATAGAATTCAAATTATTTCTTACTGATGGGGTATATAATTTTTAAAAACTGGAGAATCCATTGGTCTAGAGTATAGGGGTAATAGCTCGGTAGTAAAACTGCATCTTCCTTCAAATTTTATTAATTTGTTTTAGAAGATGGATCCTGGTGTGTTATCTAAACCTAGGGCTGTTATTCAGGAAGCATAGAATGGCAGTATATCACTTATTTATAGCCAGTGTCTGTTTTGAGTAGCAGTTACAGCAACATTTCTTATTGGTCTATGCCCATGCCTTACCAGCTATGAATACTTTGCACATCATTTACCACTGCCTAAAATCTGCTCTGATTTATGATTTATTTGTATACACTTATTAATTTAACTTTTAAAATAATAGTATAGTGAAATTTAGCACCTGGAAAACTTCAGAATTTTTAAAATTCATAATATCTAATATTTTATTTTATAATATATAATATTTTATAGTATCTATTATTTTATTGTAAAAATATATTGTAAGTAGTTAAACTGCTGTGTGAAGCACAAATTAATTATTGAGTGGCATATTGAATTAAATGTATTTATTGGTAAAAGGAATATAGGAGGGGAAGTTTATTTTAGGCAAAAACCACGTGAATTTTATTCAAATATTATCTTAGAATGGTTTGCAGTTTATTTCAATTACAGACTTTTAGATATGACATCATAAGAAGTGTGTATTGGAGTCCTAGACCATTAAATTTCTAAAATGAAATCCACAATGATTTATTTCTTTCATAGCCCTTTTTATAATTAATACAGATTTAATTATGGGTAGTGTTCTTTTCCTATTGATTACTAATAAAACTATTTCCTAATGAGACACTCATTTTATGTTCATAGTCTACATAGGTTTAAATTATGTTGGGAGTATTATTTGCATTATGGAAGGTTTAGTTATTGCATTATAAATGGTGAAATGTCATCAGTTTGGAATAGAGTAGGACATCTCCTTTAATTTAGTTATAAGCCTGAATTTATGGATATTCAACATGAAGTAGAATTTGTTTTGATAATTTTGAAATACTCAATATGATTATTAAAACAAAATTTAATGTAATATAATTTATTTCAAAATTTCTATTTCACAAGAATTCCATAAAACAGACCTGACACATTATACATGCTGAATGTATATACTCTGATTAATGAGGTTTTCCTATATTTGTTATTGATAGAAATGAAGAAGATTGAGATTTTATGTAGATATTGTCCAAAAACTTAATATGACCTTATAGGTTTAAAAGGTTATGGTTGTAAACCTATAACTTATCAGGGTTAAATGAGCTTTCTTAAAAATAAAAGATATCATTTTTACCCATTTTGAGTTGTCCTTGTGGCCTGTTGCCTCAGAGGAGTTAGCAGGCTGTTATCATGCTGACTCTATTATTAATAACTGGCTTCAATATTACTAGACAGATTGTTATTAATGTTTCCAACTCTCTAATCAAACTGTTTCATGGTATGATTCTTTCATCACTTTTGAAATTTATTTATTTGTATCCTACTTTTCTTTACTAACCTTTCTTTAAATTTTGAGACTGTTTCTCAGATGTATGTAAAATACATATTGAAATTATCTGGGGAATACATATGCTCTCAAACTTGTTTCTCATCATTAGTCTTTTCCCAAAACTTCTCAATCTCAGCAGTTTATTATTCTAGAAAATTTTGGGAGCAGTTCTGTCAAGCCCCTTCCTTTATTACTTACAAACTCCATTTGGATTGAGTTTAGGCCTGACTTCTACCACTCATTAGCTACAAGACTTAGGGTGTCAGTTTCCTCATATATAAATGAAAACATTAATGTTACTTATAATGCTGCTGGGAGGATTAAATGAGTTAGTGTATGCAGCACTAAGCATAGTTCCTGACACATTCTAGTAGTGATAACTTTTATTATAAGAATGCATCTATACTAATAGCAACTTTTGTAGATTAGAAGAATATGGAGACTGAATTTCTGCATATAGAGTCACCAGTTAGGACAGCAGGGATCTCACCAACCTGCTGCACAAATAACATCTATTACAATTATGATGCCTCTTTCATATCTTCTACGCAACTTTTACTTTCCCTGTAGAATCCACTCTGTAGTTTCTGTTTCTTTTCCCTTGTGCTTTATATACTCTGTACATATGAATACATTTTTATGTAAAATGTTGAAACTAAAACTATTGCTAGCACTGTTCTAGATTGTTAAGGAGGGAGGGTTGAGCAGGCAGCTGGAAGAGTTAATATGGCATGTTTGTCTAATACATTTTTCTAGAGCCAGAGAAGTATTATTGAGAATGACATTTTTATGTTTTTTAATTCTTTGATTCAAAATTTATTGATTGTGTCACAAAAGTACTTTCCTCTCCTAAATTTCTGAAGATATTCATGTCAGTTAAGATCAGTTTATAGAGGTAGTAACAGCAACAATAATAATCATAATAATCTTGTAATTCAGACATTAATCTCTGTGCCTCTTCTCCACATGGCCATATTTCTCCTGTGTATTTGTAGGGAAAAGGTGATTGACTCATATTCGTATCTGAGTCATTCTGTGTTAAAGATACTTTTGACTTTTCACTATTCACTATTCACCAGTTACTGGCCACTATTCACAGTGCTGCTGGTCTCTCCTTAGAACTCCTGGAGTATTTTCTCTCCCATTAAGAAGCTTCTGTGTTTCCAAAGGCTACAGCATAGGAGTGAGTGTGTGGCAGTACTTTTATTTTTTCATCCTTTTATTATTTATTACGCTATTTAATAAGGCTGTTGAATACATCAAGCTTTCCAGATTTGGAGAGAAGAAGAATATTTACATTGCAAAAATGCAAACCTCTTAGAATTCAATATTAAGCATCATTCAAAAAAAAAAGAAAACATCCGTGGCCACCTTGACATTGGAGAATTTCTCACTGCCCATCTTTCTTTCCTGTCATTCTTCTCTCTTTCTCCTCCCCTGTCATTTCTATGCTCCTCTACTTCAAATTGTTCTCAATTTATTTTGTAGCACACTTTAATGGCACAAGAAGAGTTATTCAGGTCCCACTCTCTGACCCTTCCCAAGCTTACAAAGGTATTTTTCTCAAAGGAGATGGTTCCATTCCTTTGAGGAACTCTAAGGCCAATTTCAGAGTCATACTTGAACACTAATTGTAGTTATGAAAGAAATAATGGATAAATGAATTTTCTTCTCAGAGATGATGTGAATTAAAATTCTGCTAGCTCCAGGGCAATACCTTTTTTATTCAACAGTTTATTATGAAAATTTTCAGACATATAGAAAAGTTGAAGGGTATTACTTTTTTGTCTACTATAACCATTTTTGTTTTTTGCAAAATCTTAAAGTAAGATTATGTTTTATATGTGATTTAACACATGTTAAAATGCTTTTTACAGGTTGTCTATATCATCCTTACAACTCAAATTTATTAGAGTTTTTAATTAACCAAGGTTTATAAATCCCATATATCATTGCTTTGTTCATTTGTTGTCATTTATTCATTTATTTAAGAAAACTTAATTGAGCTTCAACACTGTCCTGGTGTCCCGCGAGGTGTCAGGCCAACAAAGCTTAGTAAGTAGAGTCTCTATTCTGGGAAGTTCCCTCAGTCCAGTGGAGAAGGTAGGCATGTTAAAGGATAGATGTCTACAATGCTGCAAAAGGCTTAATAAAAGTACTCTTAGTGATGGAGTTCACATGTATTGCTTTGTTTTCATTTTAAACAAATATTTGTTGACTGTAATCGAAATTAGAGATGCATCTCTTCCCATATAAGGATCATACAACTGGCCTACTATTAGTAAACTATGATTTATCTACAATCTCTTCTAGTTTTTCTTGGGACTGATGGGATACAATTTTAAAACAGATGACCAGGATTAAGAATTGCTATCTAATTAGGCTACATAGAATTGACTTTATGATGGTGGCCCCAATGACCAAGTCAGTAGTTAGTGTGGCACTTACTCATTTTGACCCACTAATCCCACTTTGCTTTTCTACTCATATACTAGGGCTGAATTCTTCTTTTGTCCAACATGGCAACATGACCCTTACTTTCACTCCTCCCCTTTCATTTTCTTTTTCAATCTGGGCAATAAAAATATCTTTTAAGAATGTTCTTGTAAGAAGTCTTAACCTATCCTGACATTTTTTCCTGTTCAGCCTCACATAATATGAAAACAACAATGATGCCTGAAAAAGGACTTGGTAAAATTATACTTGGGATAATGGTAAATGCTTCTGAAATTAGTTGTCTTTCTTTCCAAAATTAAAAAAGAAGTCTTATCCTTCAAATACTTTTGGAAGTACTCATTTGCTAGATCAACAATTTCTGATCAAAGTACATTGTAACCCTAAAATAAATGAAATTTTATGCTCCAGGGAAATATCAGTGATTTGCTTAGTCATCTAAGAAGTACATGTACTGTGTTCTTATAGAAGACACTTTACTAAACATGTTGGGGACAATGGAAAAAATTTACTCAATGGGCCTATAAACCACATTGTTAGAAAAGAAACTATCTGTCTCCAATCTAACCTCAATAACTCCCCCAGCTACACACACACACACACATACACACACACACATGCACACCCTTTCGTGTGCCACATTTTAAATTTAGTTATTTTTTATTTATTTTATTTTATTTCATTTTTAGCTTTTTGAGGGAAAAGCACAAAGTTTAAGGCACTGCATTACATGGGATATTACATTAAGTAGTGGCAAGATTATTTGCTTGCACTAATATTGTTCACAGGTCTGTCCCCCAGCAGCCCGTGAAGCCTTCACAAGCAGAAACTTACATCATACGTTTTATCTTCATTTTTCATCCTCAAGTATAGTAGATGGCACATAGTGGGCACAAAATAAGTTTAGGTAATGCACAAAGATTAGAGTAAGGGTAAATTCTTTCTTGCAAAATGAGTCATTAGAAGTCTTCAGAATATATCTCTAAATAAGTCAAAGTTAAAACTAACTACATAAAATCATATGATATTATTTAGCATCTCTTACACATAATTTATAATTCCTTGATTTTTTCCATGCCTTTCTCAAGCTATGGAAAATAAGAATTTGTATTGTATTTTCTTTATTATTTATTTTGTTCTTTAAATAATTATTTGCATTACTATTTGATACTTGATTTACTTGAACTTAGGAACCTTGGAACTGTGTAGTCTTTTTTCTTTTTCTTTTCTTTTAAACACAGGGCATTCAGGAGAATAATCTATGGGACCTGTATATAATGCAAGTAGCCTTTATGAATTGATAGCCTTATTGATTACATGTTATTTTCCAGTTCAAGCAAATGGAAGCACATATTTATGGACATTTGGAAACAACAACAAAAAAATGTGATTGAATGGAGTATGTAAACTTTTAAATAACAGAGTTGTTAGACTCTTAGACCAAGTGTGTTGAGAGCTCTGGGTGTAAATTAGAAGAGCAAATTTGCACTATGCTGTATTGGTAAGCAAGGTATGAGTAGTCATCAGGTTGTGTTGGATTTGACTCATTACCACAGAATCTTATGGCTAGATGGGGCCTGAGCTAGCATTAGATATTGGGAGACAATATAGTATAGAGATTAAGAACATGATCCCTAAATCAGGCAGGCTGAGTTCAAATTTTATTACTGCTATGCTGTGTGATCTTGGGCAAGTCACTTGACCTTTCTGTTTCTTCACCTGGAAATAAGACTAAAAACAATCCCTACCTCATAGAGTCATTGTTAGGATTTAATAAGTTAATAAATGCAAAGTACTTAGAAGAATGCATGGAATGTAGTAAGGATTTAAGCATTAGCTATCATCATAATTATTATTATGTTACGCAGTTCAGCTCCTCTCTTTTAAATTTAACTTTATTATTTTTTATATGAAGCTGAGAATGGTTACATGACTTGCCCAGGGTGCACAAACTACTTGTGGTGACACTGGGACCAAAACCAGTTGTTAACTCCCATTTTAAGATCTTTCTACAGGATGAAATTGCCCCATGGCATATCAACATATGAAACAATTTAATTTAATAACTTTGTAACTTCAGAGTCTGATAGTCAATTAGGATTATTGTTTCACGTGGTGCTATGGTTATTTAATACACGGGTCTCCAGTCCCAGCAGGGAAAGTATATCTTGAACTCCAGAAAGTACTAAGAATATGTCACTTATTGTGCTTGGAATCTAGTAAAGTGTGCAGATACGGAGGAAGTGTTGAGAGGTTGTGAATTTTTCACTAAGCCAAAATAATTGTTTTTCTTTTTTAAATTCAAATAGCTAGTTGTTCTTAAGAAAAGGTGAATAGCTACATTCCTTTCGACTCCTGCTGGTAGAAGTCAAATATTGTCTTCCTATTTTCTTTGGGTTAAAAAAAACTAAACAAAACAAAAATACCTAGAACCCTATTTTAAAAAGTCAGGACATACTAATATCTCATTTTAATCAGTCTGTCAAACTGTGTGGCTTGTGTGCTTTTTTAAGTGGCATTTTTCTTCATACATTTAAACAAAGCTTCAGAGAAACAATAGGGCAATAGTAGAAACGGAACTGCAGGCTGAGCAGTAAGGGGTGAGATGCATGCTGGTACCTTAAGCACATTAAGTGAGTCTTAGAAAGATTTTTCATGACCGAAAGTAGGGCTCATTACATACCCTTTCATGTATGTTTGTCCCTTCTTTATTAAGCAGCCACCCTTAAGAGAGGTACAACACTATTGCAGTACCAGAGAATTAGAGTTGGTGGTTTACAATGAGAGTGGAGAGTCTGGACTCTTGGTTCCTTGCTAGAATTTTCCCAGGACAGTTTGCTTAAGAGTGGCCAGACATCACCTTCTAATTTCTGTGCTGTGGGTTATCTACCTTTAAATTAGCTAAAGCAATGTTGATCTCTGTTGTGAACATGACATAAGAGTTAACTGTCATTCTGAAAGATATTTGTGAATCAGGTGAAGATATAGTTAAGCAATAAGTTGTATATTGAAGTGATTGTTATTTATTTTATTAACTGAAAACTAACTTTTAAAGGAATTGATGCTTATATAAATGAAGTAGTCTATGCAGAGGAACACATCCTAATTTTTGAAGCATGGTGAAACACTGAACCATATAAACAGGATGATTTTATAATTAATATACTTAATTATTGGTCCCCAAATGCAGGGTTTGAAAAAGTCAGAATCAATCATTTTCTTCATTTTAATGTAAATTTTCTTTAGAATATTTTACTCTCTACTGTAATGTTTTTAAGTCCCATCTAAAAGATACACAGCCAAACTATAGAAATATTTTAAGGAAGGTAGCTGTCTAGGTCGACTAGGAAAATCTAGTTTTTAAAAATTGGGGGATAAGGAGAAAGGCTTGAAACTAGTATCGTTTTCTGATCTTTGTAATTCCAGAGCTGCAAATATATCACTTACAGGAGAAAAGGCACCTGGGAGTGGGGAAAGGGGTGGAGAAACACGTAATGGGGTGAGGAGTGCAATATTAGCATTATTTTGCTTCTCATTTGTAAAAAAAATGTTTGGAGGTATCAGACAAAGAAAAACTGTTTTTTTATTTTTCTTTTAGAGAAGCTTTATTTAGAAGCATTGATTATTTTTATTTTTCCCTCCTAATAAAAGAACAAGGGGTTTCTGCTCTGGTTTCAGATCCATATTCTATGAAATCTTGTCCTGCTTGCGATGGAAGTGCCTTATGGGATTTATTTCTGTTGTTGTAACACTATGTACTATATGCATTGCACCTGTTCACACAGAGTACATTGCATTGTGATGTTTGCACAGATAGAAGCTTCAAATAAGAAACCAATCTGCCTTCTTCTAGAGTACCAATCTATTAGTTACTTAATTAAACTTAATTCTGTTTTGTCTGCAATTTCTCTTATGGTCTTGATTTATTTACTGAGTAATGATTTCTTCTTTCCAGTTATCAGTTTTGTCTGAGATCAGTTTTCCTATTGTATGGAGTCTGTTTCTTTTAGAGCCTCCTTTAAGACTGCTCTGACTTTAAAATCATTACTAAGCTTTTGTCAGAGCAGATTTGTTGACAGTCTTCTCACATTAAAAAAATAAATTTAAATGATTGCACAAATAAGCTATGTATTTCACTATTTCCTGCTAATATGCAAAAAATGTATTTATGATAATTACATGTACTGTGTGCCAGAACCGAAACAATACATTCCTCATAATGGAGCATAAATAAAGAAGGTGGAGCCAGCTGCTCTTAAACTGTTTATTTGCAAGCAGTAATGATATAGAGAATATACCTTTTTCACTCTGTTAGCCTGGCAATACTGAACCTGTTGCTGCATTAGACGAGTTGCATTTTGCTGGATAGGGGAAGGAGGGCTGTCTGCTGTCTGGTAGGAGGGCTTTGTCTGTGCCTTTCTCTCTGTTTCTTTCTGTTTTTCTTTCTCTCTCTCCTCTTCTCTCTCTCTCACTCGCTTGCTCTGTCTCTGTCTCTCTCTCCCTCTCTGCCCCCCCTCCCTCCCTCTCTCTTGCTCTCTCTCTCTCTTCCCGTCTCTGTGGTTTGTAAGGTAGGTTGCAGTGTGTGTATATACACAACATCAAGAGCAGGAAAATGGACTCATTAGGGAGGCAGGCAGTCATTACCACTCACACTGTACTTCCAGGGAGACACCGATTATGAGAAGAGAAACTCAGCGCTGGGGAAGAAGGTAGGGCAGACAACTTTCATAAAAAAAATCCTGCTTGCTCAATCCCCCCTCTACCTATCATCTCCTTTAGCCCCCAATGCTTTTATTCTTCCTCCCTTGAATTTTAATTTCCAGATTTAAGTTTGACAGAGCTATTGCTAGCTTAAAATTTGGAACATATATAGAAGGCCTATCCTCTATTAATTTTCTTCCTACTATTTAAGGGTGTGCCCTTGTGATTTAGTTTAATTACTTTAAAAATAATTACAAACAAACCTATTTTTCTCACTAAAGTACCAAATAAATCAGTATCTTCCACTCTTTTAAAACAGACCCCTCCGTATGTTTGTTAGTCTCTTTGCTTTTCTTGTCTGTTTATGCAATTCCATCTGTCTGTCTATATTATCATGTTGTCCTTATTTATTGCTAACTGGGTTTTGTTAGTCATCTGCCAGTGAGTTTTAGCTGCAGTGACAGTGTGGGTATTACTAAAGTGAGACTCTTGTTCTTTGTTTTACATTGAAGTTTAAAGTCCATATTTACATTTTAAATCCTTGAAACAGGTTGCATACTTTTTGCCAGTATATTTATTTGATGACATTGGCCATAAGGCAAGGGGTTGTCACTAAGGGTGGGTAAAAATCTAGTAACTATTTTTATTATTACAAACTCTTCTATATTACATCTAGGAGTGTATTTTGAAAGAAATAAGGTACTCTGTTTTGTAACTTTTATTTTGCACATGGACTTGTACATTTATAGGGATATCACTGTGGTTAGTAAGAATGCAAACTTTCTTAACAAGCAGTTTTTATCCTAGGACAGTTTCCTTTTAGTATGTTACTGTTTATTTATGCTTAGGGAGGGAGGAGTAGGGGGCTGGCCATCTTTTTACAAAGTGGAAGCTATGAAGTGTATCAGGCCATCTTGAGCAACAACTGTAAGTATTCATTTAACATTTCAGGAACTATAAGTAATGTATTTATTATTTCAAATGTAGTTTTGAGGTGCTTTCTTTTTCCTTTATTATTTATGTCTTTTTTATGGTAGGAAAAGTTGCATTTCACAACTAGCTGACATTGTTGAAGAGTTTTCCCACAACAGTGTTCTTTGAAATTCAAAGGAGTAGTTAAATAGGTCCATTTGAAATGATTTGTCTAATGGAGTTTTATTCACATTGGTCCAAAAGTAAAACTGCTTTTCATTTGGTAAAAATTAAATCAGACGGTGAGATATCAAATGTTTTCAGCACATACATAAGCAATGATAGAAAATGGGTGCTAATCTATAGAGATCTTTGATAATAGCAATCACCTTTTTCATAATACATTATTTATTTAATCGAAGTGGCAGACTTTCTTTTTTTCTTTTTTTTTTTAATTCCATTAGGCCTCTCTGACAACACAAAGAAGTCCATAAAGCAATATTCTTAACCCACCTGGGACTCTAGAGCAGATTCCCAAACACATTCTCAAGGTTCAAACCTAGTAAAATGTTTATTAAAAATCCATTATTCCAAGAGGGTGGTGAACTTTTGCTGCTAAAGGTCTTTTTCCTTTCTTTTAGAAAAATTATTCTGAGACTTTTAATTTGTTTATGTCGCCTGAACTGTCTTTTAAGCTGGAAAGGCCAGCTTTGACCAAGAGTAGTGCAGATGCTAAGTACACTCAGTCAGGTCCTGGCAGGGATTTTTTTTTTTAACCCTGAAGGCCTAAAGGGGAACTCTGGGGGAGTCTACTGAAGGTGTATGTTAATCTGGCACACAATATATGGTGTTTCAAATGTGATTTTCTCCATTTCAGATTCCTGACCTAAAAATTTGTTTTCAAATTAATGTTAAAAGTGCGCACCTGTCATTTTCTATATTAACATTGTGAGAACTACCTAAAATTCTACTCCTTTTTTCAAAATAAGGCTTTAATATATCTCTCGATCAACAATTCTTTTTCTGTGCACATGTATATGTGGAGATATCTGTTGTGCATACTGCATTTATGTACATATTCTCATACACGTATGGATAAAGAAATCACAGATTCTTTGCAGATATCACATCTTAAAATTTCATGTTAAGCATATTTATGTTAATTAGAGGCAAACAAAAAATGTAAAAGCTTTTAAGAGAAGATGAAAATTTCTTTTAACCTTCTAGAAAGAATAAAAGAGTAAACATTTAGTCATTTTTATGGTTGGCTTGATTTTTAGAATGTGTATATGTTTTCTTTTGCATTATAATTCCTAGCTTTCCATAGATCTAAAATATTTTTAGTATGAAAAATAATTTTGGCCTTTTCTGGGAGGGACTGTCACAATCTAAATACAGCAGGACGTTATAAAATGTACATAAGTAAACTTAAAACCAGTGTACTCTGCTATATAGGGATTTGGAAAGCTGAAAGGCTTGCATCACAGGAGGGCTATAGAGTGCCAGAAGAATTCGTTAACCAGCCTTGCTGGTTATGATGGGCTCTTCCTATCAGCACATGAAATCTGCCTGTTGAAAGCCCTAAAGTCTTGGTCAGGTCACAGTGTGTTTCATTTTAATGTTGGAGCAGACAGTTATCTAACACACCCACATGAGGAAGTTTTCTAAAGCAGTTATTCCATGCTTTGTCATGCTCTGTAGCTAAAACAATTTGGTACTGAGTGACGGGTGTGTGTGCTTTTTAACTCCTATACGATGAAAATCAGCTTTGGCTCCTCAAAAAGGACCAAAATAGTGGAATGCAAGAGAGAGTGATTCAAATGCTAAGCACATGCTGGTTTAAACTTTTTTTTTTTTAACTCAAGGGAAGAATCACTATGCTTATTTTTAATATAAAGACTATATAGTAATTTCCTGGATTTTACTCATTAAGATTTCAAAACTTGCAAATACTTTTCTCCTTCACATTTTTCTCCAGAAGCCTACATTCATCAAAAGGATAGCAGCTGCATACTTCCCCTGCAATGTGAACAAATAAATGGCATTCCTGTTTATTTATCTATTTTTGAATTTTAATGATTAGTCCTTTTGCTAATTAACAAATTCCCGTATTCATAAAATCTGGCACTTCATAAATATCCAATTGTGTGATTATCTACACATGTTCTGGCTTTCTATAAATATAGAAATTATCAGTGGATGTGTTCTTGAACTTGCCCAAGCGTGAGTAGCGGCTGGTCATGCTGCCACGTAGGAAGCCAAGTTCGGACCCTGAACAAACATGTTGTACCAGGGTCTGGCAAGGTGTGTAGAAGCAGCATCTGGCTGATAGTGCTAACTAGTGATCCTTTCTGGCAAAGGAAAGACTGATGTTGACATTCTTTGAATGCCACTAGTTCCAGCCTTCTTCAGTCCCAAGGGTGGCCTCTTTAGGTCTATAAGTTGATAAAGAATATCAGAGCTGACTTGTCTTGGAGGCCACTTTAGAAATATACTTTAAGAAACTACATTTTTCTGTGGAAAATACTTTATTAAACTTCTACAAAAGAATAAAATAGTACCTTCATCCTAAGTTCCTTAACCAGTGAAACTCTAATTAACATGACAAGTTGCATAGCGCTGAAAAGAAAACATAAATATTTTCATTCATATAGCCATGTAACTCTTGCAAACAGGTTACAGAAATCATATATTGCTTACATAGGACTGGTTCACCCTACATCAAGGACAGTGTTCACTAGCAGTGGAGCAAATGTGTACATGCAAGTGTCAGGATTAAAGCAGAAATCAACCCTTTTAAATTATTTTTTTCATATTCTGTATAAATCATTTTGGTTAGCTTATGCAATCACTGGATATTATTTACTACAGTCAGCACTGGCCATTTGATTCTTTGCTCCAAACTTTCAAATCACATATACGATTCCTAGGTTATCTGATAAAACTTGAAATTTGCAAATTTTTTGAAAATCGCTTAAGTAATTTCGAGCATTTTGCAGAATCCTCAGGGATTACAGCCAATGCCAAATAACTAGCAAAATCCTTTTAATCTTTTACCAAAACCCAAGGGCAATATCTATATCCTAGAAATTCTAGAGAATGCCTGAATTTTATGTTTTCCTGTAACATAGATACATACACATAGATAATACACATTTAATCATCAAATAACATTGATGCCAATTATGTTTAATGTATCAAAATATATTCCTTGAACTCTTACTTCTAATTTCAACATAGGCAATCTTCTGGGGCTGTGGGAAGAAATAATGCCATCTATTATTACTATCATGTATGTATAACCACTACAGCAGATGTTGGTAACAACATTCAAGGGCCTAGAAGAAAAAAGTACTCTTCTGCCACTCTAGCTGTTTATCTGTAATAATAAATAAGTGGCATGCGATTTCTGCACTAAACTGTGGACAAATTATGCTCTACATTGGCTTTATAACCTCTCTTCTACTCCAGGAGCATGTCTTTTTGTGATTCTATAGTTCACTTGAAAATAATCGGCTTGAGGACATGGACTTTGCCTTTCTGGAATCTTTTGACACTCAACTGAAACTACAGCTCTGGGTGTTCTGTAGTTCAGTTAACCAATGCAACCTTTACATAACTGCTTTAATTTAGGGAAAGTTAGCTACTGACTTCCAAGTGAGTGTACTGAGACAAGGAGTGAGGGCTGCATTTATTGATCCATCTAGTTACCAGATGGAAATTGAAGATATTATTACTAATTTTTGAATATTAAGTCTTACCTTTGATACTTTGATGGAGAGGGTAGCAATTATAGTATAATGTGTTTATCTTCTTGATAATAGAAGTAATTTTGGCACTGAATATTTCTCTATCTCGAGGTGTGATGAATTTAACATACATATTACACATTATGCACTTCAAATGTTGAGTTTATTAGAATGCTTTTCATATTAAATAACTAATGTAAGGATTTGCATTCAATAAATATAAAACTAATTAATGGAGTTTGGGGTTTCTGGAAATTAAAAAGGTGCCCAATAAATTGAAACTAAAAAATGTTAATGATTATGAATCTTATACATAGTATAGTATTTTGTCTTTAGAAAGTTTTAATATGAACTTTTTAAAAATGATGTTTAAATATAAATTATTTAAAAGTATTTAAATTTTAATTCTCCAATGTTTAGAGTCTTTAGTTTTTTACTAAATGAGCCTGGATATTTGCTGTTTTTACCTTTCTTTTCAGAAATGTTCTCTGAATTACTGTTGTAATCAAATAGGGATTTGTTGTTGGCAAATTCCTTTTATAGTATGAGCTTCTTTCCAGTAAATGAAATACAAGTGGGAGAAAATTAAAGTAGTGTTGTCAGTTTGCTCAGGTACCAAATTAAAACTTAGTAAAAAAAAAAAATACTATTACAGCAGAAAACTGTGACTGTCCTAGGCTGTGTAATTTTTCTGGTGAATAGTATGTATGGTTATTATTATAAACAGAAACCCCTTGTTTAACACCAATACATTTAAAAAGTAAGAATATGGTCCTCTCTTTTATTGTTTAAATATGAACTAGGCAAATATAGTCTCAGGGGTGGATTTAAACTATAGGGTTTATTGTTTTTGTAGTTGTTTTTAAATACTGGACACACTAAGATTCATTTTGACCCAGTAAATATACTTTGGGTTTACACATATTTACTAATATCCCCATCTTCTTATGTTTGCACATATCACTCCAGCTTTAGACTGGGCAAAAAGAGCTGGTTTAGTTCTTACTTTTTCTAGTTTCTCAAATCAACAAAGGTTTTTATCCCCTTATTTCATCTCTAGAGGGGAGGAAAACAGAGATGATTAAGAAGCAAATGGAGATAAAAATATGAGTAAAGCAAAGGGTAGAGGTAGCGGATGCTTTTGAACCTTCTAAGTATATATGTGTAAGGAAAGAAAAAGACTTTCTGCTCAACCCTCAATAAAAACCATCTGACATATCTAACGTGGCACTCTCTTTTCCCTATATCTGTTTAAACCAGAGCTACCTAAATTCCTCCTCCACTCCAAGACAGATCCCAGTGGTACCACGAAGAGAGGATCATAGAAGAGAAAGTCATAATGAATCACATTTCTAATACATTCACTGCCAGGTTTTCTTCATACCTTTTTCCTTTTAAGCCTTGGGTTTGGAGTTGTGAGCAGATTTTCATAGTTGGTGGACAGATTTCATTTGTTTTGATAAGAAGCCTTCCCAACAAAGAATTCCCAAGGTATGCCACGAACAGCATCATGACTAATTAAAGTGGATGAAGTGATCAACTGAATATGTTTGTGTGTGTGTGTTTGTATGTGCGTGCATACACGTGTTTCCTCTCTTAAATAACTTTTGTACAGAACAAAACAAAAACTGCTGTAAACTTCCTATCAGTCTGAATGGATTCAGATTTCTTTTTAGAGTGGCTTTCTGAAACCATTTTTGTATAGTGATTTTTAACTAGCACATTCTACCCCATTCCCTGCCCACTTGCTGCTTTACTTTTTAAATGTCGAATGAATGTGAATCATTCTTTAGTTTTAAAAAAGCGTGTTCTTATAACAGGTTCAGAATATACCCATGAATATGAAGATGTTCTAGGGCTTATATACAATAATTCTAATCCTATCAACTTATCATGAAAGTATGTGAATGAAAATTTTAGAAACATGTTTTTCCTAGTATGTTGAGAGAAATCCTGTAGTGTGGTAAACAAAACAAACAAGCAAACAAACAAATGAAAAGCACTGCCTTGGAGAACAGGAGGCATTATCTAATGCTAAAAAGGATTTAAAGTGGTTAAATTTGAAGGCCTGGTTTCTGGTTCTGACTGTATGATTTTGAATAAATCATAATCTCTCTGTTCCTCAGTTTCTTTGCCTGTAAAATGAAAGCAAAACCTTTTTTTAGATTTTTCTTTTACTTAAAGATCATGTGCTTCTATTTTAAATAGCTGTGTGTGTGTGTGTGTGTATACACACATATATATACACACATACACAAACACACATATGTAATTCTGCTTGTATTTTCTACCTATATATCACAAATGAGTGGAGAGAAGTTTAGGTTGGTAATGATGGAAGAATAAAGGGAATTTAGCTGATCTGAGAGACCATACATACTTTAATTTTTTGGTTATTGTTATCCTCAGCTTAAATTGATATCACATTATATTACTGGGTCTATTTAATAATTCAGTGAATACAGTATACCAAAAATTGTCATTTGTCAGACAAAGTGACATAATTGCCCATGGGTGTTCTGATAAAAGGGCTGCTTTTAATTGAATGAAACACAACATTCCTCCCCACTGGCCACTAGATGGAGAGGTGGTCCATGACCATGGTCTGGCCCATGGTAAACAGCTCACTTCTGACTTTCTATTGGCAAAGCTGCACTATATGCGTTTGAACGTATCTATGAACACACATGGTATTTTGCAGAAACCATCAGAGAATGTGTTCTCTTCTATACCAGCATGATGTAATATTTATGAAATGCAAAATGATTTGTTCCTTGTTTGACCACTGTTAATGCTGGTAAGACCTAGGAGAAGGTTTTAGTTGTCACAGTAGGCCCTTTTGCCTTTTTCCAATTTGTCCATTTAGAAAGGGTCCTGAAATAAATGTCAGCACGACAGTGCCACCTTGTGTCCCTCTTGCTGTGAGAATAACTGATGCATGACACAGTGAAAAAGAAAGAACAGGACATTTGCAAATATTTGGCAAATTGTTTCAAGCTCTGATTTTGTAGTAGCTGCACGAAAATCTGTGTTTTAAAGTGTTTGGCAATTCTTACGACTCAAAGAGAAGTTAGGATGTGTTCACTTTACCCCTTCTCTCATCCCATTGTATATTAAAAATAGTTTAAAAATTCCAGTCACAAACAGGGATGAGTTCAATTTAGAATTAGGGGTGAAGAAGTCAGGGATTGTCAGATATTCATATAATTCTTACCACTTGTTAAGCCTTAGCCCAATTGTTTCAGACAGTGAGGTGATCCTTCCTGAACATTCTCAGTGTGACTTTTATATGCATAACTTGATAACATCACTTTTCACATTGTACTGCCACTCTTTGTAAGCATATCTTCCAGCTAAACCATGAGCTTCTCCAGGATAGTGTCTGTGTTTTATTCATCCTTCTGCCTCTAGAACTTTCTATAGCATTCAGCCCAGAGGCACTCAGATGTTTGAGGTCTGAATAAATGATTATATCTGGCTAGTTTATAACTTCTCGTTTTTAAAATTTATGTATGTATGTATGTATGTATGTATGTATGTATGTATGTATGTATTTATTATTTTATTGTTTATTATTATTATTTTTTGAATTTTAAATAATTTTACTGCTTTTTCTATTTGGAAAAATACCTTCTGATACCTCCTGTTTTCCAAACATTCCTTTATAAATTTACTTTCTCTCACATTAAAAATATCTGTTTCTCTTTTTGATAATGAAAACAGTGTGTTGCTTATTCACAGTGTATATTGTAGTTGACTTTGGGGTAAAGATAGTTAATCTCTAGTTCTACTTTTACAACAAATTTGTTCCGTTATCTTGAGTAAGATACTTAACTTTTCTAGGTTTGTTTCCCATGCATAAAATGAGCAGGCTGGGCTAGTTGATTTTAAGGTACTTTTTGTTCTGGATTTTTTAAAATAGGGATTAGACACCTGTTGGTGCTACTCTAGTTGTATATTTGGTTTAACAGTTTTTAAAGTACCATGATAGATGAAAATTAAATTGCTAGCTTTTGAAAGTACTATTTGATAGCTCATGTTTTAGAAGGGAAAACTGAGGCACTTTTCTTATAAAGGGGCTTCACTTATAAAGGACAGAACTGCAAATGGGCAGAGTAAATAGTATTATAACTGATGGATATTCCAATTTTTTGCTTAAATGTTTTTGTTAGATTTTGGTTAATTGAGCTCCACTTTCCTTCTATTCTTTAACCATAAAATAAATCAATTACAGTAAATTTAAATAGCAAGATGAACCCAAGCTTTGCTATAGGACTTGAGACTACCTGTGATTTAGAGACTCTTTTATGCTATTTTTAAAAATTTTATAAAAATGAGTTCTTAGTTTTAAATTTCAGAATTTTTGCATGGAATTTACATCTGGGGTTTTCAGTCCATAAATTACTTTAAACAGCAAAGTGTATGACTTTTAGCAAGTTGCTTAGGCTTGTTACGTACGCTTGGTTTTCTTATTTGCAGAAAGGTGATAATAAATGTTACCCTTCCTAACTACCTCGCAAGGTTATCCTGAGGATTAAATGACAATGTATAGAGAATTTCTTTATAAATACCAATTTAATAAATTTTTAAAACTGGTCTAATTAATGGATAATAGAAACCTAAGTCAAAGCACAAAGCAAAACACAAATTTAAAAAACCCTGAAATTCATGGCATTTCTTAGTTGGAGTGCTTCTCAGTGATTTATGCTCTCTGGAGATGACTTGATATGTTTGCCCAATTTCTAGATTTTGATTTGAAAATCTGTATACTACTACTACTACTACTACTACTACTACTACTACTACTACTACTACTACTACTACTACTACTACTAATCCTTATGAGCCTAAAATTAGTGTTTCCTTTAGATAAGCTTTTATGCATCATTCATAAGTTCATTTTTATTGAAGTATAGTTGATTTACAATATTACATTAGTTTCATGTGTACAACATATTGATTCAATATTTTTATAGCTTATACTCCATTTAAAGTTATTACAAAACAATGGCTATATTTCCCTGTGCTGTATAATATATCCATTCATACATTCATTTTTGACAGTGATGTTTCTTAAAATAGAAGGTAAAATTTTTAAATAACCAAATATGACCAAATTTATTTTTTGATATTGTAGTATTGGACTTTAGTCCAGTGGTTCTTAAACTTTAACGTACTTAAGAATTACCTAGGGTGTTTGTTACAATTCAGATTTCTGAGTTCCATCCCTAATAGGGTTTCATCCTGGCTGGTCCACACCTGTTAGAAAACACTAGTTTCTTTTGCTATTGCACGTAAAAATCAGGTAGGGGATTTTTAAATGTACAGGTTTCTAGGTTCTGCTCCCCGATATCCTAAATCAGAATCTTTAGACTGGTATTCAGGCATCTATATTTCACAAAATCTACTTCATAAATTCTAATATTGCAAGATTTGAGATCCATTGCTCTTCTAGGGTATATTGCTAAAATATATTTACTGTTGCTCCTGAATGCATGCTTATCATTCACATTATTCCTTCACTACAGACAATCTCATTTTACATAGACAGGCAAGTTGGTATTGCTATGTAAGAAAAGTTTAGGCTTGAAAAATAGCAATTACCACTCTGACCATAATAAGCCAAAATGAAGGAAAAGAGAAGTTACTGAGCATCTTTCACATAACTTGCTTAATTTAATCTTACAACTCTGTTGTATAGTCTGGTTTTCTGCCTAGGTTACAGGCAGAAATCCTGAAGCTGATAAATTAAATTGCCAAGTTCACAGAGCTGTTAAGTGTCAATGCCAGTATTCAATGCCTAAACTCTTTCTATTACATCATATTATTTTTTCCCTAATCCAATAAATCTATACCAGGTTCCCATTATGTTAAATGATAATGTTTAGCTTTGAGGGCCACAAAATGCTTTAGTGATATGGTATAATAATTATAGCTTACATCATTTAAAATAAATTGAATTTTTTTCCTATTCTTCCATTGAGAAATAATTTTTAGCTGGAGGTAGAATTCAAGATTTCTGAAAGGTAAGAAGATATCTAACTATGAATGATAATCATAATTATTGAGCTGTGAAAAACATTGTCTATGAGATCTTTTTTAGCCCCTGTGTCTTTGTTAAGAGGTATTTTCTAACCCACTTTGCAGGTAAGGAAAGCCAAATTTGGGAAGGGTAAGTGACTTACCCAAGATTGCAGATCTGGTAAGTGGCAGAACTGGGATTGAACTTTGGTTCAATTGAACTTCCACAGCACATTTAGTGCTCTTAACCACCAGTACATGCAATTTCTGACTCTGCTTTACAGTTAACCTGCAGAATCAGGCTGTTCCTCTGTTTGGTAAGCAGAAGCCAATAAATGCTAATTAAACTTTGCGGGACTTAAGTTCATTTCCTTTGTAGGGAACAAACCATTTTGCCACACTTAATCAGATTAGTAATATATTTTTTTAAGTCTTGTAAAGTTTGGTGTTAACTATGCATAATGCCTTAGAGAAGTCAGCTGAAGTGAATCACCTTTTGTTTATATTTTTATTTGAGAGTTGAAACCCTTTGATGGAACAGATCATTTGAATGAAAATTTCATTCTTACCTATTATGACATGCCATGAAGACAACAATTTCATGGCCTCCATAGCCATTGTTACTGGTCTTAAAATAATTGATTTTCATTTAAAATCCAATAAAAGTATTAATAGTATCAAGGTATCAGTGCTTCTTAAAATCCAAAATCCAAAAAGTTAATTTCTGAGCATTTGTGATTTTCTTATAAAAAAAAAGCCTCATGGTATAAAATGACAACCTGTGTATACAGTATAGTGTACAAACTAATACAACTTCTCATTTACCAGGTACATGAATTGCTACAAATGTTATGTTTATGAATTTTAATAATTTAATAATATTTTAAATGCAATAGGGTACTAACAGTTCTGAAGTTCTAAAATGTATCTTCTAGGTGTGAAAATAATCATAATTTTATAAATTTGGTATGCATGTATTTTGGACATATTATTTATGTCTCTGTAATTATGTGTTAAAACGTAGATTTTTTTTTTTTCAAAGACCCACAAAGTCACTAACCAGGGGATATAGTGTTGTATTTAGCAGACTTTCAAGTTTTTTGGAAAATTGGGTTTAATTTCAACTTTCTTTTCTAGGGGTGGTCTTTCCTAAATAGTGTTCTTTTAAATTCTATCAAGCAAATGAATGCTACCATGAAGAGAGAAGAGTGAAAATATGAAATGAAGACTTTTACCCTTACTCTTTTTTAGATACAGAAATTAAAACTTTTTTTTTTTTTTTTTAGAAAGTCCCATTTAGCAGCAGAGCATAAACTGGAAAATTTGGTCAGTGATTTACTTAAGCTCCACAGGGAAAACCCTGTAGGGTGTTTTTGAACATCCTAAATTTATTTTGATTTGAGACCAGCTTAAAGGGCATGTCTATCTTAAAACAGTTCTCCATTTTCCTGAGAAAAATTCCAGTGGAGCTAGTTGTGGGAGGTAGTATCCCAACAATGAACCTTTGGGGCCAAAGGAGTACTTTAACATAGCTTACTCCAACCCTTTCCTTAAACTGAACACTGTCTTGCCCAGTGGGCTTGTTTAACTTTGACTGCTAATTTTATTTCTCTGCAGAGGCAAAGGAGACAGGGAAGAGGAGGGAAAATAACTGATGGCATGTGGGTTAGGTTTTGGCTCAGGGAATACATTTTAGAAGAACCTAGCCAGTGTAGGGATAAAGAAAGCAGTTGGTGTCTGATATTTACCCCTTTTTTACAGAGTGAAAAATAGAACCCAATAGATGTTGAGTAACTTGCCTAAAGTTACACAGTAGTTTCTAGTGTGGAGGTTAATTTTGGAAACTAGGTTAACTTGTTGCTTCAATAAGGAAATTGGACAATCCAGTTTCTCTGATGATCAAGATATCTTTCTAGTATACTTGCTTCCTTTTCCTTCCCTTTTTTTGTTTCTTTGTGGTTTTGTTTTTGTTTTTGTTTTGCTACTTTTTTAAGATCTAAAAAAATGTCTGCCTATAATTTCAGGTTTAGAAGCTAGTTGAATAAATATATATTGATTATTAAGGCCATTTAAAACTAGCTGAGCTGTAAGAACAGTGTGCATTATGTTAAGTCTTCTGCCTCTATTTTACTGGAGTTTTGTAAGTAATAAACATGGAACCAGGAAAAAAAATATGGCTTTGAATAAATTGGGTCTGAGCTCACGGCATACCTCTAAACATGAAAAAATGTGATGGGCACTTAATAAAAGATAAGCCATTTTATTTGTTTGTTTGTTTTTAGATTTACTAAAAAAATTGAGCAGATAGTACAGAGTCCTCATAGTACTCTCCGCACAATGATTTCCCCTATTAATAACATCTTACATTGGCATGGTCCACTTGTTAACATTAATGAATGATATTGATGCATTATTATTAACTAAAGTTCATAATTTATTCAAATTTTCTTAGTATTTAAAAATTCAATTTATTTAAACAAAAAACAAAAACAAACAGTTCACCCATTGCTCGCTCCCTTCACCCGCCACCTCTAGCAACCACCAGTCTGTTCTTTGTATTTATGAGCTTAGATTTTTGAAATATGTATATATTCTTAAATTCCACATATAAGAGAGTACATATGGTATTTGTCTTTCTCTGGCTGACTTATTCCATTAGGATAATGCCTTCAAGGTCCATCCAAATAGCAAGATTTCATTCTTTTTTATGCCTGAATTACGTGTGTGTGTGTGTGTGTGTTTGTGTGTGTGTGTATACACACATATATATATAAAATTGTGTGTATATTTACTATGGGTTTGTTGTTTGTTTTATACACACACACACACACACACAATATATCACATCTTCGTTATCCATACATCCAATGGTAGACACTATGGTTGTTTCCATATCTTGGCTATTGCAAATAATGCTGCAGTGATCATGAGGATACATGTATCTTTTCAAATAAGTGTTTTTGTTTTCTTTGAAAAAATATCCATAAGTAGAATTTTTGAATCATATGGTAATTCTAGTTCTAGTTTCAATTTTTTGACAAACCTCTCCACTGATTTTTATAGTGGCTGTATCAATTTACATTCCCACCATGCAGAAGGTTTCCCTTTTCTCCACATCCTGGCCAACATTTGTTGTTTCTTGTCTTTTTGATAATAGTCTTTCTAACAGGTGTAAGGTGGTATCTCATTGTGGTTTTAATTTGCATTTGCCTGGTGATAAATGATGAAGAGCATTTTTTTTTAATGTATGTAGTGATCAGATGTCTGTCTTCTTTGGAAAAATATCTATTTGGATCTTCTGTCCATTTTTAAATGATTTTTTTTTTTGCTGTTGAGTTATGTGTTCTTTATAGATTTTAGATATTAGCCTTTTAGCTGATATATGGTTTGCAAATATTTTCTCCCATTTAGTAAGTTGCCTTTTCATTTTGTTGATGATTTTCTTTGCTGTGCAGACTTTTAGTTTTGTATAATCCCACTTGTTTATTTTTACTTTCAGTGCAGATTTAAAAAAATTATTGTCAAGACCTATGTTGAGGAACTTACCACGTATATTTTCTTCTAAGAGTTTAGTTTCAGGTTTTACATTCAAGTCGTCATCCCATTTTGAGTTAATTTTTGTGTGTGGTATAAGGTAGCAGTCCAGTTTCATTTTTTAAAATGTGGTTGTTCAGTTTTCCCAATACCATTGTTGAAGAGACTGTCTTTCTCCATTGTATTTTCTTGGCTCCTTTATTCTAAATTAATTGACCTGTACGAATGGATTTATTTTCTAGGTTCTCTATTCTGTTGCATTGATCTGTGTGTCTTTTTAAAATGCCAGTGTACTGTTTTAGTTGCTATAACTTTGTAATACAGTTTGAAATCAGGGAGCATGATGCTTCCAGCTTTGTTCTTCTTTCTCAAGATTGTGTTGGCTAGTCGAGGTCTTTTATGGTCCAGAAATGTAGGGTTCTTTTTCCTGTTTCTGTGAAATATACCAATGGAATTTTGTTAGGGATTGCACTGAATCTATGTATTGCTTTGGGTAGTATGGGCATTTAAACAGTATTAATTCTTCCAACCCATGAACATGAAATATCATTTTATTTATTTGTGCCTTCTTCAGTTTCTTTTATTAATGCCCTGTATTTTTCTATTTATAGGTCTTTCACCTCCTTAGTCAAATGTATTCTGAGGTATTTTATTCTTTTTGGTGTAATTGTAAATGGAAGTGTTTTCTTAATTTCTTTCTGACAATTCATCGTTAGAATATGTAGTCACACAACAGATTTTGTGTATTGATTTTGTAACCTGCAACTTTACTTAATTTGTTTATTAGTTCTAAGTTTTTTGAAGGAGTATTTAGGATTTTCTACGTATGTCATTTGCAAATAGTAACCATTTTCCTTCTTCCTTTCCAATTTGTATACCCTTTCTTTTCTTTTCTTTCTTTTTTTTTTTTGCCTAATTGCTCTGAATAGGACTTCTAGTACTATATTGAATAAAAGTTATTAGAGTAGACATCCTTGTTTTTGTTCCTGATCTTAAAGGAAAAGTTTTCAGCTTTTCACCATTGAATATGATGCTAGCTGTGGGCCTGTCATATATGATCTTCATTATGTTGAGGTACATTCCTTTCATACCTCCTTTGTTGAGAGTTTTTATCATAAAAGGGTGTTTGATTTTGTCAAATGCTTTTTCTATATCTATTGAGATGATCATATGATTTTTTATTTTTCATTTTGTTAATAGCAGCACACTGACTGATTTGTGGATGTTGAACCATCCTTGTATCTCTGACATAAATCCCACTTGGTCATTGTGTATGATCCTTTTCACGTATTGTTGAATTCACTTTGCTAATGAGGATTTTGGGATCTATGTTCTTAGGGATCTTGGCCTATAATTTTCTTTTCTTGTGGCATCCTTTTCTGGTTTTTGTATCAGGGTAATGCTGGCCTCATGAAATGAATTTGGAAGAGTTTCTTCCTCTTCTATTTTTTGGAAGACTTTGAGATAAATTGGTATTCTTTGAATTTGGAAGAATTTACCAGTATAACCATTTGGTTCTGGACTTTTGTTTGTTGGGAGGTTTTTGATTACTAATTCAATCTCCTTAGCTGTAATCAGTCTGTTCATATTTTCTATTTCATTATAATTCAGTCTTGGTAGGTTGTATGCTTCTAGGAATGTATCTATTGTTCTGGGTTGTTCAATTTGTTAGCATATAATTGTTCATAGTAGTCTCTCCTAATCTTTTGTATTTTTTGTGGTGCAATTATAATAGCTACTCTTTAATTTCTGATTTTATTTACTCGAGTCCTCTTCCCTCTTTTCTTGGTCTGTCTAAAGGCCTGTCAATTTTGTTTATCTTTTCAAAGAAACAGCTCTTAATTTCATTGATCTCTTCCATTGTCTTTTTAGTCTCTAGTTCATTTATTTTTGTTCTAATCTTTGTTGTTTTCTTCCTTCTACTAACTTTGGGCTTTGTTCTTCATTGCTTAGCCTCATGGTAACCACAAAACAAAAGCTGATAGTAAATACACATACACAAAAAGAGAAAGGAATGTAAGATTCCTACTAAAGAAAGACCATTTTTTAGAAGTCCTAATTACGATTAATCATAGGATTTTGAAATGAACATATACCAAGTTTTGATGCTGCCTCTCCTAAATTGATGTCAGTATATGGATTTAGGGTGGAAAAGAGCACCATGATAGAAATATAAATCAAAACTTCAGTCTTCCATAAAGGATTTATAACTGCCCCAATATCCCCTTTATTTAGACTCCGTGGGAAAATTGCTGCTTGGCCCTAGTATCACTCTGTTGAAGTTGTCAGTATGTATTCAATCAGTTTCTCACTGATGTAATAAATATTTGCTTTAAAAAACAAGCAAAACATTTTTGATATGGAGATTGAGTGTTACCATTTACCTCTTAATGTTATTAGTATGATTCTAGGTGTCAAGCAAACTCAACTAGAATATGAGTTTTATTTGGTTACCAGCAACTAACTAAAGAAATATGCCTCAGAACTTAGAAACAATGCCATTATATCAGACGTGGCACTAACAGGCCTTACTGCACTAACAGATCCTCTAAATTTTTATTGAGAAATATTTAAGAGTTATTCTGAGCTCCAAAGCCCCAATGAAAGTCAGGTATATGTCCTTACATTGACATATCTGCAGACTTAGTTTCTTTTCTAAGAATTGTAGTTTGAATTAATTGAGGTCAGAAGCAGCTACAAATCTGATTCACCAAATGGGTCCCATCTACTTGCAAATAGCAGCTCATTTCCTTTTAGGGTCTGATGAGATTGTTGTTTTTTATGTCTTAGCAATAGAGTCATTGGCAGCAGCACACATGGGCTAATTGTTAGAATATAAGGCTTTGCTAGAAATGGAACATAGGCTTCTGGTAATACTCTTAAATTCACACCAATTGGCAGGAAATTAAATATGGTTCTTGAAGAAATATATGACAGAAGGCTTAAACCAGAAGTGGTTCAAAAAATAAAACTCTTCACAAGCATTTAGTTATTTTCTACCCCAAAAAAGTAGTTTTCCTTTTATCTATATCTTTACTAAGTCTTTTAGATGAAAGGGGAAAGTGACAGTCACAGAATGGCAGTGACCTAAAAATGTAAAATTATAGTCAGTGGAGTTGGGTGATCTTGAGGACAAATATAAGCCAGGATATTTATCAGTGAGCTAAAAGGGGAAATGCTGTTTTCAGCATATTGTAAATAAAATGCTTAATTAAAATTCCCTAAAAAAGTAACACTTGTTCCTAAGAAATTACTTTGCTTCTGAAGAAACTAAGACTGAAAGAAAAAAGAAAAAAAAGAAAAAAGAAAGAAGGAAGAAACTGGTAGTTATAAATTTTTTCTTACATTATGTATTTTTAAAAAGTGTTTTTGTATTAATTCCTAAATCTGAGTGGGAGGGATTAGATTAACTGGCATTTAAGTATTCAGTTCTAGGTTTTTAGGCATCTTTCTGAACCAGGATGGGAAGACCATAGAAAAAAGTCCCAGTGTGGAAATTATATTTCATGTGGTGAAACAAAAACTCCAGAAGTTTCCTGTTACATTAAGGTGAAAGTGGTTACCAAAGAAACAAAAGTTTCTCATCACTCTGCCTAAGGCAAATGTGGCGTATTAAGCTTAAAGTGAATTCTTCTCTCCTGAATATACACAACTCTTATTAATGTCTTGGAAATTATGCACATATAGGAAAAGAGGAATAAGATTTTTCTGGATACATTTGAATAGGCATCCATTAGGGTATAGGGTCTATCTAATATCTATGGATACTTTACTGCTGAACTGGCCAAAAGTCAGTTTTTGCTATTTACTTTTTACTTGGGTTTGACTTGAGAATGAATGACTTATTTTCATCTTAAAAGAGGCCTTTCTTTTGTGAGTTAGGTTCCCTGGTGGCCTGAAAGAGTTAATGCAGTTTCCAAGAGTGTCCAACTTACTTCCAGGGAGTAGTGCTTGCATGTGAGAGTCTGGCTCCAGAATATTTGTTCACATCCCAAAACCAATTTGGCACAACTTAAAATGTCTGCTAGGGAGAGGATTCAGAGTGTAGTTAGGCCACGCAATTAGTGCTTTATTTCATGAGTACCAAATCCACCCAATAGTGTTTTGTTTTAAAGAAGAGCTTGAAATTCACAATAACGGGTTTCATTTATCAGAGCCATATGGGACTCACCATCTTTGGATATATTTGTAAGGCTTTCACAAAGAAGACTCCTTAGGCATCTCAGATTTCACGGATTGGAGGGCAATCTGGATGAATATCTTTTTTGGAAATGATGAACTATCTTTTCATATGTAGTCTCCAATTTCAGTAATCCTTGAGAAGCTCAAAAATAAGGAAAGAGTTAAGTAAACTTCAGCTTATTAGCTTTTATTGGAAAACAAAGATCATTATTCTTAGATCTGGTTCATATGCCAAGTGTACTTTTGATGTTGAAATTTGGCCACCTAATCCTTGCAGTTTGTGATGTAGCATTTTTAAGAGGGAAAGTGGGTTCTAAGTCTCAACCTATTTTTGCACTTTTTGCTAGTTCTGTCATGGTCATATGTCAATGGATCATCGGGAAGCTATCTGCAACATAGCTGACTGATAATAGAACATTGTGGTTCTTTTGATGTTTACCCAAGATTATTTCTTTGCTGCTTCCTCCTTTCCCATACTTCTCTGATCATTAGGGGTCTATCTTAAAGTAATGTATTCTTGAAAATGTCAAAATAAATTGATTTTTTGGATAAATCTCGTATTTTCCCACTGACTTATAAACTTAGAAGTTTAAACATAAAATCAGATTGATCTTCATTTGTCAGTGGTTGCTAATACTTTAGTTTTTGGTTCCCAGATTCTGCTAAGTATTAATGACCTAATAAACAAACATTTAAGTGTTTACTAATTAAAAACTAGTATATTTTTAAAGCATTGAGTGCTGTTGTGTTATGACAGGCAACCACTATTTTTTTAGGTTTCCAAATTTTTGTTTTCTCACTTCCATAGGCTTTCTTGTAAAAGGCACATTTAATTTTGTTTGATAAATCTGGTAAATCAGAATACTTGCAAGTCATACATAGAACATTAACAATTGCTACTGAGCTATACAAATTCTATATAAACTTCATAAGGATGGTAATTTCAGTTTTATTTTAAATTGTTATGGTAAGTTGGCAATTACTTGAAATAACTCTTGCTCATCTTTAAATACCATTTTTATTGTATTTGGCCTTATTTTATTATGCTCTAGTTTATTTTTTTAAAAAAAACTTAATACTTTATTTGTTAATTATATTTATATTAGCATGTTTTACGTTTCTCAGAGAATGTCCACTAAATTTTGTTCAGTTATGAGCATGTTGTATAACATTGAATTAAAATAAAATTCAGTATATTTTTTGCTTCCATTTAAATTTTATGTTGATACTAATGTCATATATTTTAAATATTATTTCATAAAGATTCAGAAATATACTCCCTACCATTTCTTCTCTGATATGTATTATATGCTACAGAGAGAGCACTTAGACCTTTGTTATATAGCACACCTGTAGAGTGCACACTTGTATTGCTACATGTCATTGACCCCCATGCTATATAGGCTGATAAGGCTGCTGGACAGAATGTTGAACATTGGAACTGTGGAATGAGCTATACTTGCTTAAATCATCTTATGCATTAATTGTACTGGATGGTTGACTGTCTTGTATTCTTTCTGTATTTCATTCTTTGTCAAATGTTCTAAAATTATTTAATGAATATAATCTTAGAATTACATTATTTCCTTTTCCTACAGACATAGGTATTGTGACTCAAAGATGCTGTTTTTCTCCCTGAAAAAATCATTATGGAATGAAACATGAATAATTTTGGCCATTGCGTAGTATTTTCCATAGGAATTTTGAAGTGTTTTCTTTGGGAAAATGATACAGTGTTGAGGTAGTGATCCATGGCAACAAAGAAATTAAAGATGGCAGAAAGACTCAGGATAGAATGTATTCATCAAGATACAATGGTATTTCATAGTCTTTGGATTTGGCATAAACTGTAGGCTGTGAAGAAAAGATAGATACATAGATCAAACAAAAAATGTGGGTGTAACAATCAGTGGTTAATTCTTTATAAATATTTCTATGAAGGATGGATGATAGGGGAAAGGACATGATTTAATGGAGTGTGTGTGTGAATGGTAGAACACTTGGATACTGAGAGAAGGAGAGTGTGAAAAGAGAGAGAAGGATTATATGTAGTTTTGTGACCATAACTGCCTAGTTTTCTACACTTACCTAGAGTTTCTGTTGTAAGGGATGAGTGCCTCCTATATATAATATTCTTGGTATAAATAAAATCCATAAATCATTTGGGTTGAGTAAAAATTTTATTGCTTCTGAGGATAGATCTTTGGATTTTGAGGTGTGGTGTGCTAATATTTTTACCTTATACTCAGTGTAAATATTATATTATTTGTGTTTAAATTATGATATGAATATGATTATGTGAAGCAGATGTGTGTGTATATGTGTTCGTGTGTGCATGTGTACACATGTAAAAAAGGACACTTTCATTTCTGTCTCTTTGTTTATCTGTCTCTTCTATTTCTCCTGTGTCTGCTGCTTTTTGCTTGCCAGTTTTTCTTTGTCTATCATTTTTATCATTGAACCCATCTGTGTAGAAAATAGAATGCTTGGTTTTAAATTTTTTAATGATTTTTTATTTTTTGTTATTGTGTTTTCTCAACTTGTTTTCACCTCAAGAATTAAGGCTCAAGTATAAGGCATTTTAGTTCTCACATTCAAGAGGTGTTTCTGCTTTTTTTCTCGTCCGTTTGTTCATATGTTTACTGGTCTCTGATAGGCTGTGCAGTGAGACGGCAGTTTACTATCTGTGTGTGTGTGAAATTAGCTAATTGGTGTTAGCAGAAATATTTTCACATGTTTTATAAGCAAAGTACAGCAAGGTATATAAATGTAGATATGATCCAGACACGCGCACACTCACGACTGTCACTGCTCATGCATAGGCGCTCAGAAGTAATTAATGTTAATAAGATTTTAATGTGCTTGTGAGATCATAATGAGGAGAAATGAATGCTCTGATTAGGAAAAGGTAACTGTGTGTGTGTTTTGGCTTAGAACAAGATTTCAATTTTTATAAACCGCAATTTTAGAACTTGTTTGTGATTGCATCAATTGGTTTTTATTTTCAAATTAGAGGTCTGTTTAGCCATTTGAATGATTAACCAAATAAATGGGTAAAACCCTGATCATAAGGAATAGTGCAGGTTTTCATTTGCAAGGCAATGTTAGTGTACAGCAAGGCTGTGATCATGTCTTTTGCCAACTACCATTTTTATGTTGTTTTTTAAAAAGCTTTCTTAGAAATCTACTTGTGGAGATAGTTCTCATCTTTATAAATGTAGATGGTATCTATATGTTCTGGAGACACCAATCAGACACTGTAATTACTGTGTCTGAGATCCATTCCTTTCAGTCACACAGTAATGATGTGTTCAGTGTCTAAAGAATCTATATCATGCTTCTTGAAATGTTTATTGGGGAAAATGTAAAACAACCAAGATTTTTCTTCCTAAACATAATTCTTTACAAATTTTAGAGGCTTGACATCCTTTATGGGTGAAGTAAAATATCTCAAAGTAAGCAAAGATGCTGTCTCATCATGGACTAAAATGCTATGCAGTCAACAGCTACACTATATGACTGGCTTGAATCCAGCTAGACACCAGGGGTCCTTCTCCACAACAAATTTTTTGAAAATATTGTTTACAGGGCTTTGGCATACATTTGCATTATTATTATTTTTAATTATAGGATAAATCTAAATATCTATTAAGGGCCCTTGCCCTGTAGCATGTAGAAATTGCTTATGTATTTTTTTAATTTAAATGGTAGATTAAGATATTCAAGGATTGTAATCCCTTTTAAAAGTAAGTATAATACTGAAATGGAATAAATATAATATGAATTGGGATATGGGGTAGTATAGTTTATTTCCAACTAAATTCTATAGATGTGGTTTAGATTCTCCTAGGTTTTGGTTATATGACTACAATCTTTCTGCTGGGGTTTAAAAATGATGATGAAGAAAGAAAAGGTATTAGAGTTATTTCTACTGAACTATTCTGCAATTTCTGTGATTCCCAGAGGTGTGCTGGATTTTGGTTTTCACAGAGTCCATGAGAATGATAATTACCTGACCAGAGAGGCATTTGCCTTTACTATTGTTTAGTTGACTTTGTTGGGTCTTATGTCAGTATAGTAAATTTTCCTATGCAATTATACATACTATGTTGGTCTGTCTGTTCATATATACTATTATTGCATTATGTTAATTATAGAAGTTGTAGAGCATATTTTAATATCTGAAGTGTTAGCTTCCCACTGCATCCCCACCATTGCTCTTCTTTTTCAGGGTTTTTGTAACTTTTCTTGCTTATTTGTTATTCCAAATGAGCTTTATAATCAACTAGCAGACTTCAAGGGAAAAAAAAACTGACGTTGTTTTATTGGAATTATGATAAATTCATAAATTGACATAGGGACAATTAATATCTTTATGAAATTGAGTCTTCTTATCCAAGGTCTTACTTTATGCCTCCATTTGTTAAATAACTTTTTTTTTCAGTTCTTTTTTTATTGAAGTATAGTCAGTTTACAGAGTGTCAATTTCTGGTGTACAGCATAATGTTTCAGTCAAATGTACACATACATATACTTATTTTCATATTCTTTTTCATTATAGGTTACTACAAGATATTGAATATAGTTCCCTGTGCTATACAGAAGAAGCTTGTTGTGTATCTATTTTACATATAGTAGTTAGTATCTGCAAATCTCAAATTCCTAATTTATCCCTTCCCACCCTCTTCCCCCCCCCCCGGTAACTGGTAATCATAAGTTGTTAAATAACTTTTGTGTCTTTCAAAAGTGTTGTACAGTTTTTCCTACAGAGGTTCTAAACATTTGCTACTAAGGTTACTCCTCAGTACTCTATTCATTTGTTTATTTAATTGCTTATTTACTTTTTTTTTACATACTCACTATCCCAAACTTACTATCTTATTCTTTTCCATAATATTTTCTGACTTTTTTTTGTTTCTGTATGGGAAGGCTATTTATTTTGTATGTTAATTTTGCAAACTCCCACTTCACAAAATTCTCTTACTGTTTGTGGTAACGTGAGGTGGGTTTGAGCTCCCATTCTATTCTTGAGCTCCCATCTGTGAGACCGTGGACAAATTATTCTGAGCCACTTTACTTTCCTATGAAGTTCAAATAAGAAAACCAAACTCCCAGAGTGGTGGAGACTAAATGAATATAGTAAAGCACCTAATATTTTGCCCAGCATGTAGTAGGGACTCAGTTACTGATATCCATTAATAATGTAATGTATTGTGGTATGACATGATGTAATATTATCACTATTTTTCTTCTGTGTGTGTGTGTGTGTGTGCACGTATTTTTTTCCTTTCAGTTTTACTGAGATACACTTAAGTAGTAGTAGTATTCTTAAAGTATGGCTAATATGCTATTGAATTACTGAAGGTTTATTGTATCAGAGTTTTTATTACAAGAATGGAGAGAATTAAAGAAATGGAAAAAACTTAAATTTCCTGATAAACCTTTGTGATTTAAGACACTAGGGGCTGAAGATTTAATTATGAACTTAGCATATTTTGTAGCTGTGCACATATGTTTTCATTATTTCTGTTTTAGTTGTGATTACTGCATGCAAAACTCCTTAACTCTAGAGAGTAAGTGGAGGGAACTTCTTGATCATCTAGAGTGATTATTCAAAGCAATTCACGGAGTGCAGTGATTCTAGCCCTTGTTAACAATATAAGAGGATGTGAGCATCTAATTTAAAGTCCTGTAACCATTATTTTCTGCTTTAAGAATCTGGCAACTTTACTACATTTTCTTAGTAAACAATGTACTAACTTGCAAATAAGCTTGTGTAGAGTAGATATTGAGCATATATGAACTCATGATGGTATTGACATAAGCAGAATGATAGTGGTTTCTAACCCATAACACTTGTGATTAAGTTGATGAAAAAACAATAAATGATAAAAAAAATATAGTCCCATGATTTTTAAGCTTCTGCTGTAATTCAATAAAATGGTTATGAACTTTGCAAATACACTCTTTTAAGGCATCTGACACTGTTGTTAAAAATTGAGATTACCCTCATTTCAGGACTCATCTTATTCCTACCTCATGAGTGTTGTGAGGGTTAAGTGAGATAATGCACTGGCATTATAATGCCATTAATAATAATGATAATGCAGGTGCCTGGCTGATGGTAAGTGTTTGAACATAGTAGTTTATTTTATTGCTATTATTTTGTTACTACCTTTGCCGTTGTCTACTCCCACAGAGTATATATAGAATATGTATATATATAGTCTTACTAGTAATGTTCTATTATATAAATAAATATATTCTTATATGTATATTATAAATATATATATTCTTACTAGTAGTATTCTATGCTTAGGACAAATGTGTGAAATGTATCTCATAATGGTCATAAAAATAAATATAAAATAATACAGCTATAATTCACCAATATTGAACTTAGTAAGGGTGAAGTAAGACTCCATCACTGGAGCATGTGAAAGCTTTAGTTGCTCATGGATGAAATTTCTGAGGAGCTGCAAGGTTGAAGAATACTTTCTCTCAAAGAATTATAGGTACATTTTGTCCACAGTTTAGAGATTCCCAGAGTTCTGGTTTAGCACTCAGTGTCATTACTCCCCCACAGCCTCATAGTGCTCCTTTGTCCATCCATTCATATGGAAAACAACATAGAGTATCTATTAGGTATAAAATGTGGTTCTAGGGTGTTAGATATACAAATAGCAAGATTACTTAGATGAACTGTCTCTGTTCAAGAAGTCTAGTAGGCTATTCAAACAGGAAACAATTAGGTTATATGCAAGGACTTTGGAATCAGATTATTCAGTTTGAATTTCTGCTCTGAAATTTACTAGTTGTGTAACTTTAGGTGAGTTATTTACCTATCTGTGTTTCCGTTTTCTTACCTACAAGATGAGGCTGAAAATAGTACCTACTATATAGGATTGTCCTGAGAATTAAATGATTCGGCTCATGTGCAGCATTTAGAGCAATAACATAATAAGCTCTTAATAAATGTTGGTTAACATTAATGTAATTATTAGATAAAGCAAAATAAAATTAGTGCCACAAAACAATAAAAACAAAGTAATACAGTATTATAGAGCATGATAATACTGATTTTTACTGTGGGTGGGGGCAATGGAATTAGGGGAGTTTTCTAGGATGAAGTAATGTTTAAACTGAAACCTTGATACATAATTTCTACAGGGCTAGGGAAAAATGAAGGGGTAGGGCTGAACTAATTTCTAGGCTGAGTGAATAGTCTTAGCAATGCTTTAAAGGTGGTAGAGAAGTAAAAGGAAAAACTTCTTGGACTTTGCAGTCAGAAAAACTCTTAGCTGAAGCCCAGATCTACTCCTTATTAGCCTTGTGGTCCAAGGCAAGGCAGGCTCTATTTCGTTTCTTCCTCCCTCACATGGGGTCTGGTAACTCTCTCTAGGCAGTTAGCTATAGCAGTTGTGGGGCTGATATTGTCATGGGCTTCCTGTTTTCCAATGTCTGTAAACCATTATTTTGTCTAGTTTTTAGTTGTTTAAGGCAGGAGGCTAAGTCCTGTTTCTGTTACTCCATCATTTATAGAAGCAGAGGGCCAACGTATTACTTTCACTTTTCTACTCACTGAGTTTGAAACTTATCTAATTCTGTTAGCACCCTGTTGTTAGTTACCGTTTTTGTACTCACTGCACTGTTTTACAATTTTTAGTTTACTGCCTCTTCACTGTACTGGCTTCTTTGAGAATAGGGACCATGTCTGGTTCGTCTTTATCTCCACTACCAACCCACTACTATGGAGTCCGGAACATAGCAGGCAGTTACTGGATATCTTTTACATTCAATTTAATTACTGCAAATTGTAGTTTAGTTCCATACTGTGAAAGACTTTGAATGGTTTATTCAGTAAACCACCCAGGATTTTTGAGGAGATGAAGGAAATTCCTTGAGGCTTTTTTTTTTTTTAAGAAGATAACTCTAGAAACATAAAGATGGATGGCAGAGGTTAGAGGATGAAATTGCCTAGATTTCTTAGGATTCTAGACAATAATAATGGGAGGAAAAATAGCGTTAACAGGATCTGGTGGTTGTTTGGATGGGTGCTGGTAAAAGGGATGGTGAGAAAAATGATGACTCAGGTTTTCAAAATTAGTTCCTTTAGAATGAAATACTAGGTTCTTTTGTCTTCTTTGGCACCCCAGTGAAGGATTTTAGTATAAAAATTCACAATGTAAAGAAGTAATTAATGGTAGGAATTTATCTAAATAGCTTTAGTTTGTTACTAGAATAAAACTTGAATTTAAAATATTTTATAATTTTTAAGGGAAAATGAATTGTGGGTTTTATATTATTACTTAAGGATAACTCTCTATTGTCCTACAAATATCACTGTCTCTCTTTACATACATTTTTCCTCACTATAATCCCTCTTCTTTGGACACTATATCTACATATGTATGTATGTCAATTTCCCTGTTAATGTTTAGGTTTTTCTGAAGGGCTGCTTCTTTTAGTCTTTAGAATATGTTGGTAATGGACTCAGGGCTAAAAGTTCATTTTATCCAGTTGGGTGGGATAGTGCCTGTAGAAGGACCTAGAGTGAGAATTATTTTTCTCAGCTACATTTCAACTTTGTTTTTGTAGTATCAATTTTCATCCAAATTGACTTCTCTTTTTAAGAGAAGCTAGAAGAGTGCTGTGTAGAAGCCATGGTAGAAGTGGGGAAATGAGAAACATTCAAACAATTATGGAAAACCTCTAATGTCAAACATTTATGTGTAAAATACAATAGTAGCAATTTGAAAAGTTAAAACACTTGTAGCAAGAACTCATTTACAGTGGTCTTAAGGACATTAATTAGAACTAATGGATTGAATATGTGGAAAGGAAATTTTTCTCCCAGTGATTTCTGTCCACTCAGTCCTCCAAGGAAGTAATACTTCTTGTAATGTGTGATCTAACCTGAGAAGAATGACACAGTGTTTGAATCAACAATAACATCCTGACAAGGTAGGGGAATATTTTTGATACTTCATTCCATTTCTCATTTTAGTTTCTTATGTACACTATTGTTACTGCTGTTATAGAGAATGATACAGACAATGACTAGCATTTATTGAATTACCCTTTTTGCTGGTAACTGAACTAGAAGGTAAATATTATCTTATTCTTCACAACAGCCTCACAAGACAGATATTTATATTTTATCAATGAAAATTCTAAGGCTAAATTATATTAAGTAACTTCCATAAAGCTACACATCTAGTTATGGCTGAGTTATTTGGAATCAGTGGTATAATAAGTAAAAATAGATTGCTAAGTCTAATGTGTGTACTGTTATGTGCAATGAAAGGAGTTTCTCACTTTCCTCCTGTAAACAGAGGAAGGCGAGCTTTTTGGAACAGGAGTGGAAAACGGCTAAGGAGGGCAGGCAATTATTTGTGTTTCTGACTGGAGTCAGTTTATCAGGGAAGGCCAGTGCCTCACTGCGTCATGTTTCCCCAAAGCTCTAGGTGCTGCTTTTGGCACTACTTCAGAGAGTGATGTCCAGGGCCACTGAAAAACTGCATTATGCCTTGCTGAGGCCAGTTGAGGGGCCAGGAGCAATGGTGACTGCAGGGGAAGTTCTTATAACTTTTAACTCTATTTGGAACACCTTTTGTGGGCAGACTTAGTGCAGCTATTGAAGACTGTTAGAGCCCATGGGACCCAATGCCATGTAATGAGGGTCACATCAGTTTCACCACTGATCTGACCTCAGAGTCTGCTAACCAGTGTGTTATTTTGTATAACAAGCATATTATTCAGTGTACTTGCATCAATTGCAGAAAAACCCAACACCTATCCCTGTATACAGTTTTAAACTCCAAAGTGACTTTGAGCTCCAGTCCAGAGAAAGAAACTACTTGTTACATAATATGATCTCTTACTATAAATGAGGAACTCCCAAATGTATAATCAATTAGAAATTGTCTGTTTCTTTTCAAGGCAAAAATATTCACATCTGGGTGAGTTGCAGCGATTAAAACAAACAAACCAACCCTTATTCTTCCAAGTTCCACTGTAAAGAAGTCTAGTTATTTGCCTTAGTTTCAAAAGAATAATTCCTAAAGTGTTTCAAATGTCCGACTGGCTATTCTCTTTGGAAGCTTCTTTCTCATCCTCATGGTACATCCCTTTGGCATGCATGACCAGCTGCAAGCTAAACCCAGTGGAATAAGAATTCTTTCATCCCTTTGTGTGATGTGTTTCATTTTCAGAGTTTGGATGATCCTCTTCGGCAGCAGCAGCAGGCATTGTTAGTTTCAATAGGCGGCCTGGATGCACAAGAACAGTCATCATAGAGACAGGCTCTCAGGGCCCGTCCCTTCGTGCCATAGTGCTGTGTTAGATCACTTTCCCCTGCTGGATTAATGGCCAGAGAAAAAGAGAAACAAACTTTCCCCAAGCAATCCAATTAAAGTACTTGAACTTTACTGAGGTCCATCCTATTGTTTTTTTTAACTTCCTAACCTGTGGTTAATTAACTACTCTGACCAGTAGAAAGGAATAGGATAAATAAGAGAATTATCTCAAATTTGCGATTTTCTTTAGTTTGAAAAGGCATCAGCATTTTGTTATATAAGATGAAATAATAATCTGTGTTTGGTATAGTTGAACTTTTTTGAGGGGTTGAACTTTCTATCTTTCCTGTAATATTTTCACCAAAGTCACTGCCAGAACTTATTGTATGAAACTGCTCAGCCTTTACAAATTTATCTCTGTTCACAGTCTACGGTTCAGCATTAGCTCATTCTGAGCACTGTGGCTTCCTTGAATCTCCAATTGATCCCACTCCCATGACTGTGATATTCTTTTCCAGGTTAATCAAGGATGCTCTATTTCTGCTCTGTCATCCATGCCACTGTTAGTAGGAAAGTAATTTAGGCTTTTGGCTCTCAGCCTCATCATTTGTGAATTGACCTCCCCTGACTCTGAAGTTCTATGTTCAAAATACGAGCTAGGATTTCCAATAACACTAACTTATATGTGTATGATGACCAATAGTTTGCAGAGTGTGTTCATATATTTTATTTTATATAATTCTGACCATAATTTTGTGAGAGGGAGAGAACAAGTTATTATTGTCTCCTTTTTTAGATACAGAGACTGCAGCTCAGGGAGGTGAAGTGCCGTATCCCACATTAATAAATAGTAACTAATTGATCCTGAACTTTAAATTCAGGGTTTTACCCACATAAAATGATGGTTTCCTCTGGTAGGAGGTTTCTTTCTTAAAGTCTGAGTTTCTTCATTTATTAATTATACATATAAATGTATGTGAGTATGTATGTTCATGCTTTGGGAAAGGGCTTTGTTATACTTAATTGAGTTTGGGATGGAATTTTATGACTTTAGTTTTTATCAGTGAAGGAGTCTCCTAGGATTTCAATTTAAGAAAGATAAGAAGGAATGCATTACATTTCTACTGTAGAATGTTGGTGTTATTGTAAACCCTTCTATCAAATTTGATTGTATTTTTCAACTTAAAGCCATTCTGCTAGAAACCTAATATAGTTATTAAGTAGTATTCTTTGTAATTAGGGAAGACATGAATATAGTAGAAGCCCTCTTTGCCACTCCCTGCTTCAGGCCAATGAGAAACTGAAATATCGTTTCTGTTTATCTGTTTACCTGCTGATTTGCTTACCTAGAGTCATTTGTGTTTGTTTTCAAATTTGTTTATGCCCGTTGAAGGTGCAAATGTAATTTAACTATGCAAACTGGTGAAATATGAGTAAAAAAAGTATAAATGGTTGTTTCTTTTATGAAATTTAAGTTGACTGCTTTGGAAAGACTTTTTAAGGGTGAATCACTTAAAAAGGAGCGCTTAAATAGGTGTGGCTAGACAGCAATGAAAGATCACTTGGGGCAGGGATAGGGGATGAATGTAAAAGTTTGGAAGGATCCCGCATTCAAGCTTGTTTTGCAAGTCTCTTTAAGCACTCACTGACTTTAAATAAACCAAAGCCTTTAAACTCTCACTGACTTTAAGTAGATGATACATTGTGGTACAGTTTAAGCAGGAAGAATAATGTGTTTAGCAGATCGAGAGTCAATGACAATCCTTGATCCAATATCAAAAGATTGGTCAATCCATATAAAGTTTTGTTTTAACTTTACATAAACTAAACATGTTTAAATTGCTTTAAACAACTGCTTTCTATGTCTCATTATTCTGTATAAAATGAGGATAAAAACAGTTTTACCTAACAAGGATCTTTTTGAGTTCATGAAGATTAAATGTGATAATACATGCACAGCACAAGTACTAAAAATGGTAGCTATCATCATCATCATCATTAACAAAATTGTCCTCCCCTTCCTCCACCTCTTCCTCCACCTCCTTCTCCTCATTCGAGTTTAATCTGCTGAAAGGCTTGTGTATACATATTAAAAACACAGTCTTCTAGATCACTGCTGCCAGCTATTGGAATATTTTAGTAGCAAAACATAATAGTTCTGTTTGGATTGGCAGTGCAACTATCCATTTCCTACCCCTACCCCGCCTTTTTTTTTCTTCAGGATTTATGAGAAGAGGAAGTTTGACTGTAACTACCTGTTCTCAGAAAATGCTGAGACCTGAAATTGTACATAAGACATAAGTAAAAGGGCTAGGTGTAGTCTCAGCTAAAGACTATCCAAAGGATTGAGATGTGGAGAGTTTGAGGTGTATTGATGTTGTGTGGAAAGCTGACAAGCACCTGCCCACATTGAACCAAGATGTTTCTCTACGTAGTTCTCTCACAATTGTAAATAGAGGACAAACAAAGGAAAAGAAAAAAAAAATCTTGACTTCAAAACAAAATAAAACAAACAAACAAAAACCCTGGTAGCTAAACTCAAATCATTTATGAGGTAGTCAAATACCGATTGTAAGGGTAAGCATTGTACTGTATGCCTTCAGTTTCTAACGCTTCTGCTCACTGGTAGGTTACAGGTGTTTATTACTGAATCCACATTTAGAAACTGCTTTTTGGAAGAGAATTAAATCTTTACCTTCTTTCTTTCTGAATGTTGGCCTACACATTTTCATATCATTTTACATCCTGTTGTCTTACCTAATAATGTGCTCCTCATAGAAAAGAGGTTCAAACTCCAGGGTCAGAGATGATACCAACACTGCTGATAGTTTCCTCCTGGGCTTGGGTGTTATAATGGTTGATTCAGTGCCAGAGGCGTGGGAATGAATGCACTGTCAACTAGTTCTTTATTATTACTGTTATTCGAATAAGTGATGTTATTCATCTCCTGTAGATTACTTGCATGGCATGTCCAGTCCACAATTTAAAAAACTAAAGCAAATAGGTAGCAAAGTGGAATTTAAGACATTTTCCAAAGCTGAAAAAAAAATTAAATGGTACAATCTAAAGTTACTAAGTACCCTCTTCTGTCCTTAAACAGTACAAGTATCACCATTGGTCACTTTCTATGCCTATCATGGAATTCAGGTCTATTCGTTTTTCATATTGTAGTCCATCCTTGGTTGCCATAAAACTTTTAGATAGAAGAAATATTGCCTTTCTACTTCATGGCTCATTATAGCATTGGGATTACTTCAGCTCATACAACATACATTTTCCTACCCATTAATATTATTCAAATTTCTCCTCTACTCTGTCTTTCCTGTGCTTTTATTTCAGTCACTTTATGTCCTATCAGTTTTGGCTGTCCTCAGCCTTTTGCCCTCAGATGTGTCTTCACATTTTTTTCTTTGCTTTTCAGTATGTCAGCATTTGTTACCATGTATCCCTCTTTCTAACCTATGCTTTTATTCCTCAGTTCATTGATTTAAATTTCACCCATTTTTTTTCTTTAGCTACACCATTTCCTTAGTTATTTTGATTGAGGACAACAGTGGAATTTATAAAAACTTGGTAGTACCCCAGAAAATAGCAGTTTTTATACTGATGTACAATAGCCTAAGCTTTCAGACGTCTACCTAGTGAAGATCTACCCATTATATCCTTTTGTTATGCAGGATATTTTTAAGGAGGCAGGATTCAAGAGAATTTCTTTTTCATATGAAATTCCTGTTACTCAACGTGATATGTAGAACCCCTTGCTAAGCACCTTTCTAGTAATAGAAAAGAGCCGATCTTAGTTTGGATATGTTCAGAGTGCTCTGTCTTTGACTATATCCCTGAGGCTGTCCCTTAATATTTTATTTTGTTTTATTTCATTTTATTTAATTTTATTTTTCCCCAGTTTTATTGAGATATAAGTGACATTCAGCATTGTATATGTGTAAGGTATACAGCACAATATATGACTTACATACATCTTGAAATGAACACCATAATAAATTTAGCAAACATCCATCATCTCATACAGATACAAAAGAAAAAAATTATTCCCTGTGATGAGAACTCAGTATTTACTCTCTTAACAACTTTCATACATAATATACAGCAGTGTTATTTATTTCAATCATGTTTTATGTATATTACATCCGTAGTACTTACTTATCTTGTAACTGCTAGTTTATACCTTTTGACCACCTACATCCAGTTCTGCTCCCACCACCCCCCACCTTTGATAACTACAAATTTGATCTCTTTTTCTGCAAGTTTATTTACTTATTTATTTAGGAAGTGTAATTGATCTACAACCCTACATTACTTCTTGGCACACGATATAGTAATTTGATATTTCTATACATTACAAAATGATCACTGTGATTAGTCTAGTTACCATCTGTCACCATTGAAAAATACTACATTATTATTGACTATATTCCCCATGCTGTACATTTCATCCCCATGACTCATTTATTTTGTAACTGGAAGTTTGTACCTCTTAATCTCCCTCACCTATTTCTTTCCTCCCCCCTTACCCCTCCGTCTCTGGCAACCACCTGTTTGTTCTTTGTATCTGTGACTCTGTTTCTGTTCTGTTATGTTTATATATTTGTTTTGTTTTTTAGATTCCACACATAAGTGAAATCATACAGTATTTGTCTTTCTCTGACTTATTTCACTTAGCATAATACACCCTAGGTCCATCCATGTTGTCACAAATGGCAGGATTTCATTTTTTAATGGCTTAATATTCAGCCACTCTACATCTTTTGATTGGAGCATTTAGTTCATTTACATTTAAAGTAATTATTAATAGATATGTACTTACTGATATTTCGTTAGTTGTTTTCTGATTGTTTTTGTAATTCTTTTTTGTCACTTTCTTCTTTTGCTTTCTTCCCTTGTGATTTGATGACTATCTTTAGTGTTATGTTTGGGTTCCTTTCTCTTCTTTATCTGTGTATCTATTACAGATTTTTGGCTTGTGGTTATGTGAATAACAATATATATGATTATTTTAAGTTGATAATCTATTAAGTTCAAACGCATTTTTAATCCCCTTCCCACATTTAATGTTTTTGACATCATAGTTTACATCTTTTTGTTTTGTGTATCCTTTAGCTACTTATTGTGGATATAGATGATTTTATTATTTTAGTCTTTTAACCTTCCTGCCAGCTTTATAAATGGTTGATATACTACAATTATTGTATGTTTGCCTTTACCAGTGAGATTTGTCCTTTCATAATTTTCATATTTTCAGTTGTGGCCTTTTCTTTTCCACTTAGAGAAGTCTCTTTAATATTTCTTGTTAAGATGGTTTAGTGGTGCTGAACTCACAACTATTGCTTATCTGTAAAACTCTTTATCTCTCCCTGAAATTTGAATGATAACCATGCAGAGTAGAGTATTCATCACTTCACTAATTATTTTTTTTTCATCACTTTAAATATAATGTACCACTCCCTTCTGGCTTGTAAAGTTTCTGCTGGAAAGTCAGCTGACAGTCCTATGGGAGTTCCTTTGTATAGAACTACTTGCTTTTCTCTTGCTGCTTTTAATATTCTCTGTCTTTAATTTTTACCATTTTAATTACAGTGTGTCTTGGTGTGAATCTGTTTGGTTTGATCTTGTTTAGAACTCTGTGGGCTTCCTGGACCTAGATTTCTGTTTTCTTTCCTAGGTTACGGAAGTTTTCAGCTACTATTGTTTCAAATAGGTTCTCTGCCGTTATTTTTCTCTTCTCCTTCTGGGACCCTTATAATGCCATTGTTTAGTATGCTTGATGTTGTCTCAGAGGTCTCTTAGACTGTCTATTTTTTTTTAATTCTTTTTAATTTTTTTCTGTTTGGCTTGGGTGATTTTTCACTACTCTGTCTTTCAGTTTGCTGATTCATTCCTCTTTATCATCTAATCTACAGCTGATTCCTTCTAGTATATTTTGTATTTCATTTATTTTATTCTTCAGCTCTGTTTGGTACTTCTTTGTATTTTGTAACTCTTTGTTCCACTGTGTTTATTCATTTTTCTACTGTGTTTATCCATTCTTCTCCAGAGTTCTTGAGCATCTTTAAGATCATTACCTTGAATTCTTTATCAGATAGATTGCTTATCTCTACTTACTTTGCTTAGTTATTTCTTCTGGGGTTTTATCTTTTTCCTTTGTTTGAAACATATTCCTCTATCTCCTCATTTTGCTTAATTCTCTGTTTATTTTTATGTATTAGGTAAGTCAGTTACAGTTCTCAATCTTGGAGAAGTGGGCTTTTGGAGGAGACATCCTTTGAGGCCCAGCAGCACACTCCCTTCTGGTCACCAGGGCTCTATGATTTAAGGGTACCCCAATGTGGGCTGAGTGGGCCATTCTCTTGTGATGAGACCAACTACTGTGGTTGCACTGGTAGGCAGGACTTGCCCCTAGCCTGTTTGGCTGCCAGGCTCTGCCTCTTACTGAGGCTACCTGCCACAGGTGGATGAAGCCAGGTCACAGCACAGCTGGCTCAGGGGCCCAGGGTCCCCACTGGTGCAGCCCCTTGATATCTGAAATTTTAGGTGGTGGATTAAGGTGTTTCTGTAGCTGGCCTGGGATGCAATGCTAAACTTCAGGCAAGTAAGGTGACTTTAGTGCCTAATAGTCTTCGGAGTATCATGGAACATGAGGTTGTCATGTAGAAGAAATGTACAGTAAGGTGTATGTTAGTGCTCAATGATGCTGTTTCCATTTGGTTTAGAAGCCAGTTTGGATAGCATTACAATTTGAAAGTCAGTAATTTGATCAAAGTTCTAGCTAAGAAAGTTCTAATTTCTCCGTTTGATGAGATGTGTAGGGGACAATCTAAAGATAATAATAACAACAGAAGTATCTATTTTACTTGTTTTTCAAATAGTGTATTTTTTGTTATATTGAAAATTTTTGTTATGTTATCCATTGAATGACTTAGTAGATGCTCAAATGAAGATCAAATTGATGTTCTGTACAAAAATCTGCTGGATATATATATATATATATATATATACACACATACACACACACACACACATGCTTTTTAAAAATATGTATTTATGACATTTTGACTAAGTTGATCAGCTATAATAATAAATTTAATTGAATTATCTGGTTTATCAAATAGTACATAAGTTATTGCTGCTTTAGTTTTTTGACCTGGTGTTATCTATAATTTCATTTAATCATTCATTCATTCATTCATTCACTAGGCACCTATTATGTTGGGGTTTGTATTTGACACAGTAGAGAATACAGAGATGATTAAGACATGGCCTCTGACTACTAAAATTTGTAGTCTAGTGGCTATTGTATAAAAAAATTCTTAGATTTGGCCTTTACTATAAAAATGTGTTGATCCCTTTATTATTTCAAGCCCAAAGATCTGACTGCTATTGTTATGATCAGATATTTAATTTATGTCTTCAGTGTTCTGGATGCTGAATTTAATGTACTACCAATACCTTTAGATGGACTGTAATACACAAAAGATAACATAAAATATTATAAATATAAATATGAAATATTTTGGTAAGCCAAATTTTATTAAAAACTTTTTATAGAGTTAATACTGGTTTTTAATCACATCACCCTCTTCCCTTTAATCTGATTCTTTCTTTATTTGAGAGAAGAGACGGGAAAGGGCAATTGTCAGTTGGTAGTGAAAATCCAATGTAAATTGAAAACCCAAAAGAAGCCTCTTGATTTCTACCTGGTTTCTAATTCAAAAGAGTGCAAGTTTAGGAGCCTCTGGAGATGAAGATGGAGAGATACACAGGTGCTACCAATGAAGTACCTTGTCTATGCCATGCTAAAGATCTAGAAAGGAGGTGGAATCCACCAAAGGGTTTTATGTAAGGAAACGGCTCCTTAGTTCTGTTGAGAAAAAACATTTGAGCAACTGAGTGTAGAAGAAAGGTTGTAAAGAGAAGAGACTAGAGTCTGTGAGCCCAGTTAGCAGACAGTTAATGGTGATCAGGATGAAGTATGATGAAGGCCTGAATTAAAATAGTAGCTGTGAATCTGTGAGGAACATCAAGAAAGCTGGATGCACAAGATTTTTAGGAGATAGAGTTGATAAAATTTGGGGACTATCTCGATGGAAGGGTGGAGGTTGGTTGCTGTTAAGGAAAAAGAAGTTTAGGATGACTCTCAAGTGTTTTGCTTGAGTACCTGGATGGTGCTATTCATGGAGGAAAAGTTTATTTTAGGAGAAGCAAGTCAGGCTGATGTCAGGGAGAGTGTGAAGGTTGGAGATAAAGAAGGATATAAATAACTCAGTTGACTTCAAACATCAATCTACTTTGCTTGGAGGAAATATGATGTGATCCTGTGACCTGAAGGAGTAAAACTTAGGGTGAGCCTGGCATGTTGAAGTAGGCTAAGGAGAGTGAGTTTCATGGGAGGGTATTGATTAGGAGTTTTGGTGGAAAATAGAAAGTTTGGAATCATATTTATTCTTGGAGTCTTTTTTCTCAGTTTTCTATAATGGCAGCTTTCCTCCATTTTGTTAACCAAAAGTTAGACTGCCTTATTCAAATGTTTTAGCTTTTTGATGTGTCTGGGAGTCCTTGGAGGGTAGGAACTTTAAAGAGCTATCTATATGAGGAGGCAGTATGGTAATGAATGCAAGTTCAAGTACCAACTGTATGAATTACTAGTTAAATAACCTTGCATAAACCTCTTAACTTTTTGAGTTTCCATTTTTCTCACTTCTAAAGTAAGAGGATTGAATCAGATGATCTCTAAGAAGCCTTTTAACAGTAAAACCCCTAAGATTTTATAACCCTATAAGTGGCATAATTATACCTGTAGGATTAACATCTTAGAAACTTTAACAGAATTCTAGTTAAACCTGGTGATTGAACACATGTTTTCCCTTGTTCTTTCCTAGTAAGGGACTAAAAGTGTGAGTAAAAGACTAAAACAATATATGAATCCAAAAGCAAAGGGAAGAGGAAGCAACATATCAAAGACATACAATTTTTGGAAGATGTAAAGTGGATGAAGGAATTAGCAGAACTGGGAAAGCTAAATACAAGTGCCTGGAGAGTGTTGTGCCAAGGAGAAAGCAAGCCAGTTCATGCTCCAGAACTGGCTCAAGGATTGAAGGAAGTACTTCCTGTAGAAGACAATAGCTGAAGTAAAAATGTATTATAATTAATATCCTCAGAGAGATAGGAGAAGATAGCACTTCCATGAAAGATGGGAGGGTGATATAAAAAAAGGAATTATCAGAGAATAAGTGCTTATAATAGCTGAAACAACTTCAGTAGGATTGAAAATTTCCTGAAAATAGAGCAAAAAGTCAGATAAATGGAAAGTAGGAGAGAAAAAAATCAGACAGTCTAACAAGCCAAAAATCTGATTAATAGCAGTTTCAGAAAACATGGGAGAGCAAAGAAAATGATAAGGAAGAGATTAGCCTCAAATTATATTATAAACTTTTTCAAAACTGAAAGGCATGAGTTTCTACTTTGAAAAGGTCTTCTGGGTGCCCATAAAAAATGTAAAGCAGAAAATACTTTTTCTTTTTTTTCTTTTAATTTTATCTATGTGAGATGATGAATGATAGCTGAACCTGTTGCCATAACCATTTAACAATATATGTAAATCATACCATCATGCTGTAGGCCTTAAACTTACACTGCAATGTATGCCATTTATTTCTCAATAAAACTGAAAAAAAAATGTAAGACTACCAATATGGATGATGATAAGAGTTTCTGGAGAGGAAATATAAGGATGGTATCTGATTTCTTAATGTCAACATTCAAAGCTAGAAGATGTGTCTTCAAAGTTCTGAGGGAAAGTTACTTTGAACTTGTAATTTTGTACCCAGTCAAACTATTAATTAGATGTGAGGGTAAAAAAAAATACATTTTTTAGATGCATGATCCTCAAAATTTACCCTCTATGGTTGCTTTCTCAGGAATCTTTTGGAGGCTGTGCTACATCCAAATGAGGAGAAGCTGAGGAGAAAGAGAGGCAGAGGATTCAGGAAATAAGTGCTGAGAATGAGATGAGAAAGGTGAAGGGAAGTTCCTGGACAACAACTGTGCATTGATCTTAAGAATAATCTGTCCTTAGTTGAGCAGAAAGATAGAAAACTCCAGAAAGGGATGTATTCAGAAGGAAGAGTTGGAATTGATAGACTGCTTCATAGTTAAGGGTGTGAACTATATTCAGAGAGGTTTTACATTTCTATTGCAGAGCTTGGGAATGAGTGGGCAAGTGGCAATATTCACTCTAGAAGGGAAAATCTACTACTTAAGGAAGGAAATGTATTAAAAATGTACTAGTTGACTGAATACTGGGAATATGAAAGTAAGGGAAATATGTGGTATAAGGGAGCTAAGATTTTATCTTCCAGGATAGGAAATTAATAGATTATGTCTATAGTTTACAAATAAAAAAATAAGAATATAAACATATTACTTAGAGATAAAGAGATTAAACACTAGAAATAACTTTGGCAAGGGGTCTCAAAAATTGGAATATGGACTGCTGGTTTTGTTTTTTTTTTAATATTGTGATACTATTCAACTTATTTAAAAATTTAACAGTATTTTAGATTTTGATTTTTCAGGTAGAAGAGTAACTCTAGATGAAGTGTACATTATGCTAGTTATCTGGGGGAATTAAATAGTTTATACCTTGGCATTGCTGAAATTTAGACAATTCTGTCTTTTGAGAATAAGTATTATTTAGAGGGTTTTCCTCTTTTTCTGATAAGGTATGTTACCATGTAAAAGCTATGGAGTTAAATCTAAAAGTTGTCACAATTCTTATGTTTCAGTTATGTGTTCCAAATAGAAGAAAGTCATTAACTACTGATAGATAAGGAGAGATAGAAAAAAACAAAAGTAAAATTTCATTTGATTTGGTAGGTAATTACCTAAGACAAATTAAACAGCTCATTTGTTAAACAAAGAATAGCTTTCCTTCATTCCAAGTAATGTCTAAATACTTAGGATTTTTTTTTTCTATTAAAAACTTCACATGGCTAGTTCATGCATTCTTGTGGAATGCTTTTAACTGTTCACTGACTCATTACCTATTCATCTACAGTTAATGTAAAACCACTTTTGTTGTGGTTTACAAAAATATGGAGGTTATGTGATTCAGTGCACGCACTTCAGAATTTAGATTATCTTTCAATAATCAAAAACATGCTTTGCCAAAAATTCCCGTATGAGTGTGCTCAAAATATCAAGTGCCTTTTGAAGTTTTTAAATAAGAAACTCCAACAGAACCTAACAACAAACAAACAAACAAAAACCCAGAACATGTCTTTGTAAACAAAAGTGTTCAGCAGACATCCTTAAACCTCCTTGAGAGAATTTTTAGAACATAAGAGAGGCAGAGACAGAGATCGAGGTAGAAAAGAAGGGAATTTCTCCTTGAATTTTTTTTTTAAACCAAGGACATTTGGTGTTGAAAGGAGAAAGAAGAGAGGAGAAATGAAGAAAGAACATGATTTGTCTCAGCGACTTATTTTATAATTGATTGTAGCTTATAAAGGTTTTCATTGATAGTTGTATGGGAGGGAGAATTCTAAGTTTCAATGCTGACACTTTGAAGAGTTGCCCTGTTGTTGCAGCTGCTTGGGCAGCCTTGCTCAAACATCAATGGTGCATTGTGGCAGCTTGCTCGGCTTCTCTGTTTCTGATGGACGTTCTCCAGGCAGTGAAGGGCAAAGGGGCTGGCAATGCTGGTAACTGGCATAATAGAAGTTGTTGGACCAGTTTGGAGTGTATGTGTGTGAACTGAACACTTAATGACAGATTCTGTATTATGGTCAGTCTAAGCTCAGGGTGAGAAAATACTTTCTGGTCAATTAATAGACATGGTAATATATATTTTTATATTTTCTTTCTATGGCATAGAGTGCATATTATTTAGTTTTTGTGAAGTGGTTGGTAGAAAAGACTGTTTATGACCTGAAAGAAAATTCAGTATATACTTAGACATAGCTCCACTAAAATATTTCCATCATAAAATAATTGACCTTTCTCCTTTATAATAATTATTGATTTTTAGGAGATCTCAATGAATATTTCTTTCCATTATCTGTGAAAATCTGCTCTAAAATTTTTCATCTCTCTTTTCTGTATATCCAGTAACATTATAATTTAGTCTTTTAGAATCACAAGATTTGAGAAGGACTGTGATAAAGTCACTCATACTGAATAGATAGGGCCATTACTTGGAAGAATATGACATAATGTTAGGAGGTGATACAAAGGAGGAAGACATGACAAACATTGATTTTTTTTCTCTGCTAAGAGGAATAAAATTGGAACAAGGGAATGGAAATCAATGACTGAACTGGTTAGTAAGAGACCATTTAGATGAATTTAAAATCAAATCTCACAGAGTTTGGTGGTTTTTTTCCAGAATGATAATATCCCTATTTTTGAAAAAAAAAATCCTGCCCATTTATATAATGTGTGTTTTTCAGAGCATTGTCAATATATATATTTCACTAGATCCTTACGGTGATCCTAAGAAGTAAGGGGGAATGATTATTCCCATTTTATAGATGAGGAAACAGAAAAGTAAGCAACTAAAGAATTTTGAATAGTAGGTACTAGGTCAGACCTTTATTAAAACTCATTTAATATGCACTATACCGAAGATGCTGTTATCTCCATTTATAGATGTGTTAACTGAAATTAAATGTTTTTCAAGCCATAGAGCTGTCCATCAAAGCACCTGGAATCCAAACTTAAGGACTTTTGCTCTGAAACCTATGCTTTTCCACTTAAATTCACAACCTCCAGATATGATCACATTTGAAGAGTTGGAAGGTATAAAATATTAAAGATGAATTCTGTAATCTACAGAGTTAATTTTGTTTATCTCCAGCAAAATTCTGAAATGAACTATTGAATAGGTTATTTGTGAGCATGTAGAAACCAAGGTTTTATTTTTAAGAGCCATATCATTATTTCACCAAGAGCAAGTCATGTCATACTAATCTCATTTTTCTTTTTGATAATGTAAACTAGGTCTTAGATAAGAAAATGTTGCAAGCATATGTATCTTGATGTAAGCAAAGGATTTGCAATATAATGTCAGTAGGTTTATTATTTGAAAAAAAATTTTAGAAAGTCATGCTTGATTTTGTTTGCTTGTTTTTCACAAATATTTATTAATGAGCTACTTAAGAAAACACACTTTCAGCTTGGATATAAGAGAAATAATTCCTATAGAGGTGCATTTTTAACCAGACCTTGAATTATGAATAAGATATCTATATAAAGAAATAGGGAAAAGTTTTACAAGCAATACATTAGCTCACATTTGTTGACTGTATATTCCTCAAAACAATCCTTTTGAGATAGATTCTGCATTATTATCTCTATTTTAAAAATAATAACACTAAGGTACAAGCAGTTTAAGTATAAGTTGCTCTATAAACTTTTAGAGTCAGGATTTGAACTTAAGCAGTTTACCCCAGAGTCTGTACTCTTAAGAAATGGAATTAAGAAAATGGGTGTCAAGAGAAAGTTGTTTGGTAATGATACACAATTAAGTATGGCTAGAACATAGGTATGCCTAGAAGAAAATATTAAGTGATGTCTTTGACGTTGTTGTCATCAGTGTTATTCTATATATTAGTAATTTGGATGAGATGATAAGGAATTGTAATAAAATTTCTAGATTATTCAAATATAGACTTTAGTAGGAAGAAGTTTAATTTTTGTTTCAAAATAGTACAAACAACATAAACAGGTACCACATGAAAGACATGGTTCTTGAAAATAAACCTTGAAATTTGTATGAGACAAGAGGAAGAGGCAGATATTTTAAGAACTAATGCTGTGTTCTGTTGCACTGAAAGAATTATGTTTTGTGTCTGGGTATACTTTCTTGACCATGATGCAGAGAAGGGAAACCTAAAAAAGGTACAGTGATTACACTGAGTTGAGAAGGCAGAAATTAAAGTTTGGAGAGTCTTAGGAAGTGGAATTAGGGATAGAGTACTGGAGGAGTGAGAGCTATGAGGCACTACCTTGAAGATGCTGCTGAATACTAAACTGTATGTACCTTGGGTAAACTTCTAGGAGGTTGCACAAAATACAGAGGACTGAAAGATGAACCACTCCAAGAGCTTATGCTAGGGTTGGAGGTGTCTGAGTTTTGTTCAGCCAAATTTGAGAGACCTTGTTAATAGCCTGGGGAATGAGATCCCAGAAGCATCACCCTTTTTAGTAGGGCTTAACAAGCTCTTGAGTGAGGCCACTCTAGACCTTTCCTTACAGAGCTTAAGACTCAAAAGGACCAAACTGATTTACAAGCTATTAAACAGCCTTCCAGAAAAATGTCTAACACTTCTTAAAGGAATTAAAAATTAGCATTTTATAATGTTGTTTTCCTATGATTCTGGGTTGAGTTTTGCTTTCTGTGGTTCTAATTGAGTTTTGCAGTAGCTTTTGTTTTATTGTTACTCTTTTCTGTAGCTAAAACTACAGTGATATTCTAGCCATAGGTTCATATCAAATGACCTATTGATCAGAACTGGCATCTGTACATAAAAAATTTTGTCAAAAAGTTGTCTAAATTACATGCCAACTAGCCTGTATTTATAAGATTAAATATCCTTTACTATTTATGGCATGTATTATAGAAGGTGAAATAAAAATCAGAAACCACTGGGAGATTCAGAGGATCAATCTATGAATGCACATATTACCAAGTTATTTTAACTTGTAAAATGTTTTATAAATTGTTTTTACATAAAAGTGTAATAATAGTTTTGGTTTCTAAGAGTAGATGGAAGAGAGCTTAATTCATTCACTCCCTCATATAATCATGCATTTATCAAATTCCATACATGCCCCGAAATAAGATAACTCTGATTATAAGTCCGTAGATTCCCTACTTTATCACCTACTTTGGGGGAGAGCTTTGGATTCAATAGAAAATCCAATTACTTATTTAACTTGCTAATTTAGTAACATATGTATCATTAAAATGTCACATAAAATATTTAAATTACTAATATTATTTTTGAATCCTAATTTTATGAACTAGTTTTATTCATATTTTTCACATAAATTTTTAAAATTAGTATCTTTTTCAAAGTTTTCTGAAGCACATAATGTTCAATTTTATCTGTTATTTCAGTTATAGCATGTTTTAAATCCAAGTAGAATACTGTCACCTAAAATTTTATTACAAGACACAAATACTGTTTTTGTAACAGTAGGAGATTATTTTTAACACTTGTCCCTTAAGTATTTATTTTTGACCTCTATGATGTAACTATATACTTTTTTTTTTAGCTTTTCTAAATGATCTTTGAAAAACTTATTTACATTGGTATCTAATACTTGCAAGTTTTGAGTAAAATTGCCAGGAAGAAATATTAAACTTGTATCAAAACTTTCTGCCTCCATTTTAAAGTGTTCTGTCAGAATGACTGGTAAGACCATCCAGACCAATAATGACTGAGGTTATTTCTAGATAATACAGCTTTCCTAAATACTACTTTGTTGTTTAAAATAAGTAATTGGATGTGTGCCTGGTAAATGGAGCCTCTCTTCTGAGAAATAATGCTGAGAAAACAGTTTGCCTTATATTCTGAAATATACTACATTTTATCAATACCTCCTATTTGTCTAGATGCTGGAGATATAAAAGTAATCACCAAATATTCTTTGTCCTCAAAGAACATATGGCATAGAGGGGGAGACAGGCAGGTCATTGGACATGTGCGATACTGTATCCTAATTGCCATAGACACAAGTTACTACAGAGAGGTATGGAGGCACTTAACCCAAGCCAGAGAAGGCTTCCTGTAGGATATAATGGCTAAGATGGCATTGGAAAGGTGAATTGAAGTTAGCTAGAGGTAGAAGTATTAAGGATATTGTAGGAAGAGGAAGTAGCTTGTCCAAAAGTGTAGAGGTTTAAAAATAAAAGTGTATGACAGGTTCATGAGTGTGCAGGCACTTCAATATGGCAAAAGTGAAGTTTTCTGGTGAGAGTACATGTACATGTGAAAAATGAATTTATATAGGTAAACTAGAAAATGCATGAATTTTTATAAATGCCTTTTTAGTCTTTAATATGTACTCTTTTGTAGGTCATTCAAAAATTACTATTTTAAGACAGGTGTTTAAGAAATGCTCAATTAAAATGAATCTAAAAAATAAAAAATAGAGCCACGTCTTTATAAACAAAGGGCAGATCATTGATTTTGCTTCCTATATGTATGAACAAAGACTAATGGATGACCTTTCATAGTAGTCCTTAATACATAAGCTCTGTGAGAGTAGCAATTGTGAATTTGATTCATTTTGTGAAGCTTATGGTTGCTTTGAAATGTACACAGTAATAATCATCTCAACATTTGTTTTAATTAAGCCAAGATTATTTATCTTACCCAAAATGACAGACACTTCTGTTGGGATATTATGATAATTATCATTATGATTTATCAATATAAATCATATGAACCTAAGGCCCTGGCTTTGGCATAGGATTTACACCACATTAAGTAGGCAGGCCTTGAGATGGTCTTGAAATGGGATATTGCACAGGCGTGTGTGGGAACTTTGTCTTAACCAGATTAATTCAGGAATAAAAGTCTAATTGGATTGAAATAGAAATAATAGATTTTCCTTGTGTGTGTGTATAGATATTCTTCAAATAAAAGGTGAATTGGTATTTGATACAGAAAATCTTATCAGCTACTAATAATTATTTATTTTGTTTATTCCAAAGTCAGGATTATACTACCTCTGGGATCAGGGAATTACCACAACTCCAGGTAGCTGCATAGGCAGCAAACATCGTAAGCACTCAATTCCACATGCATAAGGTAAACTTACATATGGGAGCAAGCTATTCACTACCACTTAAATTACAATCTGCTTTTGTAGAGTAAATTGTGATAACATTTTGACACAGCTTAAACTTTGTGTTTCTAAGTGTTTCCTATAAAATATAATAATTCAAACCATGTATCAGAAAACACTCAGAATTTAAAAACTAGAGAAAAAATTGTAGTCTATGCTTCTGAGTACTTTTTTTTCCTAAGGAAATTTTGGTTGCAGTATGTGTGGAGTAAGTAAATTCAGCAGGGGAAGTGTGGGAGGTAGCTTCTTCATGTTATATTTGTCAACCAAACAAGCCTTATAGAACATCCATATTTAGGGCAAAATGTCTAGTGTTCATAAAAGCAGAACCTCTTACAATATTCTTTTAATGAGTAGGAAGAAGTTATTTCCACTTCAGACATTATATCAGTATGGCAGTAGGAAAAAAATGAACAATTGATGCAAGTTGATACCATGGAAAAAGGAAAGACCTATTGGTTTTGAAAGAACCTGCACTGCATATTTACCATCATTTTCTTGGTTCTATTGCCATACCCTCCTAGGCATCTCATTTTGCAGTGTGCTTAAGTTGTGGTACTGTGACTGGAGTGTATGATCATTAGAAGGTGGGCATTTACATAAGAATTTGTATCTTTAAGCGTCACGCACATGCATGAGCTTGCTGTAAAAATAAAACAAACATTTAGAAATAAAATCTACTGAAATCATATCTACAGTGTGATATTCTGTTTTGCTTGTTTGTTTGAGCTATTGCTCAAAAGATCCTTTTCAGATGCCACATAAGCGATTTTATACCACGGAAGGCCACATTTATACAGACCAGACTGTGTATCTGAGTTTTATTACTCAAGAGATCCATTGAATGTGATTATGGCTGGTGTTTTCTTTCACAATATTTCATAATAAGGTATGTGGATGAAGCATGTTTTTCAGTCACAGATGATGACAAGGAGGATTGTTTATGATGTGAATGAGTTGCTTATTTTTGAAAGTTTTTCAATTACTTAAAGCAGTTTTCTCATGTATAGTAAAGATCTGCCGCAGCTGCATCATCTGTCCTAACTCAGACTTCTGGGCTTTGTCCTTTAGAACAGTATTTTCCTGATGTGTTGCCTGTCATCCTGGCAATTTATCAAGGGGCCCATGGATTTTGATAGTGTTAGAGAAAATAAATGAAATAATGTTGTTCACATTAATTTTACAATTATTTCACAACAAAAGAAGTTATATTTTCACAGACTTTGTACTTAAAATTCACTTATGTATTGCAAAGACAGTTTATCTCAACCAATAATAAGTTAATAGGATATAGTATAGGATAAGTATTGGCTGATATGTTTTATGTAACTTTCAGATGTTTGTTGTTACTTTCATAAAAGTATTGATGAAATTTAAACTAAATAATTCACAATGATATTATAAATAATAGTGATTATTCTGGAGTAATATAGGCCATATATTTAGTGTCTGCTGGGAAAAGTGAATATGCAGGTGCGATGATTTCGTACAAACACTTTAAAAAGTACAAGTAGAAAAGCCCAATGATGAATAACCAGCAGCCCTTTCTCTTCCTAGTTCCTAGTGTTGTCTTTTCTCAAAACTTCAAATAATCAAAGGAAGCTGTTGAAGCTTTTTGTCATTTTTAACACTCTCTGGTACAAAACTTGATGACTTTTGTTGCCAAGGGTGAAAAGATAAAAACTACAAAGCCTTAATTCTGAGTTGTACTCCTCAAAGCAAATACAGTTACATATAATGCATAAGATTGCTTTAAAACTAGTAAATCAGCTTTAAAGTTAGTGACAAATATACTTCAAGAGAAAGTAGGAGAAACAATTGATAAAAATCCTTTATCAAACCACATTGTGTGATTTTGGATTGTATCAACATATTAATACAATGTGGAAAAATAGATACCATCTAACATATCTAACATCTAACATACCATATCTAAATTAAATTTTAAGTTGGAAGGTCTAAATTAGCTCTTGGCATTTGTGCCGAGAATATCCAAGGGACAAGTGCTTGCTTTTTCTTCTGTTTAATGCTAAAAACCCATACTTTACAATAGAGATTTGTGTTTGTTTGTTTTTAATAATTATTTTCTGAGCTGTGATGTTGACTAGAAAATTGTTATTGTTACAGTGTGGAGAACAGTCTTGCCCATAGCAAGGTAAAGTTTTGTTATACGTGAATCAAAATGGTTTCTCTTGAAAGCTAATTCATAAACTACATTGGCAAGTATGAATGAGGGATGAGAGAAATATTTTTTCATAATACTTATAATGCCTATAAAGACCATTCCGATAATTGTGAGTAGCATGGTCAAGTTGTACATATCAGTTCTTAAATAGCTTTAACTTATTAATTTAAAGTCAACATGAGTTTTAGTTGAGACAAGGAAATAGGATTTCTTTAGAATACAAACCCTGATGCAGATGGCTCCATAATCACTGAGAATGTGACCCTTGCTCAACATCTGATGTGTTCTTTCATTTTGAGGGCAAGAAATTGATGCTACATTTCTAACATGCTGAAGAATGAGTTAATTATCCAAGTTGAAACCTTCAACTTTTTAGGTTTGAATGATTGTTGAATCAGCACCTGATACATCCTGAAGGTAGTCCTCAATAAGAAGCTCAATGACCTCGAGCTTAAGTTATTACAAGTAATCCAGAACTACCTGACAGAGCCACCTCTAATTTGCTACTAACCTGAAAGACCTAAGTCATGATTCTCTGATCAGTTTAAAAAAGAAAAAACTGATTTCTGTGTAAAATTTTACTTGATCTATGGCTCAAACAGCTCATTGTTAGCCAGATATTTTGATGCAAGATTGCAAAAGATAGCAATTTTCCAACTGAAATTAGTGATCCATGTTTGTTGAGCTCACATCAAGTGATCTAACAGAAGTCAACAGTTTGAGAAATAGTCTTAGAATTTTACAATATGAGAAGAAAGAGTAGAGAAAAAGATTCAGATCAGAATTTGAGTTTAGGGGGAAAATATGGAAGTGGTAGAGAAAAAGAAATGTCTCTATCCTGAAAAATTTTTCCTAATATTCTGAAAGGGAGGGTTAAATCCTGTACTCATATTCTCTTCCTCTCTTATTTGATTTTTCTTTTCCTGTTATAAAGCCCTCCCCTATTAGTGATGTTCTAAAGAATATATAGCTCTCTGAATTTGACTAAGTTGATCACATTTGGTTGCTTACCAGTTTTCTTTTCTTTTTTTTACATTTGAGAAAGTGTAAAGTCAGTGTATACAATTAAACTATGGGTGGACAAACTTCTTCTGTACAAATGTAGTTTTAGAAAGGTGTATTTTCTCTGTATTCTTTTTAATTTTTTTATTGAATTATCATTGATGTAAAATATTATACTAGTTTCAAGTGCACAACATAATGATTCAGTATTTTTATACATTACAAAATGATCACCACAGTAAGTCTAGTTACCATCTGTCACTATACAGAGTTATAACAATATTATTGGTTGTATTCCCCATGTTGTACATTACATCTCTGTGGCTTACTCATTTTATAGCTGGAAATTTGTATCCCTCAATCACCTTTACCTACTTCACCTATCTCCCCATTCTCTCCCCTCTGGCAACCACTAGTTCTCTGTATCTATGAATCTGTTTCTGTTTTGTTTTACTTTGTTTATTTTGTTGTTAAAATTCCACTATAAATGAAATCATATGGTATTTGTCTTTCTCTGTCTGACTTCAGTCAGCATAATACACTCTAGGTCCATTCATTTGTATTTTTTAATGGACATAAATTTTATTTAATTCAAATAATAATAGCTGTATTATTTTATCATAAAAATCATGTATGCTTATTGCAGAAAATCCAGTCATTGCAAAAAAAATTATATACATTAAAGAAAAATCACCTCACTGTTTTAGTAGTATTATATATATACATATTTTAAATTTAAATACATATTTTTATATGTATGTATGTTTATATGTATATATAAATAAGATCATGTGCTAAATGTTTTGTATTTTTTGGAATTCTATATAGAGAAATTGAAGAATGTTCAGTATAATTAACTTCATGAATGGGGTTGATAAGTTCTCACAGGAAATTGAATGTTGGGTACCTTAGAGCTTTCTGTAGTCCTGTGTGTGACATGAGGATATTTCAGCGAGGGTAACATCAGAGGAAGCCCAAATACAACTTGCTACTTTTTTCCCTATTTTTCACAGATGTAGTACATCTCTTGCTGGGGTTGATGTTGAAAGAAGACTCTTCCTTCTTACTTACAGGCACTCAATTTCCCTTCTGTAGCTCTACTCATGCAGAATAGCAAGAGCTTTAATTGCAACAGCACCAACAAGTGTTTGAGTGCATACTGTGTCACTGTTAATAGGTTCCTCACGATATCCACACAGTGTAATCATTATGTCCATTTTAGAGATGAGGAAACTGAGACTCATAGGTTAAAAGCAGCTTGTATTTAATAACTTTGCCTAAATAGTTAACAACAACAACAAAAGCTATCCCAGGTATACTTTAAATTTGACACTGCCAGTTGTGATTTAATCAGTGAAGGGTAGGCTCTGGCATTCATATGTTTTATTTATTTATTTATTTATTTATTTATTTATTTATTTATTTATTTATTTATTTATTTATTTATTTAAAAGATTTTTATTTTCACACACACACACACACACACACACACACACACACACACACACACACACACAATATTCTTTATCCATTCACCTGTCGATGGGCACTTTGGTTGCTTCCATATCCTGGCAATTACAGATAATACCACTGTAAACATTGGAGTGCACATGTCTTTTCAGATTAGTGTTTTTGTTTCTTTTGGAAATATACCCAGAAGTAGAATTGCTGGGTCATATGTTAGTTCTATTTTTAGTTTTTTGAGAATCCTCCATACGCTTCCCACTGTGGCTCTACCAATTTACATTCTCACCAACAGTGTACAAGGGTTCCTTTTTCTTCACATCCTCACCAACGTTTGTTATTCATAGTCTTCTTGATGATAGCCATTCTGACAGGTGTGAGGTGATATCTCATGGTAGTTTTGATCTGCATTTCCCTGATGATTAGGGATGTTGAGCATCTTTTCATGTTCCTGTTGGCTATGTGCTTTTCCTCTTTGGAAAAATGTCTTATTTAGTTCTTCTGTGCATTTTTTAATTGTGTTGTTTATTATTTTGATGTTGAGTTGTATGAGCTGTTTATGTATGTTGGATATTAACCCCTTATTGGTCTTATCTTTTGCAAACATTTTCTTTTATTTGGTAGGTGGTCTTTTTGTTTTGTCAATTGTTTCCTTTGCTGTACAAAAGTTTTTAAGTTTAATCAGGTTCCATTTGTTTATTTTTTATTTTATTTCCTTTGCTTTAGGAGATCGATCAAAAAAATATTGCTACACTTTACGTCAAAGAGTGCCCTGAGTATGTTTTGCTCTAGGAGTTTTATAGCATCTGGTCTTACATTTAGGTCTTTAATCCGTTTTGAGTTTATTTTTATATACAGTGCTAGAGAATGTTCTACTTTCATTCTTTTACATGTGACTATTCAGTTTTCCCCCTTATTGAAGAGACTGTCTTTTCTCCATTGTATATTATTGCCTCCTTTATTGTGGATTAATTGACTATAAGTGCATGGGTTTATTTCTGGGCTCTTTATCCTATTCCATTGATCTGTTTCTATTTTTGTGCCAATACTATACTTTACTGATTATTGTAGCTTTGTAGTATACAAAGTCAGGGAGTGTGATTCCTCTAGCTCTGTTCTTTCTCAAGATTGCTTTGGTTATTTAGGGTTTTTTGTGTTTCCATACAACTTTTAGAATTTTTTTTTAGTTCTGTGAAAAATGCCATTGGTACTTTGATAGAGATTACATTGAATCTATAGATTGCCTTGGGTTGTATGGGCATTTTAACAATTGTCTTCCAATCCAAGAACATGGTATATCTTTCCATTTCTTTGTGTTGTCTTCAATTTCTTTCATCAGTGTTTTATAATTTTCCAAGTACAGATCTTTTATCTCCTTAGGTGCGCTTATTCCTAGGTATTTTATTCTTTTTGACACAATAGTAAATGGGATTGTTCCTGTAATTTCTCTTTTGTAATAGCTTGTTGTTAGTGTATGGAAATGTAACAGATGTCTATGTTAATTTTGTATCCTGCATTTTTACCAAATTCATTGATGAGCTCTAGCAGTTTTCTGATGGTATTTGTAGGATTTTATATGTATAGTATAATGTCATATTCAAACAGTGAAAATTTTACTTCTTTCTTTCCAATTTGGATTTCTTTTATTTCTTTCTGTTCTCTGATTACTGTGGCTAGGACTTCCAAAACTATGTTGGATAAAAGTGGCAAAAGTGGGTATACAAACATTTAAAGAAGAGTTAACACCTGTCCTTTTCAAAGTATTCTCAAACATTGCAGAGGAAGGAACACTTTTGAACTCATTCTATGAGGCCAGCATCACCCTGATACCAAAATCAGAGAAAGATATCACAAAAAAGAAAATTATAGGCCAATATCACTGATGAACATAGATGCAAATATCTTCAACAAAATATTAGCAAATGAAATCCAGTGATACAGTAAAAGGATCATACACCATAATCAAGTGGGATTTATCCCAGGGATGCAAGAATTTTTCAGTATCTGCAAACCAATCAGTGTGATACACTACATTAAGAAATTGAAGAATAAAAATCGTATAATCATCTCAATAGATCTAGAAAAAGCTTTTGAAAAAATTCAGCATCCGTTTTTGATAAAAACTGTCCAAAAAGTGGACATAGAGGGAACATTCCCCAACATAATAAAGGCCATATATGACAAACCCGCAGGTAACATCCTACTCTATGGTGAAAGGTGTTCATCCATTCTTCTTACAAGCTCATTGAGCATCTTTATGATCATTACCATGAACTCATTATTTAGGTATATTGCTTATCTCTACTTCGTGTAGTTCTTCTGGAGTTTTGCTTTTTTTCCCTTCATTTGGAATATATTCCTCTGTCTCCTCATTTTGTCTAACTGTCTGTGTTTATTTCCAGATATTAAGTAGGTTGGTTATATTTCCTGATATTGTAGATATGGCCTGTCTAGGAGATGTCCTGTGGGGCCAAATAGCATACTCCCCTCTGGTCACCAGAGCTATATGCTTTAGAGATGCCCCCCTGTGTGGACTGCATGGGCCTTTTTGTTGTGAGGTCACCTACTGTGGAAGTGCTGGTAGGCAACATGGTTCCCAGCTCATTTGGCTCCATGCCTTGCCACCTTCAGTGGCTGTCAGCCCAGTGATGGATGAGGCCAGGTCCTAGCTAGGCTGGAAGGCTTCACTGGGCCAGGGTTGATGCTGATCAGCTAGTGGGCATGGCCAGGGCCCAGCATATCTCACTCTAGGGCTGATGCCAGCCCACTGGTGGGTGGGCTGTGTCCCAGGGTGGTTGGCTGCCTGACCCAAGGGACCTGGGGCTAACTCCTGCCAGCTCATGGGTGGTTCCAGGTCCCAGGGTGGCTGCCTGCGGAGCCAGGGGGCAAAGGGTTGGTGGTGGCTTGCTGGTGGGCAGGTAAGCCCCAGTGCTAATAGGCCAAGTCCAAAATGACACTTGCTAGCACCAGGGTCCTCATGACAGAAAGAGCTCCCCCAAATGGCTGCCACCAGTGTCTGTGTCCTCACAGGGAGTCCCAGATGCCTCGTCCTTTCTGGGATGCTCTCCAATATCAGCAAGTTTTTATGACCTAGGCTCCTTTCAAATTATTGCCTCTATGCGGGAATTTATAGCATGTGAGGTTTTCCACATGCCATGTAAGAGCAGAATCTCTGTTTCCTACAGCTTTCTGTTTCTCCTGTATACAAGCTTTTCTGACTTTCAAAGCCAGACATTCTGTGGGCTTATCTTCTCAGTGTGAAATCTCCAGGCCTGGGAGCCCAATGTGGGACTCAGACCTCTTGCTCCTTGTAGAGAACCTCTGCAATTGTGTTATCCTCCCGTTTTTGGGTCTCCTACTAGGGGGTGTGGGTCTTGACTATACCACCTGTCTCTCTACATTTCCTACTCACCTTGTTGTGGTTTCTTCTTTATCTCTCTAGTTGTGAAAAATCTTCTGCTAGTCTTCAGGTCATTCTCATAGATAGTTGCTTTGTAAGTAGTTGTAATTTTGATGTGCCTGGGGAGGAGGTGAGCTCAGGGTCTTTCTACTGTGCCTTCTTGGCCACACCAGCATTGGTATGTTCTAAAATGTTCAGAATCATTCTTATGGTTAGCCACAATTAGAAATCACTGATGTAATGACCAAAGCAATTTCATTATATGCAGTTTTTAATATATTGCTATTAAATCCACAAACTAATATTATTTGGTTTAGCTGTCTGTTTTTTTTTAACATTTTTTATTGATTTATAATCATTTTACAATGTTGTGTCAAATTCCAGTGTTCAGCACAATTTTTCAGTCATTCATCGACATATACACACTCATTGTCACATTTTTTTCTCTGTGAGTTATCATAACATTTTGTGTATATTTCCCTGTGCTATACAGTGTAATCTTGTTTATCTATTCTACAATTTTGAAATCCCAGTCTATCCCTTCCCACCCTCCACCCCCCTAGTAACCACAAGTCTGTATTCTCTGTCTGTGAGTCTATTTCTGTCCTGTATTTACACTTTGTTTTTGTTTGTTTGTTTTTGTTTTTGTTTTTGTTTTTTAGATTCCACATATGAGTGATCTCATATGGTATTTTTCTTTCTCTTTCTGGCTTACTTCACTTAGAATGACATTCTCCAGGAGCATCCATGTTGCTGCAAATGGCATTATGTTGTCGGTTTTTATGGCTGAGTAGTATTCCATTGTATAAATATACCACCTCTTCTTTATCCAGTCACCTGTTGATGGACATTTAGGCTGTTTCCATGTTTTGGCTATTGTAAATAGTGCTGCTATGAACATTGGGGTGCAGGTGTCATCCTGAAGTAGATTTCCTTCTGGATACAAGCCCAGGAGTGGGATTCCTGGGTCATACGGTAAGTCTATTCCTAGTCTTTTGAGGAATCTCCACACTGTTTTCCATAGTGGCTGCACCAAACTGCATTCCCACCAGCAGTGTAGGAGGGTTCCCCTTTCTCCACAGCCTCTCCAGCATTTGTCATTTGTAGATTTTTGAATGACGGCCATTCTGACTGGTGTGAGGTGATACCTCATTGTAGTTTTGATTTGCATTTCTCTGATAATTAGTGATATGGAGCATTTTTTCATGTGCTTTTTGATCATTTGTATGTCTTCCTTGGAGAATTGCTAGTTTAGGTCTTCTGCCCATTTTTGGATTGGGTTGTTTATTTTTTTCTTATTGAGTCATATGAGCTGCTTATATATTCTGGAGATCAAGCCTTTGTCGGTTTCACTTGCAAAAATTTTCTCCCATTCTGTAGGTTTTCTTCTTGTTTTACTTCTGGTTTCCTTTGCTGTGCAGAAGCTTGTAAGTTTCATCAGGTCCCATTTGTTTATTCTTGCTTTTATTTCTTCTAGGAGAAAATTTTTTAAATGTATGTCAGATAATGTTTTGCCTATGTTTTCCTCTAGGAGGTTTATTGTATCTTGTCTTATGTTTGTCTTTAATCCATTTTGAGTTGATTTTTGTATATGGTGTAAGGGAGTGTTCTAGCTTCATTGTTTTACATGCTGCTGTCCAGTTTTCCCAACACCATTTGCTGAAGAGACTGTCTTTATTCCATTGTATATTCTTGCCTCCTTTGTCGAAGATGAGTTGACCAAAAGTTTGCGGGTTCATTTCTGGGCTCTCTATTCTGTTCCATTGGTCTATATGTCTGTTTTGGTACCAATACCATGCTGTCTTGATGACTGTAGCTCTATAGTATTGTCTGAAATCTGGGAGAGTTATTCCTCCAGCCTCTTTCTTTCTCTTCAGTAATGCTTTGGCAATTCTAGGTCTTTGATGGTTCCATATAAATTTTATTATGATTTGTTCTAGTTCTGTGAAATATGTCCTGGGTAATTGGATAGGGATTGCATTAAATCTGTAGATTGCCTTGGGCAGTGTGACCATTTTAACAATATTGATTCTTCCAATCCAAGAGCATGGAATATCTTTCCATTTTTTAAAGTCTTCTTTAATTTCCTTCATCAATGGTTTATAGTTTTCTGTGTATAATTCTTTCACCTCCTTGGTTAGATTTATTCCCATATATTTTATTACTTTGGGTGCTATTTTAAAGGGGATTGTTTCTTTACTTTCTTCTTCTGTTGATTTATCGTTAGTGTAAAGAAATGCAGCTGATTTTTGAACGTTAATTTTGTAACCTGCTACCTTGCTGAATTCTTCAATCAGCTCTAGTAGCTTTTGTGTGGACCTTTTAGGGTTTTCTATATATAGTAACATGTCATCAGCATATAATGACACTTTTACCTCTTCTTTTCCAATTTGGATCCCTTTTATTTCTTTCTCTTGCCTGACTGCTGTGGCTAGGACTTCCAGGACTGTGTTGAATAGGAGTGGTGATAGTGGGCATCCTTGTCTTCTCCCAGATTTTAGTGGGAAGCTTTTGAGTTTTTCACCGTTGAGTACTATGCTGGCTGTAGGTTTGTCATATATAGCTTTTATTATGTTGAGATATGTTCCCTCTATACCCACTTTGGCGAGAGTTTTTATCATAAATGGGTGTTGTATTTTATCAAATGCTTTTTCTGCATCGATTGAGATGATCATGTGGTTTTTGTCCTTTCTCTTGTTGATGTGATGTACTACATGGATTGATTTGCGTATGTTGAACCAGCCTTGTGTCCCTGGGATGAACCCCACTTGGTCATGATGTATAATCTTTTTTATGTGTTGTTGGATTCTATTTGCTAAAATTTTGGTGAGGATTTTGGCGTCTATGTTCATCAGTGATACTGGCCTATAATTCTCTTTTTTTGTAGGGTCTTTGCCTGGTTTTGGTATCAGGGTGATGGTGGCTTCATAGAATGAGTTTGGGAGTATTCCCTCCTTTTCAATTGTCTGGAAGAGTTTGAGAAGGACTGGTATGAGTTCTTCTTTGTATGTTTGGTAGAATTCCCCGGTGAAGCCGTCCGGTCCTGGACTTTTATTTGTAGGGAGGTTTTTAATTGCTATTTCTATTTCCTTTCTAGTGATTGGATTGTTCAAGTGTTCAGATTCTTCATGATTCAGTTTTGGTGGACAGTATGTTTCCAGAAACTTGTCCATCTCCTCTAGGTTATCCAGTTTGGTTCCATATAGTTTTTCATAATATTCTCGTATGATATTCTGTATTTCTATTTTGTTCGTTGTAATTTCTCCATTTTCCTTTCTTATTTTGCTAATTTGTGCTCTCTCTTTTTTCTTCTTTGTGAGTTTGGCCAGAGGTTTGTCGATTTTATTTACTTTTTCAAAAAACCAGCTTTTGGTTTGGTTGATTTTTTCTATGGTCTTGTTAATCTCTATTGTATTTAATTCCTGTCTGATCTTTATTATTTCCTTCCTTCTGCTGCTTTTTGGGGCTTTTTGTTCTTCTTTTTCTAATTCATTCAGGTGGTGGGTTAAATTGTTTATTTGAGATTGTTCTTCTTTTTTGAGGAAGGCCTGTATCGCTATAAACTTCCCTCTTATCACTGCCTTTGCTGTGTCCCATAGGTTTTGAGTGGTTGTGCTTTCATTATCATTTGTCTCAAGGTATTTTTTAATTTCAGCTTTGATTTCCTCATTGATCCATTGTTTTTTCAATAACATATTGTTTAATCTCCATGCTTTCCTTTTTTTCTCCTTTGTTTCTCTGTTGTTGATTTCCAGTTTCATGGCATTGTGGTCAGTAAAGATGCTCGAGATAACTTCTATCTTCTTAAAATTGTTGAGGTTTCTTTTGTGCCCAAGTACATGATCGATCCTGGAAAATGTTCCATGTGCACTTGAAAAGAATGTATATCCTATTTTTTGGGGGTGTAATGCTCTGAAAATATCCACCAAATCTAGTTTTTCTATTGTAGTATTTAATTTCTCTGTTGCCTTGTTTATTTTCTGTCTGGAAGATCTGTCTAGTGATGTTAATGCAGTGTTAAAATCTCCAACTATGATTGTATTCCCATCAATATCCCCCTTTATCTCTGTTAGTAATTCTTGTATGTACTTAGGTGCTCCTATATTGGGTGCATATATATTAACGAGTGTAATATCCTCATCTTGTATCACTCCTTTAATCATTATAAAATGTCCTTCTTTTTCTTTATGGCCTTTGTTTTAAAGTCTATTTTGTCTGAGATCAGTACTGCAACACCTGCTTTTTTGGCTTTTCCATTTGCATGGAATATCCTTTTCCATCCTTTCACTCTCAATCTATATGTGTCCTTCTCCCTAAAGTGGGTCTCTTGTATGCAGCATATTGAAGGTTCTTGCTTTATTATCCAGTCTGCCACTCTATGTCTTTTGACTGGAGCATTTAGTCCATTAACATTTACAGTAATTAATGATAGATGTGTGCTAATTGCCATTTTGAACTTATCTTTGCAGTTGAATTGGTATATCCTCTTTGTTCCTTTCTTCTTCCTTTTGTGCTTTGGTAATTTTCCTTTGTATTATCATGGATTTTATTTAATTTTTGTGACTCCTTTGTAAATTTTTGGCTTGTGGTTACCCTTTTTTGTAAATCTATCAACCCATTACTATAACTGTTTTTATTAAACTGATAGTAACATGATCTTAAACCCATCCTACTGTTAAAAAAATTTAAAAAAGAAAGAAAAAAATATTCTATATTTCCCTGCCTCCCTCTCCCACTCTCAGTGATTTGTATGTCTTCTTTTATAATTTCATGTTTACTTTATTTGTAATTCATGAGTTATCACCTTTCCAGTTGTGTGTTTCTCATTTCTGTAGCATCCTGCTGCTTTTCTATTTAGAATAACCCTTTCAGTATTTCTTTTAGCATGGGTTTAGTGTTGCTAAACTCCTGCAGCTTTTTTTTGTCTGTGAAACTCTTTATTTCTCCTTCTATCCTAAAGGATAGCCTTGCTGGATAAAGGATCCTAGGCTGCATCTTTTTTTCATTCAGGGCTTTGAATATATCTTGCCACTCCTTTCTGGCCTGTAGTGTTTGTGTAGAGAAATCAGCTGAGAGCCTTATGGGGGTTCCCTTGTAACTTACTCTTTGCTTTTCTCTTGCTGCCTTTAGAATCATTTCTTTATCCTTGACTCTGGCCATCTTGATTATGATATGTCTTGGTGTGGGTCTATTTGGGTTCTTCCTGTTTGGGACCCTCTGAGCTTCTTGTACTTGGATATCTAATTCCTTCTTTAAGTTTGGGAAGTTTTCAGTCATGATTTCTTCAAAAACCTTTTCAATCCCTTTTGATCTTTCTTCTTCTTCTGGGACCCCTATTATGTGAAGATTGGGACGCTTTATATTATCCCATAGGTCCCTTATGCTATTTTCATTATTTTTGATTTGCTTATCTTGTAGTTCTTCTGAATGGGTGGTTTCTATTGCCCTGTCTTCTAGATCACTAATTCGTTCCTCTGCATTATCTAGTCGGCTTTGCACAGCTATTAGATCATTCCTCATCTCTGTCAATGAGTTTACCCATTCTACTTTATAGCTTCAATTTCATTTTTGACATATTTTATATCTCTAAACACTATCTCTTTTAATTCCTTCAGCAATTCGATCACTCCTTTTTTGAAATCTTAATCTAGTAGGCTATCGATGTCTATTTTGTTGATCTTTCTTTCAGGGGATTTCTCTTGTTCTTTTAATTGGGAAAGGTTTTTCTGCTTCTTCATCTTGCTCATACCTCTTTGGCACTGTGGTTTATGGAGTATCAGTTGTTTATTTTGGTCCTTAAGTATTTTATCTATCTAATGCCTATTTAGGAATAGAACTTAGGAAAAAAAGAAAAAAAAATAAGAGAGAGAGAGAAAGAATTTTAAAAGAAGGGAGAAAGAGGGTTTGAAAACAGTGTATAATGAACAATAGAAGAGCGAGTTGAAGCAGAGTATTAATCGGGTTGAGACGTCCTTTTAAAACCTTTACAAAAAAAGGGGGGGGGGATGAATAGATGTATTTGAAACCTGTGTCTAATCAGTAACAGGACATCAAAACCCAAGAGAAATAGAAATGAATTAAGAAGTAAAAATTAAGAGAGTAATAGAAAATAGAACAGGTAAAAACAGATTAAAAAAAAAAGGGGGGGGTTGTCGGTGTTCTCCTGGAGTCTGTGTGCTTTTAATGTGAAGTCTTTCTGTCTTCGTCCTGTTTTGGAAGCTCAGCTTGCTGTTTTCAGAGGCCCTCCGTTGGCGCCCTGCTGCTCCCAGCACCTGTTGGCAAGCAGATCGCGCCTCCTCCTAACACTGGGTCAGGTGCAGCTCTCCTCTGCTGTGGGCGGGCGGGTCGCTGCCCCTCTGGATGCCACAGTCAGATGTTGCAGACTGGCCGGGTAGGAGGGCGGGTCATGCCCCCTCCCAGCACCTCGGTCAGGGGCTGTGTTCCTGCACGAAAGGCGCGGGGCCGCTCTGGCTCTACCTGCGCCGCCGGTAGCTCCGCTGCTCTGTGCGGCTGCGCGCTCCGCCCTGGTCGGCGCTCCGCGGGTGGGCTCGGGGAAGACAGAGGGACAGCCTTGTCCCTGCTCCCAGCCAGAACCCCGCTCTTTGTTTGTCTTTGTGGAGCAAGTTCTCTGAGGGACGAGGACGGAAGGATCCTATCTGCCCCGGGCTGCAGGCCAGTCTCAGTCTGGCCTTTGAGGCTGCTAAGCCCTTCGGTGCGGATGCAGGTTTCGCCCCCGCCCCCGCCCCCGCCCCCGCCTGGGTGCTTAGCGCCGGAGAATATGGCGGCTGTGTCTGAGCCCCTCCTCTCTTCCCCCGAAAACTTTCCGCAGGTTTTCAGAGTTGGGTGTGTGCACCCTTCCCCCGGGAGCACATCAACCGTGCTGTTTTATGGAGGGCCCAGGTTGTTCTGCCCTGTGCACCCACAGCCACGCGCGCAGCCCCTTGCTTTCCCCTGGGGCTGCCTCCGTGCAGCCACTTCCGTCCTCCGCCCGGCTTGTGCAGCCTGGCCCTGCCCGCGGCTGCCGGCCCGCGTCTCAGGCTGGGTGTCGGGGGTACGCTCTGTGCCCGTTTAGCTTAGTTCTGTCAGTCAAGGGCTGCTCTGTACAGATCCGAGCCTCGGAGGCTCCCCCTCCGTCCCGCTGGCCTCTCAGTTGGAGAGGGGAGACCCAGCGAGCGAGTGCCAGTCCTCCTTTGCCGCTCCCTCCCCGCGGGACCCGTCCCGCGCTGCTTTGCCTTTTGTTATCTTTTTTCCTTTTCTCCTACCAGATTTTTGGCGTCTTTATCTTTTGAAGAGGTCGATGTTCTGTCGGAGTTCCGCAGGTGCTCTGGTTGGCTGAGTGGGTCTGTAGATGTGGGTCTTGGTGTATTTGTGGGAGAGGGTGACCTGCGAGCGTCCTTCTACTCCGCCATCTTCTCCGTCTCTCTTAGCTGTCTGTTTTTAAAAATTATTTTTAAAAAATGTAATGTTTATGTTGCTTTCAAATTACCCAGGTTATAGGACTGAGCCACATTAGGCTCTACCTCTCATTTAAAGTCTGAAGCTTGGAGAAAGTATGTGTGACACCTAGAAACAAAATTATTTACTGTTTACCTCTATAAATCAAAACCAGTACTGTCGATTAAGTGATTTTTTTTTTTTCTCACTAAGAAATAAAAGAAGGTGGATCTAGGCTGGCCAGCAGCAACATACCAATGTTTAGTCTTATATGACTTGAAACCTCTTGGAGGATATATCCTGAAAATAGGGCCCATACATTCAAGGAAGTAGAAATAATTGAGGAGAAAGAAAGAGACAAGGAAAATGTAAAGTAAAACTGTATCTCAAAACTCCTCCTATATAGTTGATGACCTCTTCTTTTTCTGTTTCCAGCTACCTCTTTATAATTTGTTTTAAGGAAGTTATAAACTCTCAGGGACTATATTTTCCAGGTTAAACTATGTTTTTTATGTTATTACATATGAAATGTGTTGATGTATTCTGATATCCTATAGAATTATAAGTCAAGATTTAAATATTGTTAATATGAGACTTATGAGTAGAAACAATATTTCCAAGCTAAGGCAAGGAGATAGATATTTCTGGAAAGATGTAGCCAAAAACTTGGAAAACCAGAATTTCTAGAGACAGAAGTTAATGAAAAACTTTCAAATGACGTATCTTTAATTATATTCTCCCTTTGTGTTAACATCAAAAAGTTAGATTTAACTTTGGATTACAACACTTATGATCAAAGGCATTAGCCCCTACTTTTCAATAAGTTTTTGTTTGTTTGTTTGCAGAAATGTACTATCATGATAAAGCATGAGAAAGATACAGCTTCTTGATGTAGATCTCATGAACATTTTCAAATTTGCGAAAAAAATTACCTCTCACTTGCAGAATAAACTCTCTGAAAAAAATAAAAGCTTTGTATTCTCATAATCTTGTATGAGTTATAGCTTTTTCCCCTTAGAAAATAGAGAGGGAGACCTTCCACACTACTAACTACACAATTTCACTGTTAAATATTCAAACGTTTGTGCCTGTTTTAAAGATATGATAACATGGGGCAAGAAGAACTGATTTCTCCATAAGGAGTATATAGTCACTTGAATTTATTTAGGTCCTAAGTTACAAATCATTTTTGTGTGCCTTGCTAATCATCTTGTCAATAAATTATCAATTCCAATAAAAAATGTAAAAAATTCTCCTATGTAAATTTCCTGGTGGACTTAAATGTTGGTCATCATTTTCTTTGGCATGAAAATTCTTCCAAAATAATTCTCAGAAAAAGGTACAATCCAATTTATAGTATTTGCATTCTCTTTTTGTCCATTTTCCATAGAATTGCATAAAATCATTTGATTCTGTCATCTCCTTGTCTTAACTTTGTTCTAGTTCTGCAACTGTTTTTCAGTTGTGAAAAATCACAAAGTGAACCAAGAACTGGACTTACAGTCAGAAACCAGAGGTTTGGCTTTGACACTATTATTTATTAACTGTGACATAAACTGATCAAATAATCTAATTTATATGAGCCTCATTTTCATTCCTGCTAAAATGAGAATAGTAGTGTTTGCTTGTATGGTAATGATGGATTTCAAGGCAGAGAGAAGAGATGATGAATATGAAATAGCTTTACAAATTTTGGGGGGAATACACATATATTTAATATTTTCCCAAAATAAATGTCAGCTTTTGCAAGAGAAGTTAAAAAGCCCATTGAACTCGAGGTTGTACTTTTTTTTTCTTTTCAAATAGAATTAGTTTTTATTCAATTATTTGTTTCAATTGCCTGGAGTCAGGGCCAGTTGAGAGCATATTATGCCTAGGAGATCTTTGGATCTAAAGCTACATGTTTCTTTTTTTTTTTTCCCACAGTTTATATTGAAATGCAATGTACATAGCATACAATTCACCTATTTAAAGTATATGTTCAATTTATTGTAGTTTATTCACAATGCTGTGCAACCAATACCACAATCTAATTTTGGAATGTTTTCATCCCTTCTAAAACAAATTCCATACCTCTTAAGAGTCATTTCCCATTTTTCCCCCCTCAGCGCTATACAGCCATTAATCTACTTTCTATCTTTATAGATTTTGGCATTTCTTAAAAATGGAATAATCCAATATATGGTATTTGGTGACTGCTTCCACTTAGCATAATTTTTTCAAGGTTCATCTATGTTGTGGCATATATTAGTTCATTTTTTTTTTATTACCAAATACTATTTTACTAAATGAATATACCACCTTTTACTTACCCATGTATCAACTGATGGACAATTATGTTGTACTTTTAATTTGATCTAGATATCTTTATCCTCCTTGAGTTAAATGCCTTTTCCCCATTATGCATCAGCATGGTCTTTAACTCTCAAAAATGCTTATTCCCTTTACAGTAATCTGCTTCATACCAGTCAGTTCAAATAGTGTTCATTCTTTTAATGGGACTTTTGAATAAAGGAAATACTTAAGTAAAAAAATAAAGGTTCAGAAATAATAACTGATGTTATAAAGAATTGGGTACTCTTATCTGCCATCTGGTGCCTATTAACTTACCCTTGCTTATGCCAGTAGTTGGAGGATTCAACTCCCCCTGAAATATATTTCAAAGCAAAAATTAATATTTGAAAGAAATGAGCTTCTCACACTGATGCTCATAAATTTTTTAAAATGCAAATCTGATCATGACACCCTTCTACCTGGAAGCATGTTCTCTTTGTGCTCAAGGTAAACACAAATCCTTATATTGTCCTCATATATTTAACCACAAACTACTTCATCAATTTTATTTTCATTCTCTCCTCACTGAGTGTTTTACACTTTAGCCTTACCAAATTTTTTGCCACTTCTCATAAACACACCATGTACCTCCATGCCTCATAGCACATGATGCCTCCTCTGCCTAAAATGTCATTTTCTCCCCTTGCCATGTAGTCAAATTATAGTAATTAAAAAAAATCCAGCTGAAACATCACCTCCTCTATGAAGTCTTCCATGATTCTCCCAGGAAAGTTAAACTCCATTTCAGTTTACTGTCAGAGCACATGCTTCTAGAATAAGACCCAGTACTTTATAAAATGACAATTTGTGTATGTGTCTACTTATTCCGACAGATTATAAGCAGAGACCCTGTCTTTTTCTTTCTTTTGTCTGCCACTTTTCAGTTTTTGGCACATGTCAGGCTCTGAATAAATATTTGTTGAATGAATGACTGAATGATTGAGTCAGTGAGTGAGTCATTTAACACTTTGTCAGGCCACACTACTTGAAGTAAAAAACAACTACTTTTGAAAAGCAATCACCATTGCACAAAATACTTATTAAATGGGAAAAAGAACAACTTTTTAATCTCAGACAATAGTAGATTGACAACTGCAGATTCCACGTATCATCAGGAAAACATCCACAGCTTAGCAAGATTAAATATTTCAGTTGTTAGCTTTGAGAAGAATCATAGAAACATATGGTAAAATTGCTCTTAAGTGTGATCTAGTTCAACTCCTCACTTTTTGAATAAATGCCTCCAGTCTCCTTATTCTCAATAATATCTCGGGTGAGATATATCATGTGTGAGTAATTCTGATGTTAAGAAGTTATTATTTACTTTGAGTTGAAATCTATATCTAGTATTCTCAACCTATTATTTTAGTATATCGCTTGAGACTATACAGAGTAAATCTAATATGAAGTTTTCAAATATTTGAAACCTTTCTTACTTTAATTATTCCTCCAATCCCATAAGTAGTAACATGCAATTCCCTTGATTCTTTCAACCATTTCTTGTCTTATAATTTTAGTCTTGCACCTTTCTTGTTCCCTTTCTTACAATATTATAGGAGTTCTAGGTCATTCTGTATCACAGTATTGATCATGTCATCTGATCATTGCTGACAAGAGTGGGACTGTTATCTCTCTCATTCTTAGGTACAGTTATTCTGCTAGCGCTATTTAAGATTTAATCTGATTTTTATAAATGTCCATATCACATACTTGACTCATTGACCTTACTGGAGATACTATCTTTTTCTATCTAAGGATACAGTAACAGGTCACTGAGATACTATCTAATAATAATGTTAGAGAAGAAGACGAGTCATCTTTAGTAAAGAAGGGAGAAAACAAACAAAGGGGTAAAAATTCTGTGAATTAAATATAAACACCATACAATGGCTAAAAACTGTTGAAAATATGCTTAAATTCCAAACTTAGATTTTGCCACTTTCATATTGCAGACATGTTAAGCAAATGTTGATAGTATTACAGTTTTCAGAACTACAATATAATTTAAATTTCAGTATTTTTAGCATTTCCTTTGAATATAGCACAATGTTAATAGTTTATAAAAACATTTTTATGAGATCTGTGATTTATCTAATGTTGGATACATTCTTTATATTTAAAGATAAACTTGTTTCAGGAAAATATACCTTCAATTTTATAATAAAAATTCAAGGAAAAATATGATTTATATAGCAAAAATATATTAAAATAACTTTCCTGGGATGAGTTTAATCCATTACACAAGTAATGCATGTTATTTTCACTTTTTACTTTTTGAATATGTAGTAATTTACTAAGTATGTGCAGTATATTTACTAATGTGACTGGTTGTGTTTCCATCTATTTATTTGTGATATGTAACTTTCTGTTTAGTTTATAAAGCCTATAAAGCCTATAAAGCCAAGTCAGTTTTCTTCTTGTGTTGTATTACTTCTTCTAGTGTTTTATGGAGTTACAATGTAAATGAGGAACAAGCTTCGTTATTGAAAATTGTTAAGTGGGTTTGTGAGTACCACAGAATGTAAGGTGTGTAGTACTTGGCTTGCTATCTTAACAAATGCATTTTGGATTAGTATGCACTGGTGAACTCCCCTTAAAGCTTACACAAATTTTCTTTGTAGGTCTTTGAATCTGTGACACTTATCATCATGTGTAAATTTAAGATTGGAAGTTTAATCTTGAAAAGCTGCTTATTTCTTTTTTATAAACTTGCCTATAACTTGGTAATGTATGACTTTGTGAATGGTTCACACAGGTGCTTCATTGTTTGATTATAGCTAAATTTTCAATAAATTTAGAAAGTTTCTTAGGATAACTGAGTTAATTGTTTAAAAATGATTTTCAACTCATTTGTGCTGTTTAGAAATTAAAATGAAATTCTATGTGTTAAAGTAACAAAGAATAAATGTTTCTAGTGGTTATATTTGTTTAAAAAATAACACTCAAAGCAAAATTTAAAGAAATAATCACATCTAAGTACAGTTATGTGTTTTTTATACTAATCTATTAGTCACTGCTTAAAACCCCTTTCTCATTGCAGATTAAATCATTCAGCGTATTCATACTTCTACTTAAAGCCTCTGCCTTGTATGTGTTTCAGCTCCAAATTTTTTGTTATTTTTTTAAATTGAAGTATAGTCGGTTTACAATGGTGTGTTAATTTCTGGTGTACAGCATAGTGATCCAGTTAATGCGCGCGCGCACACACACACACACACACACACACAGATACATGTATATTCCTTTTTGTATTCTTTTTCATTATAGGCTATTATAAAATATTGAATATATTTCCATGTGCTATACAGTAGGACATTGTTGTTTATCTGTTTTATATATTGTGGTTAGTATCTGCAAATCCTGAACTTCCAATTTATTTCTCCAGCTCCCCTTTCCCCACTTGTAACCATCAGTTTGTTTTCTATGTCTGTGAGTCTGTTTCTGTTTTGTAAATAAGTTCATTTGTGTCATTGTTTTAGATTCCACATATAAGTGATATCATATAGTACTTTTCTTTTTCTAATCTACTTCACTTAGTATAATGGTCTCCAGGTCCATCCATGTTGCTGCAAATGGCATTATTTTATTTTTTTTTTTTTATGGCTCAGTAGTATGTGTGTGTGTGTGTATATATATCTCACAACTTTTTTAACCAGTCATCTGTAGATGGACATTTTGGTAGCTTCCATGTCTTAGCTATTGTAAATATTGCTGCAATGAACATTGGGGTGCATGTATCTCTTAAAATTAGAGTTTCCTCCAGATATATGCTCAGGATTGGGATTGCTGGATCCCATGGTTAATTTATTTTTGGTTTTTTAAGGAATCTCCATACTGTTTTCCATAATAGCTCCAACAAACTACATTCCCACCGACAATGTGAGAGGGTTCACTTTTCTCCACACCCTTTCTAGCATTTATTGTTTATAGACTTTTGAATGATGGCCATTCTGACTGGTGTGAGGTGATGCCTCATTGTAGTTTTGATTTGCATTTCTCTAATAATTAGCAATATTGAGCATTTTTTTTCATGTGTGTATTGGCAGTTTGTATGTCATCACTGGAGAAATATTTAGGCCTTCTGCCCATTTTTTGATAAGGTTTTTTTTTGTTGTTGTTGTTATTTTTGTTTTTGTTATGAGCTGTTTGTATACTCTGGAAGTTAAGCCCTTGTCAGTGCATTGTTTGCACATATTTTCTCCCATTCCATAGGTTGTCTTTTTGTTTTGTTTATAGTTTCCTTTGCTATGCAAAAGCAAAGAGAATGCTTTGCCTATGTTTTCTTCTAGGAGGTTTATGGTGTCTTATCTTATGTTTAAGTCTTTAAGCCATTTTGAGTTTATTTTTGTGTATAGTGTGAGGGAGTGTTCTAACTTTATTGATTTATATGTGGCTGTCCAGCTTTCCCAACACTACTTGCCAAAGAGACTGTCTTTTCTCCATTGCATATTCTTGCCTCCTTTGTTTAAGATTAATTGGCCGTAGGTGTATGGGTTTATTTCTGGGCTCTCTTTTCTTTTCCATTGATCCATATGTTTGTTTTTGTGCCAATACTATACTGTTTTGATTACTGTAGCTCTGTAGTATTATCTGAAGTCTGGGAGGGTTATTCCTCCAGCTTTGTTCTTTTTCTTCAGTGTTGCTTAGGCAATTCTGGGTCCTTTGTGATTCCATATATTTGTTCTAGTTCTGTGAAAAATATCCTGGGTAATTCGATAGGGATTGTATTAAATCTATAGATTGCTTTCGGTAGTAGGTCCAGTCCAAGAGCATGGGATATCTTTCTATTTCTTTAAATAATTTTCAGTGTCCTCAGTCAGTGTTTATAGTTCTCTACATGTAAGTCTTTCACCTCCTTGTTCAAGATTATTACTAAGTTTTTTTTAATGTGATTTTAAAAGGGATTTCATTTTTTTTTTTTTTACTTTGCTTTTCTATCATTGTTTGTGTAAAGAAATGAAACACATTTCTTATGATAGTCTTGTATCCTGCTACCTTGCTGAATTTGTTTATCAGTTCTAGTAGTTTTTGCATGGGATCTTTAGGGTTTTTTATATATAGTATCATGTTATTTGCATATAATGACAATTTTACCTCCTCTGTTCCAATTTAAATCCCTTTTCTCTTTCTTGTCTGATTGCTATGGCTAGGACTTCCAATACTAAGTTTAATAGAAGTGGTGAGAGTGGGCATCCTTGTGTTGTTCCAGATTTTAGCAGGAAGGCTTTCAACTTTTCACCATTGAGTATTATGTTGGCTGTGAGTTTGTCATTAATATCTTTTATTATGCTGAATGGGTATGTTCCCTCTATACCCACTTTAGTAAGTTTTTATCATTAATGGATATTAAATTTTATCAAATGCTTTTTCTGCCTCTATTGAGATGATCATGTGATTTTTGTCCTTTCTCTTGTTGATCACGGTGCATCACGTTGATTGATTTACATATGTTGAATGATCCTTGTGTCCCTTGGATGAATACAACTTCATTGTAGTATATACCCTTTTTTATTTGTTGTTGGATTTGGTTTGCTATTTTTTTTTTGAGAATTTTTGCATCTATGTTTATCAAAGATATTGGATTGTAATTTTATTTTTTAGTAGTGTCTTGGTCTGGTTTTGGTATCAGGATGACGGTGGCTTCATAGAATGAGTTTGGGAGTGTTCCCTTCTCTTCATTCTTTTGGAAGAGTTTGAGAAGGATTGGTATATGTTCTTCTTTGTATGTTTGATAGAATTCCACATTGAAGCCATCTGGTCCTGGACTTTTGTTTGCAGGGAGGTTTTTTATTGCTGATTCTATTTCACTTCTAGTGATTGATCTGTTCCAATGATCTATTTCTTTTTGATTCGGTTTTGGTGGACTGTATGTTTCTAGAAACTTGTCCACTTCTGAGTTGTCGAATTTATGGCCATATAGTTGTTCATAGTATTCCCTTAGGTTTTTGGTATTTCTGTGGTGTTGGTTGTAATTTCTTCACTTTCATTTCCTGTTTTGTTTATTTGTGTCCTTTCTCTTTTCTCCTGGGTTAGCCTGGACAGAGGTTTGTCAATTTTGTTTACTTTTTCCAAAAAACCCAGCTCTTGGTTTGATTGATTTTTTTCTATTTTTTAAATCTTTATTTTATGTATTTCTTCCCTGATATTTATTATTTCTTTCCTTCTGCTGACTTTAGGTTTTGTTTATTCTTCTTTTTCTAATTCTTTTAGGTGGTCAGTTAGGTTATTTATTTGACATTGTTCTTTTTTGAGGAAGGCCTCTATCGCTATGAACTTCCCTCTTAGGACTGTTTTTGCTGTATCCCATAGATTTTGTGTGGTTGTGTTTTCACTGTCTTTTTTCTCAAGGTATTTTTTAATTTCCAATTTTTTTTTAGAATGTTTTAGCTCCAGGAATTCTTAAAAGAGTCTTTTTATTTTAAACCATAAGCTGTGTCTCAGTTGTGAAAGGCCTATTAGGTGAATTAAAATTCATGGTATTAGATAAATGTAGGTTTAACAACACTCTGTGTTTGTCATTAGTAAGAACTCAATAAATAGTAATTATTGTAACTGTATATCATTATCACATCAAATTTCTCTGTATCATCAATTTGAATTAGTAACTCCTCTGTTCCTTAAAGATTGTTCTGAATGTAGCTCTTGTTTCATTGTAAAACTAGTTTCATTCCTTCAGTTATGAAGATGAGTTTTATTTTGGATTGCTTCCTGCTAATCTTAGGGAATATTCTTAGTTTACTTTTCGTGCATTCATGATAAGTTCTCTGAGGGATTAGAGTTCTTCGAAAGTATTATTTTTTTTTTATTCTCTTAGTCAAATTGGAAAAAAGAAAGTTGTTTCTATTTTTTCAGTCCTATGCCTACCAGGGTGATTGCCCCATTAATTCTGTGTTTGTTTTTTTGGAAGGGCAAGAACAAGTAAAAAGTTAAAATGTTTTTCTGCCATTTTCCCCATTATATTTTTATTGTGGTGAAATAGACATAATATTCACCATCTTAACCATTTGTAAGTAGCAATCATATTGTCGTGCAGCCACCATCATCATTCATCTCCAGAAGTCTTTTCATCTTGAGAGAATGAACCTATACACATCAAACAGTAACTCCCATTATCTTCTCTCACTCTATTCCCCTGGAAACCATCATTCTACTTTTTGTCTCTGATTTTGACTCCTCCAAACACCTCAAATAAGTGGAATCATACAATATTTGTCTTTTTATTGGGTTGATCTATGTCACTTAGCATAATATTCTCAAAGTTCATCTATGTTATAGCATATGTGAGAATTTCCTTCCTTAAAAAAGGCTGAATAATATTGCATTGTATGTATGTACTACATTTTGCTTATTCATTCGTCTATCCATGAACACTTGGGTTTCTTCTGTTTTAGATATTGGGAATAATGTTGTTGTGAGCATGGGTATACAAATACCTCTTTGAGACTTAGTTTTCAATTCTTTTTAGTATATACCCAGAAATGGAATTGCTGGGTCATATGTTAATTGTATTTTTAATTTTTGGAGGAACTGCTATGTGGTTTCACACAGTGCTATGACATTTTACATTCCCACCAGTCCTTTACAGGTGTTCTAATTTTTCCATATCCTGTCAACATTTGTTATTTTCTGTTTTTTTTTTATAGTAGCCATTCTAATGCATTTGAGGTGGTATCTCATTGTAGTTTTGATTTGCATTTCCTTAATGATTAATGATGTTGATCATCTGCTCATGTGTTAATTGGCTATTTGTATATCTTCTTTTGAGAAATGTCTATTGAAGATTTTTGCCCATTTTTGAATCAGGATTTTTGGGGTTTTGTTGTAGTTGAGTTTTAGATGTTTTTTATATATTCTAGATATCAATCCCTTATCAGATATATGATTTGCAAATATTTTCTACTATTATGTGTTCCTTTTTTACTCTGTTAATAGTATCTTTTGAAGTACAATTTAAAAAAAAATTTTTATGAAATCCAGCTCATCTACTTTTTCTTTTGTTGCCCATTCCTTAGGTGTCATATTCAAGAAATCATTGCCAAATCCAATATTGTAAAGCTTTAGCCTATGTTTTCTTCTAAGAGTTTTATAGTTTCAGGTCTTGCATTCAAGTGATGGATTCATTTTGACTTAATTTTTATATATGGTATTAGATAAGGGTCCAACTTCATTCTTTTGTGTAGGAATATCCAGTTTTCCTAGCACCATTTGTTGAAAAGACTGTCTTTTCCTCATTGAATGTTTTCAGCGTCCTTATTGAAAATCACATGACCATAATATGTGAGGATTTATTTCTGGACTCTCTATTTCATAGTTCTACATGTCTTCATGTCATTGCCACACTCTTTTGAATACTGTAACTTTTTAGTAAGTTTTGAAATAAGGATATATGAGTCCTCCAGCTTTGTTCTTCTTTTTTGGTATTGTTTTGGCTCTTCAGGAATCCTTGAGATTCCGTATCAATTTTAATATGTGCTTTTCTTTTTCTGAAAAAAAATCATTGTTATTTTGATAGGGATTAGATTAAGTATATAGGTCACTGTGAGGAGTGTTAAAATTTTAACCATATCAAGTCTTTCAATCCACAAACATGAAATTTATGTCTCTAAGTTTCTTTCTGAAACGTTTTTTAGTTTTCATGTACAAGTCTTTTACCATCTGGATTAATTCCTAAGTATTTTATTCTTTTTGATGTTATTGTAGATGGAATTATTTTCTTGATTTCCTTTTTAGGGAACTAAATTTTTGTATGTTGATTTTGTTTCTTGCTACTTTGCTGAATTTATTTGTTAGTTATAACTCTGTGTGTGTGTGTGTGTGTTCATATGTATAATCTTTAGGATTTTCTGCATATAAGATCATATCATCTGTGAACAGAGATAATTTTACTTCTTCCTTTCTAATTTGGATGTCTTTTATTATTTTTCTTGCCTAATTGCTCTGGCTAGGATTTCCAGTACTATGTTGAGTAGAAGTGGCAAAAGTGGGCATTACTGCTTGTTTACCTTTCACCATTGAGTGCGATGGTCACTGTGAGTTTTTCATCCTATTCCTATTCCAAAAGTGTTCTGAATTTTATCAAATAAATTTTCTGCATCAATGAAGATGATCATGTATTTATTTCCCCTTCATTCTGTTAATATGATGTATTACATTGATTGATTTTCATATGTTGAAATATATATATATATATATATATTTCTCACTTGGTCAAGGGTATATCTCACTTGGTCATGATGTGTAGTTCTTCCAATATTCTGCTGAATTAAGTTTGCTAGTGTTTTGTTGAAGGTTTTTGCATCAATATTCTTAAGAGATATTGATCTGTAATCTTCTTTTCTTGTAGTATAATTGTCTAGCTTTGGTATTAATAATGGTGCCATACCATGAGCTAGGGAGTGTTCCCACTTCTTCAATCTTTTCATAAAATTTTGAGAAAGAATGGTGTTAGTTCTTTAAATTTTTTGTACAATTAACCAGTGAAGGCATCAGATCCAGAGCTTTCTTTTGTTGGGAAATTTTTGATTACTCATTCAATATCCTTACTAGTTGTAGGTCTATTCATCTTTTCTGTTTCTTCAGGCTTTAGTCCTGGGAGGTTTTGTTTTTCTTGAAATTTGTCCGTTTCATCCAAGGATATCCACTTTTTTTTAGCATACAGTTGCTCATAGTACTCTCCTATAATCTTTTTTTATGTCTATAGAATCAGTAGTAATGTTCCCACTTTAATGTGTGATTTTAGTTATTTGAATTGTCTCTTTTTTCTTAACTCATCTGTCTAAAAATTTGTCAATTTTGTTGATTTTTTTTCAAAGAACCAACTTTAGGCTTTGTTGATTTTTTCTATCATTCCCTATTCTCTATTTTTTATATCTCTGCTCTAATCTTTATAATTTCCTTTCTTCTGCTAACTGTAAATTTAGTTTGTTCTTCTTTTTCTAGTTCCTTAAGTTTTAAAGTTAGCTTGTTAATTTGAGATCTTTCTTGTGTTACAATGTAAGCATTTATAGCTATAAACTCCCCTCAGCTTTTGGTATGTTATATTTTCATTTTCTTTCTTCTCTAAGTATTTTCTAGTGTCCTTGTGATTTCCTTCATTTTTTCTTTTTTTTTTTTTTTGATCCATTGGTTGTTTAAGAATATGTTGTTTAATTTAAACAAATTTGTGAATTTCCAAGTTTTCCTTCTGTTATTGATTTCTAATTTTATTCTGTTATGTTCAGAGAAGGTACTTTGTATGATATCTATCTTTTAAAATCTACTGAGACTGAATTTGTGGGCTAACATATAGTCCATCCTGAAAAATATCCCATGTTACTTGAGAAGAATATATATTCTGTTGTGGCTGAGTAGAATATTGTGTATTTGTCTTCTACCCCATAACTGTCTTGGTATTACTAATAACAAGTGATTTTTATAGTTTCCTATACATCAAACATCCCCTTTTCTACCCCCAGCAAACACTAAAATATTTATGCAATCTGTTCTTTTTATAGTCACTGTATAACATATCTCATCTGTTTCTTCCTCCTCTCCATATCTCCTGCATCTATATACTTTCCTATTCCTTTACTTAGGTTCAAAAACACGTAGTTTTCTTTAAACATCTATAAAGTGATCCCTTCATAATATCCAATGATATTACACATTCAACTGATAACTTATTGTGTGCTTATCATCAAGGCCATTTTATCTGGACCTTATTACATAAAACAGATGCTATTATTTTGCTTTTTATTTCATGCTAAAAATTCCATCAAATATGTTTTTAAAAGAATTAAGACCACCAAATAGGCCCAAGAAATCATCATTCTTACCACTGGTTAATTTAGCTCATTTAAACAATTTAAATTTTCCCACTTCCCTTGAAAGCTCCTAGAGAGACAATTTTGTCTTGATAGTATGACACTAAGTTATCTCTTGATAAATATGTTAAAAGCAACCAGTCTGATGTACTCAGGGTTGGATAGCATGCCCTAATTTTTGTTGACTAGTGACCTCTAAAACTTATTACATTTGAGCCCACTTAATATCAAGTCACCTAATGGAAGCACATTTCTTTCTACCAAATCATTTTGTACTAATTCAGTACAATTTTGCCCATTTAATATCAATTGACACTAAACGATTTCCTGTGCAATGTCAATTGAAAATCACTGATTTCCTGCTAATACAGCACTTAGTGTCAATTTCTGTTTGCAGCAAAAGCATTTTTTCAATTAACTACACCATATAATTTTTTGTTTTTAGTTGTTTTCATGGCCCATCTGATAATAGTTTTGTGAAACAAAGACATAAGCAGAAAAAGATGACTTGCTTCCTTGGCATTAAATGATTTAAATCTAGTCACTTTATTTTCAGTCTATAGGAGGTCAATAGCATATTGGAAATCTTTGGACTGTATCAAGCATTGTCATAGTAAATGGTGTTAGCAGTGAATAAGATTGTGTATTTTTGGACATTGTATATACTAAACTATATATAGAAAAATATTTTTACTAACAAAAAATAGTCTTACTAGTACTTCTTCTCATGATTTAGCTCAAGAAGACCTATTATTACTGTTTTTTAAATGAAGTATAGCCAGTAACAATGTGCTGATTTCTGGCCTACAGTATAATGCCCAAATTATACATATATTCATTTTCATATTCTTTTTATTAAAGCTTTTTACAGTTGTTGAATATAGTTCCCTGTGTTATACAGCAGAAAGTTGTTTTTACCAATAGTTGTTACTATTTGCAAATCTCAGACTCCCAAATTTATCCCTTCCCATCCCTCCTCCAGTAACCATAAAATTGTTTACTATATCTGCAAATCTATTTCTGTTTTCTAGATGAGTTTTTTGGTGTCTTCTTTTTTCTTTTTTTAGATTCCACATATGAATGATATCACATGGTATTTTTCTTTCTCTTTCTGGCTTACTTCACTTTGAATGATGATCCCCAGTTCTATCCATGTTGCTGCAAATAGCATTTATTTTATTATTGTTTATGGCTGAGTAGTATTCCATTGTATAAATATATTATAACTTCTTCACCCAGTCATCTATCAATAGACATTTAGGTTGAAAAAAACCTATTGTTGAATAGAGATAAGCTCATTTAAATATCCTCATATACTCCTACTAGAAAAGTGCGGCAATCTTACCTCCAGTAATTCGTGAAAATTAGGAAAGATTTCTGGCCTGATACAGCTCAGACAGCAGAGCTGAAGCTATTCTTCTGATTAGATATTATCAGGTTACTCAGCAAGTGCAAGTATTTCTATATTACTCAGCATATATCCATCATGTTGGATGGTGATGGGGAAAGGAGGAAGTTAGAGTCAACTCACCTTGTCCTGGAGAATACTGAAGAGATGTATCTAAAAGCATAGAAAACTAACCAAAGTTATAAATAAAAATGATTATATATTGAATATTTATTAAAATATGAAGCTGTTTTGCCAAATACATAATAAGATACCTAACTAAAATAGGTCATGGCCTCTTCCTGTAACAGAGCGCAATATCTGATAAGAGAGAAAAGATTCACAAATGAGAAATAACTAAATAACAATAAACTTGATGTGGTAAATTTTGAGACACAGCGTATAAGTGGTATATGTCTTTAGAATTTTTAAAACATCAGTATGTACCAGAAATACTCTAATGTGAATCATTGAGTTGTATCCTGAAAGAAGCTTCTGGTCTGTCTTGGAAAGAAGAATAGAGTGAATTCTCACTGAGTAACTATTTCTTTTCTTTTTTTTTTTTCAGCCTTCTAATAATGCTTGATTCTTTTTATACTATTTGAATCCCAGCTGACATTAGCTCTCTTTTGGAATAATCCTGATTTAAAGAGATTTCAGCAATAATTCAAACTCATATTTTTGAATGTATAGTCCATTATAGATATAGTAATAGGCATTGGGAATAAGAGAAAAGTAAAATACAGCCCTTTCTCTTGAGGAACATTAATCATAGCAGTGGAATGATATGTATGTATATGTATGTACATACACACACACACACATATATATACAGATAATATTAATATTATGTAATACTAATTTGATAGTGTGCAACAGTGTGCTACTGACAATGGAAGGCGCCTATTGGAACCTAGTAATTCAGGGAGAAGTTCTTCATGCCTGAAGAGCTATGGAAAATGATCCTTGAAAAATGAGCAGGAGATAATTAGATGAAGGAAGAAAGGTCTCTTCGGCCAGAGGGAACTGCATGAGTAAAAGCATGGAGATTAGAAGCATGGTGTGTGTGCGAAGCCATTATACCCAAACAAAAATGTATTTTACAAAGTTGGGATCATAACATATATACTGTTTTGTAACATTTTCTTCCTTTTATAGCAGTCACTGATCATTTTCCCCAGATCCTTAATTATTTTTGACAGGACTTTTAAAAAAATTGCTACATGGTATTCTGTCACATGTTGCAAGTAGTTTTTCTTAATTTATTATTTGCTTTTTAATTTTATTTGTTTTTTTTTCTATTTAGAAATTTTCATTTTTATAGATTCAAATCTATTATGTAGAAAATTCTGCTTCATTTTCCTAATGGCTTTTGCCTTTGCTTTTATGCTTAGAAAGACCTCCAACTTAGATTAAAAATTCTCCTATATTTGCTTCTAGTTCTTTTATGGTTTCATTGTTTACATATAACTCTTTAAACCATCTGGAATTTTATTTTGATATACAGTGTGAGATAGAATCTAAATTTACTCTGTTCTAAATATTTAACCAGTTGTCCCAGCACCATCAATTGAAAAAAATCTATGTTTTCCCAGTTGATTTGAAATGCATTATTTATCATATGCTAAATACTTAATTTACAAATGGGTTTGTTTCATGCCTTTCTATTCCATTTCTAGCCTTTCTATTTTTTCTCTTCAGTTCTTTTATTTTCTGTGTTCTTTCTTGGACTATGCTGTTTTAACTATTGTGGCTTTTACAATACAGTTTAAACCTATTGAGAGTTTCTTGTATTATTTTTCATTTTATAAGATTATTGACTATTTTTTATCCAATTAATCTTTCATAAGAACTTTATAATAAATTAATCAACCCCTTACACATACACCTCCTGCCCAGCCTTCAGTTTCACTGGACTTCTAATAGGGTTACATTACATTTATGAATTGTTTTGGGGAGAACTGACATATAGGTTTGTTAGGTGGAAATATTAGTATTCAACTTTAGATGATGTGTCCATTTTAGTTATATATGACTTTACATTACACCTGTAAAGAAATGCCTGCATCTGACAACAGGTGTTTTTTGTTGTTATTGTTTTGGTTTGGGGTTTTTTTCTTTTGCTATCGTTACTTTTGCTTTTTTATTTTCCGTATTTTTCTTTTTAAAAACCCACATATGTTTTTCATATTGAAAAAATGAATCCTTTGAAAATTTTTGTTTATTTAATCAATGAATGGAAGTGAGAAACTGAGGGAGAGGTATTGCTAAAAGGAGGCACAGGGTCAAGGGAAATTTGAATTAGGATGTTCTGAAAAATAAAGAGCCCGTAGGAAAGACATTGAAGATAAGGAGAGAGAGGTGATAATGGATAGAGCAAAGTCCCAGAGACTCCAGGAGGGTATAAAAGTCAAGTATACAACAGAAGGACTGGCCTCAAGTATAAGAATGATGATAGTGAGTTGGAAGATAAATGAAAATATGGCCTGCATTGAGTCTATCTGATTATCACAATAACTGTAATATAAATATTATTGTTCTACAGATGAGGAAATTGAGTTCTAAAGATATTATATGAGGAACAATTAATTTTCAGAAAACTTTGGTGAGATGAAATCTGGGATTTGTACAATTGAAGTATGCAAGACGTTTATATATAATAGATGAAATGATTGCAAGTTACCTGGAGTAATTAGGGATAGATTGTCAGTAAGCACAGTATAGTGAAGATGCAGAATGTGGATAAGGGGGAACTGTCATAAATAAGTCTAGACAAAATGGATCTTATTTAACTTACTTCAGTTTTCTTCATTTTAAAATTTCTTGCCTTAACCCCCAAACTAAACATTAGTTACTTCTTAAGCTTTCCATTGAGCCTTGAAGTCTGTAAAAAATACTCATTCCTGGGTTTCCATGTTTCTCATTAAATGTCTCCAGTTATTTAATATACCCCTGACTTTGCAACATTCCTTTATTTATATCATTGCGTTTTTCTGTTTAGCCAATTTTCAATATGTCCACCTAAATTTTATTAAGCCACTTACCTTGAATTAGGAATTATTAGCATTGGGGACACAAATATAAAAGAGGATTCAGTTATTTATGCAGACTCCTTATTATGATATTGCAGAATCTTGCAGATATTGTAAAATTTCATGTCATAGGAGAATTGTAAAATATTTATGCAAATTATTCACATATGTATCAAGCCTTGGAGCAAACATCAAGTTTATTCTAATTTAAACCCTTTATTTTACAGGGGAGAAAATCCAAATCCACAGATTTTAAGTTATTTTTTTCTATAGACATTAGATTTAAAAATCTCTGTTTTCCTCAATAGGTATAGTTTTGATTATGTGATTCAATGAATCATTTTTCTTGATATATTTAAATGTCTGATTTTATTTTATTTCTATTATTGTGGGAATAATGCATTTCAAATTAGAAGACGGTGCTGTGATATTTTATGTATCTGAAGTAAGCCATAATAACATCAAAGAATAAGGCAAACTTTTATAATTTTACATCAATATAGTCCCTATTTTAGTAACAGCAGCTATTAACAGTAACTACTACTACTACTTTTAGTAGTAATCAGATTCAATTGTATTTCCTAAGTAAGTATAGAATGCTGTTTTGTTTAAAAATAGTAATAAAGCATGTAAAGACATGTTTTATGTGGAGTAAGTAACCTCTTGCTGTTGTGATTGAAGAGTATGAAGAAGTCCTTCCTACAATTTCTTTCATAACAGCTTACTACATAGTTGAAATTCCCACCATTAGCAACTAGTTTTTTTTTTTTTTCAAGTGGAGTGGCTTACTAAGGTGCAAAAGAGATGTTATATACATGCTTTAATCTTTCAATATCCAGTGTGACTTAATTTGTGAGATTGTTTTCCTAAGACACCCATCCAAGAGGTGTGTCTTGAGGGAAAAGATAAGTTTTATTGAGGAGGATAGTGAGGTAGGTTCCAAGTACAGGGAAAATACAAGGAGTAAAGTAGAGGACTCTGAGTAGCTAGATGTATAATGAGGAAGCAATGTGTTCTTCCATTAAGGGCCTTATCATATTATATTGCACTTACATTCCTGCCTCGACACCTAGGTTGTAAACTTTTCCATGTCAGAGAAGGCCTATTTCATCTCTTTATCAATAGCACCTACCATAGTTCCTGACAAATAATTAGGGTTCAGTAAATATTTATTGAATGAATAAAGGAAAAAAGGGGAACTTAGGAGATGAGACTTATTACAAGGGAGAAAAAGGGAGTCTGAAGACAAACATTAGATCAATTTTTTTACCTGGATCAACTTTGCCTTCTGCCAAGAGTAGAACTCTGATTTAGTCCTATGAGAAGTAGAGAGCTACAGAAACTTTCTGTGTACTACAAACTAGACTGTAGAAGAGCTGGGAAATAGGATGTAGATAAGACATATAAATAACTAGTGCTCTTAAAAATAATTAAATAACATGTATTTCTCTCCAAATTAGTAGTCATTTAATATTTGATTCAGGAAGGAAATATAACTTGGAATTATCATTAAAAATCTTAACTGAACTTGCGTGATTGAACTAGCAATGCCTGGAAGTACTGTTTAGTAATGTTCTGATTGAAAAGAATATTTGCTTTATTTTAGCATACCTCCCCCCAACCCCTGCCGTGTCCACCAGCAGTGTAACACAAAAATCAGGAAGAAGAGACAGAAAAGGGAGAAAGGGGGAGGGGGAGTAAAGGTTAGATGTAGTACAAAGAAATAAAATGAGCAAGAAGTAAAATTAAAAAGGAAAGAAAGAAGTAAAAAGAGAATGGAATTATTGAAAACTTTATATCTGCAAGAGTTTGGGGTTAGTCCTAAAAAGAGTAAGGAACAATGTCTATATATACTAAATTACTGTGGTTGAAAATGACTTTAAAAACACCTTACCTATTATCTCTGTATATGCAGAACTGAACACTGAATAATATAGAAGTATTCAATGATCAAGTCTTACACTCATTATGTTTGTTTCTCTTCCTTCTTCCCTTCCTACCTTTCTTCCTTCCTTCTTTCTTTCCTTTTTTTCTTTCTTTTCTTCTTATTCCTTCCCTTCCCTTCCCTTTCCCTTGTCCTTTCCCTTTCCCTTGTCCTTTCCTTTCATTTCCTTTCCTTTTCCTTCCCTTCCCTTTCCCTTTTCTTTCCCTTCCCTTTCCCTTTTCTTTCCCTTTTCCTTTTTCCTTTCCTTTCCTTTCCTTTCCCTTTCTTTTCTTTTTCACGTAGCAGGTACATAGATTTTATTAGCAGATAGCTATTTGGGGATTTATACTGCAAGATTTGGCACAACTCTTGGAAACAAGGTTCTGTCTAGTGCAGTAAGTCCTAGAGTTTGTGCCTTTTTTTTTTTTTTCAGTTTTATACAAGAACAAAGGAAAGACAAAAACAAGAGGGTCTTTCATTTGTGGTAGTCTGCTTCCTTGGGCGCATTTCTTTCTTTATTCAGAGATGACGATTCTGGGTATTCTTCCTACACTGAACACGACCAATTTTTCTTTTGTTCTATTTTAAAGGGTATAATATTTCTTGAACTGAGGGACACGTTAAAATATAACTTCAAAGTGAGATTTTTATTTATTTATCATTTTCATGGAAGATCTCTCTAAATTTCTGGCAAGAAAAATTTGGCTATTGTTTGTCACATTTATCTGTCTTCATTTCCCGGATCTCCATGGTACTGAAATTTCTGCTTAAAGAATTCAAAGAATGTTCAATTATATAGAGCCCATACAACAAAATTACACATCCCTCTTCTATCATGTCAGCTATTTCTTTTCAAATGTTAAATAGGTGCTAAAAGCTGTGTGTGTGTGTGTGTGTGTGTGTGTGTGTGTGTGTGTGTGTGTGTGTTGATGGAGGAGAAGCAGAGACAGAGGAAAAGTGAGCAGTCACTGCATTCAAGCCAGTAGGCCCATTTCTAGGGATAGGGATTTTATTCTGAAGAATTTTTTAATTCTTCACTTTTAAATTAATAATTTAAAAAAATACTTGTTTCAATGTGGTAGAAACTAATTTGAATAGAAAGTTTCACCTTTTTGATTTATTTTTGATTGTAATCAATGGGGCATTGGATTTCTCTCTCTCTCTCTCTCTCTCTCTCTCTCTCTCTCTCTATATATATATATATATATATATATATAAAACTTTTGTATAACACTAAATATTTTATAAATCAAAAATCTAAATGTTTTTCTTTATTATCTCAGGAATGATATACATATTTGAAAACCAAAAAGTTCTTATCTTACTGGATATTTATTTGCTATCACTATTTTGAACTTGGAGTGAATATTATTTTTAAATAAGTATTCCTAAAGAACTGAGATTTACTGCAGCTTCCTTTATACCAGGTACTTACGTATTGTCTCACAATGATGCTCTGAACATCTTTACATTAATATAATTAACTTGAGTTTATAGAAGGTTAAATTGAGGACCAAAGAGAATAAGAAAACAACTAAGGTGATTCAGGCCTTTACTAGAAATCTCTGTCTACTTCCCTCCACTGCTATCTTCTTAGTAGAGGTTACCATGATCTTGGACCATTGGATTTATCTCCTAACTGGTCTCCTTACTAACTGCCTTGCTGCCTCCAATTAGTTCTTCATGAGAAGCAGGGTTATTCTTGGATTATGTCATGCTTCAGTGGCTTCCCATTTTACTTGAGTAAAATTCTGGAAGGTCTGTCTCTCCATTTCTCTTGATCCTCATCTCAAATATATTCTTTTTAGCTTACAACATTCTAGCCACATCGATGTCCTTTCTGTTTCTAGTCAATATCAAGTGCTTTTCTTCTTTGGAGCATCCATATATGCTGTTCCTGCCTTGGCTTTCTGCATCATTGGATGCTTCTCATCTTTGAAGTTTTAACTAAAATACCACTTTTTAAAACAATCACTTGTTTTCCCTTGGCTGGATCCTTGTTAGTTATTGTCAGAGGATCTTCTTAATTTGTAGTTAGTTATTTTGTTTGTTTACCATCTGCTTCCCCTTTCCCCATAGTACACCAAAATCTCTGTGAGGACAGAAATATTTTATTTGTTAACCTTTGTACAGTGTCCAGAAATGTAGACACTCAGTAAATATTTACTAGATGAATAAATAACTAAATAAATATATGCATAGATACATTCTCAACTCTAATGTATTTTCATATTAATTAGGTATAGTCATAAAATTTATCCTTTTGGCAATGTATATTGTATTCTTTACCACTGTGGGTATTTTTATTGTCCTTTAGCAAAGTTTGGAATATATAAAATGATGGCACCTATTTTATTTCCTTTGAATATTATTCCTTGCTCAGAACATATTATCTTCCTACTTGGCCAACTCAAAATATATTGTGGATTTATGTTTTACAAAACATCTAAAAGAACTATAAATCATGGTGCCATTGAACTGAGGCCACCTTAAACCCCATCTATTCCCATCACCCCTTGGAGCCTGATCCTCCTCTGCAGACCCCTCCAGCAAGTGGTCATGGAGACCGTACTTGTACATTACCAAGTTCAAGGAACTAAGTACTTTTCAAGACAACCCATCTAATTCTTAATGCGTTAATAGCCTCAAATTTATATTTTGAGTTTTGGGCATTAATACATTCCAAGTTTCTCCTATTTGTGCCCTTATATTCACCTGAAATCTTTGCAATTTAACCTAATTTTATTGTTTCTTTTTATTTAAAGTCTCAAATAAGGTAACTTTTTTTCCTGAATTAATACAGTGCGATCAGAAAACTTCTTTTTAGTTCAGACTTTTAGATTTTTAGTAAACTTAATGATGAGAGTAGAAGTATTTGGAGTTTTCCTGCAAAATATTTCCATCTATATTTGTTTCCATTTTTCATTGTGTCAATTCTGTTCTTTCGATTACTATATTCACATCATAATGTTTACTGTTTTAAATGAAATTCTGAAATGTATTTTATTTTTTCTTGATTCCTCTGAAAAAATATTTATTGATAAAACCAAGTGAAATATAATTTATGACTTCTTCTTAAGATGTTTTCCAATATGTGTTTCATAATTTAATTTACCAAATAATGCCTACCAGTTTTGAATAATGTGGGGATACCAATTTTTGAAATTAAAAAAAAAAAAGACGAAGAAAAGGAAAAGAAAGAGAAGGAAAGAAAAGGAAATTAAAGAATATTTTAAATAAAGTGTACTATGTGTGTTCTGAATGTCATTACACTTTTATCCCCTGGACTCTGCTAACTCACGATTAACTGTAGAGTAAATACTTATTCAATACTTGAAGTTTGTTCTACTACTTACCCCTTTTTCTCAGCTATATACTCAACGTTTACTTCTTAGCATAAAACCCATGCAAGTGTCTTCCATCAAATATACAAAAAAAAAAAAAAAAAAAAAAACCCACCAACAACAAAAAGAAATAAAATAAAAGAAAGAAAGAAGATCCTTTTTTTTGAAGTTTTACTATTACCACTTTCTTCTCTCTCATTTCTGTTCAAAACTTCAGGAAGGAATTTTTACTTCTTCACCTTTCATTGTCTCTACCGTCCACTGAAAACTGATTTCTGTCCTTAGAATGTAATTTAAATTATTCCCACTGAGATAAAAAATCATAAAATTGTCAAATCAAATAGAATATATTCAGTCTTGATCTGACTTCATATGTTGGATGTTTTTAACATTTTTAACAGCTCCTTTCTTTTGAAACTCTGTCCTCTCATTGCTTTCATGATGCTCTTTGATTTTCTCCTGACTTTCTCTGGCTTCTCTTAAGTTTCCTTTGCAGACTTCTTCTTCCTGCCCTGTGTTTCTTCTTCTTCATCCCCTCCCCCTTTCTTCTCCTTCTCCTTCTTTTTTCTATTCTTTTTCTTCTTTCTCCTCCTCTTTTCTTCCTCTCCCTTTTCTTTTTTCTCCTCTTCGTCCTTTTTCTCCCTTCTCTCCTTCCTCCTCTTTCTTTTTGCCTCTCTTGCTATCACACCACACCTCTTCTTGGGTGACTATATTCATATCTTAAATTTGATTCATCATTGTTTTTATGACTCTCAGATCTGTAGCTCCTGCACATATCTCACCACTTCTGTCTCTCTCCAGACTTATACACACAGCTGGTGGCTGGATAGCTTCAGCTAAATGCTCTACAGGCACTTCAAATGTAACATGTTTCAACTGCAGATTTTATCTTCACTCTAAAATGCCATATTTCTCCTGTCTTTCCCATCTCTTTAAATGACACTATCACCCACCAAGATGGCCTGAAAGAACCTTATGTTTAAGCCCTTTCTTTTATTCCCCTACAGTCGCCCTGTAGATATGTTATTCTATTTAAAGGCAGGGCTAAGAGGGAGTGTATTTCTCTATCGGAGAAAATCTGTCTATCAGTACCACACCAATATTAGAAAGATAACCATGAAAATGTTCCTGATAATAAGTAGATAAAATACAAAGAATACTTCTTTATCAGTTACACTAAACTTCATTTAAGAGGCTGAAGTTTACTTGAACATTCTAAAAATCCCAAATATTGATCTTATATGTGAACAAATAGTCCTAGAGGGAGGAGATGAATATCTAGTATAAAGACAACTTAATGAGAGAACATGGATTAAAACTGAAATTCATTTCTGTAATTTTTTATCTCTTTGGTATTAGAAACAACTAATTTTTCCTTTTGTCCCCAATTTATGTGACGATAAAGATTTTTTTTTTGGTAGGGGATACATCAGTGCGTAAGAGTACAGGAGGCAAAGTCTAAACAAAGTTATAAAAATAATATAAATTTCTGCTAGTGGAATTTACCCTAAGTTTAAAAATTTGAGAGTTTATTTCTAAGTTGCCTTCCAAAAAAATATACTCTCCAACCCACCATGTGTAATATCTGTTTCTTATGGGGTCACCAACCCTAAATATTATCCAATTTTAAGAAGTCTGTCAATCTGATAAGGGAAAATTGTATGTGTATATATAAAATTAAACATCTTTTCATGTTTCTTGGACATTTATATATTTCTTCTGTGAACAAGGGTTTCATATCCTTTGATCATTTTTCTATTGGGTTATCTGTGTTTTTCTTGAATTTTTTTGTTTGTTTCTTGGGTTAGATTTTCTTCTGGAATGCATTCTTCAGATATATTTTTTTCATGTTGCATACATTTTTTCTGTACTATTTTTTATATAATTTATTTCATTTAATATGAAATGTACAAATTACTATAAAGCCCTTAATCTGTATGCCTGAAAATTGTGTGGGTAAAAACTCCTTGATGCTCTTCCCACCCTGCGTGAATCCAAATGCATTGACTTGTCTTGTGAACTTTTGTTTGAGCTCCAGCCTCCTCTTTTCTCAGAGGACTATATATTATTTATTTTTCTGCTTCTTCTTTCCTCTGAGAACTATGTATTATTTATTTTTCCCTTTTGCTTTACATTCTACTAATTACCAAAGGTAATTACTTTTGAGAAACTATTATAGTTTTGCCTTCCATTGTCTACTTTCCTCTCAGTAAAGAAAAAACAAATTGATGAGCATTGACCATTTACCTTTCCAAGCTACGGAAGTTTATAGGGCTTTCTAGTCTTGTCTTTTTTTTTTTTTTTTTTAATATCCCTACTTCTATCTTAAGGTTGTCGCACTTCTCAGTACTATTTTTTTCTAAATTGGAGGCTTTTAATGAAGTTTGTTTCAGGATTTGCCCATTCAGTTTTTTAAAACTATTTGTGGCAGGAGAGAATGTTGCAAATTAGGAGTTGTATCACTTGTCTCTCTTTTTGTGGCTGCCACTTTCCTAAAATTATGGAAGAAAGTTATGTCCCTTCCTTTTATTAATTATTGCTAGTAATATTTTAGGAGGGAGTAGGTGAGAAAAGGTCTGTCAGAAGGCTGCAAAGTTTTTAAATTTTATTTTGAAAATAATAAAATATGTAATGTATATGTATATAGTCTCACTTTAAAAATTTTATTATGGAAAATCTTAATTTTACACAAAAGAAGAGAGTATGATATAATAAATCTTTATGTGTCCATCACATAGCTACAATATCAATAAATGGTGAATAAACCACATCCACACCCAATTATTCTGAAGTAGGAAATCCAAGATATCATAAAATTTCATTCATAAAAATATCAACTTCAGATACAGTTTTTGAAGTTCTTTCTTGGTCCTGAAAAGAGGTTTCTAGAGAAATTCTCTTTGTTGGCTTTCTTTAAATAGATTATCACCCTGATTTATCTGTAGCCTACTTTACAACTTTATCTAGTCAGAATACCCAGCATTTGTAGTTTCAAACTGTTTGTCTCATTTAGCCTTGGTCTGTTGTGTTTTTGTCATTAAAGTACGTATGCAAATTAATTCCATTCAATACACATTTATAGAGGTTTTACTGTGAATCACACAGTTCCCTAGGTACTACAGATACTGCAGTGAACTGAAAGAGTGCTCTCATAGAGCTTATACTCTAGTGTTAACTTTGAGAGGTAGCTCTAAAATTCAGCGTCTGTTTATCAAAGAATGGTTTTCAGTGTGTTTTTGCTTTTTGTCTCTTTAATTTTTATTTTTCATTTGAGGATTAAAACATTTCTCATTAAAACACTGGTTTAAGCATCTTATCAAGAAGTCTGGTGAAACAAAATAGAACAGAACAAGACAAAACAAACCAGCCCTTTATTGTTTGGCCTCACTTATAAAGTTGCTGTCACTTTATAGGAGTCTGAGGAAAAAATTTCAATGAAAACCTTATTGGCTGTTTCAATGACATCAATTCTTGTAGTTCTTTTGTGAGGAAGATAACATGGAAGGAATGGGGAGAAGTTTAGCTACAGCTATGCTTATTTACCTGCTGTGTAATAGGTCTCAGATGCCCTATACACTGTTGCAGATAGAAATCATTGCTTATTATTTTAATGTAAGTTTGATTAGAATGTGAATAATTACATAAGAGAGTTATATAAGAAACATAATACAGGGATACTCTAGATCAGCTAATTAACAAGAATTCTGAGATAAAAATAAGGTATGATTTGTGCACAACTAAAGAAGCATAGTTTCATTATTATATGATAGGGTTGATAAAGTTATATTGGACTGAGTTGCCAGTAAATCTCTTCTGGAAAAGTTTATAGTATAAATTAATACTTAAGGTGGTAAACTTCATTGCAATAGGCCAAGAAAAAGAGAAAAATACGCTATCACAGAGAGATGTGAATTGAACTATCTATTGAGGAAATAAGTTATCACTAATGCTTTCCTAGGATTTATTGTATCTTAAGGATTTTAAAATTTTAAGTTGTGTACTACTGCATTCATGTTATCACCTACTTAGAACTTCTTCAACAAATATATGTTGAGTAAATGCTATGTTTATAGGCATTATGCTGGAATCTGCAGGTACATTGGTGATGAAAAGAAGTATGTCCCATGGATCTTACAGCCTAATTGAGATAGATATGTATATTTACACATACACACATTTACACATATACTCACACACATAAACATATTAAATAATCACAGAAATATATGAATATTTACTTTCAGGTAATACTACTAAATTAGTTAATTTTGTGTTGGCAAGAAATATCTAGTTAGCTGAGATTTATGCTTTTTCAAATGGCTTATTTCAAATCTAAACCTGCATCTTTTTTCCCACTGTTTCAATTACAAACTGAATCATTGCTGATTTGTATCCACTAAAGTTACTGAGATTTTCTTATTTTGTAGGAAGTTTATATGCACTAATATTTTCCATTAGTACAATAGATTGACAGATGCCTCAATTGCTTGGAATTTATTCTACCAAGGGAAAACAACGGATAGTGAATTAAAAGTATCAGTTCATTGGGTTAATCATGTTCTGACAGAGTATTGTTACTATCCTTTAAATAAGAAAAGAAATTTGAGTTAAAAAATTTAAACAAGTTAAAATTAACCAGAGACTATAAAGGAAAGTAATTTCAGCAGGATTACTTATGCTCTCAATCAAACAAGCAAAACGACGAAAACAGGTGTATATGTGGCATCTTCTTATTTTTTGAAGATGATTCTTTCCATCTTTTGTTCTTTGATCTCTACATGAGCAGAAGCACATAAAGTGGCAATGGGGCCAAGGGTGCTCGATGTCTTGGCACTCATTAAATATGGCAATTAGCACGATTTAGACTGATATATTTCCAAGATGAAAGCATGACTTGGACCAGACACACAAAAAATGATGATGGCATTTGTGAAGGTGGAATGACTTTGACCAACAAGGAACAGAAAAGTAACAGAGCTCACCTTAAGAGACTTGGATTATTTGAAAAATTGATTACATGATAAGACTGTTTCAGTATAACTGTAATTCTCCGAGGACTTATTAATGCTTCAGTAGCATTAAAGTAAAATGAAAAGACACTAGAGCAGTCTGCTTTAATAGCTTGCTGGCTTGAACCCCGATACATAATGTTCTTGTAATAGTTTATGGGTGACTGCAGTAAATTGATAGTGAATGTTTTCCATTTTTTGGCTCTTCATAACAGATCTGCTCTTAGAGAACATTTTGTTCTGAGAATATTATGAAGGCAATTGATCTAGTTTAGAAGTTGCTTGACAATTTTAGTATTGTGTTAACTTTTCTCCCCTCCAAACTGTATGATTTTCATCCTTTGAGCTGAAGTCAAATTGTAGTTAGTTTGGACTTAAGCAGTTTACTCATTTATACTTCACCTTCTCTGACTATTATTTTGTAAGTACCACCATAAAGAAATAAAAATATATTTTCTCCCAATTTTTTTTACCTTTATCTATTTAAGAAAGGTAAAATCTGTCCTTCTTCTTGACAGAGAAAACAATTTGAAGTAGATTAATTTGGAACTTAAATAGTTTGTTGGTGTATCATTAGTGATCATATTCAAGGATTGTATTTTAAAAAGAGAATTATGATGCACCAAAAAAGTTTCTTTATTTTACACACAATGAAGGCTGAGAATTGCCTAGGATTTAGTGAATTGAATTATCTAATGTGGGGTTCCCTGAAGTATTTAGTGCATGCCCTGTTTTTTAGTTTTTCAAAACTCAAATATTCATGCTGTACATACAGTAAAAACAAGTTACAGACTTATTAGAAACTGAAATGTTCTCAACGTTAATATTACACCCACAGAAAATTAGAGGATATGTGAGCACCCTATTCATTTTTTTTAGTCTGCAGTGTGCCTAGGAACATTTGTTTCATATAATAGTTACATTACAAAATTAATGGACTGAGGATGGAAAGGGGATTTGGAGGAATGTGAAATAAAGTCTGGATATATACTACATGCAGGTGGAAGATATTTGAGGAACATTTATGGAACAAAGTGCAGTCTCTTCCTACCAAGGTCTAGGCATCCAAAAGCGACAAGAAGAATCAATGTGGTTATATAAAACTGCAGAGAAACTTCTGGTCAGACAGAGAGTTCTGAAGATGTGGCAATAAAGCAATGAAAGGAAAAACTGAGCTAATAAAAAAAATGCAGAGAGGAGTTAGAAATAATTAGAAAAGAAATAAAATATCTCAACAAAAATAGCTAAAACAAAAATTTAGGGGACGCCAATGCAGAGCAGCCCAGCTGACAGAAAAGGATTTTAAAATTGTGTGTACAAAATGCAGACAACATGACTGGAAATGAAGTACTTGCTCCTTTGTGTAAGAGTTAAAGAGCAAGACATTCCTGAGCAACACAACTCTGCACTAAGATTTGTTGCACTTTCTAAAATGAATTTTGAAGTAAATTGCTGAAAGTCAAATGTCTTCAACTGCCTGAAGTACCCAGGGTCTCATGTAATACACTGTCTTTAGTGTTTTATGGCTTAGACAAATATAGTTTTAACATCAATATGTGTGTGAACATGGTTATGCTACATCTATGGATTACCCAAAATAAAACCAATAACAGTTAATCAGCAAAGTCAATTTAGCCTTTGTATATAAAAAGCCCTTCAAAATGTTTTGTTAAATCCTATGAAATTGGTTTCAGTGACAAAGGTTTCAGATCCTTGCAAATGGTAATGAATTCAGAGACATATAATGAGAAACACGGTAGTCTGGTCTAGACAGATTTAGATAAATTAATGACCCAAATAGTTGATGGCAGCCACAGTTTTTAACTTTGAGTAAAGGAATCTTGAAAGTAATTCAGTGAAGAAATACTTTCTTTTTTTCCTTTTGCTTTTTAAAATATTTGATTGTCTTTTTGAGGCTGAGAAAGAAAAGATGAAATCTACAGACTTCATTGTCCTAGACTCACTATTTTCTCTCTTCTGCCTTATACATAAATCTGTTTTGCTTCTTTATGTTTATTCATCTCCTGCTTTAAATAAACATATATTGTGTGTATAATATATATTAATGTTTCTCTGTGTGCACATACACACACGCATACTCTTCCATTTATGTTCATTTAGTAAGGCTTTTAAAATATTTATTGAAATAATTATTTTGGGTGGATTGATTCTACATCAAATAGTCTTATTATAAATGAAAGACTTCCCTTCTGTTAAATGGAAGCTTCTTTTAACACTACAATGAGATAGAACTATATTGCTATAGTATAACCCTGTATGGTCGGATGTCCTATTGGTTGTAGAACCTAATTTAAATTTTTACAAAGTGTTAGATGAATAAAAGGGCAAGATGCAGTCATGGACTACAAGTTTTTCATCCCTTAGTTATTTCTATAGTCTGTACTTTACATTAATGGTCAACTTTTATCTTGTGACAAAAGTCAACCTTACATGTATGTGCTCTTTTATTTTTCTTCATATATTTGGAATGCCACCTTTAATTTAGAGTAAGTAAGGGAAATACTTAACTGTTTTTTCCTAAGATAATAACTTGCATGAGTATAAAGAACTTGGTGTTTGAATTTCAGATATAATCATCACGATTTCTCATTGAAATTAGGCTTAAACCTATGAAATTTAACAGCAAAGACAAAAGCAACCTTACTGAAAAAACACTATCTTTCTCTAACAAGGTTACAGAAAAAAATATTTTTCCAATATTTCATATAAATAACATAAACGTATACATACACACATAGAAAGTTTATAAAAATTACACTTATGCAAAATTAAAAACAATACTAAATACTAAAGACCTAATAACTAAAGTTTCTGTGTAATGAAGCTGTTCTTTTCAATGATGTCCTATAATGTGAATTTTGTTTAAAAACTTTTGTAAAATGAGTGCATTTGAGTCAATATCCAAACATGAATCCCTATTAAAATAAATATATTTCCACACTTTCTGCTGTACAAACTGAGGAGATCTGTTAAACGGATAATGCCATTATCCTTGTTGTTCTGTCATCAGAAAGGTCTACTTTTACAATTCAAACGATCTACTTTTCTCCAGACTCAGAAAAGTCACCATCACTTAAAATTAGTGTGTTCTAAAACACAAAACAAATGAATAAACATAACCAAACAGAAATAGAGTTATGGATACAGAGAACAAACAGGTGGTTGCCAGATGGAAGGGGAATGAGAGGGAGGAGAGAAATAGGTGAGGGAGATTAAGAGGTACAAACTTTCAGTTACAAAATAAATAAGTCACAGGTATGAAATATGCACGGTGGGGAATAGAGTCAATAATTATGTAATATCTTTGTAAGATAATGACAACTAGACTTATCATGGTGATCATTTTGAAATGTATAGAACTATTGAATCACTATGGTATGTACCAGGAACTAACATAGTATTGTAGGTCAATTATACTTCAAAAATAAACTCATAGAAAATGAGATTAGATTTCTGATTGCCAGAGGTGGATAGGGGTAGGGGGAGGAGGAATTGGATGAAGGTAGTCAAAAGGTACAAACTTCCACTTATAAGATAAATAAGTGCTAGGGATGTAATGTACATGTGGTAAAGACAATTAACAGTGCTATTCATTATGAATAAAAGTCGTTAGGAGAGTAAATCTTAATAGTTCTTTCCACAAGGAAAAAAATTAGTTTTTTTCCTACTTCATTAATGTTGTATATGTATACATTTTATATATATGAGATAATGGGTGTTCACCAAAACTGTTATGGTCATCATTTCATGATGTATGTAAGTCAAATAATTATGTTGTACACCTTAAACTTATCCAGTGCTGTACGTTAATTATATCTCAATAAAACTGGAAAAAATAAGTGGATTCTAACAGTGGAAATGTTTGTATCTTTGTCAAACTAAATGTTATGTTAAAATATATCTCACATTTCTACAAAGAATGCTGTTCTCATTTAAAAAGAAATGAGTAGAGGTGTTTTGAAAGCGGCTGGACTTTTGGATCAAAATAAATATGCAATTTATATATTAGTATAATGATTTTAGGAATTCATTGCATTTTGAAACTTTTTTCTGAATAACAGTAGTATTTTGGCCTTTAAGACACATTATTCAAAATATTTTGAATAAAAGTTGGGACATTTGTTCCAAAGTTTAGAATCTGTCCACATAATAATTCAAGTGATCTCCACTTTTAAAAACCTAATTTATGAAAATTTAGGATTTGCAAAAAGAGATAAATTAAGGAATGATAGTTTGCTACATAGATGAGTTATGGTTTGCAAAATATTTTAAAAGTGTGATTTCTTTACAAATTTTGATTTACACTTGTTTGCTTAACATATAAAAAGAATTAACTCTATATTCTAAAACTCATATTTTTTAAGACAAATGCAACTGTGTATCATGTAATGGACTTTTATGCATCCAAATGAGTATTATTCTTTGTAAAGTAGTCACGTTGGGAGATATTTCTTCATTTAAGTAGTACAGCCACAACTCTAAATATTGTACTGTGTTAGACTTGCCTTCAGAGCCAACAACATATCCTTTTGAAAATTTTTTGTGGAAAACAACCCTTTGATTTAATTTTTTAAAATATTCCAGAGTAATTTAAAGCCATGTTTACAAGTTTATTGCCCTAGCAAAACCTGGCCTATTCTGACTGGTACAGTTCTCTAAATCCCTTATCTTCATTTCCTTACCTCTAACTTTTCAACCTGTTCCAATTAAGTGCCATTTGCCCCATCCACTTCTTTTAACTACTCTTTCTAAGGCTATATGTATGGCCTGTCGGTTTTGGATGATGAAAAGGGGTATTTTTTTTAACATTATAGAAATAATAAAGCCATTTATCTTGTGTAGTTTTGTGAAGTCTCTAAAGGCAATTTCAAAAGGGATGTAACTTACAGTATTTCAAGAATGGTAGAATCATTGAAATAAAAATATTACTTTCACTGTGGCAAAGGGTATTTGGATCTTTAACTTTTGGATATGTGATATGTATCTTCAATTCAGTGCAGTAAATATTTATTGAGTACATGTATTATGCAAATCACAGTAGCAGGCATTGAGGCAAAATGCAAAGATGAAGAAATAATATGCCCAGTCCTGACTCAGTGACATATAGTGAGGGAGGGGAATACCTTTCAATGACTCTACCACAGGACAGATTTAAGGGTTCTCTTGGAGTTACAAAGCACTTCATAAATACAGGAGAGGGAAGGATTTGTTGTAACCGTGGCCTGACAGTTAAGTTGAACCTAGAAGTACATAGATTGAAACCTTGACAGGTAGGGATGGAAGAAAAGACATTCTAGGAAGAGGAAGTAATTTGTTCAATTGTAGAGTAGGGTTTATGTCTTTAAAAAAATGAGTATTTTACTTTCTAATAACAGCTTTCACATTAAAAACTGTGCTGTTTTCAACTTTATCAGCATTATAGGATATTCCTCAATTTAATGCAGTTGAATTTCACAGACACTCTTTGTCTTTTTTGTTTGTCTTTCTGTGTGTGTTTGTTTTGTCTTTTTGTGTGTGTATGTGCCCTATTTGTCTTTTCTTAGTACTCATGCCTGTGTCTTTCTCTTACTGTGTCTTTCCTTTCCTCTTTACCTCTTTCTCATCTTCCCTATATGTTTCATTTTTGTCACAATTTTCCTTCCATTTTGATTGTGTCACCAAAATTGAAATAGATCTGTTAAACTTAATTTTATGTTTCCTATTCTTAATTTTAGGCATAAATGGTTTTAATTCTTTTTTTAATCAATAAACTATTTTTGGAGCAATTTTAGGATACAAAAAAAAAAAAAAACTGAGCGGAATTTACAGAATTCTCAGATACCCGTTAGCAACACCCTCACCCCACCCTCAGTTTTCATTTATTAACTAGACTCATGCTGGCATGGTACATTTATTACAACTGATGAACCAATATTGATACATTATTATTAACTCAAATACATAGTTTACATTAGGATTCACTCTGTGTGATACAGCTCTATGGGTTTTGAAAAATACATAGTGTCATGTGTCCACCTAAAAATTAAAAATTCTCTGTTGTTCTACCTATTTGTCCATCTCCTCAATACCCCAGTACTTCCTCCCCCACCTCCAATCCTTGGTTACCTTTTTACTGTCTCTATAGTTTTACCTTTTCCAGAATGTCATATGACTGGAATTAAACAGTATGTAGCCTTTCAGACTGACTTCTTCCATTTAGCAATATGCATTTAAGATTCCTCTGTCTCTTTTTGTGGCTTGATAGTTCATTTTTAGTGCTAGATAATATTCCATTGTGTGGATGTGCCACAGTTTGTTTATCCATTCACCTATTAAAGGGCAGACACCTTAGTTGCTTCCAGTGTTTGTCAATTATAAATAAATCTGCTGTAAACATTCATGTACAGAATTTTGTGTGGACGTAAGTTTCAATTTATTTGGGTAAATACTAAAGAGTATGATTACTGGATCATATGGTAACATTATATTTAGCTTTATAACAAATTACCAAACTGTATTCCAAAGTTGTTGTGATATTTTGCATTCCCATCTCACTAGTTGTTTTGGTTTTAGCCATTTTAATAGATGTGAAGTAATATCGCATTGTTGTTTTAACTTGTAATTCCCTAATGGCTTATGATATTGAACATCTTTCCATGTGCTCATTTGCTATCTGTATGTTTTCTTTGGTGAAGTGTTCAGATCTTGGGCCCATTTTTTGAGTTATTTTTCTTACTGTTGAATTTAAGAATTCTTTGTATATTTTGGATAGCAGTCCTTTACGAGACATGGATTTGCAAACATTTTCTCCTACTCTATGACTTGTTTTGACAGAATGAAAGCTTTTAGTTTTAATAAAATCCAAATTATCAGTTATTTCTTTCATGGATCATGCTTTTGTTCTCATATCTAAAAACTCTATGCCAAACTCTACGTCACCTAGATTTTTTTTTACTATGTTATGTCCTAGAAGTGTTATAGTTTTCTGTTTTATATTTAGTTCGATGATCCATTTTGAGTTAATTTTTGTGATAGGTACAGTGTCAGTGTCTAGATTGATTGGTTGATTGTAGCACTTGTTGAAAAGAATATCATTGCTCCATTGTATTGCCTTTGTCAAAGATTAGTTAATTATATTTATGTGAGTCTATTTCTGTACTGTCTGTTTTGTTCCACTGATCTATCTGTCTTTTTTTTTGTACCAATACCACACTGTCTTGATTACAGTAGCTTTGTAGTTAAGTCTTCAGGTCAGTCAGTGTCAGTCTTCTGACTTTGTTCTTTTACTTCAATATAAAGTTGGCTATTCTGGGTCTTTTCCCTCTCCATATAAACTTTAGAATCAGTTTGTTGATATCTACAAAATGATTTTTTGTGATTTTGACTGAGATTGCATTGAATCAGTAGGTCAAACTGAGAAGAACAGACATCTTGACAATATTAAGTCTTCTATCCATGGATATGGAATATCTCTTCATTTATTTACTCCTGTGATTTCTGTCATCAGAATTTTATAGGTTTGCTTATATGGATTTTGTACATAGTTCATTAGATTTATACCTAAGAATTTATTAAATGTTTTGGTGCTAATGTAATTGGTGTTGTGTTTTAATTTCAAATTTCAGTGGTTAATTGGTAGTATATGAGAAAGTAATTGAATTTTTTTACAGTTGTAATGCCTGACTCTTGTTTTCTCAACAACAACAACAACAACAAAGAAAAACCCAGAAGCCTATACTAGTACAAATAAACTAAATTGCTCTTGGCTTCTGTATGATTCCCAACTGTTCTTTTATATATATGATTAGAAAACAGCTTCCCATAAAAAATTTATACTACTACTGTTGGTTATAAGCTCATATTTTTATTCATACTTTATTCTGGAATGTATGTCAAATATGGCATGAAGTGTTTCCAACCACATTATAAGTTTCATTTGTGTATTCCGTTGGAAATAAAAGAATAGTTCTGCCCTTTTTTTTTAAGATTGGAGAGCTAGAATGTGTCTTGTAATACTTCATTAATTTTTTTTAAGGACTCATTTTCAAAAACCTGGGAAACACTGAAAAGTATGATTTTTTTTCCAGAATCCTACAGCATTTGTCATAATTTGGAATACAGGCTTTTGTTTTTTGATTTGTGGGAAATGACATCAGGATTACAGACAGCCATTCTGGATATCATTTCTTCCTAGTAACGATCAAGGGTTAGGTACATATAAGAGAAAGATTATGCTAGTTCACTTAAATGTAGACATAAGTATGTTACTGCTAGTATTGACAGAAGTGCTTGTTACCTTTTTTCTTTTATCCCTGTTTGAAACCACTGTTTTTATTATTTCTTTTTCTTGACTTTTCTCTTATTCTTGGGATTATAATATCTATATTACTATGTTTAATAGATTCTTTTTTGAAAAATTAAGATCTAATTCACATACCATAAAATTTCACCCACTTAGATTTTACAATTTTGTGACTTTTAGTATGTTCAGAAGATTTTGCAAACATTACCATCATCTAATTCTAGAATATTTCATCACCCCAAAGATTCTACAGTGTGGAACTAGCAGTCATTCCTGGAGATCCAGCCTGTGCTATTCCAGTTATTTTATAACTACCTGATCCTCTAGCTACCTAATGTCCTACGATGAATATATTGATGCTGGCGATTTCTCTCTTGGTCTCCTCTTTTTCAAGCCAACTCTCCTTAGTTACTTCAACTAACCCTGCTACTTCAAGACTTCTAATTATTCTGTATGTTTTTCCTTATAGGATTTTTGATATGGAAATGTCCTTATCAAAATGGAGTGTCTAAAGTAAAACACAGGCCGTGGTTTGACCAGTGCACATGGGTTAATTGCTATCCTCTTTAATTTGTTGTTGTAGCTGATATTATTGATCATGAGGCCTTGACTGATGCATAGAAATTCTGAAATCTGTCAATATTGCCAACAGTCCCCACAGTATCTATAGTTTCCTTCTTCTAATGAGTAATAATAATTTTTAAAAGTATTGGGGCTTGGAGAGGGAAAAGGGATGAATATGGTGAATAGGGGCACATGACTAACAGAAACTTAATGTATACCCAGCATAATGAAAAACACCTGTTCATTCACTGTAGGTGCACTTCTAAACTTGCCAGTCCTAAAAAATAAATATATTAAAACTAAGGCTGGGGATAGGTATATTTCTTGAAATGGGCCAAACATTTATGGAGTTTGTGATAGCACCAGATAAGTAAATGTTACAGTCTATCATACACTGACAATATCTTCAATAAGTAAAATGAGAAATGGTTATATTATGAAGAAAAACAATGAAAATACTCATGTTTCATTTATGCTGAAAGTTTTACCAAAGTTACTAAATGAAAGTAACATTTGTGACTTAGGGTAGAGCTTAGGAAATAGAGGTCTTTGTACTGAAGTTTTTTCTTTAAATGTTAGACTACTTCTAGTGGATTGTTTAATGATTCTAAGTAGAAACTGTGGAAAAGCAGGTCTAACAGTCACCAGATGTTCTGGGATTTTAAATGGTATGCTAAAAGTAGCAGCTTACATAAAGCTTTTGAAAATTTGCAATGTCAATCATTTCTTATTTTTTAAATGAACTATTTAAAAATATAGTAAGGCACAGAATTAATAAATCAAAAACCCATCACTTATTTGTAAAAATGTTAGCATTAACAATATTTGTTAAAGAAAATTTTTACAGAAATTAGCCACTACAGAAATAGTTGAAGTTCCCTCCTGTTTATATTTCTTTATCTTTTTTCTCAGAGATGACCACTTTCTTGAGATTAATGCATGTGCTTTAAGACCATATTTTTACTATATATGCATATGTGTAATATATAGATACAGTGTCTTTGTGTATGCCCATGAACATTTAGCATAGTTTTGTGTATTTAAAAAATTTACATGAATCATATCTCATCATAATGCCATGGTTTCCAATCTAGATACCAAGTGCTCCTGGAGTGCCACAGTGAACTCGTAGGTGTGCTATAGGATATTTTAAATTTTCAAGAGAAATATGGCAATATCCATCATCTGTCAGAAGCCAGGTCAGCCACTAGCTTGAGATAGTACACAGTTTCAACATTGATTTCAGTCCATCCTTTTTTTAAATTGCATTATAATTTACATATAATATTATATTGGTTTTAGTTTCAAATGTACAGTATAGTGTTTGTTTTAACCTTTGTATGAAATGGTCACTATGATAAGTCTAGTAACCATCTGTCACCTACAAAGTTATTACAATATTGTTGACTATAGTCCCTATTATTTTGCATTGTATCCTGATGACTTATTTTATGACTAGAATCTTTTTTTTATTGAAGTACAGTCAACTACAATGCGTCAATTTCTGGTGGACAGCACAATGTCCCTAGGACTAGAATCTTAATCCCCTTTACCAGTTTCATCCATTCTCCACCCCTCTCCACTGTAGCAACCACCATTTTGTTCTCTTTCTCTTTGAGTCTCCTTTGTTTGTTTTATTTTTTAGATTCCACATATAAGCACAATCATATGGTATTTGTCTTTCTTGGTCTGACTAATTTCACTCAGCATAATACCCTCTAGATTCATCCTGTAGATTCATTCATGTTGTTGGAAATGGCAATATTTCATTATTTTTTATAGCTGAATAATATTCTATTGTATGTTTATCTGGTTATCTGTCAGTGGACACTTAGCTTGTTTCCACACCTTGACTATTGTAAATAATGCTGCAATGAACATAGGGGTACATATATCTTTTTGAATTATTATATTTGCTTTGAATAGACACCCTGAAGTAGAATTGCTGGATCTTATGGTAGTTCTGTTCTTAATTTGGGGATGAATATCCATACCATTTTCCCTAGTGGCTACATCACTTTAAATTCCCATCAACAATGTACCAGAGTTCCCTTTTTATTCTACAACCTCATTAACACTGGCTGTTTGTTGTCTTTTTGATAATAGCCATTCTGACAGTTGTGAGATGATATCTCATTGTGGTTTTGATTTGCATTTACCTGAAAATTAGTGATATTGAACATCTTTTTATGTGTCTATTGGCCTTCTACATTTCTCCTTTGGAAAACTGTTCAAGTCCTCTGCCCATTTTTTAATTGGATTGCTTGGTTGGTTTGTTTTGGTAATATATTGTATGAGTTCTTTGTATATTTTAGGTATTAACCCCTTATTGGATATATTATTTGCAACTATCTTCTCCCATTCAGTAGGTTGTCTTTTCATTTTGTTAATGGTTTCCTTCGTTACGCAAAAGTTCTTAAGTTTGATGTAATCTTATTTGTTTATTTTTGTTTTTGCTTCCCTTGCCTGATGAAACAAATCCAAAAAATATTGCTGAGATCAATGTCAAAGAGCATACTATCTATGTTTTCTTCTAGGAGTTTTCTGGTTTCAGGTCTTACATTTAAGTTTAATACATTTTGAGCTTATATTTGTAGCTGGTGTAAAAGGTTGATCCAGTTTCATTTTTTAAATATACCTATGCAGTTTCCCAAACACCACTTATTAAAGGGACTGCCTTTTTCCAATTCTATATTCTTGCCTCCTTAGTCATAGACTAATTGACCATATAAGCGTGGGTTTATTTCTGGCTTCTTTATTGTGTTCCATTGAGCTATCTGTTCCAGTGCCATACTATTTTGATCACTATGGTTTTGTAGTATAATTTGAAATTAGAGAACTTGATAACTCCATTTTTTTTCTTCTTTGTCAAGATTACTTTGGCTATTCTGGGTCTTATGTGACTCCGTATAAATATTAGGATTACTTGTTCTAGTTGTGCAAAAAAATGCTATTAGTATTTATTGAGATTGCATTAGATCTGTGGATTGCTTTGGAAAATATGGACATTTTAATAATATTAATTCTTTTAATACATGAGCATGATATATCCTTCCACTTTTTTGTGTCCTCACCAATTTCTTTCATCAGTGTCTTATAGATTTCACACTTCAGACCTTTGACCTTCTCAGTTAAATGTATTCCTAGGTATTTTATTCTTTCTGACGCAATTACAAATGGGATTGTTTTCTTAATTTCTCCTTCTGATAATTTATTATTAATATATAGAAATACAGCAGATCTTATATTTATTCTTCAAGACCAGCATTACCCTGGTACCAAAACCAGACACTATAAAAAAAGAAAGTTACAGGCCAATAACCCTAATGAACATAAATGCAAAAATCCTGAACAAAATAATATCAAACCAGATTCAGCATACATTAAAAGGATCATACATCATGATCAAGTGGCATTAATCCCAAGGTCACAAAGATTATTCAGTATCCACAAATCAACCAATGTATACATTATATTAACACACTGAAGAATAAAAATCATATGATCATCTCAATAAATGCAGTAAAAGGATGTGATGATATCAATCATCCATTTGTAATTAAAATTCTCAACAGTGTGGGTACAGAGGGAACATATCTCAAAATAAAGACTGTGTATGACAAACCCACAGCTAACGTCACGCTCAATGGAGAAAAGCTGAAAGATTTTTCTCTAAGATCAAGAACAAGACAAGGATGCCCATTCTTGCCACTTTTAGTCAACATAGTATTGGAAATCCTAGTCATAGCAATCATATAAGATAGATAAATAAAAGGCATCTAAATGAAAAAGAAGTAAAACTATCAGTATATGCAGATCACATATTATATATAGAAAATCCTAAAGACTCCACCGAAAAACTATTAGAACTAATAAATGAATTCAGTAAAATTGTAGTTTACAAAATTAACATTCAGTACATTCTTCTTGATGGTGCCATGTTTTGAGAAGCTGGGTTTTTGGCAGTTGCTGTCATAGAAAGCAGGTGTGAAATTCAATATAGTACAAGAAATAAGAATGACAGTATCCAATATGATTTCAAGTTTTGAGAAGTTGTGCAGTGCCCCATAAGCACACACATCCCAATAATAAGTAATTTAAGAATGGTTATATAAGAATGGAATTAATATAATATTTACTTTTTAGTTTATGTTTATTATTTTTTATATGACCACTATGTTACTGGGGCATAAATACTTGTAGCCCTATACTACTCAATACATGGATTTGTTCGGTAATATTTTAGGCTAAGTTTGCTGATAAAACATTGCTAAGACACTCAGGGCTCTGTGTAAAAAATAATTATGAAACACTGAGGGCTCCTGTCAAGTGAAAAATTATGTGTCATTCTGCAACATATTTTGGTCTCACCTGATATTATGTTCATTCATAGTTATCTACATTGGTACACATGGACCCAACGCATTTTAGTTGCTATATAAAGTACTGTGTATCATTCCATTGTGTGCTGAGCCACACTGATGCACATTTAAGAGTTTGTTCTCTTCCTTTCCCCTTCAGTACACTCACCTTCACTCATTTCTTTATGTCCTTCCTTTTTTTTTTCTTCCTCTGTCCTCTCTTTCCTTTGTTCTTTCTTTTCTTTTTTTTTTCTATTATAGCCAGTATCGCAGTAAACATCTTTGTTAATATCTCTCTGTGTACATGTGAGAGGATTTCTGTATTTTAATTGCTGAGTTTAGGGAAAAAACATTTTTAACTTTACAAGGTAATGGAAAATTACTCTTCAACATTTCTGAGTTCCCCTTTTTCCATACCCTCTCCAACTCTAGATTTTGACAGACTTAAATTTTTGATAAAAAGACAAGAGTAAAAGTGCAATTATTAACTACTTTATTTTTTAAGTAAATTTGAGCACTTCATATTCTTATTGGCCAATCAGGTTTTATTTTCTCTGATTTTTAAAAAAATTTGTATTCTCAGCACTTTTTAAAATTATATGGTTATTTTTTATTCATTTGTTGTAGCTTATTATATATTCTCAGTAGAAATGGTTCACTGGTTATGTATGTTGCAAATATTTCCCCTTAGTCCATCGCATGTCTTTTTTCCATATTTATAGTATTTGGGTTTTATTTTGTATTGATTTTTTAATTTTTTGCTTGTATTGATAAAATGATGGTTTTACTAATTTAATCTCCAAATACTGTATGTATCACTTAATATATTTTCTGATGTTGAACAATTCTTACATTCCTGGGATAAATTCTCTATAATTATTATGTATTTATATGCATACATACACATAAGCATGTACATATTGCTTTATTTGGTTTGCTTATATATTATTTAGAATTTTTGCATCTAAGTTCTTAAGTGAGATCAGCGTATACTTTTCCTTTTTTGTTCTCTATACTTTTAGTATCAATTCACATCAATTATTAATCATAGGATTATTCAATTTTTCTATTTCTTATTGTATTGGTTTCAGTATGTTATGCTTTTCTAGGAAATCGCGCATTTCATTTGATTTTGTGAGTTGATTGTCATTTAGTTGTTTAGTATATTCTTTTTGTTATTTTAATATTTCTTATATCTTTAGAGATACACACTTTTCATTCCTAAAGTTTCTAATTAATGCCTTTTTATTGCTTAATATTTTATAATTAATAATACTTTGATCAGTACAGGTTTATTATTAGGTTGAATTTTGGAAATTTCATATGGTTTGACCTAATATTTTATTTGTCTTTTTAAAGAACTGGTTTTGGCTATATTGTGTAATTTTTCTATGTCATTAATTTTTGTTTTAATCTTTATTATTTATTTCCTTCTTTATTTGGCCTTATTCTGCTGCTATTATTTTTTAACTTGCTGAGTTAGATCCTTAACTAATTAATTTTATAAAATTTTAGTATCATATATATGCATTAAAGGCCATAAATTTTCCACTAAGTATCACTTTAGCTGCATCCCACAGGTTTTGATATGTAGTATCTTCACTGTTGTTAGTTTTAAATATTTAATATTTCCATTATGAGTTTTTTCCTTGACTCATGAATTATTTATAACTGTGTTCTTTAGTTTAAATATATAGATGTTTTTAACCTGTCTTTTTGTCTTTATTTCTGATTTTCCTGCATTGTGATCAGACAACATGGTTTGCATGTTTGCATGATAAAAATTCTTTGGTGTTTGTTGAGTCTTCTTTTATGGACGAAAAATTGTTGAACTTTATAAATACTACACAATAGCTTGAAATAATATGTAGTCCTTGAGGGGAAAATTTTTTGCACATAAGTTAGTATTCAAAATTGTTAATTATATTGTTTAAATTTTCTGTATCTTTACTAGTTTTTGTTTTCTCATCTCGAAGTATTTTTTGCCTTATGGTTTAGTCCTTCAGTTTGTTCAGTGTTCTGGAATTTTAAATTCTTAGAAAACCATTCTGTCAATATTCTATTTAAATATCTGCTTCTCCATATCTGAGTCTCTTTCTTTATCCTGCTTTTTCCTTGTGGCATTTATTAGTACTGTATATTGTATTTATATTTATGTCTCCCTTTCTAGAACATAAACTTGCTGAAGACAGGAACTATGTTTTTTTCCACTACTATGTCTTCTTGGTCTAAAATAGCACCTACCTAAAAGAGGCATTTAATACATAGTGGTTGAATGAATAAACAAAAGAATAGCAGTTTCTGGTATTATGGTGAGCTCATTATCAGTTGAAGCAGATTGTTTTCTATGAGAGTTCTGATTGTCCCTCCAAAGTGATTTAGCATTTCCTTCTATCCTATGACTCAAGATCTGTGCCCATAAGAGTCTAGGAAATCCTGATCGGTTTTGTATTAATTTTTAAACTTGGATTTTTTTTGTCCCTAAGATACAGTATAAGTGTTGATTCCTAAAGTGACTATGAAACATATCTGGGTTTCATATTTGTTTTATGTGATTTTTTTTTTGCCACCCAGACCCTTAAGAAGAATTTAATTTTTTACTCCTTGTCCATGCCAGTCTATAGATCTTTTTCTACTCCTAATCCTATGGATGGTTCATCCATTAATAAACATGTCTCAGTTGCAGCTCCATCCCTCTCATTCGCTTTAGGTCTTGCCTGTTGTCCACAAAACCTAGTGTTAGAATTTGGTGTTAATACCCTGTATATCTACCTGAATACCTGGGTATATGTGAGTATGGTGTCGTAGGGTCCAACCAACAAGGCTTCAGCCCCACACTAGGCTGTAGCTCTGAGTTGCCTCTTTTTTCTGACACTCAGAGATTTCCATTTTTATCTTTCATTTTAGCTTGGCTCAGTTGTTAATTATCAAAATTATCCAAAATATCTATATATTTGAAGTGAAAGACTGATACAATCATATCAGTGATATCTGTCATACTTCCTGAAATTATTAGCATTTCATAATAGCCTATCTTTACTATTATGTCCAGTGGGATCTTTCCATGAATCTTTATTAAGGTTGTTTATAGCATGGTAATCCTCTTACAGAAGATGCACATTAATAGTATAATAATATATCTACCAGTTGATTTAGATCATGTTGCCCTAATTCTTCAGTGGCTGACATACTTCTCTGCTGTCATATCAATGATCATATGTGATTTTTTTCAAAGAAAATATCCTTTAAGTTACAGTTAACATCATGCAGTGAGTATCTTTTTGTATGTGTGTGTGCATGTGTGTGTATAGTGAGAGGGAGAAAAAGGGCGAAAAAGAGATTAAAAAATTGAGATTGAAAAAGAGCCTATTATGAACAAAAAGATAGTTTAGGAGAGGGAGAGCATGGAGAGTGAGTGAGATTGCATTGATAAGACAGCTTATACCTAAACAAGACAAATCTTTGGAAAGGTTGGTTTAATTATTTTCAGTGAGGCAGATGAACTGCAGATAAATTTTTCTAATTCCAGTCTGCCCTCCCCTTTAACTCCTTAGACCTGACTTCTTTTCACATGTAGCTAAACTTGTGTTTTTGCTGATACCTGAGTAATGTTGGGAGGTTTGCACTTACATTCAATTTTTGGCACTTTGTGATTTGTGCAGTACTCATGTGTATGGGGGAAAATTGGTCTCTCTGAGTACAGAGTAAGTGACTGTCATCTTGATTGTATGTGAAAGCTCCTATTCTATCATGTGATATTAACAGGAACCCAGTATCAGCAGAACTGTGTTCTTTTGGAAATGCTTTTCCTCAACATTCTCCATACATAGCAAGAGCATAGGTAATAAAGCTATTCAAGTCTCACAAGTGAGATGTGAACACTTCACCCTCTTTTGCAAATATTGCAATATTTTGTGATTCTCCTTCACATCAGAAAAGAAAAAGAATCTTTCCGATTATTTCTTTAATGAATCAGTTTCTTTATGGAGCTTTTGAAAATGTTATTTTTCAGATAGATTCAACAATCTTACCCCTATTGTGTAATTTAGTGGTAAGCTTTCTGCCTTCATCTTACCTGGGAAGGTCAAGCATTTTATGACCTCAAAAAGCCTGATCCTTGTTTTGTACAATTACCTAAATGTTTCCATTATTTAGAATAGATATTTCAACCATCTCAAGGTTTACTTTTACTAAGATTCTCAAGTGTTTTCATTTATTGAGTACTGAATCCAGTTGAAGCAGCTTTTATAATATTGTCTAAAATCTTACATTTTCTTATGTTATTTTAAAATCTGTGGTTGTATGACATGCTGATGTAACTTAATGGTAAACTTTACATTTAGACATTACAGCTTATAGCATTTTTGTAAAAACCTAGTTGAAGCTTAAAAAGTACTTTGACACCATAGTTACTAGAGATTTATGTGTACAGAACAGATGAAGTACAATTGAATATTAGAAAGGTAGAGTACAGTTTATTGATTATCACAAATAGAAGGGTTGATACCTTAATGGAAGCTGATTTGCAGTAGAATTTTTTATAGCAATTGTAGTATAGTATAGAGGATAGAAAATGATATTGTTACTAATTAATAAATAATGCATCTCATGACGATGTGAATCAGTGTACTATCATTTAGAATCTTTACCAACCAAGTTTTATTTAATAGTGTAGCTAATTTTAAGAAGCAGAAAATAAGTTAAAAATACCTTTTGAAACGTTATCAGCCAGAATCAGTAAAGGAGTATTTAGTAATTTGGATATATGAAGGTATATTCTAATTAGGAAATTTAGAAGGCCTAAAAGATTTTGAGGAAGAAACAATTCTAATAATAAATGTAATGATAATGTAGCCTGAAATAGGCTGACAACATTTTCAATAAAATACTGGAAGAGAAATAAGTAAACATCTTGAAGACAAAGGAATCATAAGCAATGAACAAGATGAGTTTATTACAAACAAATCATGTCTGACAAAATTAATAGTTGTTTAAAATAGAATTGCAGAATTAGCATGGAAAAAGGGAAAGCATTTCTTAACTTCAACTATTTATTGTAGTTTTTAAAAAATAATTTAAAAGTCAGGATACAGATAACCTAGTGTATTGAATATTTATGTAAATACAATGAATCTACTTAAGGCCAAAATGTAATACCAAGAATATCCCCAAATTGGGATTAGGTGGCAGTGGTAAGAGTGACCTCAGGGGTTTGGGCCTCCCATAATCTTCATTGATCCTTCCAAATACTCATACAATTAATGGAGAAACAACATACATAGCATATAAAGACAGCTTCTAATACAAGACTTCCAGTGCTCCTTCTAATCGTATTTTGTTGCTATGTTTGCCCTATATAGAAATTCTATAGGCTTTATTGATGGATTTAGATCAAGGGTCAACTAATCTTACCATTTTGTTTTGTTTTGCTTATTGAGGTATAGTTGGTATATAACATTATACTAGTTTCAGGTGTACAACATAATGGTTTGATCTATGTACACACTGCAAAATGATTACCACAGTAAGTTAACACCCATCACCACACATAGCTACAATTTTTCTTCTTGTGATGAGTACTTTTAAGATCTATTCTCCTAGCAACTTTCAAGTGTACAATGCAGTATGATTAACTATATTGTCACTATGATATACATTGTATCCCCAGGACTCACTAATTTTATGACTGGAAGTTTGTACCTTTCGACCACTTTCACCTGTTTTGCCCACCCCCTTGCCCCGCCTCTGGCAACCACCCATCTGTTCTCTGTATCTCTGAGTACATTTTTTTTTTAGATACCATTAGATTTCATTAGCTATAAGTGAGGTCATATGTTATTTGTCTCTATCTGACTTGTTTCACTTAGCATAATGCTCTCAAGGTCAGTTCATGTTGTCACAAATGGCAGGACTACCTTCTTTTTATGGCTAAATAAGATTCCATTGTATATATAAACCATTTTTTTCCCATTCATCCATGGATACGTGCTCAGATTGTTTCCATATCTTGGCTATTGTAAATAACGCTACAAACAACATGGGGGTGCAGATACCTTTTCAAGTTAGTGTTTTCATTTCCATGGATAAATAGCCAGACCATAGGGTCAAGCAAGGAGAATAGGTGGCTTGTGCTTGGAAGACCTGAACTCCTTGATGACTTTCAGGGAAGAGTTTTTAAGGCAACATGTAGGGTGATAGCAGCAGGTTGTATGACTTTCTTCTGATTGTTTGCTGGTGAGGTAACAGGGCGGTGTTCCAGGAATCTCAATCATCAGCTTTCTAGTTCCGACCAGTCTTGTGTCTCAGCATCAAGTCACCATCTTCACCTGGGGGGGCCTTAGTTCTTGCTGGTCTTGGAGAGTCTCCCAGAAAGGCAAGAGGCAACTGCAGCTCACCTTGGGGACATAGACACCAGGGGCAGCCATTCCTAGGAGCTCCCTCTACTGTGGGGACACTGGTGCTGGTAAGCACCACTGAGAATGTCATTGTGATTTTGATTTACATTTCCCTGATGATCACACTCTATTCTTATAAAAAGTTTTATTTAATTGCCAGCATGCTTGTTTGTTTATGTATTTATTGCCTACTTTCATACTAAATGGCAGAGTTGAGCAGTTGAGATGAAAAGTGTGTGACCCTCAAAGCCTAAAATATTTATCATTTGGCCTTTTGCAGAAAGTTTGCTGATCTCTGGCTTATATGAATTGTTTTTAACCTTTAGAAGCATTAGAATTGTTGTCAAGTCTGGGCATAGGACGAGTATTTGTAATTGTATGAAGGAGGGAGTGAATTTGTACATGTTAACACTTATGTTTAGTCTTACCCTGAATCTTCTATGTTTCATGGGAAATGACCCATTTGTTTCAGTAGTAAAGGTCCAAAATGAGATACATGACGTCACTGTCTTTCACTCAGTTCCATTTAACTGCTGTTGACGTCATAAAAGTTGATGATGATATATCAATAGGTTTAGTGGGAAAGGTGAAGGGAACTGTGGCTGAGAAAAAGAATGTGGTTTGTCTTAAGTATCAAAGACATTTTAGATCTCATTCTGTGATGATCTATTTTGTTTAGAATCCTTTCAAAATTTATCTTGGACTTTTCTCCCAAATGTACTTATGTTGAGGACAGAGCATTCTTCAGCCTGGGATTCAACTAAAAATAATCACCTTGTGCATGGTAGGTGCCTGATAAATATTTATGGCTTGAATATTAACTTCATAATTACTTTTTTGTATTTGTTTATTTATTCCTCAGCTGTTTGAGTGCTTACTACATGCCAGGCATAATGCCAGGAGCAAGTGATTTGGCAGTGCATAATGTGCAGCTACACTGATAGGGTCCCTAATGTGAGGAGAGGGACAATGAGTGAGTTTATAAATAATGATTGCAGAGAGTGATATCTGTGAAGAAAAGAAAATTGGATGGTTGAATAAAGAGTGACTTGGGTCAGAAAAGGTGGATAGTGAGATAAAGAGTAATGAGGTGCCATTTGAGCCAGGACTGAATGATGAGAAAGGGAAGCCACCATGAAATGATCTGGGAGAAGAGCCTCTAAAAGGACAAGTTTAAGAACCCCAAAAAGCTGTGGCCTGATGAAGGAATAGAAATAAACCAGTGTGTCTGGATCTTAAGAAAAGAGTTTGTGTGTATGTGTATACTGTGTTAATTTAGGACCCACCATATTTTATGTCTGTGGGAGAATGTTAGTAGAAACAGGGTAGCCCTCTCTATGTTTTCTTAGATGTTCAATCAGTATTTTCTAAACAGATATGTAGATGTTTGAACTAAAATGAGAGTAATTGAATTAATTTTATCTGAATCAATTTTAGTTGAATCCAAGAGAAGGTCATGCATAGGTGTGTGGATGGAAATAAAAGAGTACGAAGACAGAGCTGATAAAGAGTTTTGGAGAAGTTGGAGATTTACACTTGATTCTTTGGCTCCAAGACCATGTAAATTTCAGTTATGCGAACACTCCTAGACACATTGTAGGCCCTAATAAAAGTTTGCTGAATCGGTGTATATTGGTTTAAAATCTTATCTGATTGGATTAGAGCGTATAATTTCTGTATTATTTGGAAGAGTGAATACATAATGGAACCAGATTATGGAGGACTTTGAAAACCAAGCACAATAGGATTTGATATTGTAAGTGATTGGGAATCATTATAGGGAATAAGGTAATAACTAGATGATTTCCAAATATTTGTTTTATTGTGGTATGTAAGATTATTTAAAGACAGAAGGAGCTGAGAATGATGTTTTTATTCCACGCATACTTTCTATTTTAACCTGGTTCTCATTCCCAGCCTGGCTTGGTTATATTACAATTACTTCATAGCAGTCCCTGGGTCTAACGAGGAAACGCTGACTCAGTTGCCAAGATTCTTTCTTATTATATAATCTTATATCTGTATTTGTGCTGGCCTTGTGCTATGCCTTCTTCCCTGTGTATGATATTTAACCATTTTCCGGGACTCTGAACATTTTGCCTTATTTTGCCCTCTTATATTTGTGTATTGCTAGTACATGCTTAATTGTATTTACATGTAGGGAGTAGTAATTCAATAAAAATTAAATGGAACACATTTATAACTGAAAAATTTTCTTCACAAACTGTAAGGATAGAATTTTTTCTTTTATTCTTTTTCTCTCTCTTTTTGTTATCAGCCTTTGCTCTTCATAGGACTACTCAGAATGTAAAGGTTGGTACACTGAAAGCAAACCTTGAATGCAATTGGTTGCTATCTCTGGGAACACTCAGTCTGTCAGTAAGAAGGGTGTGCCAAGAAAATTTTCATGTTGTGGCAGGTTTGGCCACGAAGCAACTAGCCTGCCCTCACTAAATATACATTTTACTTAAATATTTCTATTTCATAGAAACTATTTAAGGCTAAAAAAGTAAAAATCATGTAATCTGGTTTGTTTCTCTCCTTAGACAAATTAGGAATAACAGACAATCTTACCTTTGGGTACTGTTATTATGATAATATAGCTCATTTATCTTGTTGTCTTGGTTGGCCCTTAGAATGGATAATCATTCAATTTTGTATCTCCTCAGAACTATTTCCAAAAAGAAAATGAAGGGTCAGCTTTTATTGTAGGTTTTAGCATTTACTGAGATAATGGTGTTATTTTTCTTCTGGGTATTTGACTCTGAAAGATTTGTAATGTTACGTAACTGCCACAAAGGTGGTGCTAGTTTTAACAGCAATTTATGAACAACTCCCCAAATGGACACATCTGAGTGAAACAGTATGAATGTTTCTTGCATGGTAGTAAAGAGGTGGACTTCTGTTAAATATGAAACCACACAAGAAAACCCATCAGCTCATGACAGATTGAAACCAGAAATGTATGGTGTGTAGGAGTACAGACTCTGCAGGCAGATTGGGTTTAAATCCAGGTTTTGCCATTCATTAGAGAGGTGATCTTTGGCAAATCACTTAATCTTTTTGTGCCTGTTTATACATCAATAAAATAAGGATAATGACATCTGATATTTGGGTAGCTACCTTGTAGAGTTATTATTTATTTTCTGTAAGTAAATATTCATAAAAGTACTCTGAACAAAATCTGAATACAGGAATGCTTATGTACTTGCAATTATCTGATAATCTTTAGAAGTAAAGGTAAAAGTTAAGTAGCTTTCTCTCTGACCCTGCCTTCTCTAAGAGTTACAAAAGTATAAGAAAGTTGTTGCCACTTCTAGAATGTGAAATTATTTGAAAACAGCACTATTTTGTTTAAAGCTTAAAGCACTTGGTAGTGCAGTTGTCCTAAAAGGAGACATTATTTAACCTTTAAACAAGATTAAATTAAGCAGAATTATTTTTACACTCCTCTTTTAGAAAAACAGAGGCAAATCATAAGAAAATAGATCATTATTAGGGATGTCTTCAAAAAGCAGCTTAAACATCCTTGTTATGTTCTGGGATCACTGTGTAATCAGTCCACATATGTCACATATTTCAAATTCTGTAAAATTAGAAGACTAATGGTCTTTATGTGTGTTCTTGGACTTCCGGAAATTTTATACAAAATTCTGTGGACGTGTACACTTTTCTAGAGAAAGAAATTCTTGGTTTTTTTATCATCTTCTCAGAGGGGCTTATGATCCCCCAAAAGAGTAAGAGCCATCCTCTGAGGCAATATAAATTTTTTATCTTTAATGAAGATAAAACTATAATACCCTATTTACTGAGGCAGAAAAATCTACTAGTAGATCTTAGGTTTTTAGTTAAAAGAATCAAAATGAAAATTTTATTCTCCCTGATGAACCCTTAGCTAGCCGGAAAATTTAATTAACCAGCATGCCAAGTAATCAATGTTCACTTGTGTCAAGCAGCAATCATTCTTCAGTATATTAGCTGAGCTGGTATTATGTCCAGAGAAAATGGTGATTTTTGTCTACTGTTCATTCTTTATTTTTGCCCTTCTAGTTTCAGAATTATTAACATTTGCTATAGTTTCATATTGTATGTTTCTTATGATATGCTTAGGAGTAAAAGCATTATATAAATGCTTGCTCCAAAACTATTATTACATCAACCTCATTAATATAATTTAGTACAGAATATTTATACTCATTCTTTCCAAATGTATTGTGGAATAGTGTCTCTGAAAAGAGGACAAGGGGAAGTTGGAAGGAAGGGAATTGTACTGGTCTCTGAAAAATGTGTTGCATTTCTTATGCACTTATGCAAATGTTTAAATTCACATTTACTTCGGTGTTTTTCATTGCTTTTATTAAAATGGCTTAATAGAATATTTTAAAATAATTGTTTTGTAGATCCTTAGCAAGGGTATACATTCCAATCTCAAAAACTTTAAAGTTTTTAATTGAAAGAGATTAGGTAAATAATTCAGAAATGCATTCTGTTTACCTGTTAATAATTAAGCAGGTTAGACTGTGTACTTTTTATAGTCATGGAGTTTTAGTTTATTTATTTGTTGATGTGTTGGTTTTTAAGAATTTATTTAAGGCATTCTACTATTGGGAAATAAAAATAAACAGAGTAAAGCTGCACATAATAAAGGGAAGGGCTTAGGTTACTTTTAAAGAGACAAATGAGGAAAAAGAAATAAATTGATTGGATTTAACAGTTAAAAGAGGTATTTAGTACGTAATTTTTCTGAACTTTTCCCCTCTATTTGGAAGGGAAACTGAGACACCTGACAGCAAGGATAATTGAGTCAAGTATATAGTCTTTTGTTGTTGCCCTAGAGCTCTGGCTCAATAGACTTTGATTTGATTTTAGATGTGGTTTAACCAGGTCACCTTTATGGATTCTTGGAGAAGCCTACCAAAGAACTTACCAGATTTCTCTGGTGTTTTAAAAACTCTAGAACCCCAAGCCAGAATGAATGTCTCCACCTTAAGAAGCACCATTATGAATGGACTAGAACTAAATTAATCTTTTCTAGTCTTAGACAGAATATCTTGTCCTCTTGACCATGTATGTACAGGGTCTTTCATTCTGATGTTCTTTAAGGATTATAAATTGGTTTTCATTTGGCATTTTTGATGAAATACCACCAAAGCATGTATTTAAATTTCTATTGGATGATAAAAACTTATTTTCTATAATTATTGGTAGAGAATAGCCTCTAACAGTTTCTATTCATTTTGTCTTAACATGTCATTTACTTACTTTGAATTTTTACTTTTTGAAATTATACTCCTCCTACCTCCGAAGCTGATGCTCTGTTTGTTCTCATGGAAAATTTTGGTTCTCTCTGTATGGTCCTATCACTGAAATTGATACATGCTTTATTTGTTTTCTCTTATAATAGTATGCTCATTGTATAAATAACCCCCATCTTCTTAAATTTTCTGCATTCCAGTCTGTGCTTTTCTTTGAAAATTAGATCAAAGATGTGAACAATTAAAATTTGTCTTCTAGGAATCTAATAGATACCATTATAGGTGATTGCTGTTTTTTATTTTTTTTTACAAATCTTATCATTCTCTCATTTAATTTTTTCATTTTGCTTTGTTGTTCTCTTTCTTCCCTCCCTCACTCCATCTTCTTTCCTTCCTACTTCTTTTATAAAAATCTATGCAGTTAATGGAGGGGGCCTTCATCAAAAATAGGGATAGATAGACATTTTCAAATGGATCTCTTAACATTCAGGAAATCTAATAATATGTTGTCTAATTTTTTCTGCAACATAGACTATGTATCTTGTTTTAGTGCTTTTTATGTTTATGAAAAGTAATTTGTATTTATTGTAGAAAATTTGGAAGGAAATTGTAAGAAAATTCCTGCCATAATCTTAATTTTTGAGATAAGTACTAGGAGTAATTTAGTATATAGGTGCTTACATACTTTTTCTAATGCACATATGTTTTTTTCTACATATGCACATACACACAGAGCTACATTTATACATGCATATGACTAAACATTTGCATAGTCTATATATATTACATAAACACAAATTATTAAAATTTGCTATCTTAATAGTTTACCATTTTACAACCTGCTTTTTAAGCTTAATGGTGTATTGTAAATTTTTACTTGCCATATTTAATGGAAGCTTATCATTATATCACATATAATTAATTAAACCATTTCACTATAATGGAATATTTAGGTTACTTTAATTTGCATTTCTTTCATTGCAATTACACATTAATATTGTTTGTGTATATCTTCAGTTTCTTCTATTGTGAATTGCCTATTTATTTGGAAAAAAAAGAGATACTTGTTTTATTTATTTATAAATGAAGACTGTTAACCCTGTGTATATTCCCTATGAGTATCATATACATTAAAAATATTTATCTTTATTTGTTTTAGGCCTCTTAATTTTGTCCAGGATATTTTTGGACTTAAAAAATTTTTAATTTAAAGTAGTCAAATTCATAAATCTTTGCGCTTATTTTATATACTATTGCTTATGTCCTCCAAAAGGCCTTCTTATCTTGGTTTCTTATAGCTCTTTGATTATTTTACTTATTATATTCAGATATATCAACCTGATTTTTATGTGGGGGCGTGGCAAAAAGTAGAGAGCACTTTTTTTTTTTTTGTCATTCAATTAGTCAGCTATCTCAACATTGTGGAAATCTACCTATAATATTTATCCCATACTGGAGTCCCTATGATCTGTTCTCAGATCTGTCTCTTCCAATGACAATTATCACATTGTCACTTATATTTCAGTCTTTGGTAAAAACTAACCTTGTTCTCTACTCTGCTGCAGGGTCAAAACCTAACACTTGTTATTTTTTGGTTGTAATCTCCTATTTTATTATTAAAAATTTTTTGAACTAGCTTTAAATCATCAGAACTACTAAAAATAATTTTTATTCAATTCAGTTCAACAAACATTTATTGAATATTCACTATATACCAGACCCTGTGCTTCTATCAGGAACACATAAATGAATCAGATATCTGTGTAGTAGAGTCTTTGCACTAAAAAAGTGATGGAGGCAGAGCATGTAAATGGTCAAGACAGTGGCCTACTATCAATGCCTTCATTTTTTTCTGATTTTTTTCTTATTCTTTTTTTAAATCTATGATTTATTTGGTCTAGCCATTTTATACATTTTTCCTTTTCTCTTTCTTTTAAATCCATAAATGATTACTAAGTGACATTGATTTAACAGAATTAGATTTACTCAGGCATATGAAATATGGTAACTTTTTCAAATTTGTATTGTCTTTTATTTTTTCTGATAAATGAACTGAGAATTGTGTCTTCCTATTCTCGATTCTATAAATGTTTATTGAATTCTTGCTAGGCACTATTTAAGGAGCTGTAGGGGAAGAAAATGGGTGTCTTTGACAAATTTATAATCTGGTAGGGGAATTCACCACTTATAAAAGTAATAACAGCAAAATAAAATAATAGTTATTGAGAGCACTGGTTTGCTGTGTGTAAGCCATTGTCCTAAGAGAGGTAGTATGTATCTCTTTTAATCCTTATAACAGCCCATATAGCCCCCAGATTTTTTTTTTTGACTCTTTGCCTTACTTCACTTAGAAATTTTCTTATTATTGTCCACTTTCTCTGGGAAGCTTTCCCAGCTAGACCTATCTAAAATATCAGCCCATGTAACTCTTAGTCCTATTACCTTGTTTTGTTTGTACTCATAGTATTAATTATAGGACATTATAAGTTTAACAGTTTATTTTCTTATTGTTTGTTTCCCCTGCTAGAATGAATACTGAAAGACTATGAAAAACGTGTTATAGAAGTTTGCAATTGCAAAAGGTCAAAGTTTAATTTGATATATACCATTTAACTTCTTTAAGCTGAAATTGTTTCATCTGTAAATAGATGTATACTTAGTGCCTGTTTCATAGGTGGGTCAGGCTGTTGATTCTTTCATTCAGTAAATATTCATTGATCTCCTACTATGTGGCAGATACTATTCATGGAAATGGGGGATACAGCGAAAGGACAATGCCTAACCTAACAGCACTTCCATTCTAGTAGAGAAGACAGATAATAAATAAATAAAACTTACTTTTATATCATGTAATGACCAAATTAATTTTCTCCAAAGTGTCCTTCCTCACCTCATGCTTACAACCTGAACATGTTTTTTTCTTTTCCATTCCTACTTATCCTCTATTTATCCATGATTATTGGTTATTATCTCACTCTTCCTAGCAGATATAATTTTTGGTACCTCTTCTGAAGTTTGGTGTTGCAGAATAAGCATGGTACTTGATTATAGCAGAACTACCACCTTTCTTTTCTGTTAAATCCCATTTATCTGTTAGTGCAGAATAAACTCAGGATTGATGGTATGGTTTGTTGTTTGATTCTTTATTTTCTCTTTGTTTCTGCACTTTAAAGATCCAATTAATTAAAACCCTTAGCCCTTCTTAATTTTAACAGAACTTTTACTCTAGATGTACTGGTTTACAGAATTGGCTTATATTTATGTATGCATTTTTCTTAGTAAAACTGCTTTTGAGACTTTGAATGGCTGAATCCCTTTGGAGATTATTAGTAAATATGACATCAAGGGCCTCAGTGAGATTTCATAGTAAACTTACAGAAATCACTTTCCAAAAGTATACAATGTCGAACTTATTTTTACTAGGAGAGTTGTTTCTAATTAAATCTTTTTATATTCAGACTCACCAAATTGACTTTTAAAGCACCACAGCATCCTGCCTGCTTTACTGCTCCTTGTCCTAGCTTTGATTCTATATTATCAAATGCATTTGGGTAGAAAATAATTTAGAGGTGTCTTACCCATTTGTTTGACATCTTTACCTCCAAATATGAGTAGGACCCTCCTCTTAGCCTTGCTTGCTAAGATAGAAAACATAAGGCCATGTTCTAATATCAGTGCATTAGGTACTGAAGACCAGTTCAAGCTCTGTTGAACATGCTGCCCTCTTTCACTCATTTACTTTTTATTCTCTTTGGATTATCTTTTTTTGTGAAAATTTCTCCAACCTCACTCATATTTTGAGGATATGATCTATATCTTATCTTATATACTTACTAACTCAGCAGTACTTATCAGTGTATTATACATAGTAGATCTTTGTAAAATCTCTGATAATTAAGAATAAACAAATAAATGAGATAAAGATTATTTGAGATCAGTTTTTTAAATGTTAAAAACATAATGTAAAAATCTTTGTGTAAATAAAGAAAGCTTCTAATAATACTCTAATAAATACTCTTGTTTTTCATCTAAACCCTGTATACACAGTGGTTTAGATTGTAAATTTATGCCATATTTTACTGAATACTTGTTCATAGTACTTTGTTCATAAGCAAATTAATATGTTAGCCTTTATTTTTCTTTGTAAAAGGATAGATATTAGTTGATATACACAAGCTTATCTCCCTACTTCTCATGACTAGTCATAAAGATATTGTGGAATGTAAATTGTTTTCTTGGCAGATTCCTAATTTTAAGTACTTCTCTTTTTCAGTCACACAAAAAGAAGTGTTAAGAATTGTCCTTTGAGACTCTGAAGGCTAAAGGTAATATCCAATGATATTTTCTTCAATGGATTTTTATCTTCCTGAAAATTTTCATAAAATTAAAGGCCCTGAGGTTATTGCCTCAGGTCTTTTCTTTATTGCCCTTTAACACATTATATATGTTTTTCTATGTCTACCTACAAAATAATCTGAAAGTATAAGTCAAAAAAAGAAGAAGCTTTGTGTCATCTAAGAATACTGGGTGTTGCTATACCCCTTCATCCTTCTATTTAGGAATGTATTATGGCCCCTCCACTGTTTTTTAAATGTTTGCAACTCTTCTGATTTTATACCTTGCCCTTTTTCTAAATAGACATATTGGTTCAAAGCCAGAGCTTTACAACTAACTATGAGGAATAAAAATGCATTTTGGGGGGGACAACAGAACCATGCAGGTGAGATTTAGTGGGTACTCATTGAAGTCCAGAATTTCAGGCAAGAACTTTATAAAGACTTATGTTGCTGCATTGTGTATAGAGAGCTCATAGGGATTGAAGAAGGTTTCTGAGACAAGAGGGGACTGTAATTACTTTGCTTCTTACATGCATGGTTAGATCTTCCAGTGAGAATAACATGGTAGGGTAATTTATTATAGAAGAGTAAATCACAGATTACATTGGAGGGGGATGGGGTAGTGTGATCCAACCATCATTTTTCTTAATACATACACTTAAGCATGTGTGATAGCTTGTTTTTAATTTCTTTACACCAGTGCACACCTCAAACATTGCTTTTAGCAGTGGGATATGCAAATTGTTCCAAATGCAGCAGCAGTACTTTCACCTGAATGTCAAAACTGTCAGAGAGCTTTAAATCAAATCTTTATAACATTTTTTTTAAAACCAGCCAGCCTCAAGATTGAGAAACCAAACTCACTGCCAAAACTTAATTCCCATACTTTCAAAAGGCTCCTTTATGTCAACAGGGTAATGTCAAAGTTCTAATTCACCTGCTTTCTATTTTTAACCTTTTAAGGATTTTATTTTATTTGGCTTAATTACGGTATTTTCTACAAATTAATGATAAATGCCTTGATTAATAAAACCAAATGTCAGAGAAGATGACAGCTTGATGAAAAATTAATACTCGGCAATATTTTAAGGTACGGAAGTACTAAAGATGTACTCTTAAACCTCATGCTTCATCTTTTTCTGAATGTAGATAACCAGAATTCTCATCGCACTTAAGACGTTTTCACAGCCACATGTGTTGATGCATTTTAGCAATATAACTTTCAGCTGTTGTTTTGACTGCTCGCTGTTATATACATTACATTCTTAGTTTTTATCTCTGTTTTAACTCGCAATATTATTTATTTGTATTTCACAAAATCAGATAAGCTATATTTTGAGTTGATTATATTGGTGAAGCTATCATACCAAGAATCCAAATAATAGTAATGTGTGTGTCTGTGTGTATTTCAAGAGATGCCATGGTATAAAATGTAGTGATTGGTGATCAGATATGTGCTAGAATATTAATTCATTTGGTTATGAATATTTCAGCTGTTATTTTCTAAAATTATTCAGTAAAACAATCTATACACACAGACAGCACAGCCTTTCAAAGGAAAATAGATTTGAATATGGAGATCTGCTTTTTTAAAAATATATTTTTTCCTGAGCTTTCGTTAAAAAACCTGAATACCAATAAAGAGTTTTAACTTGTAAACAGTTGGTTAGATAAAAAACTGAAGAATAAGAAATACGACTACTTTCTTTCTTTCTTTTTACTGGAGATCGTGGAGTTGAAAGATAAAAAATATCCCATGTATTTTTCCATCTTCACATATCAGGATGATTTTTGAATATGAATCCTTAACTATTCCATTAAATGTTATGTGAAAATGGTACTATGGAGGATTATAGTCTGTGTTGGTGTTTTATTTTCATATTTCAAAGATAAAACTGCCAACCAAATGAGGGAAGGGACAATGACCTCTTCCGTGTTGTGCTTCTGTTTGGTTTGGACGTCCAGAGATAAAAAGGCCCACATAATGTACTGACAGTGAAATGGACTCGCTTTGACCATCTGTTCATGTAACTACTTAATGGTCACACCTATCAACAGAAATTTTTGCCAGCTAATGTTAAAATCACTTTTTCCTATAATATAGTGGGAATTTCTGGGTAGGTGCTTCATGCATGTTGCTAAGCATAGTAAGATAAATAGACGAGTGTTGGTCAACACTCTGTAAATACAGTATATGCCAATCCCAAGAGAAAACATTCTTCAATCAGTGGATATTTCTAGTACTATTTAAAATTGGAGGTGGATTGTGCTGAATCTTACCCTAACTGGCTCTAGGTTTTATTGTTTTTGTGTCTTGCCTGATTCCAGGCATCCAGTCTGTACTGGCAAAGCTGCTTGATGAGGAGAGGCCACCAGCATCGCTGCCTTGACTGCTTACATACCTGCCATGAATAATAGATCTGTCAGCTAGTTAATCACTGCATTGAAACTGTCTCTGTTCCTTCCTAGCTGATCACTGCCCAGAGGAGTTTAATTTCCACTGAAACACTAAGCTCCTATTATGTTTCTATACCTGCATTTATTTGTGTGCAAAAGCATTCATTCTCCTTTTATCATATCAGTAAATAAGACATGCCCCACTTCTTTGACAGTTCTTAAATTACATAGTATATACTGTGCTGTTTTCCTTGTTTATTCCGTTCTTCAGCCTCTCATCAATTTACTTCTGCATATGAACCAATTAAATTTTATTCATTAGTTATAAGATTTGGAAATATTGATATCTACTTCACAATCCACAGTTTTATGAGTTTTTAGTTGAGATTATAGTTGTGGGATAAGTACTGTGAGAGAACATCATCCTTTTGCGAAAAATGTCTATGAACAAAGGAGATAGGCTGAGACCCAAAACAGTCTCTCAAAGGCTTTTGCTTAGTGTTACATTGCTTGATACTAGAAATGAGGACAACTGATTCAACCTTACATAGTTAGAATCTTTAGTTTCACGGAGTTATGATATTTTAAACTTGATGCTTGAATTAACACAGACAACAATCAGCTGATGCTCTTTGAAGAATCTAAACCTTGAAGAAAATTAAAGTGTTAGACTGTCTCTCATCCAACAGAAAAAAAAAAAAACCTAAAAATAAATGTTTTCTAATGTACTTAAAATACATAAATTTTCAGTTTTAGTACTTATAATTAGACCATATCTTTCCCCTGAATGACTTTTTGGCACTTATGGAAACTGTGTTCTCTCCTTTAAGCCAACAGTATTTAATTTTGCAAGCTCAAGTAATTGAGACCTTACTGGTTTGAAAATATTAATGCAGCTTCGAAAGTTGCTTAACGTACAACTTAAGTACCAGAACAATGATCAGTTCTTTTAAATAAGATTCATTTACCATATTTCTTTCCTTTGGAAGCTTGGGTTTATATTAATTGAAAAAACTATGGTCATGAAACATACTGATAAATAGACCAATCAAAAGATACCGAGAAAAACCATAAACTTTGTCCAGGATGTGCAGGGCATTTGTGTTTCTTGACTAAATGCTGCATTCATCCCTCCTCCCTATCTACCATTCCCCCAAATATACAGGTCTCTTTTTGTATCCTTTAGTGATGACAAGACGGTTTTTATTCCTCTAATGAAGTGGGAAGCAGATTAACATGCTTTCTTCTTGGAAATTAGATTACTCATTGTAGTACTGCTCAACATATCTTTGTAATACTCCCCGACCCTACCCACAACTAATTAATGACTTTCAGAATTAGGGAAAATCTTAGTTGTATGGTGGCTCTATATTTACCAGTGATCAAGGAAGTGTTACTAATACACTTGTCAGTGTTAAAAAAGAATTAAGTAAATAAAGGGCCAGATGGTCGAGCCCAGGACCTATCAAAAGCCCCGTATGTGTGGGCTGGTCCCGCAGAATTACAGAAGCATCACCAGGCTAAGTGGGGTCAGAGTGAGGCTTTCACCTGTAAGAAAAAGAATGTTTTCCAAATGTGTCTTTTTATGATACAGTGATTTATATATTCAAATCTCATTTATACTAGTAACACGTGAGAACATGTATTTTCCTGTGCGTCGAGTCAACAGTGTTTACATGTTTGAGAAGTTTCTTGCAACAGGACATAATGGCATCAAAGTAAAGCAATTACTGTGTAAGCAATTTTTTTTCTGGTTTAGAGAAGCATTCTGCTCTGTTCTCTCACAAAAATCTATATTTTTCCTATTATGACTTATTTATTTGCTTTTTTACTTATTTACTTTTTCACATTTTATCTCTCTCTTCCAACAGACTCTATAGCTCATGATATAAGAAACTTTGTTATGTAGTGTTTGCTATAGTGCATGGCCAGATGAGGAACTAGTAAATATTCTCTTACTGTTTTGTTATAATAAGAACAGTTATGTAACAGTCATTATGATAAAATTAATTTAAACTGAAGAAATTAAGAAAGTGTATTCCCCCTTTCCTATGATTTAATTGTCTTTACATGTATACATATATAAACATCTTCTTTCCCACTCTAATTTCCATCCTTTTCATTTTTAATCTATTTTAATTTATTTTATCTTGTAACTATGGACTTTTGGAAGCTGCTTTAAATCTTCTTGGTTTCTAGAGTAGATGCATGGGTCAGTGTATTCATGGGTATTCCTTGGTACTTTTTTTTCAGGTTTTTCTTCCCACAGTCACACAGATAATGCTAGAAGAGATTAACTATAGCCTTCCTGCCTTCCTTCTCTCCATCCCTTCTTTCCATTCTACGGCAAATATTTATTGAATGTCTTTTCTGTGCCAGGAACTTTCTAGGGGTTAGATATAAATATTGAAAAAAAACTATATAACTATAATACAATGTATAATATAATATAATATAATATAATATAATATAATATAACTATTGAAAAAAAGAGATACAGTCATTCCACTTATGGAGACTAGTAAGAAAGAAAAGGGACTAACAATAAAATAAAATAAACATATAAGTAAACATTACAACATAGACATATAAATAAATGACTTATTTTTCTGGACTTCTCAATTCTGGCATGCATTAAGAAATTTGGTCTACAATGGACCAAATTATCTTCAATGGCCTACCTTCTTAATCTAGATTTAAAAAATGCAAACAGGCCAAATTATTTCAGATTATGTTTCAAGGGGTGGGTAGCCTTGGGATGAAGATAAGATGAAGCAATGTATGCTTTCAAGGTGAATCATTAAAAAGACAGTTTTATAAATCTGGCTTACTATATATGATCTAGGTGACCTCCTTAAGTATTTTCAAATCTCAGATTGAAAAATCATGGGAATTTCTAGTATTTTTTAAATTACAAAAATATATATATCTTTAAAGATTCTTTAGTACTAGTCCAGAGTTTGAGTTTATCTGTGAATTAGGTAATAGTTAGTGGTGATGAAATAGTAGTGCTGGAAATGTATATTTTTTGCTTCCTCTCTTTGGGCATGTCTGTGGAATATTTTTGTCTTCCGATCAGATTGTTCATTATGCTCCCTTTGGATGTGTGTACTGTTTGGCCTTCCAGCCTTACATGCTCATTCAAAGGCATTCCAAGTCATTATGCTGGACTTCAGCCTTGTTCAGTAAAAAGGCCATTTCCTCCATCAGCTGTCCACTTGGATATACATTCTTTTTACTCTCAAAAAGACTTTATATGCATTCAGAGTATATTAGATGAATTTGTCAAATTACTCACAGATAATCAGTTTTTTAAAGTTATAATTTGAGCTATGACCTCTCAAACTGTGAATTATAAGGTTTGACCCTCTGGTTCACTGTTTGACACGGCAGCCATTAATTACAGTTTTGAAAGGACATTTTATTTCAGTTAGAATTTGTGTTATGAAAACAGTTTAAGTATTTTCCCCTTTAACTTTCAGGAATAAAAGTTGACATGTAAATAAAAAAAAAATATATATATATATATATATATATATATATATATATATATATAGTATGTACATTCAAGTATAATAAATAGCTGGCTTGCATATGCATGCTATATTCAAATATATTTATGCATATTTATATATTAAGCCTTTTATACATACCTATAGAGATTTTTATATAACAACCTGAGAGTTAACACAGAGAACATACTTACATAACTCTGGTGTCAGGAAGAGACTGACTTTTAAAATAACGTTTATCAGCGTGAGAGGAACTTTATTACTATTTGAATCCAGGTTTCTCCCTTTTCTTTCATTGAGCAGGGATACAAACGTAGGTGCCTATGAATGCTCAGTGTCTGAAAGTAATTTGAGAGTCCTCAAGGCAGTTCAAAGTAGCATGGTGAAGGAGAATATGAGCTGGTCAAGTACCTTTCGCAAATGTGCGTAGCTAAAAGTACCAAGATAGAAAGTATATGGCAGAAAGGTTTGTTTAGTAAGTGCCGAAAGACATCAGATGTGTGAACACTTTGCTGATATCCTCAGTATTTGAAATGGAGGAATTTAGTGTCTTTTTATTGGATAAAAATAAGATATGCATATATCCAAAAATAGCTCAGTGTACAGTTTTCAATTGCTATTTAATAAAAATCTAATAATAATATTTAGATGATTTCTTCACTTCTAAGACAGTTTCTCTCATTTTGTACTAAACCATGTTCTTTATTGCTAAGTTCACAAAATTAAATCTAAAATATTATGGAGAGATGATTCCTTTAAAAATCGGAATATTTTTCTTAAAGGTATATAACTATCTCTTTGTATTTCAGGTGTTTCAGAAATGGTTAATTTGGTTTTTTAAAAATTCTCTAAGCTAAAGTTAGCATGATGTGTTTCATAAGAGAAGTTAATTATTTAGATGATGACATTGAAAATAAAGAGCTCTTAGGGAAAGTGACTCTTACAGGATTTGTAGTATTGTTCCTAACATTTGTTTTCCTACAATATATATTTCCCTTGTATGTTTGAGTGTACTATATTAAAATTAAAAAAAAAAACAACTTTATAGAAACCCCAAAAGGAAATCAGTGTACTGTTGTGAAGGGGAGATTGATGTTCTAAAAAGAGGCAAATACTTATCATAGGCCGTGTGTTTTGTTGTTTCTAAAATACTTTTAAAGCAAGATCTAAGCAGTAGAAAGTCTAACTCTGATTAAGCATATAGTTAGGATTGCATTCTTTTCCTTTTAAACCATTAGTTTGTGGTTTTTGAGGAAATGTTTGACTGTTTTTTTTTCCCCCTAAAAGCAAAAGTGAAGTCAGGATATACTAAGTAAAGGTAGAATTTTCAAAAGACAAAAAAGATTCTGAAACTAAAATTTAAGCACATTTTTCTTTTACTAAGTATGTCTCTTTTCTCAGACAGTAAGCTTCTTGGGGGAAGGGAATATGCCTTCTTCATTTTTTGTGTTTAGCTTAGACCAGGTACTCAATAGATGTTTATTGAATTGATTAGCCTCTCAATAGACTTAGAGGAACTATAATAATAAATTCTACTTAAAATATAGCCACAACACAAACGTAGCAAAAAGGGCTCCTTTAAAAAAAATATGTGTACTAATTTTCCTCTGGGGCACTGTAACAGGATTCCCTTTAGGTCTGGGTATTTGTTTTGATGCTTATTTTTATAGCTCAGTAAGGAAGCACAAATTTTGTCCTATATGCTACAATAAAATTAAATACAATTTTAAAACAAAAGACATTTTTAGGCTGAAAGAAAGGACCAAATCAAACTAGTGACTTGTCAAAGTAGTTTTATATTTAATACTTGAAATGATAACATTGAAGGATTAATATAAGAAAATCTTAGAAGTGTTTAACACTCTGTAATTTTGTACTAACCACTAGTGATAATTTTACATAGTTTGAAACAGCTTTTTATATGTACAGACTTACCCAGGATCTGAAATTTAGGCAATAATTAGCCTCTTAAATGGATCTGTTTGGAAAGCATTATAAAATAAGAGCTCCCTTCCCAAAGAAAGATGCAGTTTTGTTAAGGCTGCACTCATTTAATGGTGTCTCAACTGAAACAGGTGCCCTCCTTGCTTTGTTCTCCAGGAGCAGCTTTATAGATTTAAGCACTGAGTATACAGTACACAGTGGCACTATTAAAAAATCAGAATGAGGCCACGGGAAAACTCATCTAGGATCCACATACCGAAATGCAGTTAGTAAACAGAGACACTAACTCTCATTAAGCATAATTAAACCTAATATTGACTGTAAACTGTTACTTACTTTAAACTTCTCTGTAGAGAGTGTGGGAAGGGATTAACCTGGCAGATTGGGACATTAATTACTACCTCTTTCACATTAAAGTTACCATCAAGAAGGGCTATATTCATAAATAAAACATAGAAGGGATTGAGAAACTGAAAATAAGTAAATTTACTTTTAAAAAGGAAAGAAAAGCCTAAATTAAAAAAAAAAAAAAAAGTAAGTTAGCTGTGAGCAATGCCAGCCCTAGCAAAATGGAACTCTGGCTAATTACTACAAAAAAAAAAAAAAAAAAAAGTAGGCTGAGATAATCACCAAAATGTGTCCTTGCCTTCTGACTGACAGAATCTGCTTCGCAGGAGACTCCAGTTCAGCCAAGTGCATTCTTTTTCATGCATAGCCTTCTCCACTGCTGAAACTAATGTGGGGTTTGAGGAAAGGATGAAGGAACTTGGGAGAAACAGAATTTCTGTACTATTTTTCTCCAGTTGTTAATAGCTCTTTATTTATGAAATTGATTACAATGATTGCATAAATGTTGTTTGATTTGCCAGCAAAAAGGCACAGTGCTGTTTTTTTGTTCAGTCAGAAAGGTCTGGTAACTGGTCTCCTGCTACTATTTAATAATCTCCTTCTTGGGTGCAATCTAAAGTGTATGTTGTGAAGGATATAAAAATGTCAGCTAAATTTAAGTTCAACTATTAAGTTTTTATATTATACTGCTGCCCCTAGAGGGGAGGCCAGGATCTGGAAGATAAGACTCTAAAGAGAAAAGCCAAGTAATGCCAATAAAAACTTCAATACAAACTTATCTACCAGCCTAAGAAACATCTTCACAATCGATCAGCTGGACTGTCTGCCGTGCATGTGTACTGCTGTCTGTCACTTGTTTTCTATTTCCTTTCCAGTAAGGAACCATAACACTCATTCCTGGACTTTCTTTTTATTTCACCAGGGTGGGGTTCTACTTCATAGAATTGAATCCCACATACAACCTTGCCTATGGTTGTAGTATTAAACCACAGTTTAGGTTTAACATGTTAGGCTCCTAATCTGATTTTAGTGCTATAGTAATATAGTAGTTGTGCATATGGAAAACGGACCCTAGAAATTAAGCCTGGGCATGTATTCATTGTTTTAGAGGATGTGGTTTAATTTTCGAATAAAACCCCTAATTTTCCCCCTGAATTTAAAGCTAGTTTCACAGCTCATGAGATGAACTAATGAAACAGAAATAATTAATGGACAAAAATCTATCCCTGATTTCCCTCATTGAACAAAAATTCACTAACTGGTTGGATGACAGAGGATGAACAAAAACAGCAAGAGTAAGAGTACTTCTATCCTCTGTTCTTGTAACAATCATGACTTTACGAAATAACCATAACAATGGCACTCTTATTAATCAGACATATTTATACAGAATTAGTGTTGGCTTCTGCTCTATATTACCTTTAGTTTTACATGAACTTTTATTATCTGTGCGTATCAAAAGAGACATGGTGAATGAACAAAGAAGCCCTGTTATGAGACAAGTATTATTTGACATTTTAGGAAGCTCTTATTATAGGGTTTCCTCTTAAGTGAGAATAACGGGAAGGTTGTCATTAGTTGCACTATTACAGACACTCTGGATTTTTAAAAACAGAAATGGAGCCCACTTTTTTCCTCGAAGAAAATTCATTTGTTAGAACAATTCAAGTGATCCAAGACTTCTAACCTAGATTTAGCCCCCTAAGCTCCTTGCTTTACCATGTGAACAATGACCCCGTAAGGCATCTCTTAAGATAATTCTTTTTCCTGTGGTTCACAGAGCTAAGTTGGCTGTATGGTTCTCTTATTTTTTTTTTTAAAAGATGTGTCATCATCCTTAGACTTTTGAAAATCTCTGAATAAATCAAAACAGGTGCCTTTTTTTTTTTCATCCCCAAAGAGGAAAGCTCTAAGTTCTTCTGAGGTCTTCTTCCCAGGCTTATGACAGGTGTGACTGGGAATTATGGTGAAAAAAAAGTCTGACTATGTTTCCTATTGAATCTTCTCTTAAAGTCACTAGGCCTGTACATTCAAGAACTGACCAGTTGCCCTGTATTTGTTTTTTTTTTTTTTTCCTAGAGTTTAGGATAAAATTTTAAGTCCAAAGAGTAAAAATAGTACTTTTGAAAAGAAAATAGGTTAGTCACTACAGCTGCAATACGTCAGTTACCAGCAAAAGGAAAACAGTGATTCTCAAAGTGGGGAAAGTAAAGATCAAAACTACCAACTGTGAGCTCTTTTCTTTTAAAATTGGCCTTGCCTAAGTTGACAGTTATTTGTATACACTTGTCTAAGAGCCAAACATACTAGAAAACTGTTTGACCAACTGATCATTTAACTGCCTTTAATCTTTTGCAGGTTAAATATAGATTTCAAAATTGCAGAATTTCCCCCTATCCTTATCGTGTCTTCTTATTTTATGTTAACAGAAATTGAGTTTGGGGGTTCAGTGAAAAAATAAGTAACCTCTCCAAAATAACATATAAATCCTCAGGGAAAAAAAAGGCTGTCTAGTTTGGGGTTTAAATCCATGTAAAAGCAAGCCAAGTTTTCTGAGTGAGCCACACACAAAAAAAATCAAAACTTCTAATCACCCATCTCTCTTACATAGCAATAGGAGAGGACCAAAGTGTTTTGTACCTTAAAATACTTAAACTGAATCCTTTTAAAAATTATTTATTTACTTGTCTGTTTGTCTTTAATTTCTATTTTCTATTATACATTTTAATTTGGATGCTATAGAGAAAGACAAAGTGATTTTTCCTGTCGCCATTCTACTGTCTCTAAATAGGGGAATACTGGATTTGCAGACACTAACTACTACATATAAAAAGAGATAACCACTAAATAGTATTCTCTTTGTTTTTATTTTTGGAAACTTGATAAATGGTGTTATCGTACTCTATTAAGTTTTTTTAATTAAAAAAAAAGATAAATAATGAGGTCCTACTGTATAGCACAAGGAACTATATTCAATATTTCATAATAACCAGTAATGAAAAAGAATATGAAAAGGAATACATTAAATATGTATAACTGAATCACTGTGCTCTACACCAGACATTAACACAACATTGTAAACTGACTATACTTCAGTTTTAAAAAAGGATTCACAGAAAAAAAAAAAAACTATTTAAAACAGGAGAAATCACCCTTGGCTTTGAACTCTAGAATGAAATGTTACTTGTTTTAAGGGCATTAACCAAACCAAACCATGCATTTAAGGCAGGATCACTGTATACCTCTTGCTACTTTTCAGGCACTTACAGCCCAGATAGCACTTGAAAGTGGTGCTGTACAAGCAGTATATATTTCCACATGTCTTAAATCCCCACCAGATAATGAACTGTGGGAGCAGGGAATATATCACTTATAACTTTATGTCCTCTTTAGTGCTTTGGATTTTACAGGTATGCAGTGCATTTTTTAGGTGATTCTTATTTGAAATGCAGGGAAGCTGAGGTTACTCAGGAGAGTCACCAAATTGAAAGGGAGTTCAGTGAACTTTTTTTGCATCAGAATGTGATTCATCTTAATTTTCAAATACATGAAGTTTTCCAGGAAATAAATTCACCTGTGACTCATAAGTCACTAGTTTCCCCTAGTAGCCGATTATGTATATCCCACCTATGACCTAATCTAAAGCTAGTGACATTTTGGTATAACACATCTTTGGTAACAAGCCCACCCTTTCATTCACTTAAAAAACATTTATTAGTGCTAACTATGTGCAAAGCATAGAGATATACAACTGAAAATATAGAGTCTGCTCTCAGGAGACTTATGGGCTGCTGGGGTCTCAAATACAAAAGAATTCTGTAAGTATTAATACCTTAGGAAGAGTCTAAATAAAGTTACTATGGGATCATAAAATCTACTTAGGAAATCAAGGAAGGATTTACAAAGACGATATTTAAATGGAGATTTGAAAGATGAATATGTTTGATAGGTGAAGCGTGGGGACCGGAAGGTGGGGGTGACTAGTTGCATTGGGGAAGAACATTCCAAGAAAAAGCAACAGTATGCATGGAGGCCCAGAGGAATGAGAAAGCCTGGGTCATTCAGAAATGGCAACTGGTTTAGTATGGCTGCATCTTAGGGTGGAAGTAAAAAGTAAAGCTGGAAGGGTAATGTTGGTCAGATTATAAAAGGCTCTACATCCTGTACTCAGGAGATTAGATTTTATCCTGTCACTGTTGGTGAGTCATTGGAAGATAATACAAGATGATATACTCAAGAGTGTGGAAATATAATCTTACCACATAATGATTAAATGGGTGTGGAGGATGATGGAGGAGTCATGTGTGAGTCAGCTTCCTGGCTTTGGTGAGTTTCGGGGTCATTTATAAAGAAAGAAAATGCAACTAGCTACTGCCCTTTCTCTTTTCCCTATCTACACTCAAATTTCACCAAAGAGATGTTTATGCTCTCTATTTCCATTTCCTCACCAATGCATTCATCAATTCACTCCATCTGCTTCTGAGACCTCTATCACTTCACCAAATTAACTTTTTTTGGTTGAGTTTGTATTTATTTGATTGTTTATCCAAATTAACTCTTATTGAGGTCTCATTGAACATTTGACTTGGCTGACCACTTCCTCTTTTTTGAAACACTTTCTGCCCTATTTCCCTTGGCATCATGTGCTTCTGATTTTCTTCCTATGCCCCTTGCTATTCTCTTGTTATCTCCTTTGTTAGGCATATTCTCTGATATCCAGCAGTTAAATGTTGGAGATCCTCAAGTCTAGATTCATAGCACTTCTGTTGATGCCCAGCATTTTTGGCATTTGTATAGCCACAACACATCAAGATGTTCAGAGAATGTACTGTAATTCTTTTAAGGTCCTTTTTTGGGAGGACCATGTTTTGAAGGTTATATTTAAGTACATAGATTCATATTCTTTATCACTAGTAATATGTAATACTCAACACGTGCCCACAGGGGAACTCATAGTAACTTTTGTTCTAATTTGTACATTTTATAAAATTTTCCTGATGTTTATGTTTTCATATTAGGCAGTTGTTAATCCTCTTTGAATCTTGGTTTCTTAATCTGTAGTATATGGGGAGCCATACCAGCTCTTTAGGATTCCATGATGCTGTAGTTTGATATTTTACTGTCTGAAGAGGACAGTGAGCTCTAAAGGATATGCAGATGTCACTTTGAATTACATAGTCACAAATTATGTACTTTGAATTACAAAGTTTATAAAAATGCTACTTGTCTTTTCCACATCTACACTTCATACCTTGGTTCCTATACTTAAGATAATTCCATGCTTGTGGAAATATATAATCCTAATTCTATGTTTACTTAAAATTTCTTCACACAGTGTTTGCTATGAAATTTTATCAAAACCTTTCTGAAAGTTTGGGTAGATCTTATATTCTAGTTACTGCATTAAGCGATGCTTATTTAACCCCACAGGAAGCCCAGACGTGAGAGGCTCAGTTAACCAAGTGAGGCTTAAGCCTTTCAAGGGTCTTACCCTTTTGTACATATTCCGCTTGTTTGTCTTTGGTTGCCAAGACTGCTTCTAAACCCTTTTTTTGTTATTGAGTCACACTGCCAATCTACTTTCAGTCCTCTGTGAAAATGGCCACTTTAAGGACAGGTTAGTTAGATATTCAGGGCACAGTTTTATTCTTGGTCTATGCCCCTTTAATGATAGTGATTCATCTGCATCTAGCTTATTAATGAATTTTAGAATGTCCTTTATATTTGTCATTATTTTGAATCTAGAACCTCCTAATTTGTGTGCTTCAAAATATATTTGAGGCACAGGACTCTACTTAATGTTTTCCTAGTATGTATGCATACATTTTTGTTATTAATTTAATAAAACTAACCTTTGAATTTCCTTCTGTGTTGCTAGTTGATTTATCCCCTTGGCATAAAACAAACAAACAAAACTGAAACAAGAACAACAAAAGAAAACCCATTTGGATATCTTCAAAACATCTATTATTTCAAACTTGGGAAAGATAACCAAGTCTTAAAAAAATCTATAGAATAGACTATATTCTGCTCTGAACAAGAAACATTTCCCAACTCAAGTGTAAGTATGTAAATATTGTGCTGCATTAGAATACTGACAGCTGATTTTGTCTTCATTTTAAAGACTGTATATTAGACTGTTTCTAGATTCTGTGGATAAGTATAGCAGATGAAGCATTATGAGCTGTTTATCACTGTCACACAAAGTAAGTCACAGGAAGTAAGAAATATCTGTACTCTAAAAAAATACTACAATTTCACTTTTTCAGTCCAGAACCATGATTTTTCCTTATTGGATCCTGTCTATGGAATAGAGGACCTACCAAAGAGTAGATACTCAATAAATATAAATTGATGGTAAAAATTCTCAAGTTTAGCCTCAAAAGGGAGCTTTATAAAATGTCTTTGTTGCTTTAAGGAAAAGCTCCCTCCTGAAATGCTGTGTATTGAAAAGAACAGATACTTGTATGGAGACACTCCAGTAGAGATGAGTCCAATTTTAGTACATTGTGTGGGGAGTAACATGCATGAAACTCCATTAATAGCAATTTATGTTGTTCTTTTTTATTTATGTTCTTTTCACTTCATTTTGCTAATGAATTTAGTATCAGATTGGTGGGTGCTTGGAACAGAAGCCTTAATTTGCAGAATAGAGCAGTGTACACTTCCCAGATAAGGGCCTATAAAGAGATCTCCAGTGGAGGTCAGTGTCTTGATACAAAAGGATACTTGGAAACACTTTCTTCTCACCACGTATGAATTGAGTTAACAGACCTATTTGATTGCTCAAATAGCATTTCTCACAGAAATGCTATTGGCTTTGGGAGCTGGCCAGTTCTCCTGTATAAGGAATTAGTCCCCATATTGCAGGACTTCAAGCCACGTTTTTTCCCTGTCCACTAAATTCCAGTAGTGCTTCCTGGTACCCCTCACGGCAGTATTTTCAAATATTTTCATAATCCACAGAAAGAAATGCATTTAAATCACGACCTAGTACATTCATACAGACATTTATAAATTGAAACAAAAATTTCACAATATGTACTTGTTCTATGTGTGCTACTTATAAATATTTTCCATTCTACACCAATTTATCTCATTTTATCCTATCCTATTCTATCTTTCTTTTTCTTTTAAAGTCTACAACCCACTATCTTAATTTCAAGACCACTAATAGTATACCTGAAAGTTTGAAAACAATGTTTTAGAGATCTTTAAACTTCCTGGTTAGAACAGGATAAAAGGCAAAATAACTTGCCTTTAATATGACTTGGTTTCCTTTTACTCTAAGCAGAACTCATGTGTGACTGTGGTCCAAATTTCTTAGAGGGGGAGAGGCCTGGGCCCATATACCAGCAGTCCTGGTATAAAGCCTGACTGCCACCTTTCCTCTTTGTTGCCATGACAATGAGACAAGAGAAACAGAGAACACTGCTCCAGCTCACTCATGGCATGTAGATCTAAAGTTGCCTCTGTAGTACATACTAGGAACCATGTGGTGTTATGTGAAAATGAACAGAGTTCAATGAGATGAGAGTGAAACACGCTGCTTTTCCTGTCAAGGTGAGTCATCCCTAAGATGTGGAATGGTTAGTTGGCATATTGGGCCTCTCCCTTGCATGCTGTTGATTGAGGCAGATGTGGAGTCAAGTAGCCTTCTTATTTTGGTGCAGTACCCAGTCATGGTTATGTAAAGTTAACCAATATTTTTGGCTTCTCAGAATATTGTCAGAATACTGGCTTTTTGGAGTATTTTTAAGAGGCATAGTTGTTCATGGAAAGCCTACCATCATACCTTAATTTTCTTCATGTCCTTTACCTAAAATGACTATACCAATTAATTAGTCCATAGCTCTCAGCTGAAGGAGGGAAAGGTTAATTTGGGGAAAAAAATGAAAAAACAAAAGACCTTCCCTAGTGATTTCAGTATGTCTTCCTAGTAGAGGACCATTATTTGGCTACTTCCAGGATAACTACCCTGCCCTCCTAAGTCATCTGAAAACGTGCAGAACAGGGTTCAGTCACACAGAGGTGAGCTGAGCATGGGCAATTTTCTGCTATCATCTTCCTGGTCCATGTGCTGTTCTCATGAGCATTTATCCATCTGTTTGACTGAAAAGGCCAGGATTTAACTTAATCCCTTGCTTTTGGTGTGTTGACCCAGTGACAATTGCAGAATGCCTTGAGTTGGAGATTTATATAGGGAATGAGATTGTAACAATCGTTTCCTCTTCCTATGAGCTGAGTTTATTAGCAATTTTGCACACTTTTGTTGGTATGGCATTTTGTTATCTATTTAGAGACTTTGGCCATATTTGCAGTAGTAGAACACACTTAGTATTAAATCTTTAGCATTATACATGGATGCCTCAGATCCATGTTCTACTTCATATAGTAAAAAGTAAAACAACAAGATTGGGCACCAAATTTTAAAATGGATTTAAATAATTAGAGTCAGTTATGTCACAAAATTTGCCCTTTCTTATTTCATTTTTACTAGACTCCTCCCCCACTTATTTTCCAGTTATATTGTTCCATCTATGGAAATAGGCCCATTTCTTCACAAACAAAACAAAACAAAATGCACCCTTGTCTTTCCAATTTTTTTTTTTTTTTTTGGTTCACCTTTGCCCAGAAAAATAGATTTCTTAGAAAGCCAAAGTTAGAGATGGAGTAGCAGGTGTTTTTCCCTTTCTTCCTTTGGAGCCATTTTTTCTTATTTGAAGAGGGTGACTTGCCAGTGCCCTGACCTTCCCTTACAATGAGAAAAGCCTTACCTGGAAGACATCTCTGTGGATGATTTCAGGGTTGAATACAAGAGCTAAGAAAATGAAGACTTGTCCCACTTGAGTTGGGCGGCACGAAAAGAAAGAGTGATTTTTCTTGTTTTGTCAAAGTCTGTAGAGACTAGTTGTCATTAAGCCAGTGAAGCCAAGATCTGAAGACTAGCCCAAAGCACAATAATGCAAGTAACAAATGAATTCAATCCAAAATCTAGGAATGAAGCAAAGCAATGTGGAGAGAAAAAGGAAAAAAGATTCTGGATAAGCTGTATGAGCCAAACTGAGGACGTTCTATCTTGTTGATACTGGTCTTCAACCACTTGGAACATGGATAGTTATGTACAACTGTTGATTAGAGTGTCCAGGGAGAGAGCAGGAGGCGATTTTGTCACTAGTTACTGTTGTATAGGAGCTTGGCCAGGAGATGCTGGGGCTGTAGTTTTCAGAATTCTTTCGCAGCCATGGAATGGCTCATTGTGCTGGTTACCCTGTGCTGCTGAGGGGCTGAAGGCTTGATCTCCAACTTCCAGGTAACCATAGTAGCAGTAGTATAGTTCACCTCAGGATACACCTGCTCAGGTGAGATTGTTCTGTGGAATGAAGCAGAGTTCTAGACTTCCACTTGGCAGCTACAGTCAAAGTGTTTTTCTTTGGAATGACAGCCCTCCGTTGGTAGAAGAGCTTTGTGTGCAGCAATGGCAGCTGCAAATGAAGGCACTTCTGTTTCCCTTCTTCCCCAATATCAGCCAATGCATGGGGGATCTGTCTAGTTCCACAAGATGTTATTCCAGCCAGGACCCAGTGAAGTTTTCTATTTCTCTGGTATTTCCCCCAGGGAGTGATTGACTTTTAGTGGTATTTGCTGTTGAGTGAACTTGAGGTGCTGCAAATCTTATCTTGCTTTGGGAGAGAACTGTGACTATTCAACTTTCACTTTCTCTCAGTGTTCTCATTGAAGCATACTGGAACTGGTGCTTTTAAACTCACTCTTTTCTTAGGTAGGCCTCTCTTGACTCTGTAGTCTCAGCTTAAATGATACCTCTCCAAAGCAACTTTCTTAGATCTTCCTATCTAAGGTAAGGCCTTGTTGTTAGTCCATACCACGGTACCATGTTTGCTTCCTTCTTAGTATACAATCATCCCTTTGTATCTGTGGGGGCATTAGTTCCAGGACCTCCAGGGGTATAAACATCTGAGGATGCTCAAGTCCCTTATATAAAATGGCATAATATTTGCATATAACCTACGTACATTCCCCCTTTACACTTGAATCCGCTCTAGAATGCTTATAGTACCTAGTACAATGTAAATACTATATAAGTAGTTGTAAATATAATGTAAATGTTACATAAATAATTGCCAGTGCAGGGCAAATTTAAGTTCTGCTTTTTGGAGATTTTTGGAATATTTTTTGAATATTTTTGATAGGTGGTTGGTTGAATCCAAGATGCAGAACCTGTGGCTATGGAGAGCCAACTGTATATGACTACAGGAAATTTTAATTTGTGTGTGTGTATTGATAATTACATTTATTATAATAATTGATACGTTTGGATTTATGTCCATCATTTTTTATTTTGTTTCCTGTTTGTTCCCTCTCTTTTCTATTCCTCCATTTCCCATTTCCTGCCTTGTTTTGACATTATGTGAGCATTTTTTACAGTATTCCATTTTAATTTATCTATTGTGTTTTTGATCATATATTTATGTAATTTTAGAGGTTACTGTATAGTTTATAATTTTTATACTTAACTTTTCATAGTCTTTTAGAATTGCTATTTTGTCACTTCAAGTAGAATGTAGAACTTGCCACAGAATAAGTTCTTTTACTCTCTCAGTTTTGCATTATTGTTGTCATATATTATCTTTACTTATATTGAAAACCCCATCAGATAATGTTTTAATTTTTTCTTTCAACTCTCAAACATATTTTAAAGAATCCAAGAGGAGAGGAATAGTTTATGTTTACTCATGTTTATAATTTCTCTTGCTTTTCCTTTGTTCTTGATGTGTAAATTTTCCTCTGGTATCATTTTTCTTCTGTCTGGAGAACTTCCTATAGCAATCCTAGCAGCCAATTTTTATAGCTCTTTTTCATCTGACAATATCTTTATTTCACTTCTATAAAGCTATTTTTACTGGACACAGAATTCTATATTGATGGTCCTTTTCTCTCAGCACTTTAAAAAAAAAAAGATGTATCATTTCCTTCTAAATTCTGTGGTTTCTGATGAGAAATCCAGTCATTTGGATTATTGTTCCCCTATAAGTGATGTGTGATTTCCTCGAGATGCTTTTAAGATATTTTTCCTTATCTTCAGCTTTCACAGTTCAGTTTTGATGTATCTGGATATGAATTTTTCATTTGTTTGTTTCTATTCTGTTTGGAGTTAGCTATGCTTCTCAAATCTGTAGATTTATGTATTTCACAAAATTTGAGAAGTTTCCAGTCATTATTTATCCAAATATTTTCCAGCATTGTACCCTTTTTCCTTTCCTTCTGATACTATGATGGCATGAATGCTAGACCTCTTGTTATTGTCCCACAGGTCCCTGAGTATTTTCTTAGTTATTTTTCTCTTTGTTGTTCACATTGGATGATTTCAATTATCTGTTTTAATGCTTAGTAACTCTTTTCTCTGTCATCTTGATTTTGTTATTGAGAGCATCCAGTAATTTTGTTGTTGTTTTTGTTGTTTTTATTTTTGTGTTTCAAGACTGTTCTTGTTGGGGCATTTTTATAATAGCTAATTTAAAGTCTTTTTCAGACAATTTCAACATCTGTCTCATTTCAGTGTTTGTTATTGTTAATTATCTTTTCTTATGTGAGTTGAGATTTTCCTGGTTCTTCATATGCCTAGTAATTTTGGATTGTAACCTGGACATGTTTAATACTATGTGATTTTGAGTCTTTCTTAAAGTCTGTGAAGAATGTTGACATTTTTGTTTTAGCAGGCAATTGATATGGTTAGTTGAGGTCACAGTTTATAAGGTGCTTTCTTTGGTTTTGATGCCAGTTTTATTTTCAGTACTTTTCGGATCTATCCTTTGTGTGTACCAATGGCCATTCTTGGACCTAGGCACTGGTCTATCTGTTAATTTAGTTCTCTATTTCTTTTGTATGCTGATTAAAATCAGATCCATATATATTCAGCTTGGGATGAGCCCAGAATAACAGCTTTATGACATTACTTCTCTGAGTCCTTTTCTCTCTGTGATATCACTGGTATTTTTCAATTGCCTGGCACTCCCCTTTGTGGTCCTCCAGCCAACAAGTTGTGACTTTATTTACTGCACTCTGATGTACATTTCTATGACTGTGCTCATGTTCAAGGCCAAATGGTGAGAAGGCAGACAGAGAAAAATAAAAGCAATGGGAGTTCACCCAACCCTCTTGCGACCACAGCTATTTTTTTAAGTTAATTTTTAAATTAAATGCTTTACTACAATAAAACATACATATAAAAAAGTGAAGAAATCATAAGTATACATCTGGATGAATTTTCAGAAAGTGAACATACTCATGCAAATGAAACCCAGACCAAGAAACAAAGTGTTACCAGACCACAGAGCTCCCATCATCCCTCCTTCCACCCCTGACTCCCCTAGGGCAACTGCTATCCTGATTTTTAATACAAGAGAGTAGTTTTGACTGTTTTCAAACAATGTAGAAATTGAATCACGTGGTATGTCTTCTTTCACTTAGGTTTGTAAGATACTTTCATGTTGTGTTGCAGCTCTGTGTAGTTGCACATTTTAAAAAACTTTTCATTGCTTTATAATACTCGTGTGTGTGAATATATTACAATTTAATTTTTTTTAGCTATTCTCCTGTAGATAGGATTTGAATTATTTCCAGTTTAGAGTCATTATGAATAGTGGTTACCATATGCATATTCTAGAACATGTTTTGTTCATGTCTAAGTATTTTTGCTGGAAATATACTAAAGAGTGATATTACTGATATGCTTATGTTCAGTTTTAGTAAATATCACCAAATAACTTCCAAAGTCATTATATCAATTCCTATTCTCAGTATCAGTATATGAAAGTTCCAATTTCTGACTTTTTCATTTCAGCTTTTCTAGCATATGTGGCATGGTAGCCCATCGTGGCTTGCATTTCTCTGGTGATTAGTGAAATTAAGTATCTTTTTACATGTGTATTTTTTCATTTAGATATTCTCTTTTGTGATGTTCATTTTGAAGTTTATTGACGTTTTCCAGTTGGATTAGTTACTGTTTCTGTTGTTGACCTGAAGGTATTTCTTTATGGATGCATGTCCTTTGTCAGGTATACATATCACAGATATCTTCTCTTACTCTGAAGCTTGTCTTTTCATTCTCTTACAGTTTTCTTTTGATAAACATTTTTTTATTTTAATGAATTTCAATTTATCCATCTCTTCTTTTATAGTGTTTTTTATAGTTTTAAAAAAGAAAAACCTCTGCCTACCATAAGATCATGAAGACGTTTTCCTTTGTCATCTTCTAGAAGCTTTATTGTTTGCCATTAACATTTAGGTCTGCATTTTACCTGGAATTTATTTCTTGTGTAAGATGTGGGGGGGGGGGGGTTGGGGTGGCAAGATTCCTTTCTATTTTGGAGGCAGATGTCTTAACTGATTAAGCACCATTTATTAGAAAAGTAGTCCTTTACCCAGCTACTTCAGCAGTAATTTATCGTTAAGTCGGGTGCTTACAACTATGTATGTCTATCTCTGGACTCCTTATTCTGTTCCATTGAACGGGTCTATTTGTCTATCTTTGTGCTAACATTAGATTTGTTATTAGTGTAGGCTTAAAAGAAGTCTTGTACCTGGTAGTGTAAATCCTTATGTATTCTTTTTATTATTCTTGGTAACTTGTTTCCATAAAAACCTTAGAATCTGCTTGTCAATATCCACAAAATAGAATTTTCTGGAATTTTGATCAATATTATATTTTGGGGAAATTGATATTCAATCTGATAATGTATTATATTTCCCACTTATTTTAGTCTTTAATTTCTCTCAGTGATGTTTTATAGTTTATTCTGCAAAGACTTTAATACTTTTCTATTTATCTACGATATTTTATTTTATGCTCTTGTAAATGGTATTATTTTATTTAATTTTCTAAATGTCTGTTGCTACTATATAACAAAATAATTAATTTATATATTGTTTCACTTAGTAGCCAGGAATCTTGATAAATTCACTTATTAATTTTATTAGATTTTATGGGTTCTTTTTTAGGAACACAATCATGTTTTCTGTGAATAACTACAGTTTTATTTCTATCTGCACACTCCACTTTATTTTTTTCACCTCCAGTGAGATAATTGATATGTAACATTGTTTAAGTTTAAGGTGTATAATACGATAACTTGATAGCCTTATATGTGCAAAATGATTATCACAGTAAAGTCAGTTAACACCTCCATTACCTCACATAATTCCCTATTATGTGGATGTTATATTACAGTCTCAGAACTTGTTTATCTTATAACTGGTAGTTTGAGCCAGTTTAAGTAAAGTTTTGATAAATGTTCTATGTATACATGAAAATAAGTGTATTTTGTGGTTGTTGGGTGTATGGTCCTATGCATATCAACTAGATCAAATTTGTTAAATCTTTGTGCTCAAATATCTTACCTATCTCTTGATTTTTTACCTTCGTGTTCTATCTCTTGCTGAGAGAGTTATGTTAAAATTTTCTATGTGGTTATGGATTTGTCTGTTTCTCCTTTTAGTTTCATCAGTTTTTGCTTTTTAAAACTATATTATTAGTTTGTATAAATTTAGAATTTTGATTTCTTCCTAGTAGATTATTAAATTGCTCTTCTTGTATTACATCTTGTCTTATATTCTACCTAGACTGCTAGTATAATGTGTAGTTATCCTAGCTTTCCAAAATAAAATGATGTTTGATTGGTAACTTTTTAATCTTTTTACTTTCAACTTTTCTATAAACTCATATTTAAGATATGTTTCTTGTGAACACCATATTGTTGTTGTTTTTAACTTGTATTTCAACTGTATTTGTTTCTCAAGTGTCATATTTAGTCTATTTACATTAAATGAAATTAGTGATATTCCTGGATTTAATTTATCATCTATCTGTATTTTTCTTTCTCTGCCATTTTGTATTTCCCATTTCCTTTAATTTCTTTGTTATTAGTCACTTTTTATTTCATCCCTTCCATTTTGCCTTACCAATTATATATTTTTAATTTTTAAATGGCTCCCAAATAAACTCTACTATAAATTATACCTTTTATCTCTTTCCTACAAGGAAACTGCTTTTGACCCCATTCAAATATAGGACTATTTGTGCTATTGTCCTATATTATAATACTTCAGGTGCCCTAATTCCTAAAAGAAATTGTTGTTTTAATTTTTTTTCCTGTCAGTATGTATTCTTTTATATTTACTCAGATATTGACCTTTTCTGATTTACTTCATTTCTTCCTGAATTTCCATATCACTGTCTGAGGTAATTTTCCTTCTACCTGAAAGATATCCTTTAGTATTCTTTATACTGGTGAAATTTTTTCTCACTTTTATTTTCCTGAAAATAATTAACTTTTTCTTCATTCAACTGAAGGATATTTTTATTGGTTATAGAATTCTAGGTTGGTAGTTACTTTTTAAAAGCACTTTAAAGCTGTCATTGCTTTGCTCTTTGATTTACATTGTTTTCCATAAGAAATCATCTCTCAGACTTATTACTCCTTAGAAAGTAATGCATTTTTATTCCTCTGGCTCTTATGAGATTTCTTATTTGATGATTATTTTTTTCATATATATATATATTTATTGAAGTATAGTCAGTTTACAATGTTGTGTCAGTTTCTGGTGTATAGCATAATGTTTCAGTCATACATGAACAATCATATATTCATTTTCATATTCTTTTTCATCACAAGTTACTACAAGATATTGAATATAGTTCCCTGTGCTATACAGTATAATCTTGTTCTTTATTTATTTTATATATATTAGTTAGTATCTGCAAATCCCCAGCTCCCACTTTATCTTTTCCCACACCTTTCCTCTGGTAACCTTAAGTTTATTTTCTAGTGAATCTGTTTCTGTTTTGTAAATAAGTTCATTTGTCTTTTTTTTTCTTTTTTTTAGATTCCACATATAAGTGATATCATATGGTATTTTTCTTTCTCTTTCTGGCTTACTTCACTTAGAATGACAATCCCTAGGTCCATCCATGTTGATGCAAATGGCATTATTTTATTCTTTTTATATGGCTGATAGTATTCCATTGTACAAATATACCACAACTTCTTTATCCAGTTATTTGTCAATGGACATTTAGATTGTTTCCATATCTTGACTATTGTATATAGTGCTGCTATGAACATTAGGGTGCATATATCTTTTTAAATTAAGGTTCTCTCTGGATAGATGCCCAGGAGTGGGATTGCTGGATCATATGGTAAGTCTATTTTTAGTCTTTTGAGGAGTCTCCATACTGTTTTCCATAATGGCTGCACCAAACTACATTCCTACCAACAGTATTGGAGGGTTCCATTTCCTCCATAGTCTCTCCAGCATTTATCGTCTGTGGACTTTTGAATGATGGCCATTCTTACTGGTGTGAGGTGATACTTCATTGTAGTTTTGATTTGCATTTCTCTGATAATTAGTGATTCTGAGCATTTTTTCACATGCCTATTAGTTATTTTTATGTCTTCATTGAGGAATTGCTTGTTTAGGTCTGCAGCCCATTTTTGGATTGGTTTGTTTGGTTTTTTTTTTTCTTATTAAGTTGTATGAGCTGTTTATATATTCTGGAAATTAAGCCCTTGTCAGTCTCATCTTTTGCAAATATGTTCTCCCAATTCATAGGTTATATTTTTTGTTTTGCTTATGGTTTCCTTTGCTGTGCAAAAGCTTCTAAGTTTAATTATTTGTTTATTTTTGTTTATATTTCTATTGCCTGGGTAAACTGCCCTAGGAGAACACTGCTGAGATTTATGTCAGAGAATGTTTTGCCTATGTTTTTTTCTAGGAGGTTTATTATATCTTGTCTTATATTTAAGTCTTTAAGCCATTTTGTTATTTCTGTGTGTGGTGTGAGGGAGTGTTCTAACTTTATTGATTTACATGCTGCTATCCAGTTTTCCCAACACCACTTGCTGAAGAGACTGTCTTTACTCTATTTTAAGTTCTTGCCTCCTTTGTCAAAGATTAATTGGCCAAAAGTTTGTGAGCTTATATCTGGGCTCTGTATTCTGTTCGATTGATTCATATGTCTGTTTTTGTACCAGTACTGTGCTGTTTTGATTATGTAGCTCTGTAGTATTGTCTGAAGTCTGGAAGGGTTATTTCTCCAGCTTCATTCTTTTTCTTCAGTATCGCTTTGGCAATTCTGGGTCTTTTGTGATTCCATATAAATTTTAGGGTTATTTTTTCTAGTTCTGTGAAAAATATCCTGAGTAATTTGATAGGGAGCACATTAAATCTGTAGATTGCTTTGGGTAGTGTGGCCATTTTTAAAAATATATATATTTTTACTGAAGGACAGTTTACAATATTGTGTCAATTTCTGGTGTACAGCACAATATTTCAGTCATATAGGAACATACATATATTTGTTCTCATATTCTTTTTTTCTTACATAGAATCTAAAAAAATACAGTAAACTAGTGAATATAACAGAAACAAAACAGACTCACAGATGTTCTCATATTCTTCTTCACCATAGGTTATTACAAGATATTGAATATGGTTCCCTGTGCTGTACAGCATGAACTTGTTGTTTATCTATTTTTTATATACATATATATTAGTTAGTATCTGCAAATCTCGAACTCTCAGTGTATCCTTTCTCACCCCCTTCCCTCCAAAGTAATCCTAAGTTTGTTTCCTATGTCTTTGAGTCTCCTTCTATTTTGTAAGTTCGTTTGTCTTTCTTTTCTTCTTCTTCTTCTTCTTCTTCTTCTTCTTCTTCTTCTTCTTCTTCTTCTTCTTCTTCTTCTTCTTCTTCTTCTTCTTCTTCTTCTTCTTCTTCTTCTTCTTCTTCTTCTTCTTCTTCTTCTTCTTCTTCTTCTTCTTCTTCTTCTTCTTCTTCTTCTTCTTCTTCTCCTTCTCCTTCTCCTTCTCCTTCTCCTTCTCCTTCTCCTTCTCCTTCTCCTTCTCCTTCTCCTTCTCCTTCTCCTTCTCCTTCTTCTTCTTCTTCTTCCTCTTCCTCTTCCTCTTCCTCTTCCTCTTCTTTTTCTTCTTCCTCTTCTTCTTCTTCTTCTTTTTAGATTCCATATGTATGCAATATTATGTGGTATTTTTCTTTCTCTTTCTGGCTTACTTCACTAAAAATGACGTTCTCCAGGTTCATCCATGTTACTGCAGATGACATTATTTTATTATTTTTTATTGGCTGAGTAGTATTCCATTGTTTAAATATACCACAATTACTTTATCCAGTCATCTGTCCATGTACATTTAGGTTGTTTCCATGTCTTGGCTATTGTAAATAGTGCTGCTACGAATATTGGAGTGCATGTGCCTTTTTGAATTAAGGTCCCTTCTGGATATATGCCCAGGAGTGGAATTGCTGGGTAGTATGGTAAGTCTATTTTTAGTTTTTTGAGGAATCCCCAGTATGGCCATTTTAACAATATTAATTCTTCCAATCCAAGAACATGGAATATCTTTCCATTTCTTTAAGTCATCTTTAATTTTCATAGTCGATATTTTGTAGTTCTCCATGTTTAAGTCTTTCACTTCCTTGGTCAGATTTATTCCTAAGTATTTTCTTTATACAGTTTTAAAGAGGGTTTTTTTGTTTGTTTGTTTACTTTCCTTTTCTGATATTTCATTGTTAGTGTAAATAAATGCAATTGATTTATGTATGTTAATCTTGTATCCTGCTACATTACCAAATTCCTTTATCAGCGTTAGTAGTTCTTGAGTTGAGCCTCTAGGGTTTTCGGTATATAGTATCATGTTATCCACATATAATGAGAGTTTTACCTCTTCTCTGACAATTGTATCCCTTTTATGTATTTTTCTTGTCTAATTGCTATAACTAGGAGTTCCAATACTATATTGAATAGAAGTGGTGAGAGTGGTCATCCTTGTCTTGTTCCAGATTTTAGCAGGAAGGCTTCCAGCTTTTCACCATTGAGTATTATGCTGGCTGTTGGTTTGTCATAAATAGCTTTTATTATGTTGAGCTATGTACCCTCTGTACTCACTTTGGTTAGAGTTTATGTCATAGATGGGTGTAGAATTTTATCAGACGCTTTTTCTGCACCTACTGAAATGATCATGTGGCTTTTGTCCTTTCTTTTGTTGATGTGGTGTGTTACATAGATTGATTTGTGTATGTTGAACCAATCTTGTGTCCCTGGGATGAACTCAGCTTGATCACAGTGTATAATCTGTTTTATGTGTTGTTGAATTCTATTTGCTAATATTCTGTTGAGAATTTTTGCATCTATGTTCATCAGTGATGTTGGCCTATAGTTTTCTTTTTTGGTAGTGTCTATCTGGCTTTGGTATCAGGGTGATGGTGGCTTCACAGAATGAGTTTGGGAGTATTCTCTTCTCTTCAGTCTTATATAAGAGTTTGAGAAGGATCGGTATGAGCTCTTCTTTGTATGTTTGATAGAATTCCCTAGGGAAGCCATCTAGTCCTGGACTTTAGTTTGCAGGGAGGTTTTTTATTGCTGATTCTGTTTCATTTCTAGTGATTGGTCTTTTCAAATGGTCTATTTCTTCTTGATTCAGTTTTGATGGACTGTATGTTTCTAGAAACTTGTCCAATTTTCTAAGTTGTCCAATTTATTGCCATATAGTTGTTCATAGTATTCTTTTATGATTTTTTGCATTTCTAAGATATTGGTTTTAATCTCTCCATTTTCATTTCTTATTTTGTTTATTTGTGTGCTCTCTCTTTTCTTCTTGGCGAGCCTGGCCAGAGGTTTGTCAATTTTGTTTACTTTTTCAAAAAACAAGCTCTTGGTTTGATTGATTTTTTTTCTATTTTTTACTTTCTATTTTATTTATTTCTTCCCTGATCTTTGTTATTTCTTTCCTTCTGCTGACTTTAGGCTTTGTTTGTTCTTCTTTTTCTAATTCTTTTAGGTGGTAGGTTAGGTCCTTTCTTTGAGATTGTTTTGTTTTTTGAGGAAGGCCTATAATGCTTTGAACTTCCTTCTTAGAACTGCTTTTGCTGCATCCCATAGATTTTGTGTGGTTTGTTTTCATTGTTGTTTGTCTAAAGGTATTTTTAAGCTTCTTCTTTGGTTTCATCATTGACCATTGGTTTTTTAGTAGTACATTGTTTAGTCTCCATGCTGTCATTTTTTTTTTTTTTCTCATTTGTTTTTCTGTGGTTGATTTCTAGTTTCATGCCATTGTGGTCAGAGAAGATGCTTGAAATAATTTCTATTCTATTAAATTTGTTGCGGCTTTTCTTGTGCCCAAGTATATGGTCTATCCTAGAGAATGTTCTATGAGCACTTGAAAAGAACGTATATTCTGTTTTGGGGGGATGTAATGTCCTAAAAAATATCAACCAAGTCCAACTTCTGTTGTGTCACTTAGTATCTCTGTTACCTTACTGATTTTCTGTCTGGAAGACCTGTCCAATGATGTCAGTGGGCGTTGAAGTCTACTAATACTGTATTCCCATCAGCTTCCCCCTGTATGTCTGTTAGTGTTTGCATTATGTATTTAGGTGCTCCTTTATTGGGTGCATATATGTTAATGAGTATAATATCCTCATCTTGTATTGCTCCTTTGATCATTATATACTGCCATATTTTATCTTTTTTATGGCCTTTGTTTTAAAGTCTGTTTTACCTGATATGAGTATTGGTGTTCCTGCTTTCCTGTCATTTCCATTTGCATGAAATATCTTTTTCCATCCTCTCACTTTCAGTCTATGTGTGTCCTTCACTCTAAAGTGGGTCTCCTGTAGGCAGCATATTGTAAGCTTTTCTTTTATTATCCAATCTGCCACTCTGTGTCTTTTGATTGGAGCATTTAGTCCATTGACATTTATAGTAATTATTAATATATGTATGTTTATTGCCATTTTGAGCTTTGTTTTCCAGTTGATTTTATATTTCTTCTTTGTTCTTTTCTTTTCCTTTTTGCTTTTCTTTTTGTGGTTTGATAATTTTCTTTTGTATTAGCTTGGTTTCTTTTTGGTTTTTGTGACTCTATTGTATTCTTGTGATTTGTGGTTACCCTGTTTTTCAAGTATGTTAACCCATTACTATGTCTATTTGCTTTAGACTGGTAGTCATATAGGCTCAAATGCATCCTAAAAAGAATGAGGAAACAAAAAATAAAAGGAGAAAAAGAGGAGAGAGAGAAAAAAAAATCTAAATTTTTTTCTCCCCTCTCCCACCTTTTATGATTTTGATACCTTTTTTTTACATCTTCATGTTTATTCTTTTGCAACTCACTGTAGTTATTATATTTTCAGTTATGATTTTCTATAGCTTCCTGCTTTTTTTCTACTTAGAGTAGACCTTCAATATTTCTTTTAGGATAGATTTAGTATTGCTGAATTCTTTTAGTTTGTTCTTGTCTATGAAATTCTTTATATCTCTTTCTACTCTAAAGGATAGTCTTGCCAGTTAGAGCATCAGAGGTTACAGCTTTTTCTCATTCAGGACTTTGAATATATCTTGCCACTCCCTTCTGGCCAGCAGTGTTTGTGTAGAGAAATTGGCTGAAAGCTTTATGGGGGTTTCCTTGTAACTAACTCTTTGTTTTTCTTTTGCTGCCTTTAGAATCCTTTCTTTATCTTTAACCTTTGCCATCTCAATTATAATATGTCTTGGTGTAGGTTTGTTTGGGTTATTCTTATTTGGGACCTTCTGTGCTTCCTGTACTTGGATATCTGTTTCCTTCTTTAGTTTTGGAAAGTTTTCAGTCATAATTTCTTCAAATACCTTTTCCATCCCCTTTTTTTTCTTCTCCTTGTGGGACACTCTATTATGCATAGATTGGCATGCTTTATATTATCCCATAGGTCCCTTATATTGCTTTCATTTTACTTGCTCTTCTGTCTGCTGTTCTGATTGGGTGACTTCTGTTATCCTGTCTTCTAAGTTACTTATTTGTTCCTCTGCATTATCCAGTCTGCTTTTGACTGCCTTTAGCTCAGCTCTTATCTCAGCCATTGAGTTTTCTGCTTTTAATTGGTTCCTCTTTATAGTTTCTATTTCCTTTATACAATTTCTGTCTCTTTCATAGTCTCTTATTTCTTTCAGTGCTTTTATCACCCCCTTTTTGAAGTCATGATCTAGTAGACTGTTGAGGTCTATACCATTGTTCATTCTTTCAGGACTTCTCTTGTTCTTTTAATTGGCAGTGGTTCCTCTGCTTCTTCAATTTACTTATATTTCTCTGTCTTTGTGGATTTAGGAGGATCAGTTATCTGCTATGGTCCTTAAAGGCTGTATTTTTGCTTGTTTGTTTGTTTGTTTTTAAAGTGGGAACATTCCTGTGTAGACTCCGCGCATCTAATAGTTTTGTTGCAAGGGCTGTTCTTAGTATGGGTGGTTGCCATGTCTTTCTTCTGTGTTATGCCTTTTTTTGGAGATGCAGTTGGTATTGTGGTGACCAAAGCCTGCCCTGATTGTTTTTGTTGAATGAAGCCTCCTTTTTTGTTTTGTGGTTGTCACAGCCTTGACAGGGGCCGGGTCTGCTCCCCTGGTGCTGGAATAGAGCTTCTAGACCGTGTGTGTGGTAGGCAGGGTTGGAGCACTTCATCTGGGAAGAAGATTCGCTTAGTATACCTCTGCAGAAGATGTCCACTAGGAAGTGCCCTCTGTGGTATTGTCTGTCACTTGTTATGCAGGGTTATGAAGTACTCTTTGTTGATGCTACCTTTGTCCCTGCCTTAGCTGCAGGAATATCAGCCATCCACTCTAGTGTCCCCCAGGTTCTGCGCCCAGGAACCACCAGTGCAGATCTGCAAATGTCAGGAGCTAGCATCTGCCGTATTGAGCATAGCAATCACACACCTGAATTCATGGTGCGCCATAGGGGTCAGTGCAGACCCCAGCCCTGCATCCGCGTACAGTACTCTGTCCTATTGTAAATACCGCAGAACTCCGCTCACTTCCTGTTTGTCCCAGAGGCACAGGTTCACAAGCACCAGCAGAGCAAATCCACCCTCTTGCCTGCGGCTGTAAACAAATCTCAGTCCTGCCTGTGAAGTTGCAGGGCCCTTGGGTATGGATTCAGCTTTCAGCCCCACCTCTGCATAGCAGCACTGAGCCCCACCTCTCTTCTCACGAGAACACAATGGAGCCAAACAGAGACAGCAGCCCCTCCCCGCTATGCACACCAGCAGTGGTGCTTTTTTTATGGGGGTCCCAGGCTGTTTTGTTTTGCACAAATCCCCAGCTAGAACTCATGCTGTTCTCCAGGAACCTGAGGCTGCCTCTGTCCATTGGGCCCTAGCCCTCTCCACTGACTCATCACTGATCGATCTCCAGCAGCCATTCCCAACTTATCCCTTCCAGCTCGGATCTAGGGCTAGGGATCGCAGGGACCCTCTGTGCCAGTTTCTTTTAGTTCTGTCTGCCAAGCAACTGCCACTTTCTCCTCTGAGCCTCGGAAACTCTGCTTCTGTCCCACTGACTTCCCTGCGGATTTTGTAAGAATCCTCCTGTATTTCAAAGAGAGATGCTCTGCCAGACTTTGGTAGGTATTCTGTGCAATTCAGTAGGTCTGTAGATGTAATTCTTGCTGTATTTGTGGAAGAGGGTAAGCTGTGAGTCTCTTTACTCCGTCATTTTGGCACCTCCCCTGTGATTATTATTTTTTAAGAAGGTAATAAATCCTCAAAGCTTTGTTTTATATCAGTTTCTCTTTATTTATTCTTAGACATTTTTTAATCTATGGTTTGATAGCTTTTGTAAATTTTGGAAAATTCTTGACCGTTGTTGCTTTGAGTTTTGCTTCTGCCCATTCTCTCTACCCTTTTCTTCTGTAACTAAAATTATCTGTACATTGGACACTTTTCTTTTTCTACCAATGTCTCATTTGTCTTTCTTCTTGTATTTTTCATTCTTATTTCTCTTTTTTTTCAGTCTAGCTATTTTCTATTAACCTAATTTCAAAGTTTATGAATCCCTTTCTCTATTGTGTCTAATCTGCTGTTAAACGCATTCATTGAATTCTTAATTTAGTTATTTTATTTTTAATACTAGAGTATCATTTGTTATTTTTATAGATTCCATTTCTCTGGTAATTGTCAAACTTTTTCTTTATTTTTTTTAAACTATATTAAGTATCAATTAACCAGTCACAAATTAATCAATTATTAAGTTAATTATATTTATTATCAAAACATATTCATTAACATTTATTATTAAACCAATTAATCAGCATTTAAAAGTCCATGCCTGATAATTCTATCTGTATAATTTTTTGAGTTTATGTTTATTTTTTGTTGGTTTTTGGTTATTTGATCCTAACTAGTGGCACACCTGATGGTCTTTGCATATGAAAAATTGAGAAGGTTTTGTATGATATTGTATTTTTCCAAGGAGGATTTGATTTTCTTCTTGCAGATAATTAAAGTTAATTCACCTTGATCTAATCAGGAATTGAGATGATTTGAAATTGGGTTTCTAGCTTTGTGATGGTTAGCCTTTTTCTGCTTTGCCCTTACTCCTATAAACAGCCATTTAGAGGTTCAAATAAAATTATGGGATATTTTTCAGGTGGCCCCTAAACTCCAGTTTTTGCCTCCTTGGTACCATAGTAATGTAGTACTTGGCACTGGATGTGATGTTTAATTTTCTAGTATCTAGGTTGATGCTTTCTGCTTGTTTTAGGGGTCTTTTCATCCCATGAAAGGGAATTTGCAAATGCTTCAAAGGTTAAAAATATAAAGGTGTAAAAGTATATAGGCTTCACCTCATTGTATTTACCTTTTGTCCAGGATCTTGGCTCCTTATGGTGTGGCTATCCTGACAGTTTTGTGGTGTAATTTTTACTATCTCTCCTCCACTAGACTACTTAATTCTCTGATCCAGATCTTTGTGCTCAGTCTCTCAGCCCTATGATACTTAGGATCACTTGAGTGCAACAGTGGTAGACATCATAGGGCTTACGTCTATACTTTTTTCCTTCTTTACAGTATCTTGAGTTTTAAGTTGAAACCACTTTGGTTGGTCCCAGAGCCTTCAAAGAGTTTTTTAAAAATAATTTTTATTTTATTCAGTTTTTATAGTTTTCTAAGCAGAAGGGGTATTTTGATACAAGCCCATCCTATCATGGTAGAACTGGGGGTCCTCTTATAATGCTGTTTTGATTATCAGTTTATTTGGGAGTGGCTGGGAATTCACTACTTTATTTCTTTACAAAGTAACTTGCAAAGATACCCTTCTTCTTCCAATTGTATTTTATATTTCCCTTTATATGAATTCCTTACATATATTTAGATCTAAATATTATTTCTGCAGTATTTAAAAATACAGTAAGACTTTGTTACTGAAATTCATTTGGCTAGTATGAACTGGTCAGTCTCTATTTGAATGATTACAGTAACCACCTAATTAAAGCTATACTGCTCTGAAATTTAAAAATTACCAAAAGTAATGTTTTCTAAAAGAAAGTTGGTTTCCCTGGCACAAAGAAAATCTTGTAATTTAGGTAATTACATGCATTCTGAGAATCCAAATAATACCAATAGTTTTAGTAGGCTATAATATCCTTCTCCAGTTTTTGTACTAAACTATGATTAATGTTTTCCTGTGTCATAAACTGGTGCCAGGTTCCTTTAACCATGGGTAAAGGAGTTTATAAAGGAAAAATCAATGTTATTTAAAAACTCTAATTCATGTGTATCTTGTGGTAATAGTAGTGAATAACTAGGTAAAGAAAGTAGTTTCATAAATGAGGCATAAGTAGTTTTTTAAATTATCTTCATTTACTGATTTTTTTCTCTAACTTTCTTACCTCCCTGGATAATGTGATGAACCAAGTATAATATAATATTCAATTAGTAAAACCAGTAGCAGCAGATAAATATCAGTGTTTGTCCTAGGAGATCCTGTACTGGAAACTTGGATAAAATGAAGCAGTTATAATGGAAGTTGAACAGAAAGGACCTAGATTAAGCATATCTCTTTAGATAACTGGAGATTTCTTTATTGTTATTAACAACACTTTGTATTTTATGGTGCTTCAAGTCTCAAAAGTTAAATACATTTTGAAACAGAGAATGAAAATAAGTAAATGTACCAATTAATTATCGCAGGGGCTCTAGAACCCTTAAAATATCTTTTTTCTTATCTTCCTTTTTGCCCTGCTAATCAGAGATATATCTTTCTTTCCAACTTCTAAGTTGTTTACCATACACCTGCTTACCATTTGTCTGTGTTTTAAACTACTATGGTTAATAGAAGTTTATGGCTCTAAGTGGTTTGCAAAAAATTTAGAAAAATATTATAAATCATGGGTTCTTTTGATTCGAAAGTATTGAAAAACAAACCCTGAAGTAGAAGTCAGGTGGCCAGTAATGTAGCTCCAGTTATGTGTTGCTGTTAGGCAAATCTCTTATCTTCTATTAACTCTAATTTCCTCCCTCATAAAATGAGACATTTTAAAGCATATACCTTACTTTCTCAAAAATTAATTATGAAGACCAAATGAAAAGAAGCCTCTTCCCCAAATAAAAGTATTATGCAAATATAGGAGATTATTATTGTTATCCCCTCCTCATCATTATTGGTGCTGATGATAGTGATGACGATAGCACTGCTCAGAAGCATAAACAGTTTTGTTAGAAATTTTCTCTGGTTTCCCTGATGATAAATATAAAGTATTTATCTTTCTTCCTATCTGTAACTTATTAGCATCCTTTGTATTTTTGTTTTGGTTACTTTGTTTTTTTAAAAAAGATACCAAATTTGCTCTGTGGATTTTACTAGATCAATCAAGTAACAAGCTTGGATTAATTCCTTCGGCAGTAACAGTGAGTTATAAATTCAGTGAATTTAACAAACTGGGACAGGATTCTATCTCATTAAGAATAGGTCCCCTAAGGTCTCTGAATGCATTTTACTCATTTTTGAGTAGAGAAGCAATAGTCTGCTTTGGAGCAAACTTACTGAATTACAAAGGGGAAACAGTTTATCCTTGAACCATTGTGAAATTCAGGGAATGAATATATTCACCCAAGGCCAATTTTGTAACATAAACAAAGAAAATATTAGTTCCTTTAAAGGGCCGTGCATTATTTTAATTCATGTAATCATTAAATTGATTACTTGAAGATCACAGATCATTAATTGATGGATTTTAAATAAAAAGTATGATAAGGTGATAAGAAAATAAGTATACATTACATCAGAGATGTCATTCAGATATACCTGGAAAATACATTTGTGTAATTAGGGAGTATGACAGCAATCTGTGAAACCAGTTTATTAGTAAATAGATTTCTACCCTGAGAGGGTTTGGCACACTATAGCAGGTTTCAGGATACTTTTCACAGTCCAAAGAGAGTCAGAAATGAATGGATAATATCCTCCTTTCTTCATTAATATGAATTAATAAAATTGTATGAGTTTTCCATTCATGTCCATATTGAAAAGACTGAAAAGCATTGTAATGCACTATACTTAAAATATAAAATATATTTCATATAAACAATTTTAGAATACAGGGCTAAAGCATACATGTTATCACATTTGTCTTTGACCTTTGATTTACTCGCACAGTGCCTAGAATATGGTGACTCTCAAAAAATCGTTCAATTGTATGTTGAAAAATGAATACAGTAATGAACACACACAGAAATATGCATAAGATACTCTTTACAGTGATGGTAGAATACTTAAACTCAATAGTCATAGAAGAGTGCACAAAACGCTAATTTTCATTTAAGCACCCAATACCCTGATTAAAATTTTAAAACTCCTCCTTTCAATTCCCATCTTTAGGTTTATTTAATGATATGTTGGATCCGTGAAGCTGTTTTCCAGAATTCTTAAAGACAGTATTCTTCAAATTTTTTGGTGTTGTTTTCTCTACCGTATATAACTTCATAATTTCCTTAATTACCTTCTATTCAAAGTCATTTAAAATATTAAGCTTTTTTTCTTATTTTTATACTTCATTTCCCCAATTAAAGGTCATACACTTTACTAAACAAAAATTGGAAGATTTTTAAAAGCTCAAAAAAGAAAATATTCCTATTACCATATTGGTTTACTTTCTCCCAGTCTAAAAAAGTATCTTTTCAAATATTTTAATCTTAGTGCTTATAATATGTTGTATCTTAATTAACTTTACTTAAAATCTAAGTACCTTTCCCATTTTAATAGCTACACCATATTCTATTGTGTAGATATTCCATAGTTACTCAGTCCTTACTTATGCCTGGACAGTAATTGTTTTCACTTTCAGTTATTTTAAAAAAGAATGTGATGAACTTCCTTGTGCATAAACCTTCCCTTCCCCATAGTGTTTAGATGATTTATTTGAGATAAATTCCTAGATTTGGAATAAAACTTTATATGCTGGCCATGGAGATTTCTTTTTTAGATCTCCTTTCAAAAGAGACTGTTGTGGAGAGCATAGATGATTGACAGCCTCCAGCTGCCACACCCTTGGACCCACCACAGCACTCAGGCATTCATATGGAAGCTGTGCTTCTCCTGGGCTGCTCCTAGCCCAGGAAAATATCAGGAGTACCAGAACTGAGACATCCCTACGCAACATGAGATTCTTCTAAGTGACAGCTTTGGCTCAAGGACTCCCCAGCAAACTGGCTGAAACTGTGTCAGAACTCCTCTGCATGTGAAGCTCTTCCTTCTTCTCCTTTCATGCGTGTCAGATTTGCATCATGGTCTGAGCACTCTCCTTGCCTAAGCCCCTCCCCCTTTATCACTCACAGGTTATTCCCCCAATAAATATCTCCACACAACCAACCGGTCTTGGCACTAGAGGACCTAAACTGACACCCCATATAATCATTATTCAAGCTCTTGATACATAGTGTCCAATTTTCTTTCAAAAAACTTTGTATTAGTTTACACCCCTACTGCAGTGTAGCTTTTCAAAACTAGATTTTTCTCTTCTTTTTAAAATTTTTATTAATTTGATAGGTGAAAGAATGGTATTCCATTTAAAAAATTTCTATTTCCTTCATTAGGTTAAATATCCTTTTTTCCATTTATGATCTATTAAAATTTATCTTTTCAGTGAGAAACTTTTCTTATAATTCATAGTCATAATTATCATACTTCTTTTTGCTGCATTTTTGGCAGTGTATTTGAATGAGACTCTCATCCAATACTTATTTACCAGTAGTTGGGGTAAAAAAGAATGTAGAACAAATATCATGATCATTTATTTATGCAAGCCTAAACTAAGACCTTAGATATTATTTATGATTTGCCAGCAGCAACAGTAGTAGAATCCAGGCCTCCTATATGTCTCCAGGAAAGGCATATAGTTTTAACATTTCTGTAATTAAAATATGTGTGTGCACATGTGTATATGCATGTACAGGCATGAGTAGCAGGTATGTATAAGTGTGCAGGATTTGTTGGATAAGAGATAAGGCTTAAAATTCCTCTACTGTCTGTCTGTCTATCTATCTATCTATTTATGTATATATCATTTTATTCTGTTAGTAATCTTTTTTTTTCTTTTGTTTTCCCTCCACTATCTTTTTCACATCTTTATTTCCAAGGAGTCCCTGATCATCTGATACTTATTAGGTAGTTAAATTATGCAGGTGCCAATCTTTATGTCCCCAAACACACACAGCTAATCAAGAATAAGACCATTTATTATAAATTTACCTCTAGAATGAGTCCTCCTTTCTCTGATTTTGAGGATGGATAGATGCTCATTATGATCTGGTAGACAATTATAGCATGCACATTTAGAGTGTAGGTAGATAGAAGAGTACTCTGTGTTAGGTGTTAAGACTTTTATTTTACTCATTTAAAGACAAAGATTTAAATGTGCTTGTTTAAATTCAACAAGCCCTTAGAGCCATGAGGCCTTGAGGGTAAGAGGTGCTTAAAACCAAATAGCACAGGAGCTGAAGAAGTAATTATATGCCAGACTGAAGATAGAGCTGAACAGTGAGCTGATTTGGGAACAGGGAATGAAAAACTGAATTATGTCCCAGGTATCCACATACCAAGAAAACAGACTGGGAAACATTCTTCTTCCTACATTTTACCAAGTTTTATAAAAGATAAAGCTTTTCAGATGGCTTGCTAATATGATTTCACCCTTCTTTTCTGCATTTTTGCTTTAATCTAAATTTTTTAAAATCTTAATTAGAAGATTGTTTTTAGTAGAGAACACAAAGACTTCATAATATCACATGTATTCAGGATTTGAAGTAGCTGGAAATGAAAAATAATTGGAGTGGAATTTCAATGTCCTTATCTCCCCGAAGACCAGCTTTTAAAAGCCACCTCCCCTCCCTCACCTCTTCCAAAAGGTGGCAATGGTGGGGAAGAGGGCAGGGGAAATCACTCTGAGCAGATTTTAGGCATCCTAAAGCAGTGGGATTATTATTACATTAAAGGCTTAAAATGTTCCACATTCCTCAGTTGCTTAGAATGTGGTAAGGAGGGGGCAAAGAAGTATATTTCTTAGTTCCAAAACCTTTCCCAGAGAATCTGGGATATGGTTTAAGAAGACTGTAGGACTGGGTAGTAGGGCTCAGAAGTGACCATAAACCCAAGTTGTTTTTTTTCATTTCCCTTAAAATTGACCGCTCATTTCTTGATGAAAGTGAAAGCCATACCTATAAAAGATGTCGATAAGCCCATCGATCTGACTTCCAAAATAGGAATTAGTTTTACATTTCTAGAAACAGTTTCTTAGACAACTCACTCTGAGTAGAGAAGTATGCCTTTTTTTGCCTATAAACGTTCTTCTAAAAGTTAAGAAATTCTGAATTTTTGTTGAGAAATATGAATTCCATTTTAGAATCCAGTCAGTGTTGAAGTCTGTTTCTTCATAGTATTTAACAAAACAAAAAGTTCCAAGTTAGCGATGGATTCTTGAGCTTCTAAGCAAGTGTATTTTGCTCTGTTATTTTTGACTAAACTGCATGCAAACTGAAAAAGGCCGTGGTATCATATCTTATAGCAGATTAAAAGGAAACAAAGAGAGTGGTAAAAGAAAGGGCTACAGTATGATAATGTCCCACATACAGCTTTCACTACTCTGGGATGGTGAGGGGAGAATGAGAGGATCCTGTTCATTTATTTATTCAGTAAATATTTATTAAATGCCAACTGTGTTCTAAGCATAGAGACTGTGGCTCCAAAACTCATAAGACAAAGACCTGATTTGGAGGCTCTTACATTCAATGGGAGAGAAAGGAGGAATATCAGGAAAGGGAACATGCAATTTTAATACAGAACGAGTCGCTGTGAGGAGGTGAGCTTAGATTTGGGAACTGGCAAGGTTAGGGAAGGCTTTCCTGGAGCCATACCAGTCAACCGACATCTAAAGGATGAAGAGTTTTCCAGTAGGAATCTAGGGAGGTGGGGGGAGTACATTTCAGGCAATAGGAACAGTGTGTAGGATTTTAGTAGACCAATGGCCCAACCAGATTCCTGCACTAATAGAGACTGACAGGGGCAATTACATAAGAGGGGCAAAAACCCTAAGGCGGGGGCCTCCAGTTGTGGAGAGGTGGATGGATTAATGCTGGAGAGAGGTTGATTCTTTCCTGTGGGACTAATAGGGAAGGAGAAATGGAAGGGTGTGAATGCAGTTGTTTGTAAGTGAGGTACCAAAAAAGTTGATATGTGGCCTTTATTTTATTTTCTCACTGGCTGCAGATTCTGAAAGGGGACAGGTGGACTAGAAGATTTTGGGAAAAAGGGAAGATTTGAAATAGATGTCATATGCAGAAGTAGAAAGATCAGGGAAACCTGGAAGGATTATTAAGCGACATTTAGAGCCCAAGTAAGTGTGGAGACTGAGGATGAGTAGTGGTTAGTCTGTGAGTTTGTGAGACTCTCTTTAGCTTCTGAAATCTAGGAATGGAGAAGGCAGATAGCTGGACTGCTCCAGGATCGGGTCTGCCTCGATGTTGGTGCTCTTCCTGTTTCTCCTGATCACTTGTCTGTAAAGACTTCTCATGGCTGATACTGTGACTTTCTGTTTGAGGGCTTTTTTTTTTTTTTTCTGGATATTGAGCCAGTTTGGTTCAAGTGCTGGGTAGGCTTTAAGTGCCAAAGATTTAATGTCACTAGAAGAAGCTTTAAGAAAGGTAGCAAGTTAGTGAATAAATATCCTAGCATCTTCACCCTTTATGTGAGATAACTCTGAGACAGGTTCTGTAGTTTCCTAGACTAGCCCAATAAGAGGGAGCCCCAGTTTACCATAGAGGTAGTTGCTTAATAAATGCATGTCTTATTGACTTCCTATCTGTTTTATTTATGGATGTGTAACAAACTACCCCCAAACTTAGTTGCTTAAAACCATAAGGTTTATTGTTTCTCACACTCCTATGGGGTGGCTGGATTTAACTGGGACTTCTGCTCTGCCTAGTAATACCAGTAGCTGTACTTGACTAGGAGCCTGTCTGGGTCAGGAATGTCCACAATGGCTTCACTTACAAGTGTGAGGCCTCAGTGCAAAGGGTGGAATAGCTGGGGTCTGTCCCAGCCTCTTTTTAGCCTCATGGTTTCTTATCTGAGCCTTGGCTCAGAACTGGCACAGTGTGACTTCTGCAATTAATAGTGAAAACAAGGTATAGGCCCAGCCCAGATTCAAGATCAGGGAGACAAACTCTGTCTCTTGATGGGTGGGGCAGCATACAAGAACAGGGATCTAGAGCCAGTGCTGGCTGTCTTTGCCAAGTCTCTCATTTCCTTCTATGCCTCACTTTTCTCCTTCACTAGTTTCTGGGGATCATCTCCCAGATAAACTATTTACATGAAATTCTTGTCTCAGAATCTTAACCAAAAGAGCTTGGTAAATGAGACAGAGGAAAACCAGGAAGTGAATTGAGAGTACTAGTAACAGAATAAAGAGGAAAGAATAAGTGGGTTGTGAGGTTTGCCTGGGTGAGAAAGACAATGTTAAAAGGGTTCAAAGAGCAGAAAATTCGAGAGGCCTGTGGCCTGATAGTTTCTGTGATATCGGAGAACTAGGGATGTTAAATTTAGCAGGGAGAAAAGCCTTGAAGAAAAGGAGACTGGTTGTAGGTCTAGCAATGATAGAGTGTCCTTTGGTGACTCCAAGGAGCAGAAACCAGAAAAGCAAAAGACAAAATTTCATTAATCAGCCTTTGGACAGATTGCTGCCACCACCATGGTAGTAAGACTCACCCCTTTTGAAATCAATTCTTTGGTTTGTACATTAGGTAAATACTGCTTCAGTTTGTTGTGTTATGATGATCCACAGAGAAGGTGGCTGTCAACACAATCAGTACACAGACCCTGGCAAACAGGTTCACCTCAAAACAGTTTGAGGGGAATCTGCCTACCAGAGCTGCAATTCTAAGGAAGTATGCTATTAAAAAAAAACACTGGGACGTAAACAAAAATAAAAGTAAAAGAGAAAGAACAGAAGCTTCAGAATCAAATTAGAGTCAATTCATGGTGTCACCAGTTAGGTGATACATGATACACCACAAAAGTAACTTATCCCTTTTGAACTCCACACCTTACATGGTGTTAATACCTCATTTGATTGTGATGGGATTAAGTTGTAAACTGCTAAGTGCCTCGCTTCATGCAGGGTATAACTGTTGATGTTCCCTTTCTCCCATTCCTCCTTCCTCTATCCTGTATTCTAAGATTCACAGGCAAAGCATAAAGTGGCTCCTCTTTTTACTGTTGTAGCTTATTTGTGAAGAAGCATAACACATGAGGTCTACTGTATGTACCCTTGTGGCCTAAAGTGTTCAGTCTTATCTCCCTCAGTTCTTGTTCATTGCTAAGCAGTGATGTGGGAGACTGTAACTTAGTGATAAGTACTCAATACAAGGAAATTTTTTTTTAGTTTAAACAGAAGGCAAGAGGATTCATTTGTACTAAGTGGCCAATCTGCTTGGAAGGTATTTGGCATTCATATGGATTTTGGCAAGAAATAAGCTTCATCTGAACTCTGTTGCACTCCTATTTATTTTGTTAAAACTGATATTCAAAAGATTGCAGTTATATTCAAATAAAAATAAGTGAAATTTTCACTACATAATTTATGTTTGTAGATATTTGTTATTTGTAAATTAAACTTGTAAGCTCTTGGCTAACTTATTTGTCTCTTCATTTCAAAGGAAGGAGTTAAAATTCTTATTCTTGTCATCAGTGTGATTATAGGTTAATTCATTCTTACTATCCTTTTAAACAAAATGAAGACCAGTGATATTTGATTCCAACCATTTCACACTTAAATAGAGTAATTTAGAAAGGATGCAACTCAGTTGCACATAGGGACTATATAAATAGTGTTTTAGCGGGTAGAAAGTTGTAAACAGGAACTTGAAAGTAATTTTGTCCTCATCTACAGGTTTAATTTAGCCTGCTAGAATTTGTAAACTGATAGAAATTATTACTTGTTCAGATAATTTCTGCTTATATTGACATGTGCATGAGGTGGAAAACTAGGAAAAAACTCAAAATTCCTTCTGGTATAATTTTGTTATTGATATTTCCTTAACTTGGAACATTCTTCTTCCCATAACAATATTCACTCCATTGCTCTCCCTTCTCAACTTCCCATTGCACAGAATCATCTTTGGATCCTGGCCTTTGGCCCAGGAATTAGATCTCATCATCCTGGCAGGCACTTGTTAGATCTTCGACTGACTACTTGTCCTCTAGGTCCACCACTTTGCCCTGCTTCTTCAGGTTCCTCTAGCCATTCCTCTGTCTCCTGTTCCCCTGGCTATCTCTGAGTGTCCTGCATGCTGTGTGGTTGTCCACCTCCTGGAGTGCGACCCCTGCTGCCTTAGTTCCCTGCAGGGAATAAAGCCTGAGGCGCAGGACTCTTTCTGTTCATAGTATTTACCTCTTCCTGCTACATACTATTATTGTTTATGTATGTATGTCTTTTGGTATGTATTTCTTCTGGAAGGTTACAAACTCTCTAAAGGCAGATACAAAACTCTTGCTTACATGCATGTGTCTCCCAGTGAACAGTACAGCACCCTGTAACAACCAAGTGCTTAATAAATATTTATTAAGTTTACTTGAATGAATGTATTCAAGTAGTTATAAACAGCATTGTACTACTGATCAGGTTGTTTTATTTCTAAGCAGAGTTTTTATAAGAAGATAGATATAAAGTTCTCAGAATCTTAAACAATATTGCAGCATCTTTTTCTTGAAATTCGTAATAAATGTCCAACTATTTAATCTTCAAACTTAAAATTATTTTTAACGCACCATTCACAAAATTATCCTACTCAACTGAAGTGCTGATGTAAACAAGCTTCTTTTCTCCAAAGAAATGACAACTTTTGGTGTCAGTTGATGATTTACTTGAGATTGTATGTGGAAGCCGCATCTTTTTTATTTTATTTTATTACTTTTCTGAAAAGGACAATCTATCTCTCTTAAAGTCTTTTCCGTGGATCTGAGGTCCGAGGAATTTACCAGACCTGTTTTGCAAAAATCATACGACAAGGCTTCAAACATTTAAGAGTCCAGATACCAGGCTATTTATTTAGTCATAGAATTCTACAATTGGAAAGTAGAAAACTTCCTAGCCTCATATTTCACTGGAGTAAACTGAAGCCCTGACAGGTGAAGGGACTTGCCCAAGGTCCCACAGCTACTTAATAGTGGAACCATATCTTCTGATGGCTGAAGTGGGTTGAGGCAGTGTTTTTCACTGTAACCTGATGGAATTAAATCCAGAGGCATACCAAAGGAGAAAAATGTATAATGGAATTATTTCCAGTGATATATCTTGTAGAGACTAGATTCTTTCTGAGTTTTAAATAATATTTTTTCCTTACTATCTGATATTGTCATAACCTGTAATGCATCAAGATCTGAAAACAGAACTTGTAATGATGGAAATATATGGGCCCTATTTTCATCTCTAAAGCAAATGTGCTTTAGCTTCAATTTAAAAAATATTTTACATTGAGTGTGTGCTTATTTTAATTTAGAAAATATAATTTATTTGCGAATGTAATCATTGCCAGTTCGTGAGATATTTTTTCAAGCTTTGAGATGTGTTGTGGGCTACTGTAAATCTTGGCAAAGAATCTTGGACAGAAATTCTTTAATGTTTCTTTTTTTACCCCCTACTTTGGTTTTGGGATCTGATGAAGGGTGTTGGTCTTGAGACATCTGACTGACATTTTTTCCACTTCCAAAACTTTTGAGAATTTTGTGTACGGGTATATGTATATATATATATATATACACACACATATATATATATACATATATATAAATTTTATATATATATATATATATATATATATATATAAATTTCACTTGCATTCAAAGCCATCTGGTGGTACATATTTCTTTGCATTTACTTAATTTACTTATTATCCATTTTATTTATTCCTTTCTACCTGTGTTATTATTTAGGCCTCTTCTAGAAGCAAGTGACATGTTTCTAGCCCACTGACTCCAATTTTTATCTGTATTTCTTGGTACCTATTTAGATCCTTCTCTTCCCAGAATTAATCATAATATAGGGTGGGAAGGGATAGACTGGGATTTCAAAATGTAGAATAGATAAACAAGATTACACTGTATAGCACAGGGAAATATATTCAAGATCCTATGGTAGCTCACAGAGAAAAAAATGTGATGATGAATATATATATGTTCATGTATAACTGAAAAATTATGCTCTACACTGGAATTTGACACAACATGGTAAAATGATTATAAATCAATAAAAATGTTTAAAAAAATCAATATATGTGTTACTTCTGGTATGGAGAAATAAACTTCTAATCAAACAGCCCACCTACAAATAACAACTATAAACTCTGATGAAAAACAAAACCAAAGCAAAACGAACAAAATATAATACAATGATATGAGCATTTTGGAGAATGAACTGTTGTAGGAAGATTTCAGAGGGGAGTTGCTACTTGTATTAAGTAACTGGTATGGGGCAGGGTGAGTTTCACATTTTTTTGTGGCTTTTCCTGAGAGTATATGCAGTTGTAGTGTCAAAATAGGGCAACTAACCTTCAAAAGAAAGTCCACTGCTTTTAGACTGGAGAACATGGAAAGGAACAGGGATGCCAGAGAGTGAGGGGTCACTTAAGAAAGAGGAGAGACAGAGATGGGGAAACTGAAATTCTGTATAAAAACTCTGCCTAAGTCTTTAGCTGGACTCTGAACAACACATGCATAGGGCAGACTGAGAGCAATCCAAACTGAGATCTGAATAGGACAGAGTTTGCTGTTTGAGGCTAGCCAGGCTAATGACTTGCTGAAACAAAAACACCAGCACTCTCTGGCTCTGTATAACAGAATCCAGGGTATTCACAATTAACACTGACAATGTCTAAGATAAGACCCCAAATTAGTTCAAATACAAAAACAAACAAACAAACAAACAAAACTACCAAAAAAAACCCAAAAAACAAAAAAAAAAACAAAAAAAACCCCCAGTAAACTATAAGCCTTTCTCAAAGGAAAAGAAAATCAACAGATAATAATTCTGAAATAATTCAGATATTAAAATTATCCAAGAAGAAAATTAGAGCAATTATTGCAACTGCTGAATGAAGTAAAAGAAAATATGATTGATATGAATAAAAAGACAGGGATCTCAACAGAGAAACTTAAAAATATTTATCTATGTAAAGAACTAAAGGAAAATTTTAGAACAGAGAAATATATTATCTAAAGTAAATAAATCACTGAATAGGCTTAATAGCATAATGGAGGTGCAGAAGGAAAAGTCAGTAATCTTAAGATAGATTGATAGAATTCATCTAATCTAAAAAAAGGGTGAGAAAAAATGGAAAATATAAGCAGAAACTCAGAAGATTGAAGGACAATTTTAAAACATCTAGCATATAGGTAATTGAAGAATAAGAATGGGCAGAAAAATATTTAAATATTTTAAGAATAAAGGTAAAGCCTTCCTAATTTTTGTGAAAGACATACATAGTTTCAAAAAGTTTAGCAAACCCCAGACACAATAAATTTGAAGAAAATAATACCTAAGAATATCATAGCAAAATTGTTGAAAGACAAAAATAATATTGCAATCAAAATTATATTTAGTGTTATATAGATATTATAATGTTCTATTTGAATATTTTTTAAAAGATTAGGAAACAATAGTGTGCAGTGTTTAAGTAATAGGCATTAGTCTCCTAACATCAAGCTCTGTCAATTATTAAATCTGTGACCTTAAAGCCAGTTTTATTTTCTTTGTACATCAATTTCTCCCTTTATAAAATGATAATAAAGAGTACAACCTCACATGGATGATGTACAGGTTAAATTATATATCCAGAACTCTTAGCAAAGTACTCAGTAGAAGTTAAATAAATGATAACTCTTGTTACTTCTTTTTTTCTCAGTGTTCTTTGTTTGGTTGTATCTCTTAATCCTTATTATTCCAAAAAATTTCCCTTTCTTATAGTGCTATTTTCTGATTTTTATATGAATTTTTAATAGTCTTAATAAGTTAAGATGCTTTCTTATTTTCTGTAATACAGTTTTTATAACAGACCATAACTGGATTTTGAAGGTTTATTAAATGTTGCCTTTAAATGTATTTGGGCCTAGTATGTATTTGTGTATATGTGTCTGTGTATGTGTGTGTATTTATGTTGATTTCTAACTGCTTAGGTGATTTTTTTTTATAATAGTCTATTCAGGTTTTCTAGCTCCTCTCAAGCTAATTATATTTTCAACAAAAATGTCCTTTCAACTAAATTTTAAAATAGCTTGAATAATTAGTTCAAATAAATAGCATAAAGTTATTCATAGTATTCAGTAATTGTTTTAAATCTCCAGACAGATTTGTTATTTTTTTTAAAAATTCTATTTATTTGTACCTTCTTTTTATGATAAACCTTCCCAGTGATTTATCTATTTTATTAGTCTTTTCAAAGAACCAGTGCTTCATTTTGTTGACTGTCTTTGTGTCTGTTTCTCATTTCACTTATTTCTGATATTATTTTGTCCTGCTTTCTAAATTTTTGTTTTGACTTTATTGTACCTTTTCTAACTTGGTAATCTTTATTTTAGTCATATCTTTTTAACATATAAATTTAAAGCTGTACATTTTGCCAAAAGAATTGCTTTAGCTGCATTCCTTGAGTTTTGAAATGGATTGTATTCATTGTCACTGAGTTCTATATATTTTCTAACTTTCAAAATTTCATTAGTTTTTGGCCTATAATTTATATAAAGTTGTAATTTTAAAATTCCAGTTATTGGAGATTTGGGTGGAGCAGGAACATATTTTTATTATTAGAGTATAGATTTAATTGTGATTAGAAGAGATGATATAATGATTTTAATTCTTTAGTATATCTTATGACTTACTTTGTGGCTTGATATAGAGTCAATTTTTGTAAGTTTTTCGTGTGTGCTTGAAAGATATGTGCATCTTATAATTCTTATGTGCAGGGCCTTACTTTTGTTAATTAGATCTGCCTTATTAAATAAGCACTGTTTTTTTTTTTTTTTGCCTGCTTATTACTCTTATAATTAATAATAGAAAAATGATCAAATCTTCTTTATGATTGAGAATTTTGCTGTTTGCATTTTACATATTTTTTCTATGCTATTAGATGTTTAGGGGCAGTTTATTGCACCTTGCTTATAATTTGTTTCATTTTCATTACTTAATGACCATCTTTATTTTTAATAATGCTTTTTACTTAGAACCTATTTTATTAGACATCAATACAGATACCACATTTTTACCATTTCTATACTTTCAAACATTACATTTTTGCAGTCTCATAAACAGCATGTCATTGGACTTTTTAAAATTCAGACTGTTGCTCACTTTTAACCAGAAATTTAATTAGTATGTATTTATTATGATTACTTATATGTTTAATTACCAAAATCCTATTCCATGTCTTCTATTTACTATACTTCTTAAATTTTTTTGTTCTTGCTGCTTACTGTTGTATTGAATTTTCTTAAGTTCCTTTCACCCCTCTATTAGTTTTAAATTGTTCATTTTAGTTTCATTTTTAAAAAACTAGTGATTACCTTTAAATATTTTATAATCCTATCTGACTTGACAGTGTTAGTATATCTAGCCTCCTTTCAAACAGTGTAAAAATGTTAAACACTTTATCTTTAATCACCCCTGCCACATCCTACATATTGGTTTTGTCTAATATTTTAGATCCAGCTTGTTGTTACATCACATTTAATAATTGGTATAATTTAATTTTTATAGTAAAAATTTTAATTCTTTTAATTTCCAGTGTGCTAAAGCTAACTTACGTTGATGGGCAAAAGCTGATTGTGTGTATTTCTTTCCGGCTCCTCATTCAGTGACATTATGTTTGTAGTCTGAAATTGGCCATGGTGGGAGTATTTACATACTAGAAATCAGCAAACACTACAACTCTGGGATTTTTTTTTTTTTTTGGAAGAATCATTTGTTGAATATTTACCAGTACACCACTGCCAGTCTTCTTCTTTCCCATTTGTTTTTTCATCTGACTCTTTATTCTGGGTTAAATTTACTTTTTACTAATTCATATTTTTATACTCTTGTAATGAAGGGCACTGATAGGTAAACTCTTGATCTTCATTTGAAAATGTACTTTATTCATAATTTTTAATGGCAGTTCAGTTGAATATGTAAATCACAGTACTTACTTTTTTTCCATAATATTTTGAAGATACTATTCCACTGTTTTCCAGATTCCATTGTTGCTGTTGAGAAGTCAACTACCCATTTAGTTGAGTTTCCTGTATAAATAATCTGTCTTTACTCTTTATCTTTGGGGTTGTACATGTGGATTGTTTGGCTCTAAGATTCATTCTTTTCTCTTTTTTTCTTGGTTGTTTTTAAAGAGGGCTGACCACTTCAAGCTGAATTTCCTAGGTTTTCAAATCAGTTTTCTTCTACCTGGGCTCAGCCAATGGGAATCATTGGTAATTGACTGAAGAAAAGGAGAAATTAAACTATTTCTCCTTTGTCAGCCTTGGGTGACATTTCTAAACACTGCTACATGTCTCCGGTGGACCCAGCTCCTGAAGAATCGGTCCACCAGGACTTCTCACTTTACCTCTGTCCCTTGTCATTGCTAATCTCTGGGTTGTGTCATTATACCTCGGTTCACTTATCAGTCTCTTTTGCATACTTTATATTAACACATTTTAAATACTCTGAGTGGTTTGCATTTTCCTTGATTGGACCACGAGTGATACAGTGTTCTAGATCTCATTATAATGTATCTAGATTTGGATTTTTTTTTTTAAATTCTTGGGACTTGCTTTATGTATCTGATGTTTCTTGTTTTTATTAATTCTGGAAAAGATCCATTATTAATTCAGATAGTGCCTGTTTGTCTTTATTTTTTTCATAGATCTTTTAATTTTATCCTTCATATCTCTTAATCTTTCTTTTTATATTTTCCATCTTTCTTTTTTATTCTGAGTAAATTTCTAAGAATTATCTTTTATTTCAGTAATTCTTCCTTTAGCTGCATCTAATGTGACATAGACTCATTTCATATATTAATTTTAATAGACACTACATTCCTGTAAATCTCTCTGGTTTTTATCAAATCTGCCTTTTTCATGTTTTTTTTCTCCTTATTTTTGCCTCTTTTTAAATTTTTTTATCATTTTAAAATTTTGTCCCACTGAAGTCTGAGATTAATATTCTATTCCTTCAGTTCTTAAGACTGTGCCCTCCCCATTCATTTTCTAAGATAATGCTCATATTTGGTGTAAAGCACTTTTGTGTCTGCTGACTCATGTATGGAAAAGCCTTTTCTTATACGTTTGATATTTTTGATATGTAATCTCTTCTTCATTGGAGTTTCCTTTTCTTGTGACTTCTACATGGCTGAGGTTGTTGAGACTGTACTAGTAGAGTGTTTCTTCTTTTTTGAAGGAGTCCAGTCATATTACTTGGTTCCCATTCTCTATGATCGCCATTATTGTAAACCTGCTTTGTGTCCCTAAGATTTTATGATTACTTCTGAGTTGGATAATACCTCTGGGGTGTGGTGGTAGCATCATAATGATGCCAAATGCTCTGTTTTTCACATCCCTTTTTATTACTATCTTTTTAGAATTTTAATTTCTTTCTTGTAAGATCAAACATTTTAAAAGTTTTGTTTACCTATGTGTTTGTGTGTTTTCTCTCTTAAATGTAGCACCTCTATGTTTTGACAGGAATATTCTGTGTGAATCTAGCCTGACATTTTTATGGAGAGCAGAAGAGCATACTCCTCCCAGGGGAACTTTTTCCTTTCCATTCTTTGGCTTGAATGCTTTTGCTCTGAGGTTATCTTCCCAACTCATTCCCTTATTTCTTTCAGGTCTTTACCTGAATGTGACCTTTCAATGATATCATCACTGGTCACCCTATCTGAAATTTCAATCACAACTCCACCATCCTAGAATTTATTTTTCCCTTCCTTGCTTTATTTTAATTCCTTAGCATGAATCCTTGTCTATCATTCTATATATTTAACTTATTTTTCTTGCTTATTGTCAGTGGCCCACACAAAAATATAATTTCCATGAGATTAGAAATTTTCATCTATTATTTTCAATGCTGTATCTTCACCACCTAGAACAATGCCTGGCATATAGTAAACACTCAATAATTTTTTTTTTTTTTTTGGTAACGAAGGAAATATTCAGTGGCTGTGTATTTTGAGCCTGTCCCTGAACTAGGTGGTGCTGATACAAAAAAAAAAAAAAAAAAAAAAAAGATAAGAAAGAAAGAAAAAGAAAAATAGGTAGAGTATTTAAAAAGAAGTTTATCATCACAGGTCAACAAAGACTATGAATTCAAATGAACTCTTTTTATGAACTTATTGGTACTGCGTGGGCATTCCTTGAGGTGGTATGGTGATTACTTTTGGTATGCAATGCATCTAAGTCCTCTTATTCTCTTTCTTTATCAATGAACAGACTGGAGTACACACACACACACACACACACCCCCCGAAACAGAGATTAGAAAGATAATGATTCAGCCAGAAAACAGTTTTAATGAGGGAGCTGACATAAGTTTGACTAAGATAATGAGAAAGTGAAAGGAACTAAGTGTGAAAAAAAGAATTTCCAATAAAGTTTTCATGATAGCCAGTTTCTCTTCCAATGTTGGTAACCACTGCCTCTGATAATCACAAAATGCAAAGAAAGGGCCAACCTCTACATTTTGATGCCTTGTAATTGTACCTAAAGAGCAAGTCCACATTTGCCTTTATAACTGTGCAGGTAGTACACAGAGGAGTATAATGCTTTTACTTTACCACAGTAAATGATAAAGTTCATGGCTATATTTACACAGGCTGAGTTTCCAGCATGTGAAGTCATGTGAAGAATGTTAAATCTCGAATACGTTTCAGTTGATTTTTCTCCCAACTATAATAGTAGCAGTTATTTTATTTATATGAGGGGACGTTTATGTCACCTAAGAAAAAGCTAATAGATTTTCTTGGTAATTTTTGTATCATGTTAAAATTTCTTTTCATTTGTAACTACTATTTTGTTCCTACTGCTCTATCTTATGCTTTTTTTTTTTTAACTTATTGTCCCTCATACCAACTTACTTTATTTTTGCCTTTGAATCCTTGTTTCTTTCATTTTTCCCCACCCAAAATGTCTGCTGTTGGGGTTTTAGTCAAATCTTATCTCTATTGTGCTGCAGACACTGGCTGGCCAACACAAAGGAACTAATTTGTAGTAAGCCCCTTTTCCTAAATGCCGTGAATTATACTAGCAGTTGCTTTTATATATATACAATCTCACTTAATCGCCATTAAATCCTGCGTGTTAGATAAAAGTTTTATCTAACCCATTTTAACTAGATGAAGCTGAATATTTAGGGAAATTATTTAAGTTCCCCTAGGATACACACTTAGTAAGCTGGGATTTAAACTCTAAACTTCTAATTGTAAGTGGTTGCTGTTCTCATTATAATTCCATTATTTCTCCTAGATATTGTACCTCCAGCCTACCTAGTATTGCTTTTGAACATTTCCTGACTTGTCATTAAATGAATGGGATTTACAATAAAAGAGTACCTACAGCATCCAAGCTTCCATGTGGCAGATAGTCTTGGAATGTAGAGAAAACAACAGTAGGGGTAGCTGTTACCTACCTAATTTTACAGTCTCTTTTGATTGAAAGCTGCTGTTCCAAACCTCATATTTATACATCTGACCAATACTTACTGAGTGTCTATTGTGTGTCAGGCACTAAACTAGACCCTGGGTATAGAGTGCTGAACGAAATAATATGGCCTTTATGGAGCATACATCCTAGTGGGAGAGAGAGAGAATAAACATGTAAACCAGTAACTGCATGAATAATTCAAACTGTAATGAATTACACAAAAGAATAAAATAATGGGTGGATCTGTTTAGAAACAATAGTCAGAGCCAGCCTCTTGTAGAAGGACCACACAACTGATTAAACTTTTTCAGGGAACTCTTTGTCTCAACTTCTACCATAACAGGTGTCTGCTTAAGAGTAAAATCTGGATCACTCCCTTCCGTCCACTGTGGGGCCAAACCAAGCAGGCTTTCTAATCTTTTATAAACATTTGAGACTCAGATTCTGATTATTTGGACTTCTACTGATTAAGAGGAAAAGTAGGAGGGAAAAGGAAAAGAAGAGGTTGGGAAATTAGTCCTTTAATTGTTGCAAAATAATTTGTTTAAGAATGTAATGTGTTAATTTTTTAATGCATTGTGAATTTTCTTAATCATCAGGCATATATGATAACACAATACAGTCAACATTCCTTTAACTAATATTTAACCCATACCTACTTTTTATTTATTAGATACTGTACTAGGGACTAGTAATGTAATGGTGAATTGGACAAAACCGTGTCCCTATGTTCACAGTCTATGAAAAATAAGCACTATGCACTGTGATGATTATTATGACAAGATAAAACACAGAACATCACATTCTGAAGGAAATAATAGCTAAACTAAAACCCCAGGAATGCATACAAGCAGAGCAGTAGAATTTTCACATTCACCAAGAATAAGTCCTTTCCATAGTCATAGCTTCAAGTTAAGAATATTTTGAAAATGTTATTCTTAACATTTACCTAAATTCTAATTTTCTTAATTTTCTTTACTAGTTCTTACACTGTCATGTAAGAAGTTTTGTTTTTAATCATCTATTAAAAACTGTTTTCTCTTTAGTACACTGTGAAGTGTGAATTACAGGATAAATAGAGTTATTAACATTGTATATTGTGGTTCAGATTTCTACTAAAGAGTTCAAATTCATCAGTTTACACATAAAATTTGATACTGTTTCCTTTAGCCAATAATACTAGAAAATTTAAATATAAAATCATTTTGTAAACTTAGCTTTTCATACATTTTGTAGCTTTATTATAGCTAGTCTCACCTAAGGTCTAGACAGACCAGTTGTGCCCTTGGGTTAATAGGTACTTATGGTATGATTTCCTTTTCCTTCCTTATTGCCCTTTATCTATTTCCAGTTCTTAGAGTTGATAAATAGATAACTGTTTCTTCTCTTACTTCCTCTTTCTGATAGAGCTAACTCAGTAATTTATAAAAATAAGCATAACTAACAAGTTTTTCAGGTCTCCTTTTAAAATTACAATTTCTCTTAATCTTCTTAGGTTTTCTGTTCAGACAAACTGCAGAAGTTAGGGCACCTCAATTAAAAAAAAAGTTAGATTGGCTTTACTGATGATTAAAGTCTACATTTTATAATAATATAATAATGATAGAGCATCCAGATCAGTTGTGGGTCTAGAAGAAGTAAACACATATTAAATAAAATAAAAGCATTTTGGATTACATAGTGGCTTTCCTCAAAAACAGGTCAAATTTAAAATGTAAAGCACTAAATATTCCTGAGGATGCTTACTCAGTCATGGGGGAAATGTTTTTTAGTCTAAATTTAGGTTCAGAGCTCTTATGGAGCCATTGCTCCTAGAGACCCAGACGAGGCCCTTTTTAGTACCCTAAATAAATAAGGTATTAGGTTTATTAATGGCTGAAGAGGCACCATTAAATTCCCCCTCTCCCATCACTAGCCAGGCCCATCCAGTATGGAGGGAAGATAAACTTACCTGCTCTTCACAACATAGAGTTGGACCTATTTTGTTCCCACTGGAGAACACATTTGTGCCAACCTAGAAGTAAAAAGAACTTATCAAAAATTCTCTATAGTCTATCTCCTCCTGGAATGGTGCTGCGAGTAACCTCACTCTCACAAGACTCAAACAGTTCTAGGGATTACATAAACTGCATGGGATTCTAAAGACACCATTTAGCATTTTTGGATTTGTGCTGTCCTCCAAATCAAAACAGAAATAAGGGCTAGAACATCAGTATGCATTCATTTTGTATTTCAAGCCCTGACAAAAAATAATACTTTTTACTTATATTTGCAAACCTTGCATTATATGTGAGCTCAGATCATTTGCAGGGTCTCTTTAGAATACATAAATAAGTGATACTGCTCATATGTGACTGTTAAGGAGCCCACAACACTTTGTTCTGATTTCAGTTGAATAATTACATTCATTTTGTCCTTATAGTTTCATTTCCTGATTGTTTCAGTTAGGTACAGATTATGATCCTTCATTTTTCACCCAGAAAAATGGGCAGTTTTGCTACATGTATTACTTAGAACCCACTGCCTTCCTCTTCAGTAATAAGAATGTTACTTTAAAAGGCTTGTTAGGGTTGCTTATTGTGGCTATTCGTATTGTTATAGTGTTTCCTGATTCAGAGATGTTCTGTGAACATCCAGCATGCACATGACTGACAGGCTCTTGGGTGAGCTGTAGAATATAGACTGATATTTTGAGCAAGCTGTCTTTCTATCTCCTTACTCCTTGTTTAGCTTAACTCTCTAGCTTAAAGTTATAGACATCCTCTCCTTTTCTCATACAACAGGACAGTACTAACAGCTTCTTTATAGCTTACTTTATAGCAGGCACTCCTTTACATGCCTATAACATGTAGTAGGCACAAACAATCCTATAGGGTAGGTAACATAATGATCAATTTACAGACAGGGAAATTGTAACTCACCCAGGATTACACAATTGAAGAGAGAGAGCTGGAAGTCGATTCCGGGTTTGTCTGATGGCAAAAGATAATCACTTAACAACCATCTTACCTAATTTAACTCTGCTGCTGTCCCAGATCCATGGATCATTGATCATATGAATAGCTTCTGTTAGTGCTTGGCACTGCCTCACACAAGCTGACCCCATTGACTGAATCTCAGAACCATTGTGTGGCACTGGCTTCAGACAGGCAAATACCGATTATGGTTACCGGCCACAAAGAAAGTGAACCGTTGAGGGAAACTCTATGCTGCATTATTTTGTCTGCACAACAGAAGTGGTTCACCTTTACCACCACCACCACCACCACCTTTGGTTATTAGGGATCCTCTCACCCTCAGTACTCGGCTATCCATCCTAACCTCCTTTTCTTCCCCTGGAGGAGGTGTTATAGCAGTGTCTTTGGCAGGGTTAGTAAGTAACTCACTTATTTACTTTGGTTGACAATAAATAACTCTGGCTTGTTGATAATTGTGCATATGTTTTATGTGTCTTTAGATAATGAGACAGTCTTACACATCTGGCATCTGAAATTGAATCAATATTCCTTTATAGCTGGTCTCCTATTATATAACTCTATTAACAAAAAGTAGATTACGTAAGGAAAAAACACTTACTAGGGCATTTTATAAGTGATACACATTCATGTATGTACTGATGACTTTTGTTGAGTGTTACCTAAATATCAGCTTTTGCTCAATGATATAAAAAATAAACCTGACATATGTTTTCTTGCTTTAAAGTATACTAGAGCTGTCACAAATGCCTTAAACTGTATTGTGTTTACATTTGTATGTGAGCTGTATGTACATATTTTTTGTTTTGTTTTTTGTTTTTTAAGACTTTTCTTAGAGTTTTTTTGGGGGGGGGAGGAGTAATTAGGATTATTATTTTTTTTTTAATGGAGGTACTGGGTATTGAACCCAGGACCTTGTGCACACTGGGCATGCGCTCTACCACTGAGCTATACCCTCCCCCAAGACTTTATTTTTTTAGAGAAGTTTTGAGTTCACAGTAAAATTAATAGAAAGGTATTATGTACAGACTTTTTCAGCACTTTTAGCTCTTTGAGGATAAGATGTTTTCTAATTTATTTTTTAGCCTATCATATTGCCAAACAACACTTTGCATGTAATGGATGCTCACTAAACACTGTTGACCTAGTGACTAAGTTAGTTTGTAATAGGTTGAACAGATTTGTAGTCCTAAATTGTTCTTGCCATCATTTCACTCTGCATAAATAAAGAAGTTTTGCCAAGATGATTAAAAATGTGTTATTGAATTACTGGTGTAGATTTTAAAACTGTGGAATGAAAGAGACCTTGGTTGTACCCCTATGAGGAGGCAGTGAGAATGAGTTTCTCACTGTAGGTATACTTAGTGGACTTTATGTGTGACTAAATTAATTTATTTTACTTATGACATTTAGATTTATGATTTCCATATGGCACTCTACAACTTTTTTCTTTTGCCCCTACCCTGACAACTAATATTTCTTCCTATTATAAAATTAATATTTATTGTAGGGATTAACTACATCTGAAACTAAAAAGAAAAAATAAAATCATGCATAATCTTATTATTCAGATGTAATCACTCTTAATATTTTTTTTCCTCATTCACACAATTTCATTATGTCCATGCAATTGGTACCTATATGTTTATAAAACATTATAGTACCACTTAAGGATTGTTTCAAAACCTTACTTTATATGGAAATGCTATGCTTTATTTAATTTTAATTTTTTTCCACTATGGGACATTTAGGTTACTTTTAGTTTTTTTGCTGTCATACATATTATCTTTTGAACATAAATCTCTGTTGGTTTTCAGTTATGTAAGATAGATTCCTAGAACTAAAATTACTGAGAAAAGATTCTGAACTTTAAGTTCTTGATACATATTACCCAATAGTTTTCCAGACAATTTTTAGCAATTCACATTCTCATCATAAGTATTATAAAGATGATGTTTTATTGTCACTATCAAAATTGATTATTTCTTCTACACACTTGCTTGAAAGACTGATATTTACACTCAGAATTATATAAAGCAAGTATTTTAGTTTGCTTTCAGAAAGAATTATGAAATATTTTTAAGGGTCACAGCAGTTCAGAAGCTGCATGTTGCAATACGGTTTCCACCTACATGCAAATATTTTTCAGGTCTAATTGTAAACTGCATATCTTGCTTAAGCTGTACTTCTGTTTCGATACCTACTTCATTGGCAGTTTCCTTGAAGTGTGTTGGGTTGAAGCATTATATATAGTGTGGCTTTAACATTCCCTCTTATAGCAATCAATCTCATTTCTATTTGCTGTTGTAACTTGAAGTTAATGAACATTCAGAGTTTACTTTTATTTATTTATGCATTTTTGTGGACTGCTCTACAAAAGCTCCTTTCTTCCTCACCAATATTCTATCCAAACTGAGAGTAGGTGAATTTGGGTGGTTTCATTTTAGAGAGTAGCAATCATATTTGTATGAGGAAGGCAATAGTCTTGGAAGAATACCAAAAAAAATCATTTTTAAGTATTTGTCTCGTCCTCTAGTGAAAGCATTTTCCTTTCAGAGGCCATGGTAAGTCTTAGTCCCTTGCTGGCACTTGTGTTTGATCATACTGGTCTGGGATGCTCTGTGTACAGTTGTGAATTTAGGGTAATGTGAAATATCCTATGGAGAAAATAAAGAAATAAAATAACTCAGCTCTTTAAGGACTGCAGTCTTTTCTACTTCTCTGCAGAAATTGTCTAGCATAAATAACTGGCTCCATTTAGAAAATTAATTCTTACTTACATATTTGTTTTACATTTCAGAGTACCTGATAAATCGCAAATCTGTCTGTGCCCCATAGCTGCACAGGTATGTATATGAATTACCTATAGTTATATTAACCTATTTATTAATCAACAAGCTATTACTATTTTGTGTATTAAAATTACTTACAGATTTCATAATGTGAAAATGTTAATTTTTGAGTACTTATATTGACAACATCAAAGGATAGTGCATTTTATACATACCTTCCATTTCACTCTATTGTAAGAATCAAATAAACATTTCTAAGATTTGATGAGGCAGAATAATTTTAATTACAAAGCATTCATCTGGTGAAGAGAGTAGAGAGTGTTTTATGAAACTGTATTGTTACAGCAACTGCTGATATGAGGTCAGAGACTACTGCAGAATCACTGTTTTTGACATTATTGTTTTATTTTCAAACTTTGTTTTGCTGCTTTTGAGTTTTTTCTATGGTGGTGGTTTTAGGTAAGGAGCAGTTGCAGATGTACTGTCTGCTGCACTGTCTTAAGCACTAGAGGAATGGAAAAAAGTGTTTGCACCTGTTTAAAATCTTAACTGTACGGTGTTGTGGTTCCTGGGCAACAGGCAGGAATTCTCAAAAGCTTGGTTGCACCTGCTCAATTGTTGCTCACAGCTGTGTCATATGCGTGAGAGCACAGAGAAGCTTGTTAGCAGTTTGCTTGTGCTGTTACGTATTTTGTGTACTCTGAATTTGAAAAATTCTTACTTGAAGTAGACCTTGAACTATAACATTGGCTTATTATAAGACTCACTGGTTTTAGCTCCTAAATATGTTAGCCAAATTCTTCACTCTGCGTCTCAACGATTTTTTTAGTAGCTGTTGACTGCTCTAGATAATGTGTATGTTACCTTCTTTATAGGATACCTGGGGAGAGCAGGTCTCTCTAGATAACTGGGTTGGTAACAGTTTTTGTCCTCGTAGAGACATTTTGTGTTTGGCTCAATTTCACTATGTTGGCAACCCCACTATGTGAGGTTGGATGTAGTTATTGATCCATTTAGCTGAACAGATTTGAAAGCATTTGGCTATTAGTGGACACATGGGGCATATTCAGAAAATTTAAGGATATATTGTAAGATAATTTCCTGATTTGTGCGTGTGTCTTCTGTTGCAGTTGGGTGGAAGTGAGGGAGGAAAAGAAGCGAAAATAGTAATCTTAGAAAAGGGATTAAAATCTAGATGTAAATTTTAAGGCTGGAATATCATCCTTTACTTTCATCCAATCCTAGTCACCCGATATTTTTTCCTAAGTGTTGCTGTTAGTGATGTTGTTTATTTTAGGTAAAAGCTCTGTATATTTTCTGACAAATATCTACACTTTTAATATAGACAGGGTATTACAGACCATATTATATACTAGTTAGAGTTCTGTAAATGGAACATAAAAAGTGACAACTCAATATGCTAAGTATTTAATTAAATAATTTAGTAGTTTCGAATTACCAGTATTGAAACGTATTAAAATTTGCATTATTCTTCTCAAAAAATACTATATTTTAAAAAATGCTCAGGAGTTTCCATCAGTATTTAGTAACATAAAATCATGGAGCTGGTGTATTTTTTCCTTTTATTGACCAATGTAAGTCTGTTTTTTTTTCTTTTTAATAAACTACCATAATATGAATTTAACCTCTTTGACAGTAGGAAATACAGGTATTGAGCTAACTATAGGATTGTCCATGGCCTCTTAATACAATGCCTTATACATAGTAGGTGGTCTCTAAATGTTGAATGAATGCATATATGAATAACACATGTCTGGACAGAAGAGAGTCCTAGAAACTTGTTGCCTGTTATACAGTTTGGATGTTATATATTTTGATGAACTTCCTTTAGTTCTCATACTACTGATGAGACAGGGATGAGAGTACTGATAAATTCTGTCCTTAAAATGAGAAATGTACAAATTGATCTTTTTATAATCAAGAATTGCCATAACACTGTTTGCAGTATTCTTTGTATTTATTTTTGTTGGCTATGAGAAAAGTCTGTGTTACCCCTATTTTACACACAATGCTGAGGCATTCAATGACTAAGTCTCTTGTCACCTTGGAAATATTTGCAACATAGGAATGAATAAATCTTCTGTGTTATATGAGCAATGCCATAGGTTTCCTGAACAATTGCTTTCTCCTCCTACTCCTCCACCCCCATCCTAACTCTATCTCACTGAAAACACAAAAATAAAATGTATGTTGACTTTCTTAGGGTCAGGCAAGATCAAATCATATTAAAAATCTGTTTGCTAAACAGAAGTAATGGTCCTTGTATTTACTGTATACATGCTTATAATTATGGTTTCTATTATTCATTAAATTCTAACTGTAAGTAAGTAAAAATAGAGCCAAGTAGAGGTAGAGTCAAAATAGGGTTAGTTAAGACCTGCTCAAGATAGGCTTCTCTGAAGTTCCATTTTGTATATGGCATGAGGTAGTCACACAACAATGGCAGAGGTAGCATAGTAAGCCAGTATCCATTGCATCAAAACATCTTGCTTAACTTGTCAAATTTTGGTACCACTGGTTGAGGATGTTCATTGGTACTATTAAGCCTGGATATGCTTTTTCCTCTGTGAACAGTTTTTTTTTCACTTTGGTTTATACCAGTGAATGAGAGGCCAATATTAAGGACATTTTTTTCCCCAGAAACTTAGTGTGGTATACTATATTCCTCCGTCTCAATATTAGAAATTAAGAGATGAGCCAAGAACACATATCAGCTGGAATACTAAACCAAATAATAGCAGATGCCTCAATGACTCGTACTAGGAATAATAGTATAGAATCCCCAGGAGAGAGAAATCACCAAACCCTAGGATTCCTGAGCATAATTGCAGTTTTCCCTGTGATTTTGGGGTTAAGGAAATAAAGGAAGAAAATCAAAGTTTTTTGAGAACATAGTATGTCTAGATATAATTTCTTCATTTCTACCCTTCCCTTCCTCCCTCCCTTCCTCATTCCCTTTCTTCCTTTTATTTCGCACAATAAATGGATGCCTACTATTTGCTAGACACTGAACTAGGCTAAATGCATAACACAAAGTTCTTGCCCTCAAAGAGCATACAGGCTGGTAGGAAACAAAGATATGTCAGCAGAGCTCTTTTTGGCTTCACTACCTATTAGTATGGACCTAGTCAAGTTACCTAATCTTTCTGTTCCTTTGTTACTTTTTTTTTTAGAAAATTGGAAAAATAATAGTACCTACCTCATATATTGTTGTGTTGAGTTAGCTTTAACACAATACATGTAAAATTCTTAGTTTAGTGATTGGCATGTAGCTAGTGCTTAATAAGTCTTAACTATACTACTATTATTTCTGTCACCACCATCACCACTACTACAACTTAGATACTGAAGAAAGACCATCTGCTTGCCTGAGAGCAGGGATCCTGGTCTGGACATTGTCACAGAGATTGTTTTAAAGGTTCTATCCAAAGTTACCTCTGCTTCTAGGGCTTTAGAAGAGATTCTAAAAATCATACAGTGTTAGAACTTGAAAGGACCTTAATTGTCATCTATTTAATATCTTTGTTTTATCCATGGTGACAAAATACTCTCAGAAAAGTTCATGTTCTTGTCAGGGTTACACTGCTTAGTAGGTAAGAGATGCAGGATTTGATCCCAGAACTGTTGATTCTTGGTGTAGTGTGAGAAACCTCATGTGGAAAAAGATTAGAGCTAATTTTTTTTGTACTAGTGATTGAAAACTTGATTGCTTGTCCCCAGGAAGTAAATGGACTATGTCAAGTTGTTGGAATACTAACCATAAGAAAAGCTATTACTGTACTGAATCTAAAAGACTTTCAGGTATTCTCATAAAGGGAATAGTTTATTTTAAATTGATTGAAGCCTTTCAGTTTGTGAATAACTGGTTTCTCCTTAAGAGGAATAAACTGAGTCAAGTTTAGCAAGACATCTAATATGTAAGTGACTTCAGATGCTTTAAAGGAGTCTGTGACTTCCTTAAATTAATCAGCATCTTAGAAGCCATGATGCTTTTTAGAGTATCTGGATTCTAAATCTCTTGCCTGACTTTGAATTATAGGAGCTTTGGAGTTCAAATGACCTGTACTGAAATTTCAGTTCCACAATTCAATATAATATATTGGTAATGATGTCCACATTTTTAATGATGGCTGTGAGGATTAAAGTAGATTAGGTATACAAAATACTTTAGTACATAACACACTAATATTGCATAAATATTAAATTTGTTCTCTCTCCTGTTAAAATATAGAAGATGTTAGGATGGGCAGTATAGGACTTTGGAGGATGTATAGGATTCACCCATTAAGAAAATTACTATGGCAACATTATGTCTTTGATGTTTGTAGTTGAGTGTCTCAGTTCAGCTTGGTTAGACTCACCAGTCTAACAGTGCATGCTACATGTCTATAGAAGCTGGGGCTATTTAAAGAAAAACTCAAGATGAAGAGTTAAATGTCTGTTGATTATGGGAATACGCCTTACAATGGAAGGGCTATTGATACAACTCCCAGGCAACTGTTACTCCTCTTTTGAAAGTCATATACTCTTGAAACTAATTTTTTGCATACAATGAAGAACCCATACTCGCCAATTAAACCACATCTCTTACATGCATCCTAGTAAACTGAAGGTTGTTCTGTTGACAAGGTTGTCACAACCTAAGCAGCCCCAGGTTTAGTGAGTAGAGTTAGCAATGAATAAATAATGGCTTTATAAGGCTTTCTTTTTTTCTTGAGAAGGAAATTGGTGTGGTAAAATGTCCTGATACCCTCCTATGCAAACTCCCTCAACAGTAGAAAAGTGGATTTGTGAATTTGTTTGTATGATTTTCCCTTAATTATCTCTAATAAAAAACTAGATGATCTTAATTATAGTATACCAGTTTTCTTTTTTCCTGCCAGGCTGTATATATTGCAGCAATATCTTCCTGAACAGCAGTCAGAAAAGAAGGGGAAAAGCACTAGCTAATATATTATATAGACCATTATTCAGTAGAGTTAATAAAGTTGACTTACCTAATGTCAAGTGTACAGTTTTGATCATGATGAGTCAAGGCAAACATTGATGATCAATGAAATTTTTATTTAGTTGATATTAGTTTGCTAGGGCTGCTATAACAAAGTATCACAGAACTGGGCAGCTTATACAATAGGAATAGCTTTCTCACTGTGGAAGCCTGAAATCAATGTTTTGGCAGAGTTGGTTCCTTCTGAGACCTGTGAACGAAGGGTCTGTTCCAGGCTTCTCTCCTAGGCTTGTAGATGGCCATCTTCTCCCAGTGTTTCTTCAGATTGTCTTCCCTCTGTGCATATCTGTCTCTGTGCCCAGATTTCCCTTTTTTATAAGAACATCAGTCATATTGAATTAGGGCCTTCTGTAATTATCTCATTTTAAGTTGATTACCTCCTAAAGAGCCTATCTCCAAATAAGGTCACACTTTGAGGTGCTTAGGGTTACGACTCTAATTTATCTTTTCAGGGAGGGAACACGATTCAACTCATAACGGTTGAGTTAAAATAGTTAGCATATACTGAGTGACTTCTATATTCCAGAGAGATGTTTTATATATACATTATTGACAATCATTACAACAATCTACTAGGAAGATGTTATTTTCCCCATTTTACAGGTGAAAAGAAAAAACTTAGAAAGAATATGCAATTTGTCCAAAACCACACAGCTAGTAAATATTTCAACCCAAAATTCAGTTCTGCCTTGATAACAACTCAGTCAAAAGCCCCCAAAATACTCTGGGCATTTAAGGTTTTGGGGTATTTTTTGTCATTAGGGCTTGTGCCAAAGGACATTTTATCCATCAAAAGTGGTACATTATGCTATTGCATAAATGCCTAACATTGACTGCCTACATCGTCACTCCTGAATTTTTTGCTGAAAGTTGTCTTTGAAGGCTTAGTGTTTTAGCTCTCCTGCACCTGATGAAGCTTTTGGACAGGTTGGATTCTGAACATAGACTGCATGGATTTATTCAGGCCCCTGTTTGTGTGGATGGCATGGAAAGCCAAGTCATGCTCAGAGTCTGTTACTCAACACATGTGCACTCTGCTCTCCTCTTTCTCTCTCTCCCCTCCCTCATCTTTGTTTTTCACTTTTCACATGTAGTTTGTGATTTGTTCCCCCCTTTTTACAATCCTTGCCATGAGTTACCCCTTGAAAGAGATTCAGTGAGAAAAACAAAAGAAGGAAGATCTCTGCTTATGTGAAAGCCAGTACTACCATAGTATTTACTGTAAACTGGTCACAGACTTGTTATGCATTCACACTGAAGAGCAAGGGGCATTGTGTACGTTATTTTAAGTTTTCTATCTTACCAATGAACAGTTTGTTCTCACTTTGAAGTTTTAAAGCAGAACTTGCTTATGACCCAATTTCACTAATAATTCTCTTAAGTAACCCTTGTACTCATTTATAAGATTTTTTTTCCACCCACTATCTGTCTAGCCTGGTTTAAAATTTTTATATATGTACTTTTAAAAAATTGATTAGCTGGAGAGCTGCCCGTTCCTCTGTGCTGTATAATAAGGATTTAAAAACCACACACTGAATTCTGTATAGTGTAATTAAAACTGACCCACATTTGGACCTGAGTACACCAGGACTTAGCCAAACTTGCCATGAGCTGAGTTCTGGTGGCAGATGGGAACTAATGAGGACACACTCCACTCCAGAATTTCCCAGCTGCTTGGCCCCTTTTTGTACAAACAAGGTTTGGAGCGAAGTCCGGATCCCAAGAGCATGTTCTGTAAATGTGCTATACCCAATGATTTGGGAAATGTTATCACAAAATCAGGCTGTTTCAAGGTATCCTTAAGACCTCAGCTACTGTCAGATTTTAAACATGAAAATTCAAAAGGACCTTTTGTGCTCTCTCCAACCAGTTTTTAATTTTAAAGTGAATTAAAACCACATTTCCTCTGGTCTTTTTTCCTGTGCCTGGGGATAGAATGATCACTTATATCCAAACTTAGAGATTTTCAGGTGGTTGTCTCAGGATAGACTAGGTCTCCTTGCAACCTACGGATCTCTTCAACTGGTTTGATGTCCTGGGACTATTCAGGCAGATGTAATTGAATCAGTTTGAAGCAGCTGTAGCTGGCATGTGGTCTCTCAGATTGCTAGCACCTGCTTGTTTTTTTGCAACTCACTAGAGTGAGAGAGGTGCCAAAACCAGCATTGGTCTTGGAGCAGAAGCGCTTCAAATCCTGTATTTCATTCTCCTTCCAATCTAGCCACATCGCCATTGGTGCCTGAATTAATAAAACCCCTTTTCATGATTATGTCTGAGGTGTACTCTTCCTTCTCATTCTTCTCAGCGTTGAGATCCTGACAGTACTGACCATGCTAGTCCAAAAAAATAAGGGAGTATAATGGTGATCAGGTGGCTTTGGAGCTCTTTTATCATTAGACAACTGTGTAGCCTGTGGTTTGCAGAATCATTTAAATGAACGTACCAAATTCATTTGCTGTTCCAGCACAGTCTTATTGGCACAGAGAATGAGCAGTTAATGTATAACAAACTGTGAGCTGTTATGGAATATGATAAATACATTTGCTTAGCAGGAGGGAATGTAAAATGGAACTATTTCTCTAATGTAACTCTAATCAACATGGATTTCTTCAACACTTACTATGTGCAAGAAGATGCAGTGTACTAAAAAAGTGATAAAAATTCTAAGATATACTAAATATGTAAAATATACTTTTAAATATATGTATTTAGAAATTTTTAAGAGATTTAAATTATAAAAATGCTTGTTTTCTTTGTCTTCTGTCTGTTCCATTATTGGAACAACATATCATTTAGCAGACATATATTTCCTGAATATTACCAATTTCCTAATGGTTAAGTTGAACCTGGAGATGATAAAGACAACACATTTACCTAAAATGTATAGTTTATGTAGCAAAGTTTCTTTAAAATGGTTTAATATTGATAATCTTTTGAGAGAAGCCAAGAAATAAATTGAGTTTATCAATAATAGTAATAAGAGTGAATTCTAAAAATGTTGTTTTGTTATCATTAGCAGATGCCTAGTTTACAAGGCATAACTAGATGCTATGGGCATAAAAAATTACATATGGTCTTAGACTACAAGAATCTTATGGTATACTTGAAGAGACATGACATAAATTAACAAGTAAAAATAAGGCACTCTCAGTATTAAGTACATGCTCTAGACCTGAATTTGGCTCAGATAAATGCTATAAAAGTGAAAATATCAGCACTGTTGTCAAATGAAGTCTCGAGACCCAGTATCCCCCTGGTAACTTACCCTGCCCATGAAGGACATCACCAATCTACCATGGTTATCTCTGAACTAAACCAGAACTTGGTCTAAGAATTCTCCTGAAAATAACACTTTAGATAACCGTTACCAATTAATGGAAATTGATTTACGATGAAACCTATTTGTTATTGCTGAAAAAGTCGTTAAGTACTGGAGAGGTTTAGTAAAACTCTGTGATCTGCAAGTAAGACGTAGGATTTGAGCTAGGCCTTAAATAACATAAACATAGGACTTATTCACAGATGTATTGTGCACTTTGAATAGAACAATACAATTATATAAAAAAGAAGCAAGAATTTAAGAAGCACCCCATAATCTAGTCATTACTAATTGTTGAATAATTTGCTTCTCAATAATAATTTTCTTTCATCTGTAACAACTACTTAATATTAATAATTTATAAAGTAACTGTTTATACAGATCTATTTTAAACATTGCCTTTTGGTGTTTTATTTATTTATTCATTCTTTCACTCATTCATTCATTCAATGCAAATTGTTCCAGGTATTGACATAACTGTATTCATTTTCCACCTGATTCTATTGATAACATAATCATCTGCATCTTACTGAGCTTATAAAGTATTGAGAGACCAATGCCTTCAAAAACAACTCAAACGTAAACAGGCTCATCTCTGAGTTGTAAGAATCATTTATTTTTATCTTTAGAATATTTGATGCCTAGAAGGTTGATCAGAAGATTGGCTAACTAATACATACGAACTACAGAAAGAGTTCAGTTTACTAACAGTGATTAGTGCACATCTCAGATTAAAAAAAGAAAAAATAATAGTAGTTGATGTTTGCTGTCATCCTAGAAAGATAATAACTTCAACATTTCCTGCTTTTATTATGTAATATTTAATGATGAATATTTGTATCATCTTTATGATTTTGAGGGTCTTTAAGTGAATTTATGAAATTAATTTATAACTTTCTAAATTTACATCCCTTTATATTTAGGGTGAGAATATGTGAATAGATCTTTCATCTTGCACAATATATATTTTCTTTAAACTATTTCTAACTTTTCACATTATTTACTATTATCATTTTTTTGTTAAGAACATCAAAACAAGATTGCACTTTTTTGTCATGAGTTTTAAAGATAAAAACATGTAAATGAGTTAGCGTCTTTGAATTTTGATATTTAAGTAAGTGTAGATGTATAATGATATGTAGAGAAAAAAGTAGATGAGCAGAAAATTAACTAAAAAATGCTGCTTTTATAATGTCTTAACTGTATGTAGCAAATAGGATAACGGAGTTCAGTATTACATTAAGAAATGGTTAATTTTGGACATTAGGAGAACTTTCAAACATAATTTTTAATCACACTGGTCTGATGCCTCAAAAAAATAATGTGCACTTACTAGTCTTTGCCAGTGTCAGAACAGGATATACCCTCAGCCAAAAGAAAATTGATTTTCCTCCTGTAAATTTGTCATTTGATATTACATTTAAATTCCCATTGATCAAAAATGGGTATATTTACTTTCTGCATTCAGTTCTTCAGCAACATAAATAATTATTCCCTTGATGACTGACTTAAATCATATTCAATTAAATGATTTCAGGAATACTTTTGCTATTGATCATGTATTGTTATGAAACATTTATTAATTATTTATGTCTATGGAACTTTAGATTTTTTAAAATATAAATCTTATAATTAAAAAAATGACTCACATCTGTTTAAGACTGGTTTGTGGATTTCTTGAAATATGAGATTAGAAGAGGTTATATCACTTTTAAATGGCCTTTATCTATGGGATTTAAGAGGGAACAACTCCAAGTAGACAGTAGTTTATCACTTCTAAGAGTTACTACTAGCAACAGTCACTACAACTTCCCAGTAAGTTTTCCCATTGATCTCTCTTTGTCCTTGGATGCTCCTATCAACTAAGGACTTTATGGTCACTATTTACACCTATGAAACTGCTGTACCCTCCTTCACTGTTTTAGATCTGGAAAGTACAGAGACAGTGTATTAGCTTCCTAGGGCTGCTGTAATAAATTGCCACAAAATGAGTGGCTTTAAACAACAGAAATTTATTCTTTCACAGTTCTGGAGGTCAGAAGTCCAAAATCAAGGGCAGCCCAGCCACAATTCCTCTGAAGGCTCTAGGTGATGATTTTTCTTGCAGCTTCTAGCTTCTGGTAGCCCCAAGTGTCCCTTGGCTTTTGGTAGCATAACTTCAAACTCAGCCTCCATCTTTACTTGGCGTTCCCCTCTGTGTGTGTCTCTCTGATCTTTCCTCTTCTAAGGACACTAGTCATTGGATTTGGGGCTCACCTTAAATCCAGGACGATTTCATCTCAAGATCCTTATCCAGTTACATCTGCAAAGACCCCATTTCCTAATAATGTCACATTCTGAGGTCCCAGGTAGACATGAAATTTTGAAGAACACCATACAACATACTATAAAGAGTAATTTTAATTTCCTGTAGTAAATAACTATGGAAGGCTTATTTACATACTCACACATTAATCCTTTCTCTCCCCTGTAGTTGACAAAGTTAATCTGTTCAGCATTTATAGAATACTTCCTGCTTAAAAATCTTTGGTTTGTTCATGGCTGTAATTGAATGATGAGCCATTCCCTTTCATACTCTCTTAAACTACAGAAACTTCCTCTTCATTGTAGATGCTGAACTTGAGGCACAGAATAGGTAGTCAGCAGGGTTACGGTTACTTCACAGAGGCAGTGCAAAATTAAAACCTGATTTTGGTATCATCCAGCTTTTCTGTGAATCCATGTGTGTTGAGATACAAAATATACTTTTAAAGCCCATGGTATTTTCAAATAAATTTACTCATAACCTAAATCATGAGTTACATAATTTTTTATAATGGTCTCCAGATATTATAAGCCAAATATGCCCCTGAAACTTAGTGTCATAGAGTGACAAAAGCATTGTGGTAAACAATAGCTTGTTGAAACCATAATATAATCTAATCTTTATATTTAGCTAGGCAAGGTCTTTATTAAAGAATCGTGAATCTGGCTATATATAAAAATACACCTCCATTAAGTGATAACTGGAAGTCATGAGTATCCAGGACTAGACTGAGATAGCAAAGCTCAGCTCAGAGGTTAATTTCTAACTTTACGTAGCCAGTAAGTGACTGAGATAGAATTTAAACTCAGCTCTGCTCAACTAAAATACCTGCATTTGTCCCACTTCACCCAAGTTGATTCCCAAAGTGTTGAAATGTTTTTATGTTGAAAATATAAGAAAGGAGTGTTATTTGTGTGAGAGTGGACTCAGGGAGCAGAAAGTAAAGCCATTCCTAAAAGAACTGAATAGAATTGGAAGCATTTGTTGATCCTTTCTACCTCATGATTATGGAATATTACAGCTATGTTTTCTTTAGGAATATTCGATAAACCAACAATTTGAATTTTAAAAACAGATAATTAGTAATTGTATGAATTATGATGTGTGTTATCTACTGAACAATTCCCAGGACTTGGAGCTCTTCTGGTGCACTTCTCTTCTAGGTAATATAACTATATGCTCATAGGACAGAAAACATTAGAAGTAAGCATTAGACATCCCTGTCAGAAAAAAAATAAAGATTAAATAAAAAAGAAAATTAGATAATATCTGAAATAACTATATAGTTAAATGTGAAAGTTATTTTGATTTACAAAGGAATTATTTGCAACCAAAATATATTAATTGAATTAACTTATTTTAGTTTGCCTTGTTCCTGCTACTATAAGAACCAAAGAGAAGAAAGTATCCCTTTGCTAAAGTGCAGATTTCTCTCTGGTATGGATCACTCTTACACCATGGTGAAAGTCAGACCTAGTTCTAGGCATGGGAGTTAGAGTTCTGAGTAAGAAGACCAAGAACCTATAACTCATGGAGTTAACATGGTGATAGGGTGGTAGTGTGTGTGTATGGGAGAAGACAACAAATGAATTATTAAGTACATAAATAAGATATATTTCAGAAGTAGTGTGGGCTATTCAGGAAGTACAACAGAAAAAGTAGGAGTGGCTAGGGTATGGAGAGTGGTTATTGGTGGCCTTTCTGTGGAAATCATGTTGAACCAAGAGTGCAATAATATGGAAAAGCCAGTCAAGGAAGGACCTGGAGTGCAAGAAATTTGATCTCTGTATCCTTACAGGTTGCTCAGGGTTGTGCAAGGTATATGTGTATTAGAACAGACAGGTAAGCGGATGCATGTCCCATCTATTAGCTATTAACAATGTATATTAAGAGATCTGCTTCCAGTTGACCCTTCTCTTTATCCTGATAGTAAACACAGCAAAAATAAGCATTCAGTAATGGATTAAATAAGCTTAACTATATCTTCCTAGAATTTTACAGACTTGTTATTTGTGAAAGCCAAAGTTAGGCCACAAAGACAGGGACAGGATTCATTGCTACTCTTAGCTGTCCTTATCAATTCCATTGCCCACTTTGATGCCAAGGATTGGTAGGGATTCTTGAACCATCATCTCTTCCTTTGGAAAATCATCTTTTCTAGAAGTAATATCATCCTTTTTCCTCTTTTTCTATATATCAAGACTGTAAATGAAAATGGAAGATCAAACTGAATATTCTTAGATTTTTTTTTCAAGTATTAGTCTCATAGTAGGTCAATATTTAACATAGAACCTTTTAGGAATATGTAGTTACCTTTCCATTTGAGTTGAACACAGGAAATCTGTTCTTCTCATCTCTATTTTCATTCTGAAGTAGAAATTTCTCTAAATGCTTCATTCAAAATTAAATTGTTTATCTATAACTAGACAAAGACGTGTGGTTGTAAATTATTGAAATTGATGAGATTTGATTGAATTTTTCTGAGTTTAATGTGTCTTATCAGCATTGCGCTCACGGTATTATTGTTTTCCCATTGCTTGCTGCTATAACAGATGACAGTATTACCATGACCCAGGATGATACCAAAAGAAAAAATACACAAGGAAGCAAATATTCTATCGTGAGCATTTGAAAAACAGAGCCAAGTAACATTTTCAGAAATGGTCAAGTTTTTAGATAAGAGGATTTAAAATTATTTTTATTAGAGAAACTAAAAAGCTCTCCATATAATTTTTGATAGGCTTTGCCTACATTCTAATTTATAAACCAACCTATAGTGTGATTAATAGCACAACAATGTTAGCACTTACACCATTGTATCTTACCACGGAAACTCCCGTAGTTCTGCTTATCACAATAGTGGAAACCGGAAATGAAAGGAAAGAACCACTTTCTTTCTTAGAAATACCACAGTGAACAGTTTTTACTATGTAACTTAGATGACCATATAATTTGTCATCCAAACCATGACTGAAAGATTTTGCTTTTAAAAACAACTATCCAAGTATCAAGACTATTAAGTCATAGTGGAAGAAGGCCGTTAATGTTACTGAAGCCTCAAATACCACAAACTAAAAAGACACAGAGTACTTCTTATAACTTGTAAGCATGCAAGAACTATAATGTTATAAAATATCAAAAACTTTTAAAGAATGCTTCTGACAATGTATACCTGAATGATAAACCCATTTTGATTTTTTGTTCTACTCAAGTTGTATATTTGAGAACATATATAGAATAGAGTCAAGAAAACTCCTGGGCCAGAGCTGAAAGTTGGTAGCGAGGTATATAAGGAGTACATTTCTGAGTAGTCTTGTTTAGCATGTTTCAGCACTTTCTTAGAACTAAACTGTTGAGACCTAGAAGCACTATTTGTACAATGAGTATAGTATTTAAGATAGTATTTAGTTTTTTCAGCTTATCAAGATTTTCAGCATATACATTATTTCCTATTGTCATAAAGACATGACTACAGGTGTCTACAACATACCAAATAGAGATTTGTTTGTTGCAGTAGCTATGGATGCTCAAAATAGATACTTAAGTCTCAAACATATTTTCCACTATCCTGTATTGGATTATTAAGACATAAAAGTACAAACTGTTAGAACTATAAGAAAATGTAGATATTATCTTTTTACTGTAATTCAGTTATTTTACAGATGAGAAAATGGAAACATAGTGAAGTTGAATAGGACTAGACAAGTGCAGAGTGAGGAAATGAGCAATACCGTACTCTAATTTTATTTTCACCATTTTTACTTCACTTTTCACCATTTACCACTACACTGAAAAATATTTTTGCTAATTTTATTTTTAAAGTGCATAGACATGGTAAAATTTCTAAAAATAAAATGATATATACAAGGATATAAAATGAAAAGTATGTCTTTACCAACTTACAGTGCTACTACCAGAAATAGACAATTTCAAGTGTATTCATGTACAGAAATGTACCTATCTACCTGTATTTTTTAAATGAGAGTCAATCATACCGTTCAAATTTTCTTTATATTTTGTTTTTTCTTTTTAATACTATATGTTAGAGACTTACAATGTTTATACTATAGTAAATTAAGCTATATTAACTTCTTTTTGTAGCTTCCTAATATTTCCATTTTATAAAATATGAGAGTAACAAAATGTATTTAACCACAGTCTATGGATACTTAGTTATTTCCAATTTGTTCCCTATTCCAAAAATATTGCAATAAACAGCCTTCTAGAAATATCTTATACTTATATTAATATATACATATTGTAATTTCCTAGATATATTTGTATAATTAAAATTTTGACAACTTTAAAAATTTTTCCTTTAAAAACATTGTTATAATATATACTTCTAACAACAGTAAATGAGAATCCCTGCTTTCTTAAAGCCTCACCAATACTTGATTTTAACAATTTTTTTCTAGTCTAAAAAGTGAAATAATATTTCATCACTGTTTTGATTTGTGTTTATTTATGAGTTGGATTAAACACCATTTAAAAATTTTACTGTCCATTTGTATTTCTTTTTCTGTGAAGTGGCTGTTAAATACTTTCTATTTTTTATCTTTTATTGATTTGTATATGGAAAATAACACTTATTCTGTTACAAGTTTTAAAATATTTCTCAGTTTTTAATTTGCTTTTTGGCTTTTGCTATGGTCGTTTTATGCATTTATCAGTCATTTCCTTTATGGTATAGAAAATTCGTATCAAAAAACTACACATATTTTCTTCTAGTACATTTGTAATTTAGTCTCTTTTAATATTGACATCTTTAATTCAACACAGATTTATTTTTGTATACTATATATTTTTAAAAAATTTGTTAATACTTAGAAATTAAAATACGAAATTTTTATTTTATCACTTGAAAAACAGGATCATTTTTCCCCCCATGAATTCCCTAGGAAGACAGAGATTAGCACTATGGTTTAAAAAAAAAAGGTGCTAGAATGAGAACTGAAATGTCAAAATTGACATTTTTAAAATTTATCAATCACTGATGTCTATTGTTTATGATATAGGAAAATCCCAAGAAACTTTTTTACTTATGAGAATAAATTACTATATTTTGATAATCTAAGCAATGATTAAATCAGTGAAAGCATCATAGACTAAATCAAACCCCTAGGGAGATACTTTTAACAGCAATTCCAGTTCATGTGGTAATGTTAATTTTACTTACTTAAGAGAAGCACTTACATATCAGTAAGACCCTATAACTGAACACATAAAATAAAAATGTGAACACTGTAGTTTAAGCAGGATGCAGCAGCTAAGTGATGAAAAGATGTGTTTGTTCCTTCAAAATTTCACTTCAAGTCATCATCATTACTAAAAGGCACTTACTTTATATGGTTTTCCTAAGCTTGAAAAGCAGTTTAGAGACTCTAAGGGTTCTGATAGCTGACATCTTTGTAAGGTTTGTAAATAAGTAAAGGAGCCATTCAGTTAGAAAGTTGAATATCCATAAAGGAACATCATTCAGTTTAATATCTGTTATATTTATGACTGGAGTTGACTAAGAGAGAAGAAAGGACAGGTGAAATGTCAGTCTTAGTGAGGGAGAGGAAATGTAATTTAACTTTTTCCTAGTCTTCACTTTATTTTTTATAGAATATTCTTTTTTCTGTTATAAAAGTAATATGCCATCATGATAAAACTATTTGGAAAACACACACAAAAAAAAAGGCAGAAAGAAGACAATAAAATCACCCTTGATGTTACTATTACCACTTAAAAAAAGTCATTATTAACATTTTGATGTGTATAGGTATGTATGCATGCAAAAAACATAGGATTATACTCTGTGCATGATTGTGGATTCTGATTCAACTAACAATATATTATGAAAACTTGTTTCTGTTAATAAGTAATTTTTCTCTGGCATGATTTTTTATTGATTATATAGTTTCCATACAATGGATGTGTTATAATATTTTAGCCAATGTCTTATTCTTGGACATATAAGTTACTTTCAGTTTTTCTCTATTATAAATAACCTATTGATTAATATCAATATGTACATATTTTTATGAACATTCTTGATTATGTTCAGGACAAATTACCATAAGTAGAATAGTTGAGTCAAAGATATACATGTTTTTCAAGATTTTGGTGCATTTAGCTATACCACTTACACATTGCTGTGGCTTTACCAGAGGTCTCAGGGAGTGTCTTTTTGCTCATATCCTGTCAGTTCTTGGTATATAAATTTATATGGCTCAAAGAAAAGCTGTGTAGTGGTCTGGGAAGGATGAGTACAAAAAGGTGGGAAGAGGTCAAGTAGAGGTAAGAGATGTTGTCACCTAAGAGGTGTTTGCAGGCTGATGCAAGCTACTGAGAGCAGCTTTCTCCAAAACAAACTTGCATTTTTAGAGGCAGCTCAGACTCTGCGTTTTAACTTGCCACAGTTGAAATGTCCCTATTTGCTTTGAGGCCGTGGCCCAACCCTTCAGGCACACCCCATGTATTCAGTGATTGAGACCACTTACTCGTACTAATCATTGCACACAGAAAATACATAAAAGATTTGTATTCATCACTCAATATATTTTGCTCCTCAAGTGCCATGAAACATTCAGGGTATATTAACTGGCAAATGCACACCTGGAGTATGTTACTTAGCTTTAGAAACTGCTAATTTAAAAAAAATCAAATATTTAATTTTGAGGAAAAATCAGTTTTGGATTTTGAGCATATATATCATCTTTCATTTTGGCCCAATTAACCCAGCAGGTGTGTGTAAATTAGGTCACTACTTTGTCACCGTGGTAACATGCTTTGGGGAGGTGGATCTTAACCACCTCCAGCACAGGTGATGTTGGCTGAGTTAGTATTAAGAGATGCTTTACAAACAAACAAGGCAGAATTTTATACGTTAGAGTGTAGAAAATAGGTCTGGTTCTGGGTACCAGCAGATAAATATACTATGACATGAAAATAAGGACTACCTCAGATTTGTATTACTAAGGGAGATCTAATAAGCCTCAGAAATAGAACTTTCATGTGAAACTTGTAATCTCTGAAAGGACAGTAAAGCTTACTGATGATCACTCATGAGGTGATTGTCTCATTGCCTCATGGAGTAAGGAGTTCAGAAGACAGAGCCAGGTTCCCGAGTTTAAGGAGCTTAAAAGTGTTTTTAGAGATAAGCCATGGTTTTCAGAGGGTCAACCCCTTCCTGCCTATTCATTCTAGTGACTAAAATCTAGTCAGTATCTAATGGTTTTTAAAAGAATGGTGTCTAAACATTTCTTCTAAGTGTCTTTTTTGTCATTATTCATAAACTGCTTTTGGGTTAAGAAGTTGGCAGACTTGGTCTATGCCAGCACTCCAGCATTAACACAAGTCTCTAACTCAGGCTTCTTCTCACCAGGTGGAAAATCAGACATGCTTTGAGATTGCTGGTAGAGATTGTGCAATCTGTTGGGCTGCCGAAGGTTCCAAATCCTGTGGGCATTCTGCAGCCCCACAGAGTGGTAGAATTTCCTCACTTATCACTGACAAGTTCACACCTCTCTTGGTCATTAAAATTGTAATCTGCCTTATCAGTTGCAGAAACCGGGCCAAGTTAATGATATTAAGTATATTTCTGAAGAAGTGCATCTCCTATGACCACTGTCAGCACTCAGTTACAGAGGATATTTCCATTGAGCCTATGAAGCTAGTTCATACATGGCTTTATGTTTTTCAGTATGTCCTATATGCTGCATTTTTGTATACCATATTTTTGTGTGTGTGATATTTTACACATGGCATTTCAGAAACTTCAATCCCTCTAGTGTTTATTTTCAGTTGCCTGTGACTGTAGCTTTATTACTTATTTTGTGTGTTTTCAGTATTAGTATTTACAAAACACCTGACCAGACTCTTCAAGATTGCTTCCCATAATTTCCCTCTCTATGAATCAAGGATGGGAGGTACAGAGAAAAGTCTGGTGATTTGTGACTTAGCCTGTGTCAGAGTATGTGAATTCACTTTCAAATGAGAATCGAGGGCCCTTGATTTTCAGGTTTTGTTTTTTTTTAAATCTCCCAAGAGTCTTACAAGTTTGGAGACTTACAAAGGGATAGTGCTGCTAAGTGAAGAAACAGTTAACTCAAGTACTCTTTTTATCTCTTATTTTTCTTTTACCACCATATACCCCCTCCCTGTATTCAAGACTTCCTTTCCCATCTACTTCTCAGTGGACACACTGGAAAAATTTCTTTTAAAGAGCTGGTTCATAACATAAAAACTTGAAGTCTCAGTTACATCTGTTAACTCGATAAGGGTAAGGGTGTGTATTGTTCCCTGGAGAACGATATGCAGTATTCTACCCCTGTCTGTTCAGGGAACAAGGTGGGTGGCAGCATGAATTAGCATCAGAACAGAGCTTTATCACAGTGGAATCCCAGGTTGTTTTAGGAATAAGACTTGAAACAAAAGTGTATGAAGGGACTGAATCCATCAAATCTAATAAAGGAAACTAGTAGATTCAGAGAACTTGGACCCCTGAATTGTAGTAACCAAGCTGGTAGGGGGGTGGGGAGGCTGGTGTGTGGAAATGGGCAGTTAAACAACGTAGTGCTGTATCTTTCTTTCATTGTTTGATGAAATAATTTTTGTCCCTTTTAACTAGTATGTTTAAAAAAAAAAAAGAAAAGAGCCTGGTATATGTGAAACAAAGAGCTTACACAGTCACTGAGCTGGTTGGTTTTTATACCTTCCTTTACTGAGTATTGTCCTTCAGTACAATACAGAGCCATTTCTTTGTTCTCACGAGCTAGCAGTTAAATTGTATGTAAATGTATGCAAATTAGATGCTGTCTAATAAAGAGAGTCATTAGATGGAAGAAATATTTAGTTTAGGAAAAAAAAGCAGGTGTATTGTATAAAAGAAAATGTAAGGCTACAAAAAAGCCCAAACTTTTGCGGACAGTTATAGAAAAAATTGTTAAAATAGATATTTAAAAGACTTACGTCTTCCTGACCTTTCCTTTGTGCTTATATATATGTGTGTGTTTTTAAAATATTTACATATAAAACTAGGGGATTGGCTTCTTTCCCAGAATTACTGGAAGCACCTTCACCAGGAACATTTGGACTTGAATAATCTCCACAGCAGCATTTTCTTTCTTGAATTAAATGAATTGTAAAGTGGGTGATTGGCCTAGGAACACTGACTGTTTATTTGGGTTTCTTTCCTTTGGGTTGATAGAAGCTTAGTGGCTCTGTGGTGGGTGCCTTGCAATTGACTGTCTCGGCCACTTTAAGGTCCCCCTTTCATGCTTCTCCACCCAGTCTCTTAAAGGCTGCTGAAGGCTCCTTAAGTAAGCTATCTTTATAAGCTCCTTGAGAGGAACCAATAGTTCCTTTCGAACTTCATCAATGCTGTATTAAATGTTTAGCATAATGCCTACTACTTAGTAAGCATTCATATTTATTTTTGAATGATTAAGTGAATGAGTTGATAAATGAAATGTAATATTACATACATTAAATATTTTAATGGTCAGTAAAGTGGTTATGGGTATGTTAAGATCTTTGGAGTCCCTAGCAAACAGTCATGGAAGCAATTCCTCAGGTTTGCACACAGCAGTTATATAGTAAGTGCACAGTGAAAAAACTACTTTGCTGTCTGGTTTCTTCAAGCAGCAAATGTGTTGAGTGGTCACCATGTGCACCACTTCTTATGGCAGCTGTTGTGGGGGCAAAGATGAATAGGCAGAGTGTTTCTCTCCAGGAGCTCCTAGTCTTCTAGAGAAGACACACACTTAATATAGCCAACTGTACAAAGCAGAGTTACAGATAAACTATTATGGGAACATGAGAGAGGAAGGGAGAAATTCTGATTAAAGAGTGTTTGAGATGGTTTCTTGGAGGAAAGTGGAACTAAATTAATAAGCCTCGAAGGTCATGAGGAACAGATAGTTGGCTATGATGGAGTGGAGAGAAGCAGAGTTGCAGAAGTCTCTAAGTTTCAATCCCAAGTTAATAGAAATATACTAGATTTTCTTCTAATCTCCTATGAATTCCCAGCAACAGCTTGATGTTAACCTCTGTGGAAATACAAATGAAGGCTGTGATGGATACAATAATGACTAAAGTTAAATTATAACTCAGAGTCAAAATTTTAATCCCATTCAGCCACTGAATAGGAAATAAGATAAAGTATGCAAAAAGACTTTATAACTTCTAATTCTAAGGTATTAGAAATATAAAATTTTGTTATTATTAATAATGTGTAAAGTTTCCATGGTATGAAAGAAAATCTAGGGGATAAGAGGTTTAGGGACTTAGAATGGGATACCTTATGTATGTATAGTGCCTTAAAGTTTAAAAGGTATCTTCCTAAATTGCTGTCTTATTTATTTTCACAACAGCCCTTGAGGTTGCAGAACTGGCATTATTATTTCCATTTTACAAGTGAAGAAACTAAAGTTCGGAGAAGTTAAATGACTTAGCCAAGGTCACACACTAAGTGTCAGAGCCAGATTTTCCCGACAGATTGTCTAGTTCTTTTCATATACCTCATTGTTACCCAGAAACAGAATATGGGAGAATGATAAAGCTCGAGAAGCAGCATACATCTTGGTTCTAACTTTATTCAAAATGTTTTTGGTTGATTTAGTTTTATATCTGCATTTTCTCCATTTTGGTATAGGTAAAATATGCAAGACTAAAATTGAAGGAGGCAAGCATGGACAAGAAATGATTCTTTTGGTAACTGATAGGGGTAGGAAAATCATAATGGGTTGAAAGCATTTTAATTTATTTTCTTGACTTTTGAGTTAAAGAAAAGGTTTCAATGTGAAGGTGCAAAACACACTGCACTGAACTCATCTTGGAGGTAACCAAAGGGCTGTGGGACTAACAGCTTTTGATATTACTTAGTGCTTATTATTGTTATTATTATTATTTCTTTTTAATTATGCAAAGTGCTAATCAGTTTGATTATGCACAGTGCTAATCAGGTTAATTATGCAAAGTGCTAATCAGTTCTTCTTGAAGCACACGAGGAGAGCAGAGGTGCTGGCGGTGAATGGCGTAAGCTAGATGGGGGTAGTCACGGCAGTCATTCCTTATTAAGATAGGTGTAGACAAGATAGCAAGGGGGATTTATCCGTAAAGAAAGAGGAAAGGAAAGATAACTATGAGCACAAGAAAGACTGTGGTTTTGGCAGGATGGTGCTTACGGGTAGAAAGCTGTTTTTTCCCCTGTTGCATAGTTTGGTTACATAGTCTCTGCTATATTTTGAAGGCACTCATTTGAAGCCAAAAGTACTGCAGAGGGAAAGAAACAGAGTATTGTATAGCTAGACAAGTTGTCAAAACAACTTATTGTAGTTGGCAAGCACCAATTCCTGGGAGGACAGTAGAGGAAGTAGAATCTAATAGACCTATACATGAAAGAGGACATCAATGAAAAGAATTGAAAAATTAAGGGAGTGCCATTCTGATAAAATAAACAGGGCCATCTCACCGCTGTATTGTTATTGGGATGGCTGTCTGCGTAGCATATTTCCTGAGGTGATCTGAGGGCTTCTTGGTGCCGCAGTGGTCTCTACTGAGAGTCGTGATGACGAATATGACAATAAGGGTTTTATGTAATAGCTCCTAGTTGGATCAGCTTTGTTGCTGCTGAAATCAAAGTGAATTTTAATATTAACTTGCAGGTCTGTGCTTATTAAGCTGGGTGACTTCCTGTGAAGATGAGTTTATAGCAATATGTTCATATGTTTTTATAGAACAATGACCGTGGAGCTCCCCTAGGAAAGCCCTTTTTATTCAGTCCTCCCATTCTGTTCTGGGGTTTGATAAGCTATCAGTGAAATGCTGTGATACCTACTTGTTTGAATGTGTTCAAAGAGCAGAAAGCATTTCAGGATTACTAAGTGAATAGTCTTTTTTTTTTTTTTTAATGTTTTTAGTACATGTAACTTTTCCTTTAGTTTGGAACTTGAGCAGATTTGTCATTTATATAAAGAATGGTTTGCTTCCCCCTTTATAACCTGACAGAGTGTTTATTGATCTTCCTTTTTTAGCCTATGTCAAAGCACAAGTTATCTTCACAAATGCCTGTAGTGAGCTTGATTTCTGGAAAAGTCCAAGTAATTGTTAGAGTGCTACAGAGGCAAAGTCATTGGAGGTCTTCAGAATAGGGCATATTAATGAGGTGTCTGTCCAGGCAGCATTAGCACTTGGAATAAAGACAAGCTTTCAGTTTTCTTTTTCCTTTAACCAAGATCAATTTCATTTTACAATATGAAGAGAATGACATAAATCTTTGGTTTCCAGAGAGAGTCTGGAAAGGAGCTCCTTGTTAGAGGACAGCGCCCACAAATTGAGAAAGCCTGTTGGGGTCCCTTTGCGATTTGGCTGAAAAATTCTGTTATAAATAGTCCTTCTCCTCAGCTTCATGGGAACAGGGTTTTACAAGTGAAACATCGCTTCTGTATTCCCTACCCCCTTGAATCTAAGATAATAATGAAATGTTTATATTGTCACTTTATCAAAATCCTTTGAGTTATCTCCTGATGAGTTTAAAAAATTTTCTTAATGGTCCTACCTAAAGAGCACCTTACAAATTCCATTTATTGATGGTATGCTAAACTCTTGATTCCTGATAAAGACATTTGAACCCAAAGACTTTGCTATATAAGGCACTTAAAATGCCACTGGGAAATGATGAGGAGAAAATGTGATCCAAATGGCAAATAAAAAAAAATTCAGTGACATCTGACTGGTATGACCAGTCTCCTGAGTAGTTGTACACATGCACCTACATCACACCCACTCTCATGACCAGACCCATTCATACCTTCAAGAAACATACATTATTTGGGCACCTGCTTTTGTGAGCTGTGTGCTAGTAACTATGTGCCAGTAAACAGCACCATCGTATCTATGTGCTAGTTACAGTAGCAGATGCAATTAGCCAAAAGAGACAAGATGCCTGGCATCATAGAGCTCACCTACACAGGACAAGATGATATTTTTCTCGTGATCTTCAGCCTTAGGAACAAAGAGTTTGTACTTTATTTATCCTCAGAACTCCTCTCCTTAGTAATCTATGTAATTCATCTAGTCGGTCTTGGTACATTCAAAATTTACAAAATAAGAGGTTGGACTACATGATTACAAGGTATTTCCATCTCAAATATGCTATGCTAGAGTCTCTTAACTGATTAGACTGTAAAATGTATGTGTTCTTTACTATCATGCAAAGAGCCTTAGGATAATAGAAAGTCTTTCTTAGACTTTGGTCTTTGAGGAAATAAAGTCATTTTTGGCTAATTCTGTAGACATAACTTACTTGGATTTAGACCAAAATTGAACATATAAAGGGTGGACTTTAGAATCAGTCCTGAGTTTGAATCCTGGCTCTTCCAGTGACTAGTTGAGCAAGCCATAACTGCTTTGAGCCTCTGTTTCTTCATAGTTTCTGCCTCACAGGCTGGCTATGAGTATTAGTTCAAATAAACTGTATAAATCACTGCACTCAATGCCCAGTGGCACACTGGAACATGGCTTTGCTCCGTAGTCAGTCCCTTTTTTATTCCTGGCAATTGTAGTCTTTCTGGCTCTTGCTACCAAAAATATCTTGAACTAATTCAACTTCCTTTCCCCAAGCTGCTTTTTCCTGCATTAAGCCTGTACTTCAATTAGCTCAGTATTTTTTCTCCCATTACATCTTTACAGTTTATTTCTCTTTGTTCTCCTTTTTATGTGCTTTGACCACTTCCCTGCTATTCTGAGTCAATTTTGGGGTTACTTATATTCACCATATGTAACATAGCCTTGAAAAAATGTGTATGGCTATAATTCAAGTTGATTATAGAGAAATATTCTGTCTGTGTCAGAACTGGACTGGAGTTGTTTATATTTTTGACCTCCTGAGTATACTGGAAACTTCTTGAGGGCAAGGCTAGTATATTCCCAGTATTTAGAATGTGCTTTGCCAATAAGAATTCCACAACCTAGCAAGGGACAAGAATTCTAAAGCAATAGCATATGTGATCTACTAGTGGGGAAAATGTTGTGGAAGTGGAGATGTTGAAAGCTTCATGGACCAGACATTAGGAAGGCTTCCTGGAACAAATAATGTTTGAGTTTGACCTTTTGAAAAAAAAGTACTTTTTTTTTTCCTTATGGAAAAAGGGAAGAGAAAATGAATCCTAGGCAAAGATAAGAGCTCATATGTACAAAAGCTGATTGATAGCTGGAAGGCAGGGGATCATGTGACACAAAGGTAGACTAGAAAGGTAGATTGGAAGCATATTATGAAGGACCAGTGAGTTGTTTAGAGTCTTGTATAAATAATCCTAACTTTCAAAAGTAAGTGAATATTTGCAGTAAAGAGAACTTTTCATTGTAAGAGTATAGATACTAGCTCTTTGTGTGAAAAAAGAAATGGTAACATTAAGCAGCCAATGAATACAGGAAAAAGGACAATGAGGGATCATCTCAAAAAGAAGGTTCAAATCTGAGTTTAAGCTCTACTCTATGCATGCCCTATGACCTTAAGCACTCTGCTTCCTGAACCATATCCATTATTATCACTCACTACCTCTTATTTGAACTTACGTGAATTTAAGTCACTTCTATCTATTATAACTAAAAAGGGCTCTTACCTTGGATGCTTTTGGATCTCAGAACTTGAAGATGATTGATCTTGTTTAATGAGAAAGATGAATTTTATATTAGTAGCACATTTAGCTCAAGCCAGTGGGAAGATATTTGGGAAGAGAAAGAAGATGAATAAGAACAATATTGTTCTGACCAGAAGAATGTGAAAAGGACATAACATAAACATAAACATAAAAGTGACATTGCTGCTCAAACTGTCTAAGAAGACAAACATACTGAAAGATGGAATTATCAGATTGTTGCATTTGGGGGATGGACATAGAGACACATAAACCTGAAGGAAAAAAGAGACCATGGAGTGCCCTATTTCTCTACCCTGTATGTTGAAAGTTAATTCACGTGGCTGATAACGAACCAAAATATGAGATGGGAGGGGAGATGTTCAGAGGAGATATTAAGAGAGCACTGGCCAGTGGTCTGCAAACCTTTGAGGTCTGCATACTCTTGTGTAAGTGTTCACAGCCCTCTCCTTTTGTCTGCCTCAGCTTTCCCTCCTTCTCTTCCTTCTAAGAACTATGTGCAAGCTATTAGGTGTAAGGACTTTACCGACGTAGAATCAGGGTATGGGAAACAGCTGGGAAAGTGAGAATGGCTGGGGGAAAGGTGGGAGGGCTCTTTATAAAGTGCCAGAATTTTGCTAGAGTAAGAGGAAAGGAATAGAGATGGAAAGAAAAATAAACAGGGAATTGGGGTGGGAAATGCTTGTGAGGGATAGATGGGATAGAGAGAGGTTTGGGCTGGGAGGTAAAAGGAAGAATGGAGAGTGATTCGGAGGCATAGTTGCTGAGCATTAACAATGTGGCCAAGACAGAAGAAATGGGTTCTTCTCTCCCTCTTTTTAGTATTTTCTTGAGAAACTGAACAAAAATTGAAATTGTTTTTAGTATGCTTTTTACACTTGGCTATTATTTCTTTGGATCAAAATCAGATGTATTCTGGGCCACAATGTTGTTCACACAGTCCACCTCCATCACAACACAGTGAAGAAATGAGGAATTGTTCCAGTGTTTCATAATAAGTCTGTAGACTTCTTCTGTGATTTATGCTTTGTTCCTCGGTTGTTCTTGATTAACATCAAGAACAGTTTAACAGTTTAACAGTTTATCAGTTTAACCCCATAAAAGAATAGGAGGGAAGAGATGAGGGCCAACCAGTACGTGATTCATACCAGACAGCAGTCCCCTCAACATGGTCTAACTTCTAGTGCATTTCACCTACATGCTGATATTAGTTCACATTCTTATACTTGTTAGGGATCAGATTTTCAAAGCAGTTTTATGTTAACCACCATAAATTCATGCTTAGTTTCAGAAGAAGGAATGCTACATTTTAGGCTATTATTATGTTTTAGAATAATCTTTGGGTGATTAGATAGCCAGTTAATCAAGATTCCTATAAGAAATGTTAGCAAATAAACAGTATCCAATAAATTACTATTAGCCATTGTTGTTACTTGGTGTAATCCAATGCACTTTAACCAGGGTAATTGTTGAGTCATGAAATTGTTCTCTGTGAGATTAGCCACTGACATACATGGATGTGCTTCACTTCATTTGTGTGGGAATTTGGTGCCACCCAGGGCTAGGATTTCAAGGGCTGTGTGAAGACTTCCTGACATAAATAACACCCTTTTTATATGGTAAATTTTATACATTACCTAATGTCCATTTTGGAAACTTTCTTTTGCTTTTACTTAGGGCATTAAAAAAGGAATACAGCTTCATAAATTTACATTTTTTTTGATGTTTTTTAGAAAAGGAATTCCCACTGGATTATGTAACATTAAGCATATGGCTACACAAAGATGAGAAAAGCTGTGGCCATCAGGAATAAATATTGATAAAAATTCTGATGGAATTTCACATGTGTAGTTCATTGTGAGAAAAGTAGAAATACTTATATAGAACTTAGATAAGGAAATAGTCTGTTTTTTAATAAAAATATAAATGGGAGCATTTGTTATTAAAATGGTAGCCTTTGAAATTGGCTTCCTGCTTTCATGTAAGAGGAAACACCTTAAGTTAGATGATTTTTTTTCCTCTGATAAGAGTGAAAAATAATCAAATCAATCTATACACAGTTTATTATGAAAAAAATACTTGGAAGAATTCTGTTGGTATAAGCTAATGCAATATGGCAGTTTGTTTATTAAAAAGTGTTTTGAATGTCCTCTTCCACTGATCATGTACAACTGGTGTAAACAAAGATCCTGTGTGTGGTAGAGGGCCTGTATTTGCATTCCTTTGTGTGTTTAGACATTCTTTAGCAGGACTTATTTTTCTCTTTATTGACAACATTCCTTAGTCCTTTGTATAATTATAATATGTACATCATCAGCGGCAACATTTTAGTGTGCAGTGAGGGTAAGTTCTTCAGTCCATGTAGCAAGACAAATATAGAAATTCATTGTATCGGTTTTGATTCTTCGGGCACAATAGGTCTGCTCCATGAACTGTCCATTGCACAGGACAAAATGCTGTGCTCAGGAGAGATGAAGGCAGCTGAAGAGTCAAGAAAAGCTGCCTTGGTATTGTTTGGGGAGTGCCTGGCTTCTCATCTGCTCGGGAAGGAGCAGGCCTTATTGCCAGTTGCCAAGTGCTCTAATGCTGAGAAGTGTGTCAGCTGTGGTTACTCTGGGGATTTTGGCGGCGATAAGCACTTTTCCTTGAGAAGAATCATCATAGATGCCACACATTGGAATTGGAAGAATTGCTTTTATTTTCTATTTTCTTTAAAAATCAAATTTGCTTTTCCTTCCTTTCCCAGCTGTTGCAGCTTCCTTGGTTTTTAGCTCAGACGATGGGAGTAACACATGTTCACTTAGACCCAGAAAAAAGCTCACTTCTTTTCTTCCTGTGTGAACTCTTTGAAGTGGAGATACTGGCAAACCCTAATTGAAAAATGTATTCAGAACGTGAATAGTCAGAGAGGGGTGTTTGCAGATGAAGACCACAGTGGGTGAGAGTAATTGAATCAATATTTCAAGGATATCAGTGTAAATCACATGCATTAGGAAACTTGAATTTGCCATCTCCAGAATGTTTTTAGCTGAAAACCTTGGGGGCTTAACCTGTTCCTTAGAGAAGTCTTTTGATTTTCCATAGTTTATAGCTGGGAACAAAATGCATATGTAGAAGTTGGATTGGCTGAATTAGTATACAGTAAGTCAGGCATCAAACAAACCTGACCTTTTCTGTTGATTCTTTCGCTGTCCCTATAATCCCTTACCTCTCAAAGGAGAAGGTCACATCTGTATTCCTACTGAGTTTGGGAATGGTAAAGAACCAAAATTCCCTTCCAGGTCACTGTAGGGAAGGATGAATGAAGTAGCTTTTATTCTTGATGTTCATATCAAACTAGTTTCTCCGTCCTCTCTTATTTTACATAAAGACACTAATCATCTGAGCTAGCTGCAGATTGTGTTTTAGAATTTGCCCCATCCTTTCATAAGAGCCTAGTGCCCACAGACTATTTATCCTCCTCCTCTGAACCTATCTTTACTCTCCTTATTGAAGGGAGCTTTGCCATCCTGTAACTTCTTTTCTGTTGGGTTTTCTCAGGAAAGCAATTTAAGAAACAGTGATTCACTATTTCTGTATGTCAGACATCAGACATTTTGCATACTGTATTGTCAGGGTTTTCCAGAGAAAAAGAACCAAAAGGATGTAGATAGATAGATAGATACATGTGATACATAGAAAGATAGACAGATTGATCTATCTATGTATCTACCTATCTATAGCCACCCACCCATCCCCCCCAACACACATTTATTATAAGGAATTGGTTCACAAGATTTTGACAGTTGACAAGTCCCAAGATCATTAGCTGGCAAACTGGAGAGCAGGAGAACTAATGGTGTGATCCCAGTACAAGCCTGAAGGTCTGAGAACTAGAAGAGCTGATGGTGTATTTCTAATCCAAAGGCTGGTAGGTTCAAGACTCAGGAAGTGTCAATGTTTTCAGTTCAAGTCCAAAGGCAGGAAAAAACTGATGTCACAACTCAAACACAGGCAGGCAGGACGAGTTCCCTATTACTCTCAGGGTGGTCAGCCTTTCTGTTTTATTCAGATCTTCAACTGATTCCATGGGGGCCACAGACATTAGGGAGAGCAATCTGCTTTATTCAGTCTATAGATTCAAATGTTAGTATCATCCAAAACCACCCTCACAGACATACCCAGAATATGTTTGACCAGATATCTGGGTACTCTAGGGCCCAGTCAGGCTGACACATAGCCATCACACTGCATTACCTGACCAAAATATGGCCAAAAACCCCATAAGGTAAACACTATTGGTTATTATCACCAAATTTAATTATTGAACATACTGGTTTCTGGAGCGAGGTTAACCTTAGACAAATTCTGTCTCTACCACTTATAGTATAACTGGAGGCAAGTTATTTAACCTTGGTTTCCTTAGCTACTTTGAGGATTATAATACTTCATACCTTGTTGAGTTACTGTGAGAATTAAATGAACTAATACATGTAAAACACTTAGCTTTGATGATTGGAACATAGTTTAGTACTCAATGAAGGCTAGCTACATTTTATACACACAAAGAATTAAAGATTCATAGAGGTTAAGATCCTTGCCCAAGCTCACATAGCCAGTAAGTGGTGAAATTAGGATCTGAACTTATGCTGTCTGACTCCAAAATCATGCATTCAACCATTCCTCCCTACTAATCTCTACTTTATAGGGAAGCAGTCTAATATAATAGCTAAAACTCTCGTGTCGGACTCCATGGGTTCAAACGCTGACTCTCTCACTTACCAGAAGACTTTAGGCAAGTTACTTAACTTCTGTGTACCTTGGCTGCCTCATCTCTAAAATAGGAGTAAAATGGTACAGTACCCTTCTCAGAGTAGCATAGGATTGAATGATTTCTAGGCACACTGCCTTTTTCTATGAATTTTAAGTGATAGAATTTCAGCTACGGGAAGAGTGTAGAGGAGAGATTTCTTCAGTTGCCCTCAAATTATACCAGTTGACCCCTGGATGGGTAAAATTTATAAAGTATTGAAAGCACATTAATGTATTTTCAATATTCAGGTAGCCTTGTTTTGAAACAAATTTCTTAGGAAACTTTCGAGAAAGAAAATGAAAATGATGTTTTTTATTCATAATAATAGTATTTATCCTCAAAATTAAGTTGAAACCAGTGGATAGGAGATGGAAGTAAACCAAGAAGGGGTCCATTACAGAATGAAAACCCAAGGGCCTCTTTTTGTGACTCTCTTGCCCATTTAATAGGAAGGTGGAAGAAATCCACTACCAGGACCAAATACTTCCCTCTCCCGGACACAAGACAAGAAGACTCAGAACTTCTGAATGTTGTATCTGACTTTTCATCTGTAAACCAAAAGCAGCTGAAAAGGCAAGAGCCCTGGAGAACTGTTTTCCTACATATGTATTTGTTTTTAGACAAATGTGTTTGTTTGAAGATCTGAACACCATGGAAATGGGCACCATGGAAATGCATAGTTGCGGGGTAGAAGCCCTAGAAGTGTTGACTCAATCCTGGATCATCCTGTGTGATGGATTAAATGCCACACGCTTCCGTTTGCTGTGTGTGAGGTCTTTCAGCATGGTTTATAATAAATGGCAATCCTGTATGAAGGACATAAGAAACTTACTCATTTTTTTTCGAGAGATTAGTGAGAGGTTGGTTGTCATCTGGCTCTTGATTATGGAAAGAAAATTCCAGAGAAAAATCATATTGTGTGTCTTAAGCCCCCCCCAAAATGTTTATGTACACATGAAATCAGGCTAAAATTAATATTAAGGGCAGCTTTGAAGGGGAAACATAAAATCCATATGCAGTTTGAAAGGAGTGTGGAAATGAAGGGGAGAAAAATGTAGGGTTTCCCTCATGTCTAAAAGTGGTTGGAGAAATCATAAACCAATTACATATCATCTTCAACACTTTTGTTTACTCCTTACTTCCTTTTACAATGTAACTCCTAAAGCCGTAGCTAGAACTCCGTCTTCCTTACCAACTTTCTCCTTGAGTTACGCATACTATCCATCAGCCTCTTATAATTTGGAATCTTCTGAAAACAGAAAATAGTTGTGGATGTTATTATGTGAAAACTATTGGAATCAGATGAAAATTTTATGGTAAACATCAGATGGAAATGTCCTCCCTGGTATATAATAGCAGTTACTTTATCATTATATCTTTTTATTTTCGTAGAATTATAAGGATTACTTCTCTCTCTCTCTTTTTGTTGTTTCTTGGCAATTGACATGAGCAACATTACTCAAAGGAAAAAAGAAAAAAAATTTTGAGAAATAGGAGACCGAGAGGGAAAATGTAATTGAGTCTGGAAACCTTTCTGCCTCAGCTAAATAAATAAGAAATGATAAGAAGCACAATATAATAAGAGATGAGAAATACTGAGTTTCAAGCAGACTGTTTTATTTAATTGCATTTAATTTTATTGGATTGAATTTGATAGAGACAATGTCAATGGACATGTACAAGAAGACTGGTAGTGGAATGCCTAGGGCCATGGTGTTGTTGACATGAACATGTATAAACAGAAAAGGGATGTGGAGTAATTTTGAATATAATAGTGATTTTTAGATATCAGATTTCGGTTTTTCAAATGCACAGAGCCAGCAGGTTGAAGCAGATCTGTCACTTGTATCAAGTTCTTGATTTCAATATAATGGAAATCAAAAACATCAATACCATGTTTTTTCTTTTCTTCCTTTGCCAACAAATGTTTAGAGTGTTTTCCTAGCATTGTTGAACTCCTAGCTAAAATATATATTTCAGCTTAATTTCTGGAGGAGAAATAAACCTTAAGTGGGCTGTTAGTAACAGCTAAACATTAAACTTAGGTTGCCTTGGAGCTCCTTGGCTTTCTTCAATGCAAAGCTTCCAGAACACACCTGAGGAATCAGTTTACAAGCAGAATTATTTTCAAAAGCTTGATTTTGTGTCCTAAAAGTGAAGCCGAAAGACCTGAGATTGTTTTCAAAAACTAAACATGTCCAGCAGATTATTAAAATGAAATAAATTCGCTTATGCACACTCATCAACAAGCCACACTTTGGTCAGTTATGTTTTGAGACAATTTTGTAGTAGACAGAGATAGCTTCCAAAGGGTGACCATAGATGAGATCTAGCCTTTGTAGGAAGCTTTGCAAGACCTTCTTTATCCTGTAATATTTTGTGTACTTTTTTATTTCTTTCACTGAAATGGCATCAGTCTTGAACTTACACATTAAGACGTGTATCTGGATTCCAATTTTCTGCAGTCCAAATGAAACTCTTGAGTGTCTTTACATAGGTGTCTTTATATAGGTGAAGTTGAGAATTGACAATATGGATAACTAAAATAGATAACTCAGACCTTTCAGAACTCACCCTGATGCTAAATTAACTTTTCATACATTGATCAGATTGTCAAGGTAATTGTCAGCTAACCACCTACTTCATGGATATATATTTTAAATAATCAGCACACCTACATTTCTCTATAGTGTCCTCATGGACACCCAAAAAGAGGCTGAATTGTTGAAGCATTGGCAAATTAGGGTGATAAAATTGTAAACCCAAACAAGCAAGAATTTATAGAAAATTCCTGCCTCATAATTGCATTATATACAAAGACAACTTTCTCTCAGATGCATAAAACATTAATTTAAGCTCCCTAACAACAAGGACCTTATCTTTATTCCTAGAACCTCTTATAATACCAGGCATGTAGTGTAAGCTCAATAAATATTTGTTAAATAGGTAAATTCTATTGTAAAGAGGCTCACTGCTATCTTACATTTAGTTACGCACTGGGCCAAATCAAACGTCTTTCTTCCTCCTCCACTTTCAAGAGCAAGCATTTACATAGGCAGTTTCTAAGTTCCAAACAGGTTGTGTTTAAAAATTCATACAGTTAGTCATTTGGAACCAAGAATGCTTCTCTCATTCATACGTTTATTTCAAGTACCGATTCAGCAGTCACTCTGGCCCAGGCACAGTTCTAGGCTTGGGGGATACAGTGGTGAACAAGACACAAAGTACCTATTTCCTAGCTCTTAGACCAGTACCTGACACATAGTGCATGCTCAGTAATTACCAACTACTATTCTTAAAGACTGGCCCTACTGTTCTCAGGGATATTTATTCAGAGTCCTTAGCCTCTGAATGTAGGTATCTGCTTATTTCACTTCCCAAAACAAATTTGAATGAAAACACTGGATAAGGAAAATCAGCTGTTATTTGAGGCCTTTTCTTACTTCATTACTCTTTCCTGAACACCCACTTTTAAAAAAGGAAGGAACTTGCTCTTTTTTTTTTTTTTAATTTCTTTGGTGTGTGGTCTTCGCAAGACATGGACCTTCCTTTCTATGTGATTCTCACCTGAAAATAATGAAGAAATAATAATATTCTAATTCATATGGAGAACACAGCCAAACTTAGTAAACTAATGTTTGCATAGTGCTTAGAATTCTGAGGTTAAAATTGCTAAGATAAATGTACAGAACTATTATTGCCACTAAAATTATGATAGACACTTTTTCTGTACCAAAAAATATCTCGTTTAATTATCTTTGTATTTTGAAAGTTATATGCCATCTTAAAGAAAATGTTCAATGTTTATCTAAAGGAAAAACAAAGATCATGTCATTTCACTATCATATGATATAAAAATTTTCTGAGGAATCACTAGCTTCCAGTAAATAAATGGCACATAAGACCTTATGATCCATCAGTCTGGATAGATGGGTGATTGATTCTCCTTATACGAGTGACACGCTCCAGTGAAACGGCTTTCAAAGGTCTTCTGATTTATGCCTCTCTTCTTTAGCTGTTGTTGGCTTGGAGTAAAGTAGCAATGCACTCTAATTCCAAGAGTAAGGAGGGTTTGGGAGTTTTGTTTTGTTTTTGATTTGTTTTGTTTTGTTTTGTTTTGTGTGTGTGTGTTTGTGTGTGTGTCTTGTCAGGTCCTTGGTTAATCCCATCCATTCAGTGGTCTAGCTAAAATGACAGACAGTTAACACCCCACAGCAACAGGCTGTGATTTCAAACCAGGTCTGAACATACTCTTCTTAGAATAGTGACTCTTCCGTGTTGACTTTATACATTGTCTAGATTGTGAAGGGTCATTGTATATGATACCTTCTCTTACCAGCAGAAGATAAAGTTTAAATTGTAAAATTTAAGAGAGAATATCTTAGCCCTGTGTTTTATTTATGTAACAAATATCTAGTGAACACTTACTATTTATTAGACACAGTTCTGCTCACTAGTGATGCCATGGGGAAGAAGAGAAAAGTCTTTGGTTCAAAAAGCTCATACTTTAATGGGATGGACATATAATAAGCAAACAAATATATAATTTCAGAGAAGAAGGAATACTATGAAAAAACCAAATCAGGGTAAGGTAGGGTGGAGGTGGCAAAGCAATTTTAGATATGATGGTCAGTGTAGGTCTCCTGAAAAGGTGATATTTGAGTAAAGACCAGAATGAAGAGAATGAATGTGCCAAACTCTAGAGGAAGACCATTCCAGGCATAGGTAAAAATATGTCCTCAGGCCCTGAAGTGGGACTTAGCCTAGTGTGTCCCGAGAAGGAAAGAATGCTATATGAACTTTGACAATCTTCAAAATCCTGAAGAACCAGGTAGAGACTGGCCCATGTGATGTACACTTATTTGCCTTATACAATGTTTAGGGCTAGAGGACAATAAAGGGTCCTTACAATATGATTTCCAGTCTTAGATTTTAAGACATGTTCATGACACTTCTGATTTTAGTAAAATCATAAAAGGACTAAATGCTTTCAGTCAGTGATACAGGACTAAATCTACTCTCATAAACCTAAGTTTACATCTCTGAATGTGCTTTAAGAAGGAGTGCCACAAGACAGGTAAAGCACACCAGTGAGCGGTGCAGGGTGACTGTGAGGGCAAGAAGAAAGAGGAAAGCACAGCACCGTAGGTGTGACTTTATTTTCAGCCTTCCTCCACTTAGACAGCATCTGCCCTCACAGTCACCTGCAGGCACCTCCTACCCATTGGTTTAACTCATCTTATTAGATGCATGGGTATGAGGGGTGTCTGCTGAAATGTTGTAACCTTCAGTGCTGTTCTGCCTCTGGAAATCTCTGATTATTCTGAAAATACTGACATTTCTTCTGTGACAGCAACCTTTCTTCAAAAGTTTTATGAAAATAAAAAATTTAAACCACAATTTTTGGCACACTTGGAGTTGCTATCTCCTCAATAGAAGCCTATGGAAAATCATTTCATAAAGCACATAATCACATTCTAAATTTGTCACAACTTCAGAATTCTGCATCTTGAGTGTTCATTGTGACAGATACCTATAGAAACAGATTATTCTCCCATACCGTTTTTGATATTGGAACGTGAACGATGTGTTCGTCCCTTACCTTGTTTTGTCTGTAGGAGAGTGTTGAAAGCCTCAGACTTGAATCTAGATGTGGAGAACAGCAGGGGCGTGATGTCTGTTGGTGACATTGGAGTCGTCAAGTGCAGTGTGAACCTTTGCTTTGTTTATGCATACACTCCACTGTCATTTAGTTTGTGCTTTTACAAAAGTAATTGAAAACAGTTCTTCACTACCTATCATAGTCTTTTATAAAAGACTACCTTTGTTAGGGTACGTCACAAACTGCAGTGTGTGGTACTGGAGGCCATGACAGGAATGCTTGGAAATAGCTTGATCCTTGATGGTTATCTGTTGACTCTAAGGGGGAAAAAAAAAGAATGTCGTAAAGAGTCACCCCAAATTTTCCTCTAAATCAGCTTTTTGAGTAGTAGAAGCACATGGATTCTGAAACAAAAATATTATTTCCTTATTCAGAGTTTACCAACACCACCTCCAAATTAAAGAAAAGAGAGAGGGAGGGAGGAGAAGAGGGAGAAAGGGAAGAAAAGACGGTTAAAAGGGAAAAAAGGGGGAGGATGCTTCTCTTGGCATGTAGAATACTTCTCTTAAAATCTTTAGACATTTTGGGTTTTTTTAAATATTGTTTTGTTTCATTATACAACCTTGAAAGTTTAAAACTGACTAATTTACTCTAAGAAACTTCAGGTAAATGCAATTTCTGTTTTTAATAGTGATAGCTCAAATTTCATGTGGGTTCACAGCAGTCCTCCAATGTACTTAAGTGTATGGCTCTCTTATGCACTTCAAATACCCAGGATGTGTAGTTAACAGTGGTTGTGAGATAAGTATTAGGCCACTACAACAGTGATGCTATCGTGGGCTAGTGTCTGTCAGTAAAATAGATGCCACCAAGTAATGGAAATTACAAGATGTTTTTGGTATAATTTGTCTAAAAAGGATCATGACAGGGAAGTCTGTTTTAGCTGAACGTCCAGAGTGGTAAAGAACTGGTGTGTTTGAATAAAGAAAAAGAGAGTGAAGCAGAGATTGTACTTTGCAGGCTGAAGAACCTCTCTGCCCTGCACAGGTACCCCTAGAGGGCTCAAATGTAACTTTATGGGAGGCAGAGTATGCTTGAGATGAGACTAGTAGCTCCTAAAGCACATACGATGTCCCATGATTTCTTTTAACATCAGAAGAAAAAGAAAAAAACCCACAAGTAGAAACTGCAGGTGCTCCCTTTTTATTGCACTATGTAAAGAGAAAATGTAAAATGGACAAGCTTTCGACAATCATGTTCTCTTCATCAAGCTGTTATTGTTATTTTAGTGAGTCCACTAAAAAGAATTATCTAGAGCTCCTTGTTTTTACTTCTTTGTGTACTTGATGAATATGATTACCATTTTTGCCTCGTGTATTTAAGCCCCTCTGCCATAATCCCATATTCTGCCTAAAAGCCATGTCTGTAGGAGCTGTTCCCCCTTTTCTGGAATAGTTTTTAGGGATATGACTGCTTTAAGCAGGTGCAGTAAATGCATTTTTGGCGATTTTCACTGTTGTGTGCAAGTGCAAAGCATCTGACATAATTAAGCTGGGATTAATAGAGACCATTAGTAAAATAAGCTTGTTTTATGAATGAAGACCTCACACTCCTTGAACATAGCCTTTCTTTGACAAATGCACTGCATTCACTTATGTAACACAGCATTGTATGCCTGGAAAGTGAATAAACATTTGCCAGACTACCTTCCAGAGTTTCCCATTAACCGTCTTCTAATTCCATTCTTGTGGGCTGCAAAGGGAATCCGAATTTATTTTTACACAGAACAAAGGGACAGGCCTAGTACCACTAGGACCAGTGATTGTCAGCATCATGAGAAATCTTTAGTTAATTTTGGTTCTGAATTATTCTTAATCCTGTGTTTTTCTCACTTTAGAATTTAAAGCATCCTATTAAAAATGGCCACCATACAAGGGAGGAGGGAGTGAAGGAAAATAATAAAGAACAGTGGCAACTGAGTTGATGCTGTATAAATAAGCACATTTGCTGTGTCTCTGTTCTGCAGTTTTTATGTCCCATTGATGAGAAAGCTGGTTTGAGATGTAAATTGCTTCCCTTTGATTGAACCAGGGAGGAGATGTCATGTAACTCATCTCATCAGCACAGAGCATTGTGCGCCTTTGGTGAATGATAGGATAACAGAGCTAGGAAGAATTCCTTAACCTCTCTCTGCAGCCCTGTTCCAGTGTTTAATAACCACCAAAGGGAAGTACTTCCCTTCTGTTCACCTGACTGCCTTCTGTGGTTTGAGCTCATTTCTTCTGATCCTGACCTTAAATATTTTGTAAAGGATCTCTGGAAAGTGCATGGTTTTAACTTGCCGTGTATATACTATAAATTCAAATATAAAGTTATGGGGAGGTTTTTTTTTTTGCTTCTTTGTTTTAGGTGGAAAGTATTTAAAAGATTGCTTTGGAAAATGAGAAAGGGGGTGAAAAAAATATCTGAAGGCAATATTTTTCATAGTATGTCTCACTTGTCTAGATTTCAGATAAACCTAGAAGAGACAGCTCTCCATGAAACTGAGAACTGGGTAGGAGCAGAGGTAGAAGTTGCAGGTAGAATGTCCCTGTGATATCCATGAGATTGTGTGTTATATGGGCAAAGAATTAGTAAATGGATTTAAAACAAAAGAATTGGAAACAGGCCTGCAATCAGTGTAGCCTGGTATCTCCACAAAGCAGGGACATTTTTTTATAAAAAATTCAGGGCAGATATCACAGCCCTATCATGACAGCACGGCCTTTTCTTCCTCCCCTTCTATTAAATCTACATTTTGAAGGTGGATGGTGCTGACTCATAAATTAAATTGGAGTAATACATACAGTGTATATATATTTCTGTCACTTTGTCTCAAATTAAACACGAACCTTCTCCCCTGACAAGATGATAGAAAAGTTAATTGCTCGCCCTGGCTTTAAATTGGAATTTGAATTTGCAAAATGCTAAAGGTTTATGAGATCTAAATCATGAGGAGCTTAAATTACATTCCTGTGATAAAATATTAATAAATCAATTAAAACATAAGCCGAGTATAATATTACTTTTTTTTTGTAAGAACCTTGAACACAATAATTCATTAGGGTGTAGTGCAGTAACAATTATTGTATCTTTTTTTAATTTTCTTTTTATTAGTTTTTTTTTGATAAATACATCATCAGATAACATTCCACAGGGTGGATTATCATTGCCCCAATTCAGCATCCAGAAATTCTGTTGCACCCCCAAACAAGAGCTCACAGCCTAAATATCTGCTGTTACTTATCCTTGTTAGCATTAGCTGCTTCTTTTCCTGAAGGGGTATTTTCCTCTTGGGAACATCTGTTCAATGCCAGCTCTGCCATTTTGTGGTTTCTGAATCTCTCTTCAGAAAATGGGCATAATCATAATAACACTACCTCAGAACTGGCATGAGGATCAAATTAGATAATGTACGTGGAAAACATTTATAGGTGGAAAAGCACCATCAAATGTTAATGATTACTATTATAAATTGGGGAATTTTTATCTCTAGAAGGGCTCTTAGACATTACTTAGTAACCAACCCTTCATTTTAAACATGAAGGCTCAGAGGTCCAGAGAGGTTAGGCAACTTGTCTGAAGTCACACAGCTAGATAGTAAAACTGCTCCATTTAAAATCAGGACACCTAAACCCGAACTCAGATGTTTTCTCCTCTCTACCTGAAACCTACAAAAATGCTAGGAAGGTCACGTCAGATTTTATATGTTATTTACTTTCTCCACATTGTTTTCTCTTTGAATCTGGGCTTTTATAACTGACTAAACAGTAGTGATTTTAGGGATGATTTTCTACGGGGCCCGGTGGAACAAACTCTTATCCCCACAGCTGTCAGGAAGGGGTTCATTTCGCTAAGGAGATACTGCCTTGTCCTGCTGCCCCCCAAATGAAGGCTCAGCAGTGTGTTTTCCTCTCCTACAGGATTCTGGAGGAAGCCTCAGATGAGGAAAGACAGTAGCCTTGCTTTTTAAATACTTGCCCCATGTAATGATGGATTAAGATTCACCCACCACCAGTCCTAGCTCCTTTACCTCCTTCCTGCTCTCTGGCCCTAGCTTGCAGTTTTCCTGTCCCACTTCCCACACCCAAGCCTCAAGAATGACTGGGATTTGCTTTTTATTTATTTTGAAAATAAAGATAACCACTTCTTTAATACTGAACAGACTTTTCCAAATAATAATACTTGGAAATGAATAGATACGTTTCTTTCTCTGATGCTATGCTAACTCTAGCTCAACAGGGTATCAGCAGATCAGAGAATAAGAGACTGACTGCTAATCCTGTTCTTCCTGGTAGCATGGGATGTGATAACTGACAAGTTTTCATCATTTAATCTGTGTTTCCTCTTCTCACCAACAGTAATAACAAGGTCAACCTATACTAGTGTTTTGAAGACCTCCATTAAATGATTATAAAATGTTTGCAAAATGATAAAGAATTATATAAATGTTATACAATAATATTCTGTGATCTTCTAGGAATGAGTTCAGGCAAAGTGGATAAACACTTTGGAATCCATAACATTCACATATGTAATCATTACTTAATAGTGGTATAGTTTTCATAAAATATTCAGTGCATTATGAAGAGAGATAATATGGTCTCTGTCCTGAAGGTTTAAGATTGGGATATATTATTTTACAAGAGGGAAGAAAGTTAATTAAGACAAAAAGAAGTTAATTGAAACAGAGAAACTGTTGGAACTATAAGGTTAGTCAAGGATATAAAAATAAAAGTCATAGATCTTAAGGAAAAGTAGATTCTATGGTGGCATTTAGTGAAGTAGTTCATGAACAGAAAAGCCATTGTTCAAAGTCCAGCAATATATCAGTTGTCAAGTGTCTTAAATCCTCAGTTAAGAACATAAAAATAAGCAAAATATGCTTTTAAGAAACCAGATGAGATTTGATGAAATCCATGAACTTTGCATAACCCTCCACAGTATCTCTGATTTTAAAATTCATTTATTGAGCCAATACTATGTACTAAACCTTATGTAGATATGATATACATTTTTCTCATAACAATACTTAATTAATTTTATGAATGAGGAAATAGATTCAGGGATGTTAAATGATGTGCACAAGGACAGAGAGCAAGGATTCAATCCAGGTCTGTCTGACTTCAAAGCTTCCTTCTCTTTCCATTACTGTATACTATCTTTCATAGCAGATTTAAGACAATAAAAAACACATAAGAACTATATAAATGTACTATAGAAGAGGAAGTAGGGAGAGACTTTATTCCTAGAGGCAGACTCACTGAAAACAGTAAATAAAATGGCAGTTCAGAGCTCAGCTGAACAATTAGAAAAAGCACACAAAAGGATCACAAAAGTATATCATGTTGCGTAGTATAAACTGCCCTGTGTATCTGAATTACCTTTGACAGTATCATAAAACCTTATTTTTATCTTGGTCATCTTTTATTATTATAAAGACCCTTATACTTTTCTGGTTGTTTATTAGTTTACAAAGCATTTTGATATATATTATTTCATTTGCCACTCCCAGAAAACCTGTATGATGAGAAAAGAAGTATTCCTGTTCCGATTTTACAAATGGGAGAACTGAAGCTTGAGTAGGTTAAATGATTTGGAAAAAATTTAATGGTAAGACATGGCAGACAGAGCTTAAGAATCCAGAACTTCTTACCCTGGGGTACTTTCACTATATAATTTCTTCAGAAAATAGGAAATAATTATTAAAATGTACACCTTAATGTTTAAAAGAAAAGTGTTTAAACAGTCAACTAGAAAATTTGCTTATTTTCTCCTATTATAGAAAAAATGAGTCATTGCAGTAGCAAATTCTAGAGATGAAAGCAACTGAAACATAACTTTGTCAGTCACCCACATAAGATAGTTTTTACTTCTTTCCCACATCTTCCATAAATCTTGTCATTCTACAACCAAAGCTTTGTGTCATAGCTTCATCTGGAAGTCTCAGGTTTAGTCTAAGTTTTAAAGTCCCCTATTTAAATGCAAATACGCTTATGAAGGGAGACATACTATGGTCAACTAATGTAAATACTTAGTTGACACCTTACAATGGATTAGTCCAGTTTTGGGACAAGAATGACCAAACACTTACTTGAAGGAAGAGTTGAAGAGGAGCTAACAAATGAAGTTCTCTTCTTACCAATTAGAGGACATAGATGAAAACTTAAATGCAATTCTACTTTATACCTTTTTATGCAAAAACAAATAGGCAATCAATCAAAGAAACGAACAAACAAGCAAACAAAAATGAGACACTTAAAACCCCTCTTCCTTTAGAAGACAGGCACAATCCCAAATCACCAACCATGAAATACTATGAAATTTAGACCAAGTCAAGGAGGACATTGAGAGTATATTAAACATATGTAGTAACCAGAACCTCTGAAAGTAGATGGAATGACGCTGAGGGACACACGCTACAATTACTTACATGGAACAGGAATGTCCAAGCTATTGGTGATCTGTAGTTGCAGTCCTGAGTCCTATTCTACAGAGAGATCAACAGAGAAGCTGAATGTGAAAAGAATGGTACTAGCCTGCCACATGTACCAGACCAGGATGTGAGGATGTCAAAGTAGAAATAGTAAGCCACATCAGCTTTCACCATGTTGATCACATTCTGGAGAAGAAAAAGAAACATTAAATTATGACCAGCAAAATCTTTAATGTACAGGACTTCATACAAATCCTTTAGGGCTCTCATTAACCCAGATGAGGAAGTTACTGAGCAGAGATGTATTCCTTGAGCAGTGTGCAGAGTGAAGTTCGAGAGAAAAGAGTATAATGTGCCAGCAAATATGGCACCAAAACGTAACTCCATACTGCCCCAATTCTCGCTGTAGCCAATTCTGTTCAGCAAACAGCTGATAAAATTAGCTGATTGAAAAATGGGACATAATCAGGAACAAGCACTGGACCTGTGCTAATTTAAGCAAAAGTAACATAAAGAAAAATAGATCAAGATCTATACCAGAAAAAGAGTTATACTAGAAAATAATACATACTTTCCATAGTAGGAAAAAACAAATGGAAGAAATTGTAACCTTTTAAAAAAATAGATCAAAGATTAGGTATATAAGATCAGAGAGATAACAAAAAGAGGGAAATAAAATGACCTGTGAGAGAACATGAAAGAAATGGCAGAGAAAAGTAAAACTATTAAAGGACTAAAAGCCACATTAGATACAGAAAGTAGCAGAAGGAAAGAACTTGTAACAACACTACCAGAATATTGTGAGTGAGAAAAAAAGGTTTTAAATAAAAAACAAAAATAGTTTAAAAATAATGTGAAAAGGTGATAATTATGATTGGCAACTCATAACTCAACTAAAAATATTATCTCCCTAATAAATCAGAGCTCCTGCAAATTGATAAGAAAAAAGACCAACAACTCAATAGGAAAACTGGCAAAAAAAAATGAAATGACTCTGAAACTTACCAATATATATTCAACTCATACATAATAAGATAAATAAAGATTAAAATATTCATGATAAGAGAAATGCAAATTAGAAAAACACCAATATGCATTTTCATCTATCAAAATGCCAAAAATAAACAACTTCAAATGGAGATAAATTTTATAATATCTACCAAAATAACAAGTACATATACTCCTTGAACCTTTAATTCTGGTTTCAAGAACTTATTCCATATGAGTAAAATAATGTGTACACAAGATTATTCACTACAGCGTTAGTTATTGGAAATATTGGAAATAATCTAAATGCTTGTCAATAGGGAATTAGGTTAATGAACCATTATATATCCATTCTATATATATATTTTTTAAGTGAAAAATGCAAGATGTGGAGCAGTTGTATAATATAAAAATATACACATGAACATAATATGTATTTTTCACTGGCATGTCTGTTTCTTACAAAGCAAACAAACTAATAGCAGTGCTACCTGTCAGAGGACGGTGTAAGAACTGGGTGGCTGGAAAACAGGAAGATAGACTTTTTACCATATGTCGTTTCATACATTTGTATTTTGGAATCATGTAAATGTGTTATCTGTTAAAATTGAATAAATAAAATTTTATGTTATACCTTTGGAAGGTAAAGGAAATACAGGAACAACTGATATTTGTGAAGAAAAAAAGAACAGAGGAAATGGGAAACAATATCAATGTGTAATATGATAAAATTTTTCTGAAATGAAGGTAGTCCTGAATCTTTATATTGAAAAGGACACACTATATCCTAGGAAAATCATGGTGCTGTGCAATAAGCACTGAGATCTAGCTTGATGAAATTACGGAGCTTCATGGTTGAATAAAGATACCTGGAAAGCATATAGGAAAAAATATTAACAAGGAAGAGATTGAATTTGCCTAAAAATTCTAAAATGCAAATACTCAGAGACTGTAACACCATGAACTATATACAAAACAAAGCAAAATGTTTAATGATGAGTTTAGACTACGAAAAGACTGAGAGAAGCCATGATAAATAAACATTAGTAAATCTCAGATCAACTTAAAAGTAGACCTATGACTGAACAATGGGAGTGTGGCGGGGATGATGTTACAGAATAGAATGTAAATGGCATAAACCTTGATAATATAAAAATAACAACATGACAGAACCTGAGAGATTTGAAAGGTAAAGAGGAGGTAATAGGAGGCAAGTGTGGATTAATTCACCTGTGTTTCATAGCTGAGAATGAGGGATCAATATTGTCTGACAATGACTAAGTAACAGAGATGTAGATACGTTATTCAAAACTATAAAAATAATCACAAAAAGAATTAAAAGTAACAATTTAGCTAAAGTCCAGTTGTGAAGAGAGAGAGTGGAAGTGTAGGGGTGTATCTTCATAATTTTTAAAATAGTTTTTTAGATAATCCAAAGTTGTATTATAAAGTCATCAAGTCAAAAAAAATAAAATAGGACTTTAACTCCATTATTAAAATGTATAAAGTTAGCCTTTAGAATAGTGTACTCAAGGTAGAGTCATCAGACCATCAGAATGAGTATTATAAAAGCCTTTAAAAAATACCCAGTATCTCAATCCAGACCTACTGAATCTCTAGGTGGAGAAGGATAAGACTTGGGATCTCTATTTGTAATAAATCCCCTAAGTCTGAGAAATACTGCAGTAGAAGAGTTAACAAACTAAGATAAAACTTCCAAACTATTAGGAGGAAAACACAGTAATGAAATAAGTCATTAGAAAAGAAAGGAAGTGATTTTTAAAATAATATATGATAAGATGGCAGAATTAAGATCAAGCATATATTTTACAGCAATAAGTATAAAGACAAAGTCATCTATTAAAAATATAGTTTATCATTAAGAAGTCTGCTAATACAATTAGCCATGTTAATAGATCAAAGAAGAAAAGAATATGATGCCCGAAGAACATTTAAGGTAATTCAAGCTATATACTATCACAATGTAATGAGTTAGAGATTAAAATTTAAAAGGAAAAAAATTAAAACCATTATCTCTTGGTAAAATTTAAGCTGTTAAAATCCATTTTTGAATTAAAGAGAGATTACAAAATGTACAGAAAATAAGCATATATAGGTATAGATAGAGCAGTGTTCAGAGGAAAATCTATAGCTTTAAATATTAACATTTTGGGAAGAATAATTATAGACATACTAGCATTCATTTCAAGAAGTCGGTTAAAAGAAAAGAATCTGCAAAGCATAAAGAAAATTGATAAAAACAAAATCATAAATTAGTGAATTAGAAAACAAAAATAGACAAAAACAAAAACAAACAAACAAACAAAAACAAAGCGTAAATAAAGGACAGAAATAGACTCACAGACAGAGAATACAGACTTGTGGTTACCAGGGGGGTGGAGGGTGGGAAGGGATAGACTGGGATTTCAAAACTGTAGAATAGACTACACTGTATAGCACAGGGAAATATACACAAAATGTTATGATAACTCACAGAGAAAAAAATGTGACAATGAGTGTGTATATGTAGATGAATAACTGAAAAATTGTGCTGAACACTGGAATTTGACACAACATTGTAAAATGATTATAAATCAATAAAAAATGTTAAAAAAAAAAAGAAAACAAAAATAGAGACACTAACACATCAGAGTTGTGTTTTACAAAAAGAATGACAAAACAATAAATAAATCAACATCACATGATTTAATTACTAAATAAGAAAGCCCACAAGTGCACAAAATTAGAAATACAGAAAGAGAAGTAATCATAAGAATAGAGGAAATTAAAATAATGATTATGAATAATTTATATATAAATCTGAAAAATTTGGACACAGTAGTTGATTTCTAGGTAAATATACATTATCATTAAGAGTTTCAAGAGAAATAAAAAGAAATTTAGAGACTATTTTTTTTCTTATCATTTAAAGGTGTCCCCAGGGTTTTTTCCATTAGCATCAAATAGCCAAGAATAGACTCCACTAGAGTTTCTGTTCTTTTTGTATCAATAGACATCTTGTTTCATTGCTTTTCTTGACTAAGTTATGAGAAGCTGGGCAGAAGTAAAGATTGTCTCTGTGTCCTTGATTCAGGTTTCTTCTGCCTGCCTCCTGAAGGAGTTAGGGCTGAGAGGATAATGAAAGGACCTCTGGTTTCTAGGCTTAGTTCTTCTACTATTTTCTTATAATATAAAACATTTACATGCATTGCTCCATGGCTTTGTTTTTTTAATCTCTCAATTAAGATTTAAACTAGATTCATGGTTCATATACTTTTCCCAGAAAAATATATCTACGCCCAACATTTCAAGGCTTCACAGTCTTCCCAAACCTCTTTCTCAACCCAGAATTCTAGAACCATTCTCTGGATAATTTTAAATTGCTTCAGTTTTAACATTTTATAGATTCTGGGATCACATAGCTTTAAACACACACCTCAAATGGAATGATCATCACTAAGAAAAGCCCAATACATGACTACTATTAGACTCTGCTTCAGGCAAGTTACTTAACATCTATGTGCCTGTTTTCTCATCTGTAGAATAAGGAAAATAATAGTACACACTTTTTTGGGTTGTTATAAGGATTAAATGAGTACATCCATATAAAGCTCTTAAAAGAGTGTCTAGCATATAGTAAGCTCTCAACAAGTGTGAACTGTTACTAATGTCTCTTACTAGCTGTGAAGTATCTTAGTACAAAGATAAGATCACATCACTTGTCTTTAATCTACTCATTGTGAAAAAGCCCTGTTCGTATTTTTGTTGTGGCTGAAATAGCACCTTTCCCTTTGTGAACCTATGATTAGACCCATTGCTCTGCTATAACTAGTAGTTATGAGTATTGTTATATGCAGAGTGCTTTGGGAGAAGCCTCTTGATTTTAGAATTAACTTCCTTAATTTGAGGCTATTTATGAAGTGTCTCTGATCAGTAAAGGAAGTGATTAAATTAAATTAGGAATCAATTTCATCCTAAACAGGGAATTATTTTTTCATACCTTCTCTGTTTTTGTAAAGATTTATTTATTATGTATGGGTACATAATCTATGATCTAAGGACAGGTAGTTTTTTTGAAAACCATAATAAAATGAAAAATATAAAATTGTGACTTTATTTAACAATACTTAGCATATATTGTTTTCCTTGAGTGGTATTTAAAGTTGAGAGATTATCAAGGAAAAGCAAATAGGATTTTGATATTTTAGCATATAAATATCAACTTTCAATTATAAAGCAAAACAAAAATTAATATATGTAGTTTCAAATAAGACAATGTAGTTTGCTATGCCTTTATCCTCATTGGTTGAAAGCATTTTGGTGATTTATTCATGATCATAGATGTATACAAGGTACAAATGAGTTTCAAACTATTGAAATAGTTTATATGGAGCCAATTTTATCTCAAGTTTATAAACAGTTGTATAGAATAAAAAGTCACATAAAGTATCAAAAGCTGCCTTGATGTATGTCGAAGATAAAAGCCAAGATCTTACACTTAAAAGAATAGTTGATTTATGTTGAATTTCAAAGGAAATGATTAGATGATCTGTGTTGCCTAGTTATCACGATTGTCTCATGTGCTCTGACCTTTTTTTATTTTTTAAAAACAGTTAGCGTTTTCCTAGGGAGTCAGGAACTGTCAGGATATTTACTGCTTTTACATTTTATATCAAATTAAATATTTTGAAAATCTCTGAAACCAGCATGACTACTTTCCCTACAGGTTTTATGTTGGGCTGGTGCCATCTGTGGTTGTGAAGCCAAGTGTTCTGTTGGGGCAGAATAATCAAATCAAAGTTAATGGGGTGACTATCTAAGCAGAGCTCTTTGTCATTAAGGTCCACTCTTGTGATAGTCACGCATTATCCTGCTGATTGGATTTGTAGGAAGGCATCCACCTGTGGCCCACATTGGCAGAGAAGATACTTACTGCAGAGGCAGTCCTGGCCAAGCAGGAGGTAGCTGTCCTGGGCAGCAGATTCTTTTGCTGGAAAGCCAAAGCGTGCAGGACAGCATGAGCAATATTAGTAGATGGGTGATTCACACATTATTTGGTTGATTTAGGTCCCAAAGTCAAGTAACCAAAAGCAGAGGAATAGAAACTCTTATCATTAAAGAGGAATGACTGGCCTTGAGCAAGGGAAAAGCAAGTACACCCTGAGACACTGAGCAGATGATCAGACAAGATTTTAGCAGACAAAGGCTTTTACCTCCATCTCAGGAATGATGTTCTCTGTTTGGACGAGAGCTATTGTAAGAATTTCCATGTCTGTTGGGGGCACTGAGGTTCTCACAGACTATGGTAAACATGATTTGGCTCACACGCTTTCATAATCAGGCTGACTTGCACTGAAACAGAGAGTGCTCTATAGCAGTGCCAAGCCTCTAGCAGTACCAACTGTTAAATAATAAACAGGCCCTGTTTGTTGGCAGTCTTTTCCCCTCCCGCCAACACGGAGTGCCCATTCTCTGGGTTTACCTGCCTGCATGTGTTCAGACACTCAGAACAGTGCTTGTTGTGTGAGGTGGTGGTGGCACAGAGGCATCAGTCTACATCTAATCTGCTTAGTTCATTATTCTCCCAGGATCTCTGGTGAGCTCGCAAACATTCAGAGCTCTGGCAGCACGAACAATGGCTATGCTGTCATCCTAGATAACGTTGGTTCTGCAGAGTGCAGTGGCTAACTGTTTTTCTTATGTTCATTTTCCCTTCATATCCTTTTCTTCCTTTGAATTGGGAGTTGGTGGCATGGGGATGAGGGAGGGTGTGAGTGATCCTTCCAATTTGCTACTTTACCTCCGGGAAGTTAGAAAGTATTTGTGTGGATTGTTTTCTTTCAATACCAACATGTATGTGGTTTATTCACATTAATAGTGAATCAGACCTTCAGTCAATCAACAGATTCTTACTGAAGACCCACAGGGTACACAGAACCCTAGACTAGGCGCTTACACTTACCTCATTATACCTTATTTACTGTTACTCTGTGACAACTGTCTTGGAAAGGTCAGAGTTTTCTCTCAGATTCCAGGCAGCAGAGACTAGAAGAGCAGTTCAGTTGAGAGCCAAGCTGGAAACATGCACATACTCAAACCTCAGAAGAAAAATGACGCCTAAAATCCTCTGTTTTGTCACGGAGAGTTTTTCTCATTCACTAGTCCTAGGAATAGAGCCTTCGGTAACCTCAATTTTATATTGCTTTTTTGGCCAAAGGAGTTTGGTATGCCACACAGATGCTATGGTCAAAAATAGACTTTCTTAATTCCCATAAACCCTCTCCAACCCCCAACCCTCTGCAAAGCCCAGGAGAAGCAGGACATGATACCAATCCCAGGAGGAGGCTTTTTGTTGATTAGTTGTAAGTAAGGCACGTTCAAAGTAGGATAATCAGGGGCATGTGGTGTTAGGGGAAGGGTAACCCTGAAGCGAAAAGATATTTTTTCGTCAGTAATTCCAAAGGCAGTGCCCCAACTTTCAAGTAATGACAGTATCCCTGAAGTAGGTTTCTACCAGGATGACTACAATGAAAAATAGCCCTTATTGGAAATCTACGTTAAAATGCATGTTTGAAAAATTCAGTCACATTCCGTTATAATGATGGCTCCCCGTGATGAAGCTTTCCTTTGGTTGGAAAACTAAAGCCATTTGCTTGACTGAAATGAAATTTCTCCTATCTCAGATCACTAAATATGCTTTCAGCAGTGGGGTAATCATTCAGCTTCTTGGACTAGCATATTTTTAGATCAAGAGTACATATTTGAATTAAGAACTCTGGTGACAGCTCAGAGAGTATTGCAGAAAGTTAGGATAGTAATCCCATATTCAGCTTAATTTTCCCTAAATCCATACCTTGCTGGTTTGTAATGGATACACTTGTGGTGGTGTTTTTTTTTAAAGCCCTATATTTTCACTATCTTTTAAGAAAGATTTAGCTGATTTATGGTGTCAAGTGTGCTTTGAAAAATCAGGCAGTATTAATTCATTCAAAATGATTCACAAATACCTGGTGGTAAAATTCATAGGGAAACAAACATTTAAAAAGCAACTTGCATTATATAACAGAATAATGAATTTCTATTTGCCATAGTCTCTTACTGGACCCATGCCACCTTATCACTCAGTTTCAAAGATTCCATCCTTTGAGAACATCCAAAGGAATTAGACTCTTCCTCCAAGAACTCTTCCCCAATTCCACTAGGCTTCCTCCTAACCCGCAGGCCTTGGTGCCCCCACCAGGACACTGCTTAGATGAGCTCTATCAGAGCTCTCGTTCTCTCCATGGCAGGCTGCTTGCAGCCTGTGTCAACCACGAGCTCACCTACAATCTTGAGTTATCTATATCAACATTTAATCTGCAGAGGATGGGAAAGCAGATCCCAAAGTTTTTAGAATTGTTTCTAGAAGGAGAATTATAAGTTCTGAGTGAAGACGTGAAGTAAAGCACATCAATGGTGGTGAATTCTGCTGGCTGCTTAACCATTTTATCTTCTGTGTTACAGTGAGTTGAGTTTTGATTTCATACACACATACACACACACACACACACACGCTCTCAATGTAGGTGTATATATAGTTACGCATACAACATATAATTGTATTCTATAATAGATGTTTATCTATCTATTAACTTATCTACATCTCTGGTAATTGTTCCTAGTGATTTAGATGCTAAAATTATGAGAAAATAAGCTTTTTTTATTGGGAGAAATACCTCTTTAAGCACTCACATATCTAGAAATCCTCAAGGTGCTTATAAGATTCTACAAGGCTTCAGATGGTCAAGATGTGCAAATGAGGACCAATATGGTACATTATCTTATTACTTATTAGAAAAAACTTTCACTGCCTCATTCAGTGTTTTGCATAATATAAGAATGTTTTTGGTGTATTTAATAGAAAATATGTCTATAGTGATAGTTGACTTTGGTTGTTGAGAAAATGGGATTGCTGGAACAGCACTTAAATAAAATGAATAGTACTGACCTACTTAGAAAAATAAATTATGAAAGAAAAAATAATGGATTAGAGTTGCAGATAATGGTTTTGGGGACTCTGCTGGTTGAAACCCATCCTGAGGCTTATTTATAATTGGCACAATTAGAGTTTTTGAGAATTCAGCAGCTTTGATTTATTTACAAAAATTCAAATAGCATTCAAGTTATTGGGAATGTTGGGGGTGTGGAGATTGGTTGAGGATTTATTGCTTTAAATTGAAGTTCTACAGAATTTCAAATTCATATTTTGAGGGAGATTGAATTGCCCTCAGGTAAAGAGTACTAGGTTCTTTAAGAGAATTTAATACATTTGGGTACTTACATAAATAAACTTTTATGTTAGCTCAGATTATCAAAAACTGAACATGCCTTTGCACTTAAGACTATTTTCTATGTTGTCTACAGACTGTTTCCACAATTTTCATTTCACTTCTTGGAAATTTTAATTCATCAAATGTTCACTGAATACCTACTGTGTATTAGGTACAATTCTAGACACTTGGGATCCATCAGTGAAAAAGATAACTAAATCATGAAGTAGGTTAGGAAATGATAAGTGCATGGTCCATTTACACATGATTTATAAAAGAATAAATTGGACTTTATCAAAAATTAAAAACTTCTGATCTTTGAAAACATTACTAAGAGGGTGAAAAGAGAAGCCACAGACTGTAACAAAATGTTAGCAAAGAATATATCTGATGATGGACTTGTGTCCAGAAAATATAAATATCAAAACTCAATAATAAATAACCCATTTTTTTAATTGGAAAAAGAGTTGAGCACACTTCCCTCAGAAGATAAAAGGATGGCAACTTAGCGCATGAAAAGATGCTCAGTATCATCAGTCATTAGGAAAATGCAAATTAAAACCACAATGAGAAACTATTCCATACCTATTATAATGGCTGAAATTTAAAAGACTGACCATATCAAATATTGGCAAAGATATGGAGAAACCAGGACCTTTATGCATTACTGGTAGAAAAATAAAATGGTACAGCCACTTTGGAAAGCATTCTGACAGTTTTTGAAGTTAAACATACACCAATGTGATCCAGTCATTCCACTCCTATGTATTTACACAAAAGGAAGGAAAGCATATGTTTTTGTAAAGACTTGTACACAGATGTTCACAGCAGCTTTATTTGTATAAGCTAAAAATTATAAACAGCCTAAATGTCCATCAAGAGGTGAATGGATACACAAATTGAGTATATCGACACAAAGGAATACTACTCAACACTAAAAAGTAGGGATTTATTGATACATGCTATAACATGGATGGATCTCAAAATTATTATACAGAGTCAAAGAAGACAGGCAAAGTAAGTGCATACTGTAAGATTCCACTTACATAAAATTCTGGAAATTGTGAGCTAATGTATAGTAACAGAAGGTAGATCAGTGGTTGCATAAAGAAACTTTTGGGGGTGATAAATAATTTTATTATCTTTATTGTGGTGGTGATTTCACTGGTTAATGTGTCAAAACAACAAATTATCTATTTTAAATTTGTGCAGTTTATTGTTTATCATTTATACTTCAGCAAAGCTGGTTTTAAAAATAGAGCAAAAGAGATGGAGAATTATGTATGGGGAGTAGGTGGATAACAAATATAAATAGGATAGTCAGGCAGGTATGGTTAGAAATACTTTTTAGGAATCCCTGTTGTTTGCTGAAAGAACCCCTGTCGTACAGTTTTCCTTTAACACGTAGCACTTATTTGGCAAAAGCATGGTGTAGGGTAGGGCAAATAGAAGCTTTAAGGCCAATCAACTAGTTTCAAGTTCTGGGTACCCCATACACTAGCTTGTAACCTTGGGCAGATTACCTGCTATTTCAAATGATGTTCTCTTCTGTAAAATGGGAATAATATAGCTCAGAGTGATGAGGACCAAATAAAAGTGTATTTAAATTCTTTCCTTGCCTTCAAATCTGGACTCAGGAGGAGACAGATTAAATGTCTGGTTACTTGGTATGAGGTGAGGTGTGTGTGAGTAATGTTCTCTCTTACCTGAATGGTACAATTTCAGGAATTCCACTGTTTAAGGAGATTCATTCTTTTGGATCAAGCACTGTGAACTCTGGGACTTCCTTTTTGAAAACTATAAAACATAGCATGTTAACCTATAATCTTTAAGTATCATTTTTTAAATTAATTGATTAGCTCACTTTTTTCTCTTTGCAATAGTAGCGAAGATGGTTGACGTCAACCATCCTGTAAGTCTCAGTTTAAATGTTACTGATTCCAAGAAGTGTTCCCCAATCTCTTGAGGGTACGTTAGGTCTGCATGTTGTATGCTCCTCCAGCTCCTCACTTCTCTCTTTCCTAACTTTTAGTACATTAGTTGTTATGTCTGCCATCCTACTATTGTGTATGTTCTGTGCAGGTCGAGACTGGGTGTGACTGGGTAACTCCTGTATTTGCAAAGTATCTAGCTTAATACTGAGTGAATGAACAAATGTTTTTCAAGAAGAGGAGAAGATAGAGATGGAAAAGTTAGGAAGCTCTAAGAAACAGTTCTCCCACTTCATAGTTTAGTCTCAGGTTAGCCCTTCTGTCCTCAGAGCAGTTCTAGATGGAGAGTGTTTTGATATGATATGTACACTAAGCTTAACACCTTTAGAGATGACAACTAGGCTATTGCTCAGGCTAACACTAAGGAAGAAGCTGTAAGCAGCTGATATTTGAGATCCGAGCAGTGTTATGGAAAGAAGACTCAGCTGGAAATAAGTTCCAAGTTGTCGTCTTAACACTGGTGTGCAATGACTTCAAGCCTAACTTCTTGGAACCTTGATTTTTATCTGTAAATAGTTATATTACCCACCCTGCTTATTTCATAACCTTGTTTGAGAGCCAAAAGGGAGAATGCACATAAGAAGTGTTGAATTGCTGTAGAAAAGTAAGAGTTTTTTTTATGAAGGAGATTATAGAGTCCTGTACAGGCAGTCTTATTTAACCTTTGAAGTATTAAGGTTCTGAGGAGTGCCTGCTAGGCTCTTTCATCATTTTGGACAGAACTCCTGGTCAATCTCACTTACTTCTATAGCTTCGATTAGTATCTTCATATGGATGACCACCACATTTTTCTCTCCAGCTCATACTTATCTCTGAGTACTACTTCCTAGACTTCTTTTCTTGATTACCCATAGACACCGCAAAGTCAACATATCCCAAAGGAAACTCAATCTTCTCTACAGAAGTGCCCTTACCTTCAGTGTTGCTACATAATTGTTTACACTAGAAATCTAGCATTATCCTTACCTTCTCCATATCTCCTGTTGTCCCCACATTCATTCAGTCTCCAAGTTCTCTTGATCTTCCTCCTAGGTCTATTTTAAACCTGTTTACTCTTCTCCATACCAAAGCTACCACTCTAGACTAAGGTACCGCCTTATCTCTTCTAAGTTTTTATAACATTCTCCTGATGTTCTTAATATTCACTTCAATCTTGCCCCTGTTTCGTCTTCTACCCTGACTTATACCACTTTTTCCCTAGCTTTCTAGGCTCCAATTATACTGAACTTCTTTTCATTCCTTCAGTGCACCACCTCACTCTCATTTCTGGTCTTTGCAATTGTCTTCTCCTCTGTTTGGAATGCCTCTCCATTTTCCCAGGATTTGTCCTACTGAAATAACTTAGCAAACCTCAAAGCTTATTTTCTTTGAGTGGCTCCCCTCACTCTCCAACTAATTAGAATTGCCTTCCATTGTACTCCTATGATGTGTGTTTTATTTTAATGATCATTTTACCTAAATCTCCCTTAAGATAGAGAATGGTATATTTCTTTCAAGGCTGTATCTCTAGCATCTAACATAATGCCTGGTATTTCCTAAGCATTTAATAAATAATTGTTGAGAGACTGAACGAGTGAATGAAGAAATAAATACATTTAAATGGCCACAAATAAATTATAGCTAATCTATTACATGTTTTCACTTTAATTTTTAATTTTTGTATATTTGCCAAGTTTGTCCTTAGAAAAGTGAAACATAGCAATTCTTGAAAATTTATTTCACTTCTGTTGTGTATGTTTTGAATAGCTCTCACTAGAGTCCCAGTTTTCTAGTATTAAGGAGTTACTCTGGAATATGAAATACCCGAACTGCATGATTCTTATATTGTTCTTCCAGGAAAATTATTGTTAGATCTCCATTTGTTTTTTTGTCTGCCTTAATGTCAGGGATAACCGAAGGTGTTCATGAATGGTATGAATTTGACAACCTTGGCCTAGAGATTATTATGCTGTTGTCAATTTTCTTAGACTAACATTTAGGAAAATTCTACTATCACAGTCTTTGCTTCCCACATTTGACTGTCTTAAGCCCAAGCTAGATGCATGTATCTTCCAGTAATACTCTGGCATTGCTTTCCATGATTTGTCTATAAGAAACTAAGGAAGATATTAAAGATGAGACAATAAAGAAACCTGTCTGAATATGGCTCCACTGACAACCAAGGAGGTTGCTTAAAATGGCATGAATAGTCGATTTGAAATAAAGGTTTGTTGAAACGTTTGGTATTGCACAACCAGTTTCCACATTAATCAATCCCTTATGCTTTAATTAATACCTTGCTAAAATGTTGATTTTTCAAGGAAAACAGCAGTTTTTAACTTTTATAGATATGTAACACACTTTTGAATTTATTATTAACGGGCTAATCGAGTATTGAATATTGATCAGAGTATTTTGCTGTTGTAATGCTTACAGCAAGTGAAGTATTTTACATATCTCTATATCCCACAGTGATTCCACATAAGAATTTACAATCCTTTTACTAATGAGGAGCCTGAAGATCAGGGATATAAAGTAACTTGCTTTTTTTTATATCACACAACTTACATAGAGAAAATCTAGGTTTAATTCTGAGTTTGTCTTGCTTAAATGTTTTTTCTAATCCATTCTATTACCCTTCTGCAAAACAATTATTTGTTCCAGGTATATTAGTTTTCTAAGGTTGTTATAACAAATACCACAAACTTGATGGCTTAAAACAACAGAGTAGTCTCTCACAGTTCTGGAGGCCAGAAATCAGAAATCTGAGCTCAGTGAATCATCAGGGCCACACCCAATCTGAAGGCGTGAGGGCAGAATTACTGGCTCTTCCAACTTCTGGTGTCTCCATGCAGTCCTTGGCTTGTGGCTGTATAACTGCAGTCTATGCTTCCTTCTTCACATGGCCTTCCCTTTGTGTCTGTGTCTTTTCCTCTGTCTCTTATAAAGGCTGTCATCATATTTAGGATAATCCAGGATGATAAACCTGGATAATCCAAGATGATCTCCTCTAGAGGTCCTTAACCTAATTAGATCTGCAAAGACCCTTTGTCCAAATAAGGCCACATTCCTAGCTTCTGGAGATTGAGATGTAGGCATATCTTTTACAGGGCCAGCATTCAACTCACAACACTGGGTATTGGAGAAACTGTTTTGTTCTCAAAATGGTGGATATATCTTTGGAATATTTAGTAGTCAAAGTGCAGAAAGCTAAAGTTCACTAATGTATAGAAAGATATTTGCAAATGGCCAGTTAATACTGATTCTCCATGAAGACCAGCAGGAGAACGGTGATTGCCACTCTGTCACTAATAGGACAGGAATGATAACATCTTATAGGAATGCTACTCATGTTTTTAGAGTGGCTTTATCAAAGCTGTGATCCCTCCTGCATATTTGGTTGCAAAAGGAGACATTAATAAATAGATCGAAAGACATCTCCATGATGTCTTATTGGCTACAGGTTCATATTAAGCTAATATCATTAGTAAACAGTTCAAGTGTTTTTTGACTGAATCTGATATCTCAAATCATCTTAAAAATATGATTTGTATTATTTCCCTCAAGAGCACTTGCCTTGCTTTTACCCTCATTAAGAATAAAAACTGAATACTACTTAGTGATAAAAAAGAATAAAATAATGCCATTTGCAGCAATATGGGTGGACCTGGAGATCATCATTCTAAGTGAAATAAGCCAGAAAAAGAAAGAAAAATACCACATGATATCACTCATATATGGAATCTGAAAAAAAATAGAGAAAAGACACCAATGAACTCATCTACAAAACAGAAACAGGCTCACAGACATAGTAAAAAATTTTACAGTTATTGACGAAAAGGGGATGGGAGGGGATAAATTGAGGAGTTTGAGATTTGCAAATGATAACCATTATATGTAAAAATAGATTAAAAAACAAATTTCTTCTGTATAGCACAGGGAACTATATTCAATATCTTGTAGTAACCTTTAATGAAAAAGAATATGAAAACAAATATATGTGTATATATAGATATACATATTTATATATATAGATAGATATGGATAGATACATGCATGACTGGGACATTATGCTGTACACTAGAAATTGACACATTATAACTGATTATACTTCAATTAAAAAAAGAATAATAACTAATATTTATCCAACACCCTTGGTTTGTGAGGCCCTATATTAAATATTTCATATGAGTTACCTCATTAAATCTCCAATATGGTACAACTACTTTCTGTATTTTACAGATGAAGAAGCTGAGGCTGTATTGCTACTTTTTGCTTACTGACACAACCTGATTTTACTAGTGGTTATCTCTTTGGTTTAAATGGCTCAAATGTCACTACTCTGAGTGAGATTTTATTCACTACTTTCCTTCATCATTGGCAAAATGTTGAATTAGGACAGGTTCCAGTACTAATCTGTGGGAGATTCATTTTATATTCATTCATTTATTAAATTCCAGGAATTATTCTGCACACTGAGAGTACATGGTAATCAGCTGTGATAGGCAGCTTCCAAGATGCCTCCCAGCAATCTCCATATCCTATATCCCACCTCCTTGTGTAGCCCCCTCTCCTTTAGTATTGACTGGACCTAGTGACTCATTTGTAAAAAGGACAAAAATAATGGGATGGTACTTCCAAGATTAATTTTAAAAAAGACCATGGCTTTAATCTTGAATGCCTCTCTCACTCTTTCCTGTGTTGCTTTCTCTGGGGAAATCCAAATGCCATGTCACGAGGCAGCCCTGTGGAGACACCCACCTGACAAAGGACTAAGGCCTGCCAACAACCAAGTGAGTGAATTTGGAATGTGGTTTTCAGTTCAAACCACAGCCCTAGCTGACAGTTTGATCACAACCTCATAAGGAACCTTGAACTTTGACCCAGAGACACCTAGCTATGCTGCTCACAGATTCCTGGCCCACAGAAACCATGAGATATTAAGTGTTTTTTAAAGCTGCTAAGTTTGGGGATAGTTTGTTATGCAGTAAGAGATAGTTAATATAGCAATATGACTGAGAACCTCATTCTAATGGAATTTGCACTCTGATAGAGACTACACCCTACCCCCAACACACACACAATATATAAATGAGGAAGATGCTAAAATTCATTCTAAAAGGAAAATAGAGCAGCATAGAGTGAACTGGGGATGCTTTGGATACCTTGATAAGGTAAAGGAAGACCTCTCTGTGAAGGGATGTTTCAGCTAAGAGTAATGAGGACTCAGCTATCCCCTAGAGTAGGGAGAGTAGGATTAGGCCTGGCTTGTTTGAGGGACATACTGGGTCACTGAGGCAGAAGCACAGTGAATAAGTGAAGAGTGGCGGGAAATAAGATCAGACAGGTGGGCAGGAACAGATAATGGAGGTACTTATTGGCTAAGGTTTTGAATTTGAATACCATTACTATTGCAACATATGTACTTTGTGGATTTTATACAAGGGAATGGTATGATCTGCCTTGATTTCAAGACCACTCTGGCTTCTGTTTAGATAATAGGTTGTAAGAGGCAAAAAGAAAAACAGAGAAATCAATTAGGAGACCAGTTAAGAGAGAACAATGTTTTGGGCTGGCCATAGAGACATGGCGAGAAATAGTTTGGTTTGGAATGTACTTTTTTGGGTTGAGTTAATGGGGACTATTGATGAATTAGATGTGTTAAGTGAGGCAAAAGGGATCCCTAGGCTCCTGACGTTTGGCCTGATCTGTTGATCAGGATGAAAGGCTGCACCTTTCACTGAGCAGAGGGAAATGCAGTTTGGTTGGGGGAGGAGGTGACAAAAAGGCTGCTGTGGACTCAGGAGTTTAATTTTGGGTGTGTTACAACTGTTCAGTTCGTAACTTGTGGACCTCACAAAAGAAGTGCTTACTAATTTCTATTCTGTGCTTTAAGCCAGTTTATTGCTGTGGAAAACAGCCTCTGGCATCCCATAATATGCTGTGTCCTGGTGAGTTTCATTTTTTGTATCTTTCTGGTAGAATTTTGTCAGAGGCTATTTGAATGTTTAAATGGCATACACTAACTCCCTCCTTTCACTATAGTGAGTTAATCAGACATAATTTCTTTTATGGAGTGCTACAAAATCCACTTGAAAAAATCAGGGTAGTATTTTGGCTATAATTTATTACAACACAGATATGATATACAAGATACTCTTTTCTCTTTCCTTGATTCAAACCTTTTTCCAGCTTATAATCATGCCTTTCCCTATTTATTAGTAATTCATTCATGCCACCTCACTTCCCTTAAAAGTTAGTAGCAGCTTTACTGTAAGTCCTATAAGTACAGTGGGGAATTTGAGTGGATTCTTGTTTCCCTTCCTCTACAAACTCTATAGTAAGAATAAGTAGTGAGAATAATTGCGGTTACATATATTCATTTGTCCCATAAGACAAAGTGATCAGAAAAATCCAGAGGAAATGCAGATATGTCAGTAGTGTTTGTAATGAGAGGGTGAACAACTGTCAAATTCAGTCTTAAAGAATTTTTTTTTAAATGCTAAATATCACCCGGGCTAATTAAACATCAGTGCCCTGCATGAGTAGTTAGCAAAAATGTATTTGGTTATTTATGTATTGCCAAATATGGGGAGATTTTCCAGCCCACTGGAAAATTTAGAATTGCCTCTCAGATACTAAAATAAGAAACTGAGGGGGCATAGATGTGATTTGCTAATTCTGAACCAATGTGTTGCAACTGCTATGCATCGTGTGATACTAGGTATGAACTGGTATATTATAAAATTAAATTGTATTGTATAGTGCATTGTACTGTTCCATCAGATTTTGATATCCTCACTTTAAATAATTCATGGGAAGAAATGATCACTTCATAATGCCACAAACTCACAGCAGGCAAAACTAATTTTACACAATATGAAAACAGATTTTATTTATTTAAAAGGAATATTAAAAAAACACAACAACAACTTTTTTGACACCAGCTGCTGAGAAATAAATAGAATACTTTATGACATAAAAAAAATCTAAATCTATAAAAGCTGTTCCCAGGAGACCAAGTTGAGAATTGTAAAGCTACATTTAAATCCCCTGGTCAATGTTATAAGCCGTATTTTGAGGGAAAAGTACCCTTCCATCTTGTTTACTCCCTGTGGGAATAAAACGGTATTGGAAGAAAATTAGCTTTACAAAAACCTTCCTGACACCCACAACATAATTTCAAGGACATGGCAAGCATAAGTATCACTCCAAAGACCCGTCATCAGGCCAAATAACATCTATAGGTAAATGGTAACTCATATCCCTAAATAAAAACTAGAAATTATTGCTTAACTTTGCCCAAACTAGACCTTAACTGACAGTGGAAAATAATATTTTGGAGTGACCACAACATATTTCCTTTCACTGTGGCTTTAAGAATGGAATGAGGAAATAAGGTGAAAATATAAAGAGACCATTTTATTTGGAGGAGTTTATTAGATAGACTTTTTAAAATACAAATATATAAATATCATACTTTTTTGATACAAATAGCAAAGAATACAGGCTTCATGTTCAATTTGATAATAACTCCATATCTGACTCGATCAGATGCTGGCTTCAGACAAAGAACGGGACCCATGCCATGGGTGGGTCTGGGTTTAATCTCAGAAGCGTGAGGGTCCAGGCATCCAGGCAGTTTGCAGCCCTCTTCCCTGAAGCTTCAGGGAAAGAACAAGTGTGGAGAGGGGGCAAGGGTTGTAGTGAGGAAGCTAAGAGATGGACAAAAGAGAAAGAAGAGAGCAAAGTCTTAAAAAAAAAATCAGATATTTTATCACCAAAGCAATGAAAACATGCTGTTAGTAATATAAATGTTGTTTATTGAATTTTTCCTTTAAAAAATGTTTAACTTAAAAACTCTTACTGACAGTGGGAATGTAAATACGAAGCTGGGAGACTGACTCACTAGCAGAAGTTTATTATTATCTCTGATAACAGCTGAATTCCAGTCTTCTTTGTGTACTATAAAATGGGGCAGACTTGTATATCCATGGCGTCACAGGCACCGTTGGAAGGGCTTTGTCTCTGGTTTTGCTATAAATTTTCTTCTTGAGGGCTTATAAATCAGGAATTAGAAATTTGTTTTAGATTTCTTAGATTTTGAAGGCTTACAAATTTGGAGAGACTCAAATTTGGTGCTATTCTTTAACTTTTTAAGATTTAAAATACTTTACAATATAACTGAGATTTAAAACATTCAAAAGGTATTCCCAAACTCTTTGATGTCATGGTGTTTTTAGTAGCTTTCTGTATTTTCTGGGGACAATATCGTATACAGAGATCAAGGGTTTTCTTTATCCTTGATATGTCAGTGCAGTCTGATAGGTACATTCGCAAAGTTGCTTTGGGAATAGTAGAAAGAGCATTGAGATTCCAATACAGAAGGTCAAAGTTCAGAGTCTGGCTTGATTCCACTTGAGAATTGCCGACTTTACACAACTCAGTTTATCCTTTCTGTGCCTTATTATTATTATTATTATTATTATTATTATTATTATTATTATTATTACCTGTCAAGTAGGATTAATACTGTCTACTATAAAGTTCTCTTCCTATTTGGTGAAATAATAGGAAAGTTCTTAGGAAAGCTTAAAGTGCTATGAAAATGTTGATTTAATCCTTTTAATGAATATTATATAAAGTCTTTCTCAAAGGCAATAATGTTGCATTTTAAGGGATGATTTTGTACAGATGCAATGTAATATATGTAAAAATGACTGTTTCTTCTGTGTTCTGCTATAACACAGCCAGAATTATCATGCAAACATTAACCAAAACAAAGCTGGTATAGCAGTGTTAGCATCAGACAATCTGAGAATATTGTAATGGTTTTTCAGTAATTCAATGTAGATAGGCCAGAATATTTTCTGATGTATAGAAAGAAATAAAACCAGGTTCCAAAATTTCTGATTTCATTTCTTTGGGTTTTTTTTTTCCTAATATTTCTACCTTTTAGAATATAAAGCTCATATCCTTTTTACTGAAATCTTTATTTCAGCATCAAGTTTTTCTTCACAATACAAGGGCTACAGATAGAATGAAAGTTAAACATTATTTAAGCAGAATTATTTAAAGGCCCTATTAGTGTTAGGAAATTGTAGATATCCTGAAATAAGTTGTCACCTTTCCACCTGCTCAGACAGGTGCTATAAGTCAATTATCAAAAATAGAACATTGGCCTGAAATATTCATCTGTTTTTATATAAGAACAGAAATGGTCACATCTAAGTTTGGTAGGGGAGATTCATTCAATGCACTGATTTAGTATGTAAGATTTGAAACATCATAGCTGTCCATGCAATTAAGAATGCAATTACATTTACATGTTGACTCTGAGCATAGAGATTTTTAGAAATAGAAATGATAATGTTTCATAGCTTTTAGGAGTACAGTGACACCATTTGTATTTACAGAAAAATGCATTGTTAAAATGCACTCAGTTTAAAACATCAAAGATTTTGTCATTAGTGAATTTGGGGTACTTGTCCCTTTGCCCCCTTATGGAATTTACTTTTTTGGAATAGATACACTGTCTTTGAAGACAGTTGGTTTGCTGCTGACACCAGGTCTTTATTAAATTTAGAGATGAATGAGAAGGCACATGAGCAGCATGGCCATATTCAGCCATAGTTAAATTAGCTGAATGTTATGCATACCACTGAATAAGGTGATTTTTGGAAGGGAAGAAGTAGTCCAACATGGATGCCCTTTGTAGAAAAGAGTATTTAATGATTATTGTATCAACTTGATGTTCCATCCAAACCTGGCATTCGTGTTTACCCAAAGGACTGCTCTGAGATTCAGCAAGATGATTGAAAATGGACTAGCCCAGGTGGGGCAGTGAGAGGGCAGTATCTGTTGACATGACAGAATAGGGTTTTTGGTTATCACCTCAAAAGTAACATTAAATTCTTTTCTATGCAATTGTAATATCTTTCATTTTCCAGGAGATCTGTCCATAGAATCTAAGAGGCTTATTCTCTGTCATGGAAATAATGCAGTTGAGTTGCTTGAAATCTCAAAGATTAATATAAATGTTCAGATAAAAAGTTAGCATTTTAATGGTAGTCTTCAAACATAATTAGTAATGAAATTTAAGCAGGGCCTAAGGGAATAGGACCATAGAATCCTAGAATAAAATTGTATCATTTCAGACGTAGAAGTATGGTCCTGTTCCTCTGTGTAACATACGAGGTAGGTAAAGTGATTAGTGCAAGATCCCCAGGTTGGAGTATGTGAAAGACCTGGGAGTAGATGCAGATCTCTGGTCTCCAGTCAAGTGCTTTTTCTAGTAGAGCTAGATTTCTTTGTATCTGGACAATAAAGTCAATTTCATAGAATGATGTAGGTCACAACTTTTCTAGGCAGTTGTGTCCATCCACTCTTGTAGTATCAATAACAATGGCAAACATTCATAGCATTTACAACCTGCGAGGCAGGACCCTAGTTGTTCTACTTAGTCTCTCCTTCAATCTTCACAAGATGCCTCATGAAGAAGGTGCTTTTGCTATAGCCATTTCATAGTTGAAGGAACAAACTGAAGCATAGGGGATTAAGTAAATCCACAAGGAAACAGGTATATTAAGTGGTAAAGCTTGGATCTGAATAGACTCAGGCAGTATGAGTTCCAGGAACTGTGCCCTTAACCACTATACTATGCATTCTCTCAAGCATGTGTTAGTTATATACCTGCTTAGAAATGGAATAAGTTCTCAGTGTTGCAGAAGAATGGGTTTCAAGAAAGAATAAAATATAATGTTGAATAGTAGGCATACCCATTATGTAAAATAAAAGATTGAAAGAACTGGAGAATTTTACCTAAAAAATAAGAAACTATGAGAGAAATATGATAGCTATAGGAAAATAAGATTATAATTGTTTTCAGTAACTATAGAGCAAAACCAGGACCAATAATATGTGGGAATTATAAGGAGGTAGGTTCTGGCTTAATATAGCAGTGCAGTAATCAGAACAGGCATCCTTCTTAGTGAGTTCTCCGTCTGTGTGTTTACTGGTCGCATGGCTGGTCTCTGTTGCTGGAGACAGAACTGCTGCACTGGAATAGCACATCACAGTACAGCTGTGCTTAGTCAGGTGAGAGGTAAGGGACACCATTAATTTCACCTGAAACAGTATTGTAAGGCATGTAAGGGCAAGAGCTCTGGCTTGGAATTCTGGCACCATCATTTATTAGCTGAACTTATTTATGAACTTAGTCAGGTTACTTAACTCTAACTTCTCTGAGTCCCAATTTTCTCATCTATAATTGGGATAATGGTATTAATCTTCTAGAGTTGTGGCGAGGAGGAATAAATGAAACCATTATGTAAAATGCTTAGCACCGTGCCAGGCACATAGTAAGTGCTCAGAAGATATTTAATTTTTCAGGAGTGAAAGATTCATTAATTTTTCAAAAATGCACTACAGTGCTAATTACTCTTTCATATGGAAAAAGAGTCTTGGCCTAGCAAGTAATAAGTGGTAGGACTTTATGCTAACTGATCCCTCACTGCCTTTAGATAAGGTCACCGTGGACTCTGGATTGTGAAAAGTGCTTATAAAGGAAGCTTTGTAAATCAACTTATTTAAAATGCAGTAGAGCAACTTATGATTTAAAAGCATCCTGTGGTGAATCCTTTTATAATGTGAATAATCACCCCCTAATTTATCTGTTTGGTAAGTTCAGAATTTGGCTTATTGAGTCTTCTTAAAGCAAGGAGTACACCTGCACTCTTATTCCTATAAAGTAGGCAGTATTTTCATGCTGGGCTGACTTTCAGAGAAATACAGGGTGCCTCTTAGATTTAGGATGGCATAGTCTGGGTAACCACAGGAACATACACGGTCACTCTAGTCAATTAGAACATTAATTGTACTTTGTGATGTGTACATTTTTAATGAGCATGCAAGCTCATATAGGCCATTTGACCATTAGACCATTGCACATAGGAATTTTGCCTGAATTGGTGACTTGGATACTTAAAAGCAAATTTCTTTATATCTCTTTTTCTTTCTCTGAAATTTCAGTGGAAGTCAACATGAAATTATAACATGATACATAGATCCTTCAGGAAAAACCAAACAGCAGTGGAAAGTTGTTCAATAGAAAGAACACTGGGTTAACAACCCTAAATAAGACTTGCCACGAACTAACTGCATGACATGGGATAGGAAGCTACTTAGTTTTGCTGTGTCCCAGTGTCCTAATTGTAAAATAATCAGGTTAGACTCTGATCTTCTATACAACCTCAAGCTAAAAGTTTTTAGTGCATCTTATTCACAAAAGGAGGTAAAACTATTTTGTTTCTTTCTTTCCAATAGAAAAAATAGAATAGGAAATCGTAGAATGAATACTTATGATAGTTAAGAGGTTTTCTTATTCTTAATCAACAGTACTTGTCACTCTGCCTCAGCTTGAACCCTCTTCTGCAGATCTGATGATTTTATAAAACGTATTTTGCTATGATATAGAAATGAATACGAACATGGGCAAACTTAATCCAAATAGGTCTTTTCTCTCATCAGCCAGCAAACATTGACCTGTATTTGGAGAAACTTATATATATTTGAGAGAAAGTGACCTCACCCACAATGAATTACATGTAGGGCTAAAATAATTGTACCTTTTTATTGATTTCCTTTATTTTCACAGTATGCATGGGAATTTTGCCAGTTCTGTATGGAGTGCTTTATGCTTATTTATAACCAACTTGGATAAGGTACACTTTGAATATATGCTGGTGCCTCTGCTCTGCAAGTTGAATGAGGGGATAACATGCATCAGATGTGTGTGCTTCTCAAAGAAGATCCCTTAAGAGCTCAGGTGACTACCAGAGAGCTCTGAATCCACTGTATAATTTCCCAACTTTTCATGCAATCCATGCATTATTAAATGAGAATTTAAAACACATGTTTATACAAATTTATTCATTCTAAAGGACTACTATATAGCCCTGAATTTCTTATTTGTAGAAGCTTCAAGGTGATTTTTGAGAGAAATTGTTAAACTTAATTCAATTAGGTAATAATAATGAAACTTCAAATTTAACCAAATTGGAAATGCAGACAAAAAGCCATAGTCATCTTCAGAATTATCCTATATCAACCCTAAGGATGCTAAAGCCATCAAGTTTGCAATATGTGTGATAAGGTCAACATGATGCCAGGCATAATGGCCAGTGGCCATCAGTAATTTAGAAGAAATTTTACATTCTGAAATGAAGAATTCTACTTTGTCTTTAATTTTTATTCTTAAGAAGAACATTGCTATGTATGATTATATGTCATTGTGGATTTTTGATGTGTAGACAAACAAACAAAAAAAACTCCTCAGTCTTTCTCATAAATAAAAAAATAAACATTACAAAGTTAATCGCAAAGTGTCCATGTTCCATTTACTCTTAAGAATGTAGCAAAAACACTAAGCATAGAGAAGGCAGCTATCATGAGGAACAAATACAATAAGTCATTTGGTATGAATTCAAGAAAGGTGAAATTAACAATTACAGAAAAAAATTCTAACATAGAGTAGAGATTAAGATTTATTCATGTGTCATCCTATCGGAAGCATAGTACTGAAATTTCTACACGCAATAAAGGATCAAGAAACATTTATTGAATACCGATTCAGTGCTTAATATTTGATGTCATTGTAAGTATAAATAATAAATATATAAATAATTGCTTCAGATTAATTCAACTTGACAATAAGGTTACACTAAGGTCCTATAGAATAATTAAAATCCTTTCAGTAGATATATAAATTATGAACCTATTTCAAGATTAAAATATGTTTGCAAAAATATATTTGCAAAAATAGCTCCATTAGTTAACCCCATTTAATCCTGCTTTGGTATCTCAGGAAATTTCTATAGCTTTTCTAGTTAGAATGTAGACTTTTGGAGACCTCTGTGGGTCCTACATTTGTGAAGCCTACAAGTATACTACCAGTAGAAACAAGGCAGATACAAAGGAGAATAAGAACTAGCCCAAGGTCTCACTGAGATATTCTTACATCTGTATTGAAGTATTGGATATGAGTTCCATGATGAGGTCCAAGTTATGCTAAGGCAGAATCTATTTTCTAAGAGATACTTGGTTTTCTCACTGGAGAATTGACAACTCATAAAAGCCCAAGAGCACCCTCTAGTGAAATTTCTGGGGTAGGCCTGGGGGCTTGCTCTTGGCCTGGGCTTTCTTTTGCAAATGACCTTTTATCAACCAAACTATAGAAGGTAGATTTCGAGTATTTGGCTTTATCTTCAAACAATTTCCAGAACACAAAGAAGGTGGTATACTCCTCGAGTATTTCCAGTGGTAGAAATGCTTAAACATTAGGACCAAATATTTCATTGTTTCCATGATTTTGTTTGTTTGTTTTTACTCACAATACCATCCTGTCACACATGACTTCTACTTACAGTCATGTGTTAAAATAGTCCCTGAAACTAATATAACTAAAGAAATAGTGAGAAGCATGAGAAATGTGTTACTGAATTGTAATACTTCTCCCCTTCCCTCCACCTTTCTCATGCCTCTTACTCTTGGCTCAGGTACACTACATCCAGGAACTTTTTTAGTACTTGGCAATATTCGAGGTCAAGGGTAGCAGGCAGAGATTTTAAATAGAGGTCAAAAATTATAGGAGGGGTCAATAAGATTAAGTCCTAGTATTTATGCACTTCTGAGTTTTATATGATCTGATTACTGCAAAGATACATTTTCACTTAAATCTTGTGCAGAAATGAAAATGACATATCCTGCAATGTTCAAGATAGCACCCTATTATATCAGAGCTGCAGTTAGAGAGATGAGTACAAGGCGGGCCAGATCTTTGCTGTAATTTAGTTAAAGCTGTGAGTATAATATCACTCATTTAGATTAGTAACTGTTACATAATAAATGAAACAAAGGTAAATCATTACTTGACTTTGTAGATAGCTTGTTACTGAATGCTATTATTGGAAGTAATCTTTGAGACCTAAATCTCCCCATTTTAGGAAAATAATAAAACTGATACACCTAATAGTTAAGCAACTTGCCCAAGATGATACAATTTGATGGGGGCAGCTTCAGGACTATAAGGTAGGTCCATCGTGCCCATTTTAGTGTTCATTATGCTACAAGAATTCACTCATTAAAGAGCTTGCAATGTAATTTTGAACAGTTTCATTCTCATTGGTTATTGGTTTTTATGCTTCTAATAATCTATGGATATGTCTTCATACTTAAAGTGAGAAAAAAAGTGTATACCTTCCAACTTCACCTCTTTTTATTTCTACTTTCATGTATGGAAGAATAAGTTACTCATGTGACTTAGGAAGAATACAAAAATATAACCGTTTGACTTGAGTCATACTTATTTATTAAAACACTACACCACACGGTGTTAACTTTGCACAATAAAAAAATGGGGATACCGACTGATATTCTAGCATTACCGATAGCCACTCCTATGGTCCTGTGTTCTAATAGTACTTACCTTCTAGTACTAATGGAAGATTACGTGAGTGAATGCAAATAAAGCGTGTGGAACATAGTTAACATTAATTAATTGCGATATCTGTATTGAATGTTAATGTCTCATTTCAAAAAAAGAACAAGACATTCTTAGGATTATCCAGTAGAGGTCAGTGCTATGAACTCTTAAATACTTTTTTAGTATTATAGTCTGATTTTTTGAAAATTAAAACAAAAAACTCCAAGATCTCTCCAATTTGTTGTTGGTTGAGCGTAACTGCATAAGAAATTGCCGTTTGTCAAGTCATATCCCATATGTTCAGTAGAAGTTTGTGATTCTTTCATTTCTCAATTCATTATTAGATTTTTAGTCTTGGCTTTAACCTTACTCCTACCACATCTGACCTTAATATTCAACCTTCCGTTCATATTATTGATGGTGTTTAGTAGGTAAGGTGATTGTGTACGGCAACTCAAGGCATAGTTATATACCTTCAGTTTTGCTGGAAAGTTAGTACCTTAGTGAAGTTTTGTTCCTTGTTCTTCGCCTACTTTGCCATTTCTCAACACACAGTATCAGTATTTAGAATCATAAAACCAGCAAATGTTAGAGCTAGAAGTGATCGTAGATATCAGCAGGTCTGATTCCTTCATCTTACAGACGAAGAAACTGATAACCCAGCAGGGAAGATAACTGGTTGAGTTTCATTCTACTTACTGACTGAGTTTCAGTGATAGAAGATTGTATTTCCTTATTTTTCTAAAAAGATTGAATCTGAAGAAACAAGTTATCTCTGAATTTTACACTGATACTCTGAACCAATAGATTGACAACATAACTCAGTGTTATCTTCTATGAATAGATAATACACAGTATTTTAAACCTACCTACTTGAGAGTACAGTGTGTCATGTATGCCTGCCAGTTTTTATTCCTGTCACTTTGCAATGATGCTAAAATCCACATAGAAACTCTTAAGTGATTATCTTTAAGGATTTTCTTCTCTGGCTCTGCAACTAAACAGTCTGAGTAGTAAGACTGCATAGTCCCTGCGTGGTCTACCAAATACTTCCAGGAAGTGGAACCCCCTTCTGGAGTTATGAGAGAAACATCACTTCTAAAATGCCTTTAAAAGTACTCCAGCATAAGCATTACACTGGAACATTTCATTAGCTTTTTGAGAACAATAAAGAAATGTGGAGCATAATAGGCTAATATATTTAAGTGGCCTTGGTAGAACTCTACTTAACTCAGCGGGATTTTCTGCAGCATGCAGAGGTGGAAAGCCATTCCCTACATATTTATTGCGTAGGACGGCCTCCTTCTTTATTGCATGCAGTTTGTATCAAAGAGAAGTGACTTTCCACCTGTAATTCTAAAATGAGGAGAGTCTCAAAATACAAGTTTTATAAGAGTCAATATTTAGATATGATGATGGATAACCAGCAGCGTGGGCTTTTGGCACTTGGGATTTCTGTCAGTAAAGATGGAAGAGGAGCCAACTTCAATCTCAGTATTTCCTATCCTCTTAGGACTTAAATATCCATCAGGATATTAAGATTTGTGATGTCCCTAAATTCCTGAAGAAAAAGATAACATGTAAGCCAAACCTTATTGGTTACAAATAATAAAAATAATTAAATTATTAAAAATTTTTCCGTTACTTAAGCCAGCAATAAAACTGTCTACACAATATCTTGAATTATGCAAAATGGTAAGTTAATGAAAAATCTGTGAAATGGCAGTTTGTGTAGTTTTATTAGGATTCCAAGTGGCTATGCTGAGTATATTGCTGGACCTGCAGTATGATCCTTGCCAATTCTCTTTATCTCTCTGAGCTTCTATTTTCTCTGACATAAACTGGAACTCATTAGTCTTCAGAACACTGTGATCATTGAGATTTTCTTGCGCTTTTAGAGAAAAAAAGTATAAATTAAGCCCATTATAAATTATAATATTTTAAGTAAGTTCAAATGGACATACATTATGACAAATCAAAAGTTTCCCCATAGGTGTTGGTTTCCTTTGTGTAGGTAAGTTGTCACCAAAATTTGTTGAAAAGTAAGAATTCTTATTTGTGTGACATTGAATTAGTGATGGGAAAAAAAAAAGCTTCTTGAATGACAGCTCTGGTGGCTGAAGTGGCATATTCAAACCATTATGTTTGTTTGTTTCACTTACTATCAAACTCTTAGAATTACTATCAACTGGTTATATTGATAGATGGAATCTGTCTTTCAGTTCCAGCATGTGTTTGTATCAAAGTTTCTCTTCATTGGATTTTGGAATCTATAGGCAAAATAACACAGAAACACAAATGTAAATCCCAGCTGTAATTGTTTCTCAGCATTTGGTGACATCATAAATCCATTAAGATTTATACTCATATCATATTGTAAATATCACCAGAACCATTCAGTAGGAGGATGAAAAAACTCAAAACAAAACTTGAAAGTAATGCATATGCTTCTTTCTCACCATGAGAAGTGTTTCCTAGCTACCCTATTTACCCCAGTGGAATTTTGCAAAAATGTTCTTGGTGCCCAAAGTTGATCTAACAAAGAATCAAGTGGGCTCATTTTAAAATTCACCCCTAAATATGTTTGCTGGTTTTGAAATTCTGATTTTTGTGCTTATGTAATACAAAAACAGCTTTGGTTTTAAAACAAAAATTGGCAAAAATACTAGTGCATTATGTGTTCTAATCACGTATGGTGTTTTGAAAAAAATAGAATCAAAATTGACAAAATTGTTTCATTGGCATTGCAGTTCAAATGCCTGGCATTTTGTTCTCACAAGTTGCATAAAATGAAAATAAAAGCAACGGATATTTCTTAAATGAGTAGTATATGAACTTAATTGATTTTCATATGACTGCACTACAGACATTAAGTTTTTATTCTGCATTTTTGTATTCTTTGTTTTATAGGGTTTGCTATATTTTGGTTTATGGTCAAGTCTGTAATGTGCTTTAGCATCAATTTTAAAGTATCTAGGGTTCTCAAAAAAAGTTCCTATCAATGATATGTATAGTGCCAAATTCTAGTATAAATGGCCCAGCTTTCTTTGATTTTTCTTGTAAGTGCTTTTCTTGGTAAACTATATAAACTTAGAAACAGAAGTTTCCCTGGCTCATATTATACTCAAGAGACAATGATGATACTGAAGTCCTTTTCATAATCAGGGCCTTTGTAGAGACTGTCCAGGTACTCTTAGCCAAAATATCCTTCTCATTGTACACTACTCCAGGGCAACATGTGGTGTGCCAGCTGGATGCCCTCCCTACATGCCTCAGGTGGCCACATTTCAATGGTGTCTATAGAGCACAGGCCAAATTCTCATTCTCTGTGTTAATCAGTGGGAGAATTCCCATAGAAAATGGGATGGAAGCATATTTTAGGAAAACTCAAAGAGATTATCCAGATGATTAGGCCAGGACATTGTAAGTTCGGGTTTTATGTAGAATTTCTATAGCGTTATCTTACTTGACCAAAGAATACTAGAAAATTTGGAGATATTTCGAAATTAAAAATAATCATGCTTTTTTATTCCACTGTGATTTCTCCAAAGAAAATTCTACAAAAATTTTCTTTAGATACAATAGGAGCTCATCTTGATTCATAACATCAAAGACAGCTGATGTACCCAGTAATATAATTTGATTGAATTTTTTCCCATGATCTTGAAAGGATCTGAGTTCTACTTATAGAAGTCTCATTATACCTCTCTTTTCAATTAAATTCTAATCAATTTTACGAACATTTAGTAAGTACTTGCTATGTACACATGCTGTGATAGATGCTCTGAATAGTTCTGTGTATGATGCCTCACGGTGTATAACATATTTTCACATCCATTATCTCATTTGTGTGGTAGAGAAGTCCCTTTGTAATTATTACTTATTTGAATTGCCTAGAGTTTCAGATGATGCTGTGCTTTGAATTTGGGGTAGAGGTTTTGTTTGTTTCATTTTTGGTGAATCTAGAAACCATTCTAGAAATACATTTAGCATACCTTGGACAAAAAATAAAGGCATATCATTGTATCATCATATTAAATTGATTTTGGTTGGAACCAGTGGCATTTCCTGAAATTTTCTGTTTGTTTTATGACATTAGACTCAGTCTAAAGTGCATTTTTAATGACCTAATTGAAAAAAGGTTATCAACATGTTCAGAAAAATAATTTTATTTACTGCATTTAAGGTAACATTGATGTGTTATTTTTTGTATATATTTTTAAGGTCAAAAATTTGGTTTACCCAGAAACTATTCATATTTAGGATTATGTCAAATTCTACTGCTCTATCATGAAATCTCTGTTAAGTGCTATACAACTTCTGGAGAGTAAGTCTGAAAGCTCTTATTCTCCATTTAGCAAGTGCAATATTCTCTAATATAGTTGCATCTAATGCAGAATGAAATGTTCTATATTAACATTAGATTACAAAACCTTATTTCTACATATTTCTGAGATTTTTTTAAGTCTTCCTATTAAAGTTTCTTTGTAAATATTTTTAAAACAACCTCATTTTTATTTTTATTTACTCATTTTATTTCCTTTATCCATAGTGTTCAAATGGAATTTATCCTTTAGCATTTTTAACATTTTTGAAGAATGTAAATGAAAATCATCTTCACTTTAAGCACCGAACACATCACTTTTTTTCACAAAGCTGAAACTCAAAAACTGATAGGATCTTCTTCATTTGCTTTATTTCTAACATCAGATTTGCAAAAAGGCACTCTCCAGGTAACTCCTCAGCTATGTTACCCTGGGTGTTTGGCCAGGGGGCAGTCATGTTGACCCCATCTGTAAAGGCTGGCTAAACTAGAATCTTGGACTATTAGAGTCCCATTCATCAAGGTCCACATAAAGTAAGGTAGGTGGGAAGCAGGAGGACAGATGGTAGGGTCTGCAGCAAGGAACTTGTTTGTTGACATTGATGTAGACCCTTCTTCTTGCCAGAGTGACTCCATGGACTTGTTTTGGCATGGAAGACTAGGCCAAAGCTATCATCCTAATAGAAGGTGAGCTGCAGGCAAACTGGAGAGATCCATGCACAGTAGGTGTTTAGGGTTGGCTTGGATTTTGTCTATCAGCTTGACTGTCATATGTACATGATTGATGTGCAGTGGGGCTTGAAAGTGCTGCATTGATGTTGAGGACTGTGTCATAAGGTTCCTGATATGGTGCACATGTCTGAATGGAGTTGGACATTGACTATCCTTGTCTATGCCAAGCAACACCAGACTTGAGTGCATTATTCTGCAGTTGAGTAGCAGATGGTGAGTGCAGACGTTTGGAGGGGGTGTGCCTTCAAACACAATATGGAGCCAGAAAACTTACTTAGAAGGTTATTGCATGTCTTGACTTTGGCAGCTATTTTTCAAGCACTGATGAAAAATCCAAGTCCCATTCATTGTTACTCTCAGAATACTCAGCTTGGTTAGTGTTCCAGGCAAAAGAAATGTGAAAACCAAATGTGCTATTCACTATGTTGGTCACAGTTGATTGAAGGTGACTTCTTTGGGGTTGGCTGATTGGGTCAAATAAATGTTCTCAGACTCAATATTACTGAACTTGGTAACAAAACACGTATTAACAAAATAGGTAAACTTTATTTAGAAGTTGTTAGAGGAAGGACCATCAGAGCACTTGAAGAAAACTGTGGTCAAATATGGGACTTAAAATTGACTTTACATTCTTTGGTTCTTAATTTGTGGAAAGTATTATGTTCTTCAAAAATGAAAATAAAAGCAAGTATCTCAATAGATGTTCTTTATACACAAAATTATACAGATTTACAGATGAATAAGCACAGTGATTCCATATGTATAGGAAAACTGATTTTTATTGGTGTTTGATTTTTTTTTCTCTTGAGTGGATTCTGAGCACATATAAATTCTTTTCAGATTTAAAATAACTTCTTTTTCAGGTTAAAAGTAAAGTATGCTTATTGAACATAATTGTGAAAATATAAATATATTTTTGTATATAGCAAATAAAATTTAAATCAGGGATAAACAATTCTAAATTTCTTCTCTGCTTCTTTCTCATTTTATGTACATTTCTAAGTGTATGTATGGTATATATATGTTTCTATGTGTATTTTTTTAAACATTTTTTATTGATTTATAATCATTTTACAATGTGTCAAATTCCAGTGTTCAGCACAATTTTTCAGTCATTCATGGACCTATACACACTCATTGTCACATTTCTATGTGTATTTTTAAATAAAAATTTGGGTCATATAATCTATAGCTTTCTTCAAACAGCATTTACTATATTATTAGTTCTTAGAGTCATAAAATACTCATTTTTAATGGCTGCTTAGTATTGTACCTTATTCATGTACCCCAGTTTTCTTAATCCTCCATATTTGACATTTAGGCTATTTTTCAGCAGTATGCCTGCTGCTCTGAGGACTATTCTTATATTTAAATTTTATCTGCATCTTGGATTATGTTTTCAGCATAATTTCAGTCTTAGAAGTTAATTTCTGGATTAGAGGATGTGAACTTCTCAAGATTCTTTTGAAAAACCCTCCCTAAATATATGTGAGAGTACTTTTCTATCTATATTCTTACCTGCTTTGAATAGTATCATTTTATAAATCTTTGCCAATTTGACAGGCAAAAATGGCTTATTTTGTTTTAATTTGCATTGAATTGATTAATATGGAGCTGGAACATTTCACACATACTTATTTGACATTGGTTTCTTCTTTTTATAAATTGTTTACTCATGTCTTTTACTCATATTTTCCTGATGATTTGTAAGATTTTTTAAATGTTAAGTCATTAATTATGTCAGACGTGTTGCAGAAATGTTTCTCTCAGTTTCATGTGCCATAAAGTTGTTTCTGCTGTTGTTGATGCAAGAAAATTTTAAATATTTATATGGTCAATTCTATTGTATTTTTTTCATTATGACTGTGGCCTTTGCTTTTATCTTTTTTTTTTAGAAGTTTTACATTTGATAAATATTCACCATTTTTCTAGTGTCATCGTGGTTTTATTTTGTATTTTAACTCTCTATTCCTTCCAGAAATTATTTTAACCTTAAGTATGAGATAAGTGTCTTACTTAATTTTGTTCCCAATAGTTAATCAACTGCCCCAGCACCATTTCCTCACTAATTTTGGTGCCATCTTTACTGCTTACTAACTTTTTAAATCAACACTAGGATCTATTTTTGATATACCTGTTTTTCTCATTTCCTTCAGTAGTTCCACACTGTTTTCATTAGAGCATCACAGTCACTTTACAGATCTAAGTCAAACCCTTCCTTATTTTCCTTTTTCCAGAAACTTTGAATATTGTCACCTATTTATCTTTCAAGATTAATTTTCTTCATTGAATTCATAAAAATGATCTTCTGGAATTTTATTAAACCTATAAAGTAGTATCTTAATCTTTGCTATATGCAGTCTTCACATTCAGAAGCATCAGATGTTTCTATTTATATAATGTTTCATACATAAATAAACTGTGTTTTTCTATTTTTGTAAGTCCCCAGATTCCTTATTTTATTCAAGTATAAGCACACTATATTCTTGTTATTATCCTTAATTGCTTACATTACATTCCAGTTTTTAATTGTTCAGTAGAAAAGCCTTATCTTTTTTATATTTATTATCTAGCTATTTTACTCAACTTTCTTAATAATTTTAATAACTTTATAAATTCTGTTGCATTTTCAAGGTCATTAAATTATCTGCAAACAGTGATGACTTTATCTTCTTTTTTTCCCTCTTGTTTCTCTGTAATATCCTATTTCATTGACTAGAATTTCCAAATCAGTTAAGTAATCCTGGTGATAGGAGGTATTCTTGTTCTTGATTATATGATAATAACTCTAGTTTATTCCATAGGTAAGGTGGATATTAGTTGTTGATTTAAGACAGATAATCTTTGTTTTATTGGTAAGATGAATTAGAGTACTATTCTCTAACCTTTTCTTTGTTTGTTAGGATTGTGTTGAAGTATAGTATATGCCGTTTGGGGTAAATACTGTCAAACTCTGATTGATGGACATAGTCTTTTCTTGTGATTTTTTTTCAATTCAGATCGATTCAAACACACATTTACTCAGCACTTACTACGTGCCAGAAATTGGTCACTAAGCATTAGAATTCAGATGTATAGCCCCCTCCCTTCAAACCACTATAGGATTATTCAGATCACGATAATTCAGCAAGGGATTGGTTTCCTGTTATTAAATTTCCCCTGTGTTACTGGAAGAACTTTATGTTTAAGACTTTATTAAGAATAATTTGAAGGCTACCCAATTATTTACCATGTCAAAATGTGAATTTTAAGAATTTCTAAAAGTAAAATTTTGATTTACAACTGGAATTACGAGTTTTTACATCTGAAGTCATAGTGTTCAAATTCTAATCAAGCACAATTATCAAACTTGATGATATCTCAGAAAATTTGTACACCTCTATAATATAGATGGTTCACATTCTATACAATCAGGAAATTAGTATTTCTAATCATACTTTATTGTTTCTTATATACTATAAGAGAAATGATACGTGATATTGGGCCAAAACACTTTTATGATGCCATCTTTTTATTTTCATTTCTTGGAAGTCTTCTGAATTATTTGTAGGATATAAGTATGCATTTACATTGATTTATTTTCAATCTAAGTGGGTTTTTTTTTGTATTAATTTTATTGCTTCAGTGTAGTTTAGTATAATTTATCCTGTTTTCCCCATCCAGTGTTATAATTTATTTTATGTTTTTATAAGCCTTTATTTTGTTCTTTTATACAGTTTGCATCAATGAACATATGATATTTTTAAACTATACCTTTTTGGTCAGATTCTTTGTATTTCACACAGATCAAATAACAGTATTGATTGGGAATCAGTTTTCTACTCAGCATCATACTAATTATTATGAATTATAGTACAGGAAAACATAAATTACATACTTTCAACAAGCTTACTTTCTAGTTGGTAGATAAGATATAAATAAGGAAAAAATGTAAAAACACAAGATCCTAATGAAATATTATTTATAGTGGCTAATACAAATACGTTTATACCTTGTTCTGTATTTAAGCAAATGTATTAGAATTCATAGCATACCTTTTGTATATTGACCTTATCCTGGCTTCTTCATGCGTTACCTATTGTTATTATATCTTTACCATTATTTTCTCACTTTCTGCTTGAAAATTATATTTACCTTTTCACAATTTTTTTTTCTTTTTGGAACAACACTGAATAGACAAATGTCACACACATTAATCTCTGAAATATTGCCAGTGATGATTTTTCTTACACAAATGTGAGCCTGCTCAGTTTAGAAATAGAAATAATGCAAGCTACTATAATTGTAGACTGAAGATCATTGCTTTCTGAATTTCTCATTTCATTAAAGGACTTGCTCTGATTTTTAGAATCATTCATAAAAGAATTAACATGCAAAGTAGCAGAAATCAAATACTAACCCGAAGCTAGCATCTCTACTAAAGGGGAATTCTAACAATAAATAAGCTTTCGTATATTAAAGAAGAGTAGTCCCACCATTTGGGCTTTGATGGGACTTTTATATCATAGGCCCATGCATTTTAAACTTTAGCTTTTGATATATGTTCTAAGTTATAACCTTAAAATTTATCATATTTTTGAAAATTGATATCCCCCTAAATTTTTAATGCTTGCGTTGAATAATGTTTATCGTAGACCACAATACCTATCCCTGTGGAACTGTTATCCTATCTTAATTCAGAAGCAATACTATTGATTAAATAATACTTAACAGCTTCCAAACTTCAAGGCATTTTTCAGCCACTATTTCTTCCTGACCTCACTATGAGCTTCCTGTGTGGTATCATTCATCTCAGGTCTTACTAAAATGTAAATAAATTACATCCAGTATACTTCCTCTATTTGTCCAGCTTATTACTATATCGAAACAGTCTTAATGAAACACATAGTGATGTGGTGTGTATTCCTATGCTAAACCAAAGTGGGGAGGAAGTTATATGAATATATAACAGAACCCACTTAATAATAGTTTTTGTTAAAGCATTTTATAAATTGGAGATAATCTGAGCCATGGGAGATGATGTAATTCTACGGGACAGAGTTCACCAAAGGAGGATAGCTCCTCAGAGAGAATCGGATTGGACTCTTGGGAGAGATGCACTGGGGCTTTGATGGTGCTTTACCTTATAAGCATAGCTGACTCTCCGTTTTCCATACTAATGCTGTAGTTTTGAGGTAACAATGGTAAAAATAAAAATAAAAAGCAAGAGCGTTATCTAAAATAATTTTTCTTCAGCCTTTGTATATAATATTTGATTTTCAGCATCAAATTTGCCATTTTATTTTTGTTTTCCATGGGTTAATGAGGCTATTTCTGACCTCCATATTATGAAACATAAATGGTCTAACACAAAGCATGTAATGTCATGCTTTGTTATACATAGTAATCTTCATAGGGCATGAACAGATAAAATCTAACTCATGCAATAATGAACAATAAGAATGAATAATAATCTATATCAGACCTATGGAATACAATCATACTTGGTTAGTTACTAAATTAATTTATAGAAAATAATTACTGTTGTTTGAGTAAATATCAAATAGTGGAAATAGGAGGGAGCTTAGTGTTGTACAGGGGAAAAGTAGAAAGCCAAACATTAAAATTTGTCACATTTGGATGAAATATCAAAGTGCCAGTAGTCGTTGATTGACTCTGTATCATCAAACTTTTGGTGTTTGTAGCTTTTTCTTATACATTTCTGTATTTTACATTTTTTTGCAATATGTATGTATTAATTTTATAGTCAGAAAAAAAAAGTTAATGTAAAATGTGTTAGACATAGCCCACTTGCAAGTAATTCATTGAGAGTTAACTGTATAAAATCTCCCAGGGAGTGTGGAAGCCATGAACTAAATTTAAGGGCAAAGTGTTCCATTATACAAATAATGCATTGTCTCAAAACTTACTGAAGTTTTTTTTTTTTTTTCAGTCATTTTTCTCATTGCTTGAAAATTCCAAACTGGAGGAGACAATAACAATATGAATAGCATTATGCTTTGCACCTGCTTCTCACTTCTACTTTGGAAACTTTAAGTGTGTTGAAAATATGATCTTATATAAGATGTGTAGTTTTCATCTACCAAGAAAGATAGTATTAGGAGCATCCTTTTCCTCCTCTGCTATTTCAAAGTCAATCTCCTTGAGGAAAGCTGTACTTATAACTAGCATTCTGTTTTTAAAGCATTGCTTAGTCCAAGTCATGAAAACTCAAACTCAAGTGGTAAGGTCATTACTAGAGGCTTACCCAAATATTTATGCAATATGTAACAGCTAAGGAGCCAGCTAAATATCAATGCAATCAATTTTATTTTGTTAGAAATAGTATAGAAACATGTTATAAAGGGCTCCTGTTACTTGTACGGAGGTTTAGAACAACTTAGGCAAAGGTTGCATCTTTGTGCAAATTATTAAAGAAAATCCTTTGTTTCAGCTGATGTAGCCTGGGCCAGAGAGCATGGCTTCTATAGTAGAGCAAACCACTGGACTGGATGCCCTTGCACAGGGCACAACCTACACAATTAGTCATGGCTGCCCTATGTCATATGCTTTATTAATGATTTGAAAATAGCTGCTGTTGCTCCATAGGTTCCAAATTGTTCTAGTTTTGCACAGAAGGCCAAGAATCACCTTCAAGTGAGTTAGCAAAAAGTTGCTTATCTAAGCTTTAATTTAGGCTTGAACTCTAATGATACAAATCTATTACTTTGCTTCAGATTTCTGATTTGAGTAGCATTGAGGTTAGAAGAAAATGAAATGAATTTGCCACAAAAGTATAAATGAGTTTATGAAGTCCAGTTCCTAGAAGATCTTGGTTGACATTTTGAAATTGCATCTAAAATTTTGGGATATCCTATAGTAAATTTAGACTACTTGATACATGAAAAGGTGGGTAAAAAGACAGAGAGACAGACGAATATCTCTTTGTCACAAAAAGAAATATACTTTGAAAGGATACATTGATATATGATATAAATACATACTTTAATGCAAATGAGAGTAAATAAAATTTAAGTCAATTATGTAAGTGAAGTAAATGAAAACTAAAATGGGTAAACAAGGGAAAAACATGAGAATGGGGCAAGAATTAGACATTATATGTGTGTGTGTGTGTGTGTGTGTATAAAGCATCCTATATAGCATCTTATATACATTTACAAATTAGATTCTTAACATGTTTTGAAGAAATACATTGGTGATATCAAGACTAGAAAGAAATATTTTCCTATTATATTCTTCAGCATATAAAGGGATCACTGTATTTTATCATATGTATCATAATCAATATTTACTTTCATGAGAAACAAAGAGTATTTTATAGGCCCACTTCTGTTGTGACCTTCAACATAGGTTGATAACGTTTCAGTAATGTGCAATTTGGTATACTCAGTCTCGTAAAATACAGACTAGGTAGATGACACTCCATTCCGGTATTATTCAAAGGAAGATTTCAGAATATATCTAGATGCTGAACTCCAACGAAAGGACTGAACATCCTTCAGATAATTTCCTATATGTACTATTTCTCTAAGTTATGCTTTTGATTGTTATGTGGATGACTCTGAATTCTAGATTGTATTACTTGAAATAAACTTAGAATACAGCTATTCTTTGTTAAGTAATAGCAGAAATAGTAATCAAGTTAGGAGCGGGGTTGAAATTGTTTTATAGAAATTGCAAAGCCTAAAAAAAACACAGAGTTAAAAAATGTCTATCCACTTTACCTGAAAGATTAGCTGGAGAAGTATCATTTCACAGGACCAAAAAATCTTTTTAAACATTTATTTTGATTCTGCTTTAATATACAGACAAATGGGAGATGGAGGTTCCAAGTTTCTTCTTTGTCATAGCCTGGATATTGCCTAACTGATATACAAGGTGATGGAATTTCATCACATATTCCATTATCAGACTTACTCACATCCTTAAACAATTTATATGGTGTTCACATGGTTTTTTTTTTATGGATCAGATTCCTTGTTTTCCAAACATAAATAGTAATGTTTACTGTTACACATTCCTGGGTCAAAGGTGAATTATTATGACATTTTAATTGGATGAAGCTTGGTGAATACTTTGATTTCTTTAACACTTTGTAAATGTGAAGCATTAATGTTGATCCAGAAATATCAATAAGGTATTCAAAGTTAATGCATCATACATTTTGAATTTCTACTGCGCAGCATTTGCTGATTTTCCCATTCCTTTAAGTTTCTTTGAAGAAAAAAAGTTTTGAAAATTCCTAGAAGCAGATATTACATGTTTACCTCATTTTATGTGATAGGAGTGATTTTGTAAATCTATTCATAATTTAAATGCTCTAGGAGAATCTATTCTCAAAGGAATTTTATTGTGGATCATCATGTAAAGCAAAAGTAATTTTTAAAGTGCATTTTACTCCCTATTTCTATATGGGACCTTTCTGATTTACAAGAGTTATTTAAGCTCCCAGAGGAGTCATCCCCTTAGAATATTCCTAAGGAGATATAAACTGAGTGGGACAGGAAACTGTGAGAGAGTAATTTGGTAAATACTAACCTGATCCAAGTAATTATTTGGACCTCTTTAGTGAGATCTCTGAGCCACTGTTTTATATAAGATTAAGTCTAGATAACGTGTTCTCCACAGTTGCTTGGAATGGATTTATTTCAGTTCAGTCAAGCTCTTAATTTCCTAGCAAATGATTATAAAGCATGTAATTCTAATTCTTCTCATTGAATGATTCCTCTCAGCTCTTATAAAGTAAGGCAAAATTATTTATCTCCAGTGGGAGAAGTTTGGCACCCTCATCCTCCACCTACCTCCCAATTTTCATGGCCCAACCTAACTAAGGATTTTCAGAATTGACAGACATTCTTAATCCCCCAAAACTTTTGGACTTTCTAGAGCTGTAGAGGGACAGGCAACTGAGGATTTTCTATACACATGTACCCATTATAGAAACTCATTCCATAGCAGCTGGACCTCCTCACCTACCCCACACACACACACACACTCCTGCAGCTGTGCCACTGATTCTTGCATTACAAGGAAAAGAATTAGGCAATGGGCATTTGCTGAAGGAATACTGTAAGTTGTTTATGGTCACTATATAGAAGGATATTATGAATTATATTACCCAAATTGGATATTTTTGAGAGTAAAAGGAGCCACATTAACAATTATCATGAGACAACAGGCATAAATGAGATCTGATATTTTGAGACTACCTCCACTCCTTACACCTCCCCAAGACTCCATCAGCACAATAGTTCTACCAGGGCAGGGAAAGCCATGAAAATCCACAACTGCGCTGCTGAAAGTGGCTGACTTGATAGAGTAGAATGTGAAAAACCACACGTGCCTGACTGTTGTCAGAAGTAGTAGCATCCTCAGTGGTAAACAAAAAGGAAATGTAAATGTCATAGCTAGCCTTAAGGTGTGGTTTACATTGGGGCAGGCAATAGACTAGCATATTAGCCAGAAGTTTAACAAGGAGAACTGGATATGAAGATTGCTATATTGGGCCTTGATAAACTAACACATACCCCTGGTGGTTTGGAAGTCTGCACACATATTTCAGGAAAGATCAGAGAAAGTCCAAGATATTCACATACTTCAGGCTGACCCTAAGGCCTTTTGCAATGAGGAGGTAAAGGAGACCCCAATGGAATGTGAGAGCCAAGGAAGACTTGTAAGCTGACTGAACTTTGAATGCATTACCTATCCCATACACATATTCATAAGCCAAGGGTGTTAGCTTAGAAACTGTCTCTAGTTTGGGCGAGAAAGAGCAGAAGTTGAATTTAGCAGATGAATACTTGAAAGCAGCTATTGTAAATATGTTCAAATAATTAAAGGAAATCATGTTAAATAATTAAATAAAATATTACTATAATTACTCTTCAAATAAAAGAGTATTAATATAAAGATAGAAACTATTTTAAAAAGAAACAAAAACTCTGGAGCTGAAAAGTACAATAATTAAAATGAAAAATATTCTAGAGGGGCTCAATAGCAGATCTGAGACATTAGAATCAGTGAACTTGAAATTAATCAGTAGAAATTATTCCACTTGAAGAACAGAAAAAAATGAAGAAAATGAATTTCAGAGATCTATGAGAAACCATCAAGCATACTAACATAGATCTAATGGGAGAGAAGGAGGGGAGCAGAGAAAGAAAGACAAGAAAAAAGATATTTGAAGTAACAGTAGCCAAAAACTCAACAAAATGATGAATAACATTAATCTACACATTTGAGAAGCTCAACAACTCCAAGTATGATAAACACAAAAGATCCATACATAGTCACATTATAGTCAAACTTAGAAAGCCAAATAAAAAGAGGAATTCTTGAAAGCAGCAAGAGATAAAAAGACTAATTCAATACAGGGGATGACAGTATGATTAACAATTGACTTCTGAAACATTTAAAGGCAGAAGGCAGAAGGATAACATAGTCAAAGTGCTGAAGAAAAACAGATGAAAAAATGGCAATCAAGAATTTTATACCCAGCAAAACAGTTCTCCAAATGAAGATGTAATAAAGATATTGCAAGATAAACAAGGACTGAGGCAATTCATTGCTAGCAGACCTGCCTTACAAGAAATACTGAAGGAAATCCTTTAGGCTGAGAAGAAATGACAACAAACAGTAACTAAAATCCATCCAAAGAAATAGATAGCACTAATAATATAATTATGTAGGTAAACATAGATATGGTATAAATGTTTAACAAAACTCAATTAAAGAAGAACGAAGGAAATAATAAGATCAGAGTAGAAATCAGTGAGATAGATAACAAAGAAATAATAGAGAAAAATCAATGAAACCAAAAGTTGATTCTTTGAAAAGACCAACAACATTGACAGATATTTAGCTAGATTGACCAAGGAAAAAGAAAGCATAACAGATTACCAAGATCAGAAATGAAAGAGGGGACTAACTCCATAGAAATTAAAAGATTAGAAGTTAATATATGAACAAATGTATTCCAACTAAGATAAAATGGTATAACTTCTAGAAATGTACGAATTACTAAAACTGATTCAAGAAGAAATATATGAAAACAAATATGTGTATGTATATGCATGACTGGGACATTGTGCTGTACACCAGAAATTCACAAATTATAATTGACTGTACTTCAATTAAAAAAAGAAAAAAAAATAGAAAAATCAAATAGACCCATAATAGTAAAAAGATGGAATTTTTAAGTCATTCCACAAAGAAAAGTCTGGATGCAAGTGGCTATGCTATACCCTATCCAATATTTCAAGGGGAAATAATATCAACCTTTCACAAACTTTTCCAAAAAGTAGAGGAAGAAGGAATACTTTTTAATGCCTTCTGTTAGAACAGTATTACCCTGAGACCAAATCCAGACAAAGACATTGAAAGAAAAGAACTAGCATTTCTCATAAATATAGAAACCAAAATCCTCTGCAAAATAATCACAAACCAAATATAGCAACTGTAATATTATTGTACACCTTGACCAAGTAGGATTTAACCTCAGAGTATGATTGCTTTAACATCCAGTAATTAATTAATGTAAAATACCGTATTAGTAGAATAAAGGAGAGAACCACATGATTATTGCAATAAATTCACCAGAAACATATCAGAAATCCAGTATCTATTTGTGACAAACTTTCAGTGGACTAGGAATAGAAGAAAACTCTATACCTGATAAAAGACATCTATAAAAATCGTGACAACTAATTTCATACTTACTAATGAGAAACTACTGGTGTAACCCTAAGATTGGGAACAAGTCAGGGTTGTCAGATCTCACCTCTTCTGCTCAATACTGTACTGGAGTTTCTACCCAGAAACTAAGAAAAATATGTAAATAAAAAGAAAAAGAGGAAAGAAAGCAAGGAAAGAATAAAAGAAAGAAACAGAACAGAAAAGAAAGAAATCAAAAGTATCCAGATTGGAAAGTAAAAAGTAAAACTTTTTGTCATTATATGCTGATGACATGTTACTATATATAGAAAACCCTAAAAGGTCCACACAAAAGCTACTAGAGCTGATTGAAGAATTCAGCAAGGTAGCAGGTTACAAAATTAACGTTCAAAAATCAGCTGCATTTCTTTACACTAACGATAAATCAACAGAAGAAGAAAGTAAAGAAACAATCCCCTTTAAAATAGCACCCAAAGTAATAAAATATCTGGGAATAAATCTAACCAAGGAGGTGAAAGAATTATACACAGAAAACTATAAACCATTGATGAAGGAAATTAAAGAAGACTTTAAAAAATGGAAAGATATTCCATGCTCTTGGATTGGAAGAATCAATATTGTTAAAATGGTCACACTGCCCAAGGCAATCTACAGATTTAATGCAATCCCTATCCAATTACCCAGGACATATTTCACAGAACTAGAACAAATCATAATAAAATTTATATGGAACCATCAAAGACCTAGAATTGCCAAAGCATTACTGAAGAGAAAGAAAGAGGCTGGAGGAATAACTCTCCCAGACTTCAGACAATACTATAGAGCTACAGTCATCAAGACAGCATGGTATTGGTACCAAAACAGACATATAGACCAATGGAACAGAATAGAGAGCCCAGAAATGAACCCGCAAACTTTTGGTCAACTCATCTTCGACAAAGGAGGCAAGAATATACAATGGAATAAAGACAGTCTCTTCAGCAAATGGTGTTGGGAAAACTGGACAGCAGCATGTAAAACAATGAAGCTAGAACACTCCCTTACACCATATACAAAAATCAACTCAAAATGGATTAAAGACTTAAACATAAGACAAGATACAATAAACCTCCTAGAGGAAAACATAGGCAAAACATTATCTGACATACATTTAAAAAATTTTCTCCTAGAAGAAATAAAAGCAAGAATAAACAAATGGGACCTGATGAAACTTACAAGCTTCTGCGCAGCAAAGGAAACCAGAAGTAAAACAAGAAGAAAACCTACAGAATGGGAGAAAATTTTTGCAAGTGAAACCGACAAAGGCTTGATCTCCAGAATATATAAGCAGCTCATATGACTCAATAAGAAAAAAATAAACAACCCAATCCAAAAATGGGCAGAAGACCTAAACTAGCAATTCTCCAAGGAAGACATACAAATGATCAAAAAGCACATGAAAAAATGCTCCATATCACTAATTATCAGAGAAATGCAAATCAAAACTACAATGAGGTATCACCTCACACCAGTCAGAATGGCCGTCATTCAAAAATCTACAAATGACAAATGCTGGAGAGGCTGTGGAGAAAGGGGAACCCTCCTACACTGCTGGTGGGAATGCAGTTTGGTGCAGCCACTATGGAAAACAGTGTGGAGATTCCTCAAAAGACTAGGAATAGACTTACCATATGACCCAGGAATCCCACTCCTGGGCTTGTATCCAGAAGGAAATCTACTTCAGGATGACACCTGCACCCCAATGTTCATAGCAGCACTATTTACAATAGCCAAAACATGGAAACAGCCTAAATGTCCATCAACAGGTGACTGGATAAAGAAGAGGTGGTATATTTATACAATGGAATACTACTCAGCCATAAAAACCGACAACATAATGCCATTTGCAGCAACATGGATGCTCCTGGAGAATGTCATTCTAAGTGAAGTAAGCCAGAAAGAGAAAGAAAAATACCATATGAGATCGCTCATATGTGGAATCTAAAAAACAAAAACAAAAACAAAAACAAACAAACAAACAAAAACAAAGCGTAAATAAAGGACAGAAATAGACTCACAGACAGAGAATACAGACTTGTGGTTACCAGGGGGGTGGAGGGTGGGAAGGGATAGACTGGGATTTCAAAATTGTAGAATAGACTACACTGTATAGCACAGGGAAATATACACAAAATGTTATGATAACTCAGAGAAAAAAATGTGACAATGAGTGTGTATATGTCCATGAATAACTGAAAAATTGTGCTGAACACTGGAATTTGACACAACATTGTAAAATGATTATAAATCAATAAAAAATGTTAAAAAAAAGTAAAACTTTTATTTGCAGAAAATATAATCTGTATGTAGAGAATATTAAGGAATGCATACACACACTCACAAACTAATAAATGAGTCCAGCAAGTTCACTGAGTACAAGAACATTATACGCAAGTCAGTTGTATTTCTATATACAGGCACATCTCAGAGATATTAAAGATTCAGTTCTAGAACACCAGAGTAAAGCAAGTCACATGAAGTTTTTGGTTTTAACAGTTCATATAAAAGTTATGTTAACATTATACTATAATCTGTTAAATGTGCAATAGCACTACATATGTATATACCTTAATTTAAAAATACCTTATTGCTAAAAAATGCTAACCATCATCTGAGACTTCAGCAAGTCATATTCTTTTTGCAATAGTGACATCAGAGATCACTGATCACAGATCGCCATAACAAATAAAATAATAATGAAAAATTTGAAATACTGCAAGAATTACCAAAATGTGACACAGAGACATAAAGTGAGCAAATGTTGGAAAAATGACACTCATAGCCTTGGGTGACCTAAGGTTGCCACAAACCTTCAATTTGTAAAAAATGCAGTGTCTGTGAAGAGCCATAAAGTGAAATACAGTAACGTGAGGTATTGTGTATAATAGCAACAAACAGTGAAGTCAAGAAAGCAATTCTATTCACAATAGCATCAAAAAAAGAATAAAGGCATTTCTGTAAAAACTGACAAGCTGATCTTAAAGTTTATGTAAAAATGCAGAGTACCCAGAACAATAAAAATAATTTTGAAAAGGAGAACAAAGTTAACTTATACCTCCTGTTTAAAATTTATTATTAAAAATACAGTAAAGAAGAGAGTATCATATTGCTATAGAGATCAATGGAATATAACTATAAGTAATTTCATTATATGAAATATAAATGAATATCCATGGTACTAGGAGCATACAAAAAAAAAAAAAAGATTTTTAGATCTTTACCTCTCACTATACACAAAGATTAACTCAAAATGGATCATGGACCTAAATAGAAGACCTAAAACTATAAGACTTTTAAATAAGAAAATGAGAAAGTCTTCATAACCTTTGGTTACACAAAGTTCTTAAATAATAAAAGCATGATATGAAAAAGAAAAAAATTTAATAAGTTGGATTTCATCAAAATTAGAAACTTTTGCATCTGAAAAGATTCCACTAAAGAAATGAAAACACTAGAAGATATTTCCAAGATTCATGGTTTGCAAATATGTATTTGATAAAAGATCTCTATATTCCTAATATATGAAGAATTCTCTAATAATAAAAAGACAAAAAAAAATCCAGTGAAAAATTGGAAAAAAATATTTGAGTAGGTAGTTCACCAAGGAAGATATAAAAATGGCTAATAAACATATGAAAATATGCTCAACACCATGAATCTCTAGGAAAAAGTAAATTAGAACCATAATAAGATATTACTTTACATCAACTATTGTGGCTATAATAAAAAATACAAGCACAGTAATGAATGTTGGTGACGATACAGAGAAACTGGAACTCTCATACATTCCTGGTCAAAATTTAAAATAGTATAGCCACTTTAGGAAATAGGTTGGCAATTCTTAAAATTTAAAATAAACTTATTTTTATGACCCAACAATTACACTTCTAGGTATCTACCTAAGAGAAATGAAAACATATATCCACAGAGAGACTTGTATATATGTGAATGCTCATAGCAGCCTTATCCATGATAGTGATAAGCTGGAAGCAATCTGCATGTCTATCAACTGATGAATGGATGAGCAAATGTCTTATGTTCATACAATGAAATGCTATTCATCAATAAAAGAGAACAGACTGTTGCTACATACCACAACATAGATCAATCTGAGAAACATTATGGTAAGTAAAAAAAGCCACATGAAGGAAACCACATATTGCATGATTGCACTTGAGAGAAATGTTAGGAAAAGGTAAATGTTTAGAGACAGAAAGCAGATTAGTGGTCTGGGGCTGGGGATGAGAGTGAGCATTGACTGCTTGAGGGCATGAAGGATCTTTTTGTAGTGACAAAAATGTTCTAAAACTGGATTTACTCAACTCTAAATTTACTTAAAATCATTAAGTTGGACACTTACAAGGGTGAATTTTATGTTACTTATACCTTAATAAACTGTCAAAATGAAATTATGCTTATTAAAACTAAGAAAAGAGAAACTTGGCAGATATTCCCTTAACCAAATGACCAAGATTAACATCCCTAGTGATAAATCCTGTTGATATCATATACCCCCCGATATGATGTAAGAACAGCACTTCATTCTTTTGCATTCTTCTCTAAAACTATAATCCCAGTCTAGTTATGAAGAAATACCAGACAAATCCAAACTGAGGATCATCCCACAAAACATCTGACCACTATTCTTCAAAACTACCAAAATCATAAAGAACAAGGGAAAACTGGGAAATTGCCCCAGATCAGAGGAAATTTAGGAGAAATGGCAACTAAATGCAATGTAGTGTCCTGGATTAGATCTTGGAACAGAAAATAGATATTAGTGGAAAGACCAGTGATATCCAAATAAAGTCGATAGTTTCAAGTAGTATTGTACCACTGTTAATTTCTTAGTTTGACAGATTTACCATGGTTATGTAAGATGTTAAGATTAGGAGAAGGTAATAAAGGAAATATGGGAATTTGCTGTACTATCCTTTCAATTTTTCCATATATGTGAACTTGTTCCGAAACAAAAAGTTAAAATTTTTTGAAATGGAGTGGGGGATTTATAGGTTAAAAGAGAATTGTGATTCAAATGTAATGTGTGGATCTTATTTAGATCCTAATTCAATCTAACTAGCTGTTAAAAAAAAAGAAAACATTTAAAAGTTAATCATTTGACAGAGGCAAGATATTTAACAACATTAAAGAATCACTATTTTTTTAATGTGGGATAATGATATTTGCTATGACTTTGAAAAGTCGTTATTTTTTAGTAATACTTAGTAACATATTCATGGATGAAATAATATGACATCTGGGATTGTCTTTAAAATGATCTGGTGGAAGAAAAAGTGGGTGAAAGTTAGATGAAGAAAACATTGGCTATGGGTGACGAGTACATGGAAGTTCATTTTACTATGCTCTCTACTCTTACGTATGTTTGAAATTTTTCATAATATAATGTTTTTAAGTGAAAAGGAAAAAAAGACTAAGAGAAATAATTAAAATATTATAATTTGTTCTCTATGGTGACCATAGACAGGGCTTGTCTCTTAAAAATGAAATCTGAACAGTGTCAGAATGAATAAATCATAGACAGGTGAGTGAACTCTCAAAAACAATCTAAGCAAGATACAATCAATGCTGAATAGTTGGGAGAGCATTAAGAGAATTGCTTGAATTAGCAGGGACTTCCTAAACTGGAGTGCTGTGTTGCTCTGTTCTTGAAGTTCTGTGACCTGGTGATATTTGAAACGCCTATCTATGTGAGGATTTTAAAAAGTAAAGTTTGGCCAGAAGCAGTCCTTTGTTCATAGTCAATGTTAAGATCTCTAGTTCCTCACCCCTCTTCCTTTTTTTCTTTTCTTTTCTTTTCTTTTTTTGTCTGGGGCTTTGTTTTTTGGCCTTGCGACTTACAGGACGGGTTACTGTAATATAATGCATTCGCTACTTCTCTGGAAAGCCATTCAGAATCTTTGACTAGTGCAGAATGTACAACTCTTTTGTTAAAAGGTCTCTGCCAAGAGAAGCATTCTTCCGGGCTTTGTAATTTGCATTGATTACTGAGCTGTTTCCCAGTACATTACTGGGTGTTGACTGTATTCTATAAAGCCTTACATAGTTTTGCCTTGATTAAAGAAGTCTGACATTGGCGGTAAATTTTAATAATGACTGAGATTGATCTGGATAACTTGAAAAAATGTTAACAGATTTTGGAACCTAAAATGTCAGGAGCAAGTTATTCTTATTGATGACACACACTCTGGAAATCTACAATTTTAAACATGGATTCAGTGTACAGTACTGAACGTGAAAAAAGCAGGAAGTTGAAAAGTAGACAGTAGTGCCAAAATTAAGGTCCGAGTCCTAACTTCTCTGCTCCTTAATCCAATCTGACATGCCTTCAGAATATTTTACTTTCTTGATGACCAGTATTCCAAACAGTTCTACCCAATACTTAGCCCCACTGCACAGTGACAGAGTTAGTGATTTTCTCATGAGACAAATAGGAGTAGGAACAGTATTTATATCAAAGACAACTGGTCCCACTTCCAGGTCCATCTTTGGGCCAAGATATGTAGTCGCCAACAGTGAGTCCTGGCGCAAAGTAAGATCCATCTGTTTTGCCCAGCCGTTTGCCTGAGTGCCACAAAATGGTCCTGTTATTAGTCTTATTTGTGGTCCTATTTGAGGTTAGAGAATAAGGTAAATAAACTTCAATCCTCCTTGTGATGAATGTAGCATGGGAATTAAAAGTGGTGGTGTTGGTAGTGGTAAGTGATGTTGCGTCTCTATTTTCTCAATTGCTCTGTTTTCTTTGGATTGGGAAACAGACATTTAAGGATGAGTTTGTCATCTGGAAGGATAGTTGTGACCAAGTTTCCCTCAACAGGATACAAGATGTTATTTTTGAGCTTCATTACCCTCACCAAGGGGAAAAAAAGGAGAGCGAGAGGGAAAAAATAAATAAGGAAGAAAGTGAAAGTAAGGAAGAAACAGGCAGAGACAGAGAGGGAAGAGAAAGGTCAAAGAGGAGAAGGAGGGATAACACGAGAAGAGGAGAATATAACTTAGTGGACTTTGTACTCATAGAAGCTGCTTTATTATTTTGAACTAAGAGTTCAATTAATTCAACATCTGAATTAAGGAAAAGGAAATCTGACTGAGTAAGTTGAGCTGCTAGGTCAGTTAAATACTTTATAAATATGCAGCCTAGTTTCCATTACCTTTTCTGTCTGAACTAGACAGTGAATCAGTTTCATTAACCATATTGGTGGTTAGAACAATTGGTGATTGGTGAGCAAAACAATACCAATTGGTGACTCAAGTTTATACAGAGATGTGCAGTTATTTCTATTTCTGAATCATTTGTTGAGGATTATTGTTATTCCATATTATTTCTGAGCATGAGTTATTTCTGTCAGTTTCATTTATAAATGTTTTGTTGCCTTATAAGGAGATATGTGCACTCCCCTCCTCTCATTCAGTTGTCCCTGGTGACACCTCCATAATTTCTGTCTTTACACTGGTACATTTTTAGTCTAATTCAGTCATGTGAGAAGCAGGGGAAAAGTTTAGTTAGTCAATATGAGTGATTTTTTTTTTGATCCATTCATGGATAGACCTAGTGAATTTGAATCAGTCAGAATTTAAAATCTATATACATCAAACAGACACAATACCCAAAATATTCCTCTGTCTGCTTCAAGGAAAAAAAGAAACAAAACAGAATTTGCAAGTAAGAACTAGATGCATTTTCTAAAAATAGATGCAACTTCAGGGCTGATTTATGATCATGCTCTCATATATGAAGATATTAAAATGTCACCTTGCACTAACATGAAGGTGGACATAAACATACCACATATAGTGCTACAAATGTATTTTTAAAATGCACTACAATACTGTAAAATAAAAGAAAGATAATTGTATTATCTCTACTTTACACTAAAAAGTTATATTTTCCTAAATCCTGTTGTGTCAGTTATTTGAAGCTAAAAATAGGGATGACTTAATCCAGTCTGTTTTTGTTTTAACTGTTATCTTATTTATAGATGGTGTTGTATGAAGAAAGGATTGAAAAAAATAGTATGACGTTTTAAGCTCAAATATTTATGACATACTTGGAGATTTTAATGCCTGGACTCTTAATTCCAGGATTAAAAATACATATTAAAAATATGTTTATAATTACCTAAACCAAGAGGGCTGATTCAAACTCTGATGGTCTTCCCGTGCTGCTTCAAACAGCAGTGGCTGCACGCGACAAGATATCCGATATGATGTGGCATGGAGCACACGAAACCCACAATGCCTTGCAATGGGCATTTTGTACTGCTGAATGTTTTCCTCTACCTCTGCTTCACCATTTGCCCCACCAGCTATTCAGTCATTTGAAAGTAGTAGACCTAACAGGTTTTTAAAAGATTCTATTCAAAGTCATAATTTCCCTTTAACATGTGTATTCAGATCATAGATTTCCTTCTTTATTCTCTGAAATAGCATTTTATGTCATCTTTAGGCTTTGGAATTGTTTAGGAGTCTTTTTTTTAAAATCAGAATATAGCTAAAATTTAGAAGCACTGAGCTTCTAGTCATATCATTATGAAGGCCTTAACATGGAGGCATATTTTGTTTTTCAGAATTGCTTTTTTTCCTCTTTAGATCCTTTTCTTTTCATTAAAAAACTACTCTGGGAAGAGGGTTCTTTTTTTTTTTTTTTTTTTTTCTTAACAGAAGAAAAAAAAAAAAGCCACGCTTGACTGATAATGCATTGCTTTGGATGGTGAAACATTATGAAAGTTTAATTTTTAATTAAATCTGAAATACCAATTATAACTGAAAGAGATTTTAACCTGTTTCTTTTCAGACTGCCTGAAGTTACATTTAGAGACTGAAATCACTGCACCTTAAAAACAAAAGATTGAGCTACACTGCATTCCTGTAAGTGAAAGCTTCCTCTACCCTCCTCTGTGTTTTTGTGACCAACTCAAAAAAGGACAAAAATGTTGGTAACATAGTAACCAGACATGAGTAAGAATTTGAATATCCCTGAAGAAATACATGTTTAAATGATTTCCTTCTTTAAAAAAAGAAAATTTGTTGGGCTCAATATTCAGTATGTCTTTTTTATCCAACCTAAATTGTGAATCCTTTCTTTTGGCTGGTTTGAATTGCATTAGGGAGGGTGTCACCCACTGTGCATCAGCACAGTGACACACATCCTGTCAGGAAGGATTCTTACAGTTTGGTACAAGTCTCTTTGAAGGTAACAGATTTCTTATGGAATCAAAATAGATTCCTTTTTCCTTTGTGATGTCATTAGAAATTTTTAGCCTTTGTGTCAATGTAGATGGAGAGAAAGAAAGTTCATGATGACATCACAAGATTCTGTTGCCTTGAGGACTTTGGGCAAAACCAAGTAAAATGCATAATTCCCTTGTGTGCGTGTGTTCCCCGTTCTGCTATGAAGCAGTCAAAATAGCACATCTTATGTCTTCCCGTGAGCTACAAGCCTGTCTCTCAGAGCCCCATTGTTCCATAAATGCATGTCAGAGTCTACCACAGTCTGGTCTACCCTTATTTAGCTGCTGTTTTGTCAATGTACTTGGAAGAACAATTAACATTTGGGATTTCAATGTCTGAATTACAGGCAGTGAATAGAACCCAAGCATATAAAAGATTCAGACGCCCAGGGTAAGAAAACAGAAGCTTATATAGTTGGTGGGGGAAAAAGAAAAGCATTTTAATGCTGCACTCAAAGGTTGTGAAATACTACAAGGAAAGCCAATGTTATTTTGGTTTTTTTTTTTAATTTTAAATCAAAATGTACATTTTGGCAATGAAATCCAGAAGGTTATGATGTCTTCCTAAGTTTTACAATTTAATGTGTTACAAGGTCTTTTGCAAGGGAGTCTTAGACCACTTAAATAACGTTCATCTGCTTGAGTCATTGTCGGAATGCCGGATGTGGGGTGAACTGCATCGTGGTTTTCAGTGTTACAGTGCCTGTCGACAGAGTACACTAAAAGGTGATTTAGACGATGTCTTCCATTTTCACCTTGGTTTACTGAACTCTTTCATTATTGACTACTGTTCTTGTATGTTTACTGTAGACAGTTCTGAAGTCACTTAAATATCCCTGCCTATTGTCTGAATTCCTGCTAGGTCCTTTTTTTCGGAGATGTGATGCATGGACAGAGCAAGATCACCTCGCTGTCAGGGTATCTGGTGAACTGGAGGGAACTTTGGCAGTTTATGTGTGTTGCCCACTGAGCACAGTGCCTGGCTGGTACGAGAGAATAATTGATGGTTATTGTTATTTTTGTCATAACTACAACAGTCCAAACCCATAGATGGTAAAGTCTCTAAAATCAGGGTCTATTTCTTATTCATTTTTGTAATCCCCAGCACTTGGCATAATAATAGTAATCAAGAAATAGCTATTGTTATAATACAATTAGAAACTTTGTTAAGTCAGAACTTCAGGATTTATTCATTCAGAGAATATTTATTGTAAAGAGGAGCTGAATAGATTTTGACAGTCAGGAAGGTAATTATAAAGGAATTTGTCAAAGACAAACCTAATGTTAACCATATAACATTAGGCATCAGTCTCCCAGTCTTTCTCCTCTTCTTCCTCCTGATCAAAATGAGAAATGCCCATTGATACTGTATCCTTTTGGTCTGTGAAATGGTGTTCAGTAGTTTTCTGTTTAAGCTGTGTGTCTTACATCCCACATACTGGAGTTATCTCCAAAGATAAATCTACCTGACTCAGGATGGATGGTGTTCTGTACCTGTTTGTCTAATTGTTATGCACTAGATTGTGCTTCAAGAAAATGGGGCAAATGATACAAAACGTATTGGGTCAAGAAGCCAGAGATTTGGGAAGTTGCCATTAGAAATTTCTACTGTCATTGCATCTGAAGCCAAGACTAGTTTCTCAGTACTAATTAGACCTCAGTATTCTTTAGAACTCAGAACCATTTGACCTCTTTTAAGTTTAGCTTCCTGTTTTTTTTTTTTGGGGGGGGGTGTTGCATAAGGTTCTCTGCCCTCCCCTACCAATTTAAATTTATTTCTAAAAGGGGTCCCTTCATTTTTATTAAATTAGCTTCTGGTGATGCAAATTAAGGCTCTCATAAAACTTGGCCTCTGAGGCAAAGCTAAAATGATAAAATTTAGGCTTCATGAATTGTACTTTTATCATGTTGAATAACATTTAGGGACATCAAAGAACTCTATAAACTCATTTCACATTTTTTAAGATTAAAAGATTGAGGTGAAAGGGGTTTAAGGGCAGAGTATCATCAAACATTACAGGTAGAAAGGATTTAAGAAATAGAAGTTCAATCATCTTATTTCAAAATAAGTAAATTGAGGCCCAATAGGGCATGCAGGTTACCCAAACTATACTGACCATCAATGAAAATCATCTTAGACATCTAGGCCAGAGAGTAGCACCAATTTTAAACTCTGAAGCTTTGGTCTTTCTTCTACAGTCAGAGTCTTAAGCTGTGTTTGTCGAGAAACAAATTTCCTTAGGCTCATTTTCTAAGACCTATCAAACTGTAGTCCCCTCTACTAAGTAAGCCAAAATTCTTACATCATCTAAAAACATTTATTGTTATCAAAAAAAGGTTTTTTTTCCCTTGTACTTTTTTGTGTTGTGCCACTGGCAGTGCATTGAGTCACACAGAGGCCAGTGAATCTGGTTGATCTAACATTCTTTATAATGATTTACAAAGTGGAGAGAAAATCCTTAGAAACTTCAATGGTTTAAATGGGCTCACAGGCAAGACGAAACCAGTAATCTGAACAGAGCCAGTGTGACATGGAATTCAGACTTCCCAAGTGGGTGCATCATGCCTGGTGTCAGAATGTCATTGTTGCCAGGGGTCATTTCCATCAGAGAAAAGTTTTTCAGGGTCTGAAAAAAATTGAAATAAACTTTAATAATTTAAAATGAATTACTTGCCCTGGTAATTTATTTCAGGTTTCCTTTATTGGATTCTGTCATTTAGCAGTCCAAAGAGACCAGTGTAGGAACTATTCTATTATTTTACCCAGAGCTAAGTCCTGGATATGTCTTAGTTTCTTCCTCAAATGTATTTATCCCTTCCAGACTTTTCCAACTCCCACCGTGAAGAAACTCAAGTAGCTGTGTACAGGAATTTAGTGGTCTAAATCTTTGTGTCTCTAACAAGGAGACATTGTTCTTCCTTAAAACATTTAGGGGAAGCTTTGGCATATAGAGAAGAAGGGAGAATTGATAAATGAGGATGCCAGAGCAGGGCCCTGAATGTAGGTGCTCAGCAAGGTTTTCTCTCTTTTTTCTATAAAAATGAATTAAAATTTATTTTGTGCCCTTACGAACAGATAATTTTATAAGGATACATAGATAAATAATACGTATTTTCTATCATCAAGGAGTACATAATCTAGTTGGACAACAGATGCATCTTTATTATAGACAAAATATTGTATAGGTACAGTAGATGAAATACATTATTATCATTTCTTCTGAACCATCAAGGAATAATATGATATTAGCAAGTAGCCCAAGCATAGGGAGTGATAAAAATGAAGGCTGAGGAAATAATGTAATGGTGTGATTTGACTTCAGAATCTGGTTGGGGCCAGCGTTTTCCAAGGTGTGGGTTGCAACCCATTCACAGGTCATGAAACAGTGTAGAGGATCACAGTAAATATGCTTTTAATGAAATAAAATAAAAGGAAAAAAGTTTATAAAAAGAATGTGTTACATATTTCTAAGATAATGGGTTGAAAAATAAATATATTTCATACTGGGAATCATGCCACCAAAATATGAAAGCTGATCTAAAGATGATTGGTTTTTTAAAAATACTCAACTTGTTAATCCTGACTCAGATAATACTGTTTTCCCCTTTTTTGTATATGAGAAAGTGGAGGGATTAAGCAGTTTGTACCAGATTATACGAAAGGTAAATGGGTAAGATAGGATGCTGATATGTCTGTCAAACTCCATATGCATATTTTCCCCATGATGTGACATTGTTTTCTAGGGTTGTATGACATTATTTATTTCATTGTTGATAATTCATACGTTTATATCTTAAGTCCCAAACTAGAGTCCTATATCTCCAATTTCCTTATGTAAATCTTCAACTAGATATCACATCAGTTTCTCAGAGTCAGTATATTAAAACTGAAATGACCCTCCTAGTTAAAAATCATCCTCCTTTTGACTATTCTAATTTTCTTTACCCCAATTCTCCTGGTCATCTTGACTCAAAATATCTCATTCTTGCCTCTTGTATATCCCTTGATATTGAATAAGTGGCCAAGTCTTGTTAATTCTCCTTTTTCGGTCTTGCTTGTTCTAATCTAGTTGGGAGAAACAGGGGAAGGAAGACCACTTCATCCTAAACACCATGTCCCCAATAGATTTCATGAAGAAGGAGCCCTAAGATCGTGTCATTTTTGTTCATACAAGACTTTAATATTCTATATTAATAATCAAACAATTTCTAACCAATATTCATGACAATCTAAAATCTAATTCTAACCCCATGTCTGACTTAATTTTATGGTTTAATATACCATACACTCAAGCCAAATTCCCTCACCCACCTTTATTAATATTGTTTCTGTCATCTGTCATATCCATCATTCTGTTTTTCCATATGCAAATCTAACCCATACTTCCAGGCCACTTGAAATGCTATTTATTCCATGAAACCTTCCCTCCTTGCCTTAGCCAGAGATAATCCACTCTCCTCTACCTCCCAAACTCTCTTAGCACCTGTAATGGCCCTGCCAACAATTTCATTTTGGACTTTTAGCCTTCGAAACTGTGAGAGACTAGATTTCCATTATTTTAAGTTAACAAGTTTGTGGTAATTTGTTACAGCAGCCTAAAAAGCTAATACAGCACCCATCTACACTTTTTTTGAGACATGAGTTACTTGCTATATTTTTAAGCAGTATTTATTCGTCTTATTTTTTTTTTTTACTAGAAAGCAAATTCTTTAGGGCTAAAGTCCATACATAATTAACATTCCTAAACCCTATAGAATCTACCACAAGAGAATCATTAATTCATTATTCAACCATGTTTAATATTGGGAGTATAGAAATGATCCCTTTGGGTCTGATGAAATTTATAGTCTCCTAAGGGTATCAGACATTAAGTAAGTAAACAAATAATTATAAAATTATAAATTGTAGTACATGAAAAGACCTAATACAACAATTAATACACAAGATGACAATGGATGGGGAAAATCTATTATACTGTCAGTAAAGAGTTCAGAGAAAATGTCATTTAAGGTGAGAGTTGAAAGATAGAAAGAATTAGTCAGGTGAAGAATTTAGGGTGTGATGGAAGCATGAGAGGGAGAGAAAGCTCCAGACAGAAACAGCTTGGACAAAGCCCTGAGGAAAGGACAAACTATGTGTATTCAAGGGAATAAAAGGATTCCAGAGTGGCTAAAGCAAAGGAAGCAAAGGAGGACAGTGACTGGAGTTGAGATCAGAGAAGTAGCAAGGGTTGGGAATTTGGATTTGATTCCGAATATACTGGAAAAGCACATAGTAGATGTGCAAAAAAAGAAAACCTAAGTAAATAATAAACATTAATTGAAGGATAGCTTAAGAATAGAACAAGATGGAAATAATTCAAAGGTAAATAGTATGCATAAGCTCATAGCATCTATTTATTTATTTTGAATCCTCACCAAAGTTTACTTCTGAGTTTGAGGAGCACTTGGACTTTTGAAACAGAGGTCTAATAGTTTACATCATGTTTCCCATCTGCATAACCAAAGTAGATCTCTGACAACCTTCTAAGATAAGGTCAAGTTAATTTTATTTCTTTTCTAGTTAATAATTATCAAAATTCTGTTGTTGGTTAATCAATCTCTTATTTTTGTTTATTTTTAAGTGCTTGTTGTGTAATGCAGAAATGAGTACCAAAAATGTGTTTCACTCTTAGAATGTATTTTTAAATGTTAAACCTTAATTTTATTTTTAGTTTTGGTGTATTTTATCATGTGCAATGGCCAGGGGCCTGGAGGCATAAAAAGCCATGGAATGAATCATTGTTATCCTCATTATTACTACCTATAATATAACTGAATTTTTGGATCCAGACTGTTTTAAAGTATGATGCATTAATATCCTGGAATGCCACTAAGTCAGAATAGAGATAGTGGTTTGTTTGCAAAGTGCTGGAAATTATCCCCTTTTGCAATTAAAGAAGAAATAGGCTAGAGAGAATGTGAAAAATAAACCATAGAGAAGTAGGTTAAGCTCTAAAGACATGAGGATTTATCTGCTATAACTCAGTAAACAGACACTAGAATCATAAAATATTTTAGCTACAAAGAACCTTAGGAATTATTTATTCTAGTCTCCTTGTTTTGGAGATGAACAAAATTCTGGCCTAGAATTCCTGTTCAAGTCATAATAGTTAAATAGTTAATGGCAGGCAGGGCTGGAACTATAACTCTGATTCTTCAGAGCTAGATTACTACAGCCAAACCAGCTAATCTGTGATCAAAGCCTCTGTTGTAACCCTTTCAAAGTCTTGGGTAGAAAATGGAATATTAAGTATAGGAGATGAGTCTGCTGACAAGTTTTAATTAATAAAAATCTGAACAATAAATATTACTCACAATCTGTTTACTTAATGTACCAGATGCTTTATAAAAGTTGTCTCTAATCCTTGCTACCACATTCAGCAACCACTCAGTAAAGTAGGAATAATTTCCATTTTATAATGAGAATGCTGAGTTCCAGAAAGATTAAGTGATATCCAAGATCACAAAGCCAGTAAGTGAGTTTGTACTGATGCCAGACCTAACTGATTCAAACTCTGTACTATCTCCTGGTTGATGTTTTTATCTGTTGCATTTTGTTATCACTTTAGCTTATATGGTCACAGAGGTCATTAGTTTTCTAATAGCCCAAATGTCTGAAAAACTTTGAAAAAAGTTAAGAAGGTAAAGAAAAAAAAAAAAGTTACATGTGGCAGGTGCCTTTCGACATAAAGCTCTTTACATTTAATTCTCACACTGTCTCAAAATAGATGTTATAACCCCTCGTTTACATTTTAGGAAACTGCGGAGCAGTGAGATTAAATAGCCCCTACCCATCTTAGTAAAAGCCTGAGCCAGGGTTCAAACACGATCTGTCTGACCCCAAGTACTCTTCCCATCATTCCACTCACTTCCAAGTCTGCTCTTCTCCTGGATACTGGTTAGTCTTCCATGGTCTACATACCTCAATTCCTTATCTGCCAAAGTAGAATTTAATACATGCTGTTGTAGATTTCCCAAGAAGAAAGAAAGTATGCTGAGAGGATGCTTTTATAATTAAGTTACATCACCTTGTCTGGAAATAAATACAATGCTCCCCATATGTTTCCTTCTTTGGGAAATGATGAGCTGGGAAGATTGGTCAAATCCATGACATTAGTGATTCATCACTGCATCATCTTAACTGTGCATCTATGCCTAGGATCCCAATCATATCACAGACTATGGTCCTACTAATCTTGATCATTCTTGAAAACACCTTTGAAAAGTGAATGAAGTAAAATGTTGTATTTATTAGAATAACAAGAAAGAATGAGGTTTACATTTTCCTTCTCAAGTCTAACTTGTTTGAAGCCTTATAAGCCTGATCAGAGGTGTAGATCCATAAAAGTGCTCTTCATTACTGCTACTAAAAAATGCAAAACTGAAAATCCAAACATATTTATTCATTGTTAATATTGTTTCCTAATGACTACTGAGGACTACATTAGAAGTGAACTTCTTGGTGAAAGCAGGAGAGAGAAAGGGAAGGAGAAGGAGGGAAGAAGAGAGAGAAGGAGAAAGAACGAGAGAGAGAATATGGAAGAAGAGGAAGAGGGAGAGGTTTGAAATTCTTGTTGATGGTAGGTCCCACTTCAAACATGATTCTGAATTTCCTTCCTGGTGTCAACTTTTGCAACACCACATGTATACACCTCCATTTCTGAGGAGGTTATTTCTCTTGTTGATACATTTGAACAATTATTCTAAAATCAACTGTCACTGTAGAATATCACCAGTATGCATAACAAGTTTATGGTAATTAGAAGCAATGCCTACCTGCTATAGTTCTGTAGTTGTTTTTTCCTCTCTATTTCTTAAGTTTGACTTCCAGGTCTTTCTGTGTGAAAGCCCTTAGCAGTCCATTCAAGTCTTCTAAAATAACACAGCAGGGACTTTATTTTTTAGTTCAGCCTTACTCTTTCCAATATGGGGCTAGTAGACCTAAATCAGAAAATTCATTAATATATCTTTTGAATTGCTGGGTCTCCTCAAGAAAAAAAAAAGTGTTGTCTATAATATTGAAATATTTTGTTAAAAATCCAATTCTGGCTCAGTGTTTTCTTCTCAAAGGAATTTTGAATGAAGAAAAAGCTTTTGTAAGAGGGAAGAAACTTATCTAATCTCTTCAAGACTGATGAGAAGCAATCAGGAGACTTATGACTCTGAAACAGTAAATTTCCAGGGAATTAGGCACACGTTTCTCAAGAACAATAAAGAGTGTTACACTTCAGGTTGCAGCACATTGGCCCCAAAAGTACTGCTTCATGTATCTCAAATGGCAATTTGAAAGCACCGTTCTTTGAATCAACTGGAAAAGGGAGGAGGCCATGCTGAACTGACATTCTTTCATGAGGTCATGAGAAATGGAATAGAGAATTAAGTCAGTCTTCTGGTTAGGATCAGATTCTCAGAGTTACAAATGTACGATAAAATGTCTTCAAAGATGTAGGAAAAATAAGTTCACTCATGCAATAGTTACTGAGTTAGAAGATTTAGATTTTTGACGAAGTTGTTGACTTGTTTTCAATTGCACTAATTTGGCCATATGAAATTTGCTCAACCTTTGCTACAATTTTACTGAACTGATCTTTATTTCCTTTATTTGAGTAGTGTAGAATTTTATTCAATAACAGTAATCAGTATATGTCTAACATTGTTATCATTGCCACTGTTACTGAGTTCTGTTTTCTTCTCTGGATCAGGCCTGGTAGGAATAGCTGTGAACCTAGGTTACACATTTAATGCTGTCTTATCCTCTTGTAGGATGGGAAAGTGGGAGGGACCAAACAGACTGGTTGCTCAGTAAGGTCACTTAGACTCATGTCACCTAGAAAACTTGTCAGCGGAGTTTCATTTATAAATCCTTTTAGCAGTCAGAAATAGTTTGCATGAAAAGCTCTTGTTTTTTAATAAGAACTGACTCTATCATGCTATACAAGACTCTGATGGCATAATACTATCCACATAATCATTGCTGTTACCACTAGGGAGGCAGCAAGTGTAATTGAGAGGAAGGAGCATGGGGCTGACTGTCTGGAGACTCAATTCAGGCATTGTCAGTTTTGTCTTAAGATCATTTTCCTTATCTGCAGGGGACACTTTTCTCTCTCTTACAGAGAAGTCAGATGATCTATATGAAGGATTTAGAGTTCCATGGAATAAAGATAATGCATAAATATCATGTATTACTATCACAGTAAAAGTATTAGTAGAATTATAAATCAGGATTGAGAATTATAAATCAAATTGAGGCCTCAGGAGTAAGGTGCTTTATCTGAGCTCTTAGTGTTTAGAAATTAGTTTATTTCTTGAGTTCCCATATAGGGAAGTACTCTGTTGCTGCTAAGTCCTGTTCACACATTGGAAATAATGATTAAGAATTAATTTTCCAGTGATAAATTACTTCTTTTAAAGATTTATAATAAAAACATTCTTTACTACAAATTCTCTGAGCAGATTCTCTCAAATTAAAAAAATGTATATTTTAACTGTTTTATTTCCCATATTAAACTGATTTTTTTGGAAAAAAAAACATGAGTAATTTACTAATTTTCTCAGTCACTGAAACTGGTGTCAAATAGTTGTTTACTAAGTGTTTGTTGACTGTCCTGTGTAAAAATCTAGTAAAATTTTGTAAAATTTGCTTTAAAAAAGGGTACTGAATTCATCAATCTGACAGCAAGTATACCCTGTGATATGTACAGATGTTACTGAAGATTATATGGCCGTTAGAAAAAGAATGAATTACATTTAATGCTATTGACCTGGTAGGATGACTGTAGTTTATTAACTGAAAGAGCAAATTTTCAGGACAATGAATATTTATGGGTTACGTGTATTTGTATGTGTTTACATGATCATAAACATGAAAAAAAATTACGGTACTAGTTCTTGTTGACAAACATGATGTGTGTGTGTGTGTGTGTAAAGCTGAGCCCTTTCATGATGCAGGTTCATATATGAAACCACATACAAAGAAATAATAGTTTTGCAAGCAAAAATTATTAAAAGTAATTCGATTCTTTACTATATTTTCTCTGAATGTGTAACCTGCAATGCAAAAAAATAAAATAAGAACTTCTTAAGAATTCTCTCTTGTTTTGTCATCTCATTCATCCTCATTATAGATACCCCCACTACTTTTCTTACCTTCTTCACTCTCCTCTTCAAGAGTTCTCACTGACCCTCCTTGGCCCAGGTCAACTAATGTTTCTGTTCACTTCCAAATTCCTTTCTGAATCTGTCTTATTCCTCTTTTCCTTTTGTAACTCTCGCTAGACTTTCTTGTTTCTATTTCTCTCACTCACTGAGGGAAAAATAAATAAATAAAACTTCTGCAAGATAAGTTTTCAGGATTATATTCCTGACAGAAAATTCTCAGAAGTTTATACAATTGAAGGAGCAGACCCAGAAGCCTTAGGTTAAAAATAAATGTCAGAGGTTCCCTTTAGAATGTACTTGAATAGACTTTAGCCAATGAGATGGACAGAACATCTGAACTGGAATCAGGCAAGAAAGAACTGCACAGTCTGAGGTACTGTATTTTCTAGAATCAGTACATTCTAGATCCCATCACAGTAGTCCTGACAACAACTCAACCTTTATTGGCAGAGGACAGAGGCACCATAAACTGAATTAAAAACACAGACAAGTTGCCGTATAATAACCACTACTAATGATAAACAGATATACTATACTTCAAGTCAGAGCCGGTTATGATAATGGCTTTAAAAAGATGGGAGGGAAAAGGAGGAGTGAAGGGAGACAGAGAGGGAAGGGATAGAAAGAGAGCGGGCGCATCCCTTCTCCCAAATAAAAACAGAGAGAGTGAGCAAGAGTGGAAGATGTGATTGGTTAGGGGAGTAGGAAGCACAAAAGAAAAAATAAAATATGCTTTGACACCCAGCCTTTTCTTTACATCCGCACAAATCTTCCCTGGTCCTTTATGAGTCCCACCCTGGGAAAGCTGAATCTTGGCACTTCCAGCCAGTCAGCTGTCCTCTCCTTCCATTTAGAGAGTGCTGACTCAGGGTGAACCATGTAGATTGAGGAAAACTCCCTTTAGAATGTGCTTACAATTAACTTTTGTGGCTCTTAACTCCAGGGGGCTGAAGAAGTCAATAGGCAGCTGACAGTGGCAACCTTACCCAAAGTTGTAGGTTCCCTTCAGTTTGAGGAATTTATGCAGAAAAAAATGGGAATTCTTGTTTATGTGACGTGGCTTCTACATGTGCCGTGAATAGTTTGGTGAGAACAGTCGCTGTAGCTAGAAAGGTGACAAATAATGGAGGTATGGTTAGAAAAACAAATTACATTTATGAAGAAATTTTAATGAGATAAGACAGTGCTTATAAAATGTCAAGGGAAAAAGCAAGATGTGGCACTTGTATAAAATATTAAGTGTATATTTCAGGTGATTATTGTTCATTTCTCTTCCATCTTTTCATTTTCCAAAATGTGAAGAAGGAAAAAAAAAACTGAAAAATACTCTTAGGATATCCTTCATTTTTAGTTTTTTTGTTTGTTTGGTTTATTTTGATTAATGAATTAATTTTAATGGTGGAATCTCTTATACTGAAGTGATTTTACCTAAAATTTAAGTGACATGATATTCATGCTGAGTTTTTTTTTCTTTATAGACTACTACTATGGTATAATGTGCTGGTCATTTTTAATGCTCAAGCAGCCCTTCAGCTTTGGTGGGGTGATTGGGAGAAGGGGGTTATCTAATTACTGGTGATGGATTAATATGACTCAAAGAACACTTGTGACTTCAGATATGAGTAGTCAAGAGAAGCAGGCAGGTCAATGAATAAACTCAAATCATGCTTTTATATATAAAATAAATATTTACTTAAATGACAAATTACTTCATATTCCACTTATAAAACTCAGTTGTTACAAACATCTAAATGGAACAAAAACTGTATGCAATCAAGAAACTTGCTGTTTCCAAATTTCTATAACTCCTGTTCCTCTAAATATTTACCCTTTTATCTTATTCTCATCTTACGACTTCCCCAGATCATTTTCATGGCTTATGTTCTAGTTTAGGTTCTGCAGCTCTTTAAAATCTAGATGTTAATTATCCTTATAATTGATACCTCTTTTGCTCTTCTGCTTTCAACTAAAAGGCTGTTTAATTTCTCCCAGTTTGAATGATTCTTCTGCCATTTACAATTCTAAATTTCTCTTCTCTCATCTCTGTGTTTTAGACCCAAACAGCCTTTTACATTTACTTTCATGTGTTTACTCTCAGCTCCCCCTGACCCAGGATCTCTTCCTCTGGCTCAGAGATTCCTGATCCTGCCTGCACGTCAAAATCACCTGTCAAGTTAAAAAACAAAAACAAAATCAAAAACAACAATGCATTGACTCCATCCAGATACTCTGTTTTACTTGGTCAGGGGCTTTTAGCTACAATGCTAGGCCCTTACAGGAACCAAACTCTAATTTCATCTCAAAATGTTCAATTCAGTTAAGTTTAATGTGCTTCTTCGCACTGGAAAACCATTTTTTCTGGATAATGACTACTTTCCTAACCATGCAATAATAAAGTTTTAACATTATGCATAATACAACAGTAGCTGTGTATCATCACACAGACATGCATGTGACACACACAAACACACGCATTAAGCTAATGACCAAACTTAAACAAGTATTTGATAAACATAGAATTGGGTTTACTTTAATAATAAATTAGAACCTAAGCATAGCTAACCAAATTTAAAAAGTCTTTTTCAAACCTGAGTATTGAGGATGAATTGTCCTACATTGCTCAAAGGTATCAGAATATGCCTTGAGTCTGATTTGTGGGGAAAAAAGTGGTGGCTGACAGCAATATCAAAGGGGTGTGAAATAAATGGTCAGATGGCAGAATCATCCCAAATGACCATCGCCAAATGAATGGATAAATAAAAATGCAGTGTATATGTACAATGGATTACTAGTCAACCTTAAAAAGGAGTGAAATTCTGACACATGCTACAATATGGATGAGCCTTTAAGACAGTATGATAACTAAAATAAGCCAAACACAAAAAAAAACAAACATTGTCAGATTCCATTTGTATGAGGTACCTCGAATAGTCAAACTCACAGAGACAGAAAGTAGAATAGAGGTTACCAGGGGCTGGGAGAAGGGAAGACTGGGGAGGTATTGTTTAATGGGTTCAGAATTTTGTTTTGGTAAGATTAAGAAGTTCTAGAGATGGATGGTGGTGATAGTTGTAAAATGATATTAATGTACTTAATGCTACTGAACTATACACCTAAGAATGGGTAAAATGGTAAATTTTATGTTATGAATATTTTACCACAGTTGAAAAAGAAATGTACATTTGAAAACTTTTAAGAAATATCAGTGAAAATGGATTGCAGCTACAGGGTTAGAAGGCACAACTGAATTGAGTAGTCTATGCAGAGAATCATTAGGGCTTTATGAAATATAATCATTTATTAGTTTAAGTAATAGTCTTTGCTTTTGAGGCCTGTCATACTTACAAAATTCAAGATATTAGTCTCGATTCATTAGCAGTAATGTCTGTAATAAAACATAGAGACCAAGTTTTAAAAAAACAGGATTATTATTAAGTGCTTATAGCTATATTAGAATTCTCATTTCCGTCAACTGATAGCAGAGGCAGAACTGAAGATTTCTTTTTCACCAACAGTGCTTTCTTCTACCAAATTATCATCTTGGTAGGAGAAGCCATGGCTTTGTATGAGTCCATATTTTTTAATAATTCAATATGTGAGCCAGTTTTTTTTTATTTTCCTGAAAATGTTGAACATTTTTATTGACTTACAAATTTCTTGGCTTATAGTTCTATGATTTTTAACACATGTATAGATTTTTATAGCGGCCACCATCACTATCAAGATACAGAGCCATTCCATCACCCCAAAGAACTCCTTTATGCTTCCCCCAACCACCCACCCCTGGCAACCATGATCTCTTCTTTATCACTATGTCTTTCTGAGAACTGTCATGTAAATGGAACCATATGGTATGTAACCTTTTGAGGCTGGATTCTTTCACTCAGCATAATGTATTTACAACTCAACCATGTTGTTGCAGGTGTCAGTGGTTTGTTTCTTTTTATTGCTGGGTAGTATTCCTTTGTATGGATGTACCACAGACCGTTTATCCATTCACTCGTTAAAATACATTTCACTTTTTTCCAGTTTGGGGCAATTATGAATAAAACTGTCATAAACGTTTGTGTACAGGATTTTGTGTGAATACAGGTTTTCACTCTCTAGGGTAACTATCCAGGAGTTGTATTGCTAGATCAGATGTAATATGGATGTTTAATTTTGTAAGAAACTGCCAAACAGTTTTGCTAAATAGCTGTGTCATTTTGTATTCCCACTAGAAATGTATGAGTTCCCATTGCTCCACATCCTTGGCAACTCTTGGTATTATCATTATTTTTTATTTTTGTCATTGTAATAGATGTGTAGTAGAAACATTTTTTATTTTAACTACAGTTTTTTAAAGCTATAGATGATAATGTGATTCTGGGTTCATAGTCTTTCCTGACTCCTATTTTTAGAGATATTCTATTGCTATGTACATTTTTCCACAGGAAAAAGAAATATGGTCTCTTATTTTTATCTTTCTGATACTGTTACTTTTACCCTGCTTTTTCCAGAATGGCTGTTTTTCCCTATGATAGTGCATTAATTTAATTTTTCAGAAATTATTTTTGAAGGTCTAAAAAAATCACCTGTCTATATCTTAATTCTAATGTAGATTAAAATAGTGCATGTACCTATATTAATACTAAATATCAGGTATAAGAAAATTAATGTACTAATTCAATACATGTTTGTTGAACATTTGCTGTATCTCAACCAGTTAGGTAAAGGATACATGATACAATAGAAAAGGGCAATCTGAAAAATAGCAAATTATTCTTCTGTTTGTATTACTAATGTTAAGGCAGATTACATTGAGAATGTGGTTGCTGAAAAAAAGTTCTTTAAGATCAGCACATCAGGTTTGCATGGGTCTTGGTCCCTACTTTAAAATAACATTTTGGAAAAATAAAAACAAATTTATGTCAATGAACACACTTTTTTTTAAGAGAAAAGAGCCCTGTCTTGAAGTTAAGGGACCTGCATCATGGCCCCACTTCTGCCATTTTGCAGTTTCCAGCAAGTCACATCACCTCTCCAAATTCATTTCATTGTCCATAAAATTAGAAAGTTGGTCTAGAAGATCTCTAAAATTCCTTCCAGTTTAAAAAATAAAAATTGACACTGTGTCTTTCCAGGATTTACATCTAGCACCGATGATGGCAGGAAAGACAACACTTTTATTATCCTTAACAAAGAAGGACTTTACATGACATTATAACATAATTAACTAACTTGTTTACTGTCCCCCATTGCTGCAGGACTTTGTCTGTACCCTGATATAGAGGCCTACTCTCATTTTACTCAACCTTTCTGAAGTATTTCAACATGTGATCTAATCCCTTTTTTTGGTAAGAATGTCACCCCTTGACCATTATGACTTCACACTCCTCACACTGTTGATTGTCCTTCTACCTTATTGACTTGTCATTCTCCTTTGTTAGATCCTCCTTCTCTGCTCCCTTATACACCCTAGAAGAGCTCATCCAATCCAGTAACTTTAAATACTAATTATATGCCTATGACATATGCCCAGTAACTTTAAATACTAGTTATATGCCCAGATTTTAATCTCAAGTCTGACCTTAATCTATCACCTGATCTCTACACTTATAAATGCAACCATTTACTTGCTATCTCCATTGGCTGCCCAGTAGGCATCTTAAATTTAGTAAGACATCTTGATTCCCCACCCCATCTCTGTGAACAGCATCATCCTGCTGGAAGAGGCCTGCTCCAGTTATGCTGTATCTCATCTTTGTTTACTTGTTCTTTTGTCTTTGGCAATACGGTTTCCTCAGAAACTTAGTTGGCTTCTGGTCCATTTGTTTCCAGTCATTTCCATATGTGAGTAACCACAGCAACATTCTCAACTAGCTAGTTCTTAAACATGAAAACTGTGTTTATTTTTTAGCTGCCTCCCCGCCCCGCTATACTCATCTCCATTTTTTCCAATTTAATAGTGGTTATATGGAGCCATTGGAAAAGACAGGATGGGAAACCACATCCTTGTACTCTTGTTCTGAGTAGGTTGTCATTGTCTGTCTGACAGATAGTACTTAAAAGGAGATGCTTATCTCCAGTTAAGTCTGCCACTCTGCTTCAGTTTTGGGTAGAGAAGAAGTTAGCGTCGTGTTAAGCCTTTCTAATGTTAGCTTTTTGCAAGGATTGCTCTTCGTTGCCTAGTCCCAAGCCTTCTAGAAACCATTTGGTATATCCCCTACAGCTGGATGGGTCTTTTTCCTGTCTTCTCTTCCTTGAAATGATTTATTCTGAATGTGGGTGATGGGCCATTCTCCGACTCAGAAGCTTTCAATGACTCCTCATGGCTCGTAGGGGTGTAATCCAACCAAAATGTGACAACTAAGGTCCTTCTGAATTGGACCATCAGAATTTCTATATGTAATAAAGTTTATGTATTAAAATGTGTTCATGCATTTAAAGGGCATGCACCACTAACCAGAATGTCAGGTTAATTATTTTATTAACAAAATTGCTTGGTGTTTTTAATGTTTACACAATTTGTCTTCAAAAAAGTTTTTAAAATTCAGCAATCTATTTCTAGTAATCTTTACATAGAAATACTTACACATATGTTACAACAATTTTCACTGCAGCTTTATTCTAAGTAGCAAAAATTTCAAAGCATACTAGATTTCCATCAAAAGATAAATGGTTTAATATGTTATTACATTAGACTATATCTAGCTTTTACAAAGCATAAAATAGATCCACAAATATAGCTCTGAAAAGATTTACATAATATATGTTAACTTTAAAGTACAAAGTTGTAGGTCAATATAGGTAATTCTCTTACCTTACATGGATACAGAGTGAAGTATAACTGTTAACAAAGAATGGGAAGAATAGTCTCCAAACCGGTTATCTTAGCAGGTGACTGAGAAAGATTGTAAGGACAGAGAGAGGTTCTTTCACTTCTTGTTAAAATTTATTTTTAAGTGATGGGATTGTTTGTAATATTTTTAAACTTTATTTTGTGTTTGTCTGTTGAGGGGATGTAGCAGTTTTGGGCAGTTTTCAAATAAAAAAAAATTAAGTTGAAAAAATCCTGTCAAAATTTAAAATATTGCCTTGGAATAACCACTAGGAACTATGTATAAAATAACATTAATTAATTTGTTGATTTGCTTTTACCTGGGAAAACAAAACATAGTATTTTGGAAAAACAAAACAGTATTTTGGGAAAACATAAAATAGAAAGTAAGGCTTTTTGAAGACTTAACAATTTTGCTAGGGCCAACATTATTTAGGACCATCAAAGAATTTGCATAATAACACTATTTTGTAGATCTTTAACTGCATCAGGGAACAGATACCATAAGTTTCTTCTGTAAGTTTCTATAAGGTCATCCAACATTGTTAATTTTCTATTACTTTGGCTATTACAGTAGTGTCTGGTTGTACCTTAACTAATTGGTGGATCATAGGATACTTGATCTCAAATATCATAGATTAACTTTTTAACTTTTTTTGAAAATGGACATTTGAATTTAAATAAATGTGTGACTATAAGTTCTTGATATTTTTGCTCTAAGTAAGAGCAAGAAAACTCTACTTTTGCACGTGTAGAAAAGATTCTATGTATGCTGGAAGCCATGTTTTTACAACCTCCCATAAAAACTGTCAGAGAATCTAGAAGTTTCCTGAGAAATTCCCATGACTAAACATAGGAGTTTCAATAATAATAAAACAACAAAAATATAATAATAATAAAGCAACATTAAAGTCAGTTTGCAAACCAGTGCCACTTTATGTGAAGTATGAATTTACACTATTAGTTTAAGATACCAAATATTATTACAGAAACACAGAATTAAATCATATAGAGATTTCCCCTCAGTAGGCATGAGGTAAGGCTACATTGATGTCTCCCTGCCCCTAACATACCACTCAGATGCTTTTTCAACAGAAAGCTTGTTCTTCTGTGATGACACTCAAAGGGGCCTGTGGAAATGCAATAAAATCTAAATTGTCCTAAGAAAATTAAGAAAACAGTAATCTGCAAGGCACATATAAATATTTGATGCTATAGTTACATTTGTCTATTCATTTAATTACTAGAATATATAGAGAGTGTAAGGTTTTTAGATTATACTTTTTATCTAACTGTACTGAAGGCATTGAAAAATCAAAATTATTATGTTTGTAAAGTAAGATAGTGCCATAAAATCTTAAAGTTGGAAGAGTTCTCAGAAATCATCTAGTACGGTGACTGTTTTCTAGATAAGGGGCTGGTAAACCATGGCCCCATGAGTCAAATCCAGTTTGCTGTTTGTTTTTGTATGGCCTATGAGGTAAGCATGGTTTTTATAGATGAACATTTGTAATTGATTTCATGATAAGGACACTGGCTTTGAACCCTAGCTAAGCAAAATGTTATGCTCTAAAAAAGAACTATCTTCCTGTCATTGGGAGACCTGTACTGGGAAAAAAAATAGACTTAATTATTATTATATTTTAAATTTTGTTAATAAAATAATAATGTGATTTATTTTAAATAATTTTATTTAAAATTAAATATTTTTAATTAAATTGTTTTATTAAAATATATAATGTGATTCACTTTCTCTCTTGTTATGTAAGTACCTACCTAATGTAGCATTCCTGATATTGCCTCTTGACCCATGAAGCCTTACATTTTTATGATCTGGCTCTTTATAAAAAAAAAGTTTGCTGACCCCTGTCCTAGACGAAGGACCTGAAATTCAGAAAAGCTGAATGATATTCCCAAGGTATTGGTTAGATCCGTTTCATCTCTTTCGGTCAGAATATTGTAATATTGGGTGGGCTCTGGAGCGTCTGGTTTGAATCCTAACTCCACCTTTTACTAAGTCTGTTGACCTTACTTCACTTCTCTTTGTTTCAGTTTCTTTATTTGTCATGTAGTGCTGTTGTGAGCATTAAATAAGTCACTGTGATTGAAATGATTACAACGCTGCCTTGCACATGGTTAGTGCTCTAATAACTGTTACTTATTGTTATAATTACTGTCAGTGTATTCAATTAGTAGGATATCCTAAAGAGAAGGAATTAATTCACATCCTATTCCTCCTTTTCTTATAATAGGAGTGAGGGTATCTTATCTCAGATCTGGGGAAGAATTGACATTTATTCACATTCTCATTTTTGCAGCATGATTTGTTCATCCTTCTTTACAATAGTTCCACGAGTTAATGAAAAAAAAATGTACTTCTAAAATACAAACATACATGCATAATTTATAGTATTGATAGAAAAACTTAAACACAGAACACTTAAATGACAGCCACACCTGCCCTGAGTCCAACAGATGAGAATGAGACCCTTTTGTTCTCTCATCCTGTGTGTCCTGAGGACAGTTTCACCATTTTTAAGGCTACTTGAACTGATCATATTCTTTCAATGATAGAGCAGAGAGTCAGCTGCTGTTTGTTTTTTTTAAAATAATCATACTTAATTGTATTCTGTGCGATGGCAAAGTGTTGTATTTCTGTTCATTCTTTTCTAAGCTATTCACATAAAACATTATTTGCCCAGTTTATTGATGCTCTTCATCTGCTGCTTAGACTACAAAGCCATGATGCTGAACTAGATGAAATCCAGTGAGATAAATGCCCAATGTATTGGATCATTTAGTATTTTACCCTGTTAGTCCTCTAGACTGTAGAGCTCTAGTTAACTATACTTCTCATGCAAAGAAAAGAAAAAAGAATACAGCTTTATTCTTCCCTGAGAGTTGAAATGAAGGAGGGCAGCATGTTTTCTGCTTTAATAAATCTAGAATTTTGGCTTCTAAGACAGAGCCACTGTGAGGTTGACAATTTGGGGAGAAATATTTGTTATAGGGTATAGGTTATGGCTTGGATTTGAGGAAGAAACACAACAAAAAGACCAACTCAAACCTTTACTTATTAAACTAAGAATTGGTGTTGCCTGTAATTGCTTCCTCTGTGTCTCCTATGTTATGTTTGTTTAATTTACTGGTTCAAGCAAGATTTTACTTTTCTCAGGCCTGTAAATATAATCTCACAAAAGAAAACATTTTTTTTTCTGTTTCATACATCATCATAGTCATCTTCCTGAGGTTACTGTCATTTATAATAAAAGACGTACCTTAACAGAAAAAGAAACCCTGAAGTAGGAAAAATGCTACCATGTTGAGTCTTAAAGAAATTAGGAAAATAAATTTATTTCTGCTTGATGTATCCATAATTAGATAGGTAGTTCAAAAGGCAAAATTTTGAATAACAAGCAGTGTGCATAAGACCCACATGTGGCAATCTTCTCTGCAGATTTAAACAAGACCAAATCATAAGAAATTCAAGGTCAATAAAAACCACTAGCACTTAATATTTTTCCAAATATAGTTCTGCCACATTTCTGGAATGAGTTAAAGCATAAATAGCTTACAAGTATGTATTCCCATAACACCCACTTCTTCATCTAACATAGAATGCATCATGTTGTACTTATTAATTTAATTGTCCAAATCTATGTTTTGGGCAGAGCACCTATTCTGTCATGATCACCATGTTATCCAATGTACTCAGCACAGTTCAAAGTCTGATATAACAGTAGGTTCTCACATTAGGTTGAATGAATGAATGGATGAATGATTATTCATGAATGGATGATATTTCTTAGGGACATTATTATTATTTCATTTACTAGACCGTTGCCATTAAAGGACATATGTATCAACTAATAGCCATGTACTGTATACTGATACTTGAGTACTATACAAATACAAAGGAATGCCTTTGATGTTTATGTAATTCATTCACAGATATTTCCACTTATTTCTGCACATCAGTCAATTTCCAAATTAAAGATATAATGCTCTATTTTCACAGATTTAGATTAAGTGTTTGCATCAAGATTAAGCTCAAATATTACTCTCTCTATTAAAATTACCTTCGTTCCCTCAGCTATAAATACTCATTCTCTGATCTTCCATCGCACATTATCTGTTGTGATAATTACTTACAGACTTTTACCATGGTTTATTAGTCTGATTACATTTGCTCCCCATTTGTGCTTAGTTCTTCTGCCTTGTAAAGTGCTACAAAGTAGATTCTAAAATATTTGAAAGGCATTTTTTTTAAAAAAAAGAAAGTTATAGGGGAATAAGACTCACAAAACTTATACAAGTTTAAACTTCAGAAGTATTTTATTCTTACTGAGAGCATTTGTGCCCAGCACATAGATCAGACACTCATTGCCAGACCATAATGACCAGTGGCTTCTACCTCAGCAGTTCCCTCCATTGGTCAGAGAGTCTTAGTTCTCCCTCTGGGACTGCTAACTACTACTGGAGTAGTAGTTGTTATTAATTAACTAGTTCTCATTCATTCAGTGAATATTTTATTGAGCAACTGTTGAACAAAATTGAATGGAACAATTTTTGTCTTCAAGTGGATCACTGTATAATCAGAGAACAAAATATGGAAAATGGTAATTACACAGTAGACAGTTTGTTACTTGGAGACATGTATCAGATACTGTGGGTCATACAGTGGGGCATTCGCACCTTCACTTTCCTCTGAGAGTGTTCTCTCATGTTCCCCATGACAACAGAAGATATACGCATCTTGCAAAGCCTCTCCTTCTCTTTCATTTTCTCCTTTACCTTTTAAGAGACACATCTCAGTTGCTTTAAGCCAGAATCAAGTGCAGCCTTTTAGCTTATTCCTTTTAAAAGGATGATAATCCCTGTCTTGAAGACATCTAGGTAAACCAAACCGAGACTTTTCCTCATATTATTTCATTATTCATGCTAAGATAGAATATTGGTATGAATTAAATTAAGCAACAAATTGAAACACAGAGTACTTAAACAAGTCTCATTAATGAGAATACCTTTACCCTTGAAAATGTTTAATAGGCTTGTACATATTAGTAGTAACGGCTCTTTATTGAGTAATGACTATGTGCCAGTCCCTGTTATAAGAGATTTATATGTAGAGTTCTATTATTATATCCTCACTACTGCTCTTTTAAATAGTGACTATTGTTATCTGATTTTACTGGCCTGAAATTGAGGCAGAGAGAGGAATAAAGTCGCCCAAAGTCAACTAGGTGGCAAAGCTAAGATTCAGTCCCAGGAAGTCTGATTCCAGAGCCTACACTTTCAACAAGTATATATAGTTCTTAGTAGCAAGTATCCAAATTAAAATTTATCTTTCTATAACCATATAAAGTATTCACATTTTCTTTGTTTTTGAGAGGATAATCTTTATCCTAAAATAGATTTTAGCAGTGGTGTTTGTGTTTCCCTGCAATTTGCATGTATGTTGGGGAAGTGAGAGGTGATATGCAAAATGAATGAATGGACAGTTACCACATTAGAAATACAAAACATGTTTGTTTGTGATAAGTTATATGATTCCCTAGAGGTAAGTCTGTCTAAACTGTTTATATGTTAATAATCTAAGCAATTCTTTAAAAAAATGGGTGCTACCATCTTTGTAATATTTAAGCTTGTCTCCAGCAAAGACCTGGATGCATATTAGAGAACGCATCTCTGCTTAGTGCTCTACTCCAGTGAAAAGCTCTGCTCTTTTCTCTTTCCTCTCTTTCATCAACCTTCAGTTGTTAAGTCTTTTCTGTTTCTTTCTTCATGTAACAGCTGTTTTGTCTCAATGCAAATATTAAGGTAGGCTTTATTAAAATACTCACATATTGTTTCTTCATCTGTAAAATGAGGGATTGGATTAGATCCCTCATTTTGGATTGGATAGGTCCCTATGGGAAGACTCTATGATCTATCTATATATTTGATGGAGATCCCATTTTATTAAGAAAAAATATGAGTAATCTGTAACCAAGACACATCATAATAGTCATGATGTAGAACATTTTTATCCAGAATTTAAAGTCTAGTTTTATTCATTACTGATTTTTAAAAATTCACTGCTTCAAAGAAAAATACATTAACTTTACACTTAATGTGTATTTAATTTGCCTGTGTAAAAGGGTCTGTATAAATCTACCCATTATAAAGATCTAAATGCATAATCAAAGGGTATTTATTGGAAACATATACTAAATAACTTACAGCCTGGGACTTTGATTAATTCAATCCCAGAAACATGATGAGTAAAACACCAGAGACAAGTATTTGTTCATTTAAAAGGTACCTACATCTTATATATTCCCAAATGTCCTTGACTCTTGTGTTTTAAAGCTCCTTTCATCTCAACCATTTCCCCATCACAGCATATTATACTAAATTCATCCTCCTATATTTGTTATGGCTAAGTGTATTTGTTATGAAACAGGGCAATTATTAGCTTTCTGGATCATAATTTGTACTAATTGAGTTAAGGTAATTTTGTATTAGGATTAAAAAACTATATATTTTATGGCTTATCTCTTCAGCACGTGGCATTTTATTACAAAGCTTGCAAAGCCAAATGGACCAGTTCCCACTGATCCTGGCCACCCATTCTGTGCCTTGAGTTCTATGTAAGCTAGTTACACCCTAAGAATTTACTAGGTGTCGTAGACCTAAGGGGAGCTAGTTAAAAGAAAAACATATTCCCTGCCCTGTAGGAACTCCTAAAAACAAGTGGGAGGGTGACAAATGGGAATGTTATCAGTTGCCTCCTATGTTGTTGGAAGGGTTAATAAATGAGTAAAGAGTAATTATAATTAAAGGATACTATGAAAACCTGCACTATACTCAAAGCCAAGATAGGCATTCTGTTCTTCCAAAGACAAGGTGTACATAGTGTTAAAGCCAATAAAACAATAAGACATGGGAGTGTGAAGGTGGAGTTTGCATTGTTGCCCTCTACTCCAGATAGGGAAACTCTGAAGTCCTAAGAGCTTGAACTGCCTCAGGTCAGGATACAGCTGGTAGCAGTGGGAAGTGGAGAAGGAATGCAGGGAGATTCTCATTGTTCAAGCTCCCCAAATGTAGGTGCATGGGGACAGCTACCAGTTTCTTTAGCCTCCTTCTTTGAATGCCTTAGGATGTATTTCTTCAATGTAATAGTTGTGTTAATCATCAGTTTATCATTTGTTTATTTTGTTAAAAAAATAGAGTATTGTATTTTTCTGTTTTTAAACCTACTACCAAATAAATGCTTACTGGTAATTATATGAAAGTAGCAAAAAAAAAATGACCATCTTTTACATTAGAGTATTATCTTCAAAAAAAGAACTCAGTCTCTATTCACTTTTTAAAGGTACTTGAGAATAGAGTCAACATTTCTACTTGATTTTCTCAGTTCCTCTCATTTGCTGATTTATCTAGAATCTCTTTAGGCACTCTAGGACTTTATTTCTTCATCTGTATCAGTGGTCTGTGTTTACTAACCTCGTGTTGATTATGAAGTTCAATGGTTTGGTTGTTGAAAAGCTCTGTGGCTAAAAGAATCATGGGAGTTGAGGCGTCTTCCTTGTCCTTTTTAATGTTGCAGTTGCTATTGATTTTTAATGATGAACCAGGGAAAGTGATAAACTAAGCAGTTTGGTCACATAATAGTCATTTTCCTGTTGGACTTTTCCAGATTTAAGTTATTATTTTAATACATCTATTTGAAAATTCTTGGGTTTAGGTTCCAAATTATCTTTAAGTTAATATTTTAAAATTGTTTGTACTTTGAATAGCTAAAGAAAAGTTACCTCAAGTGCAGAAAGAAGAGCTTCACTTTCATAGCACAGTCCATATGTGCCAAAAATATTATATACAGGCCAGATCGATTCTTGCTGTAGCTCGTCATGTTATACTGATCATACAGGGGAAAAACTGACTGCTAATACATTATATATAAACATTTATTTTAAAAGGAAAATGCAATAGATTTGCCCTACTTCATAAAATATGCAAATTAGTATTAGAAAATTGGAGAATTTACATTTACAATCTGTAAAAGCTGTTAAATGACCTCATATATTCCATTTGCCATGTTTACTTTCATTCTCAACTTGCTTAGTTGACAAATCCCCTTAAGAACTACAGTATCTCCATGAAGAATTTGGCCTTCAGTTCGGGCACCCTTTTTTCCACTCTTCCTTCAGCCCGAGACTTCGGTGATTTCAGGAATGTGCTGAACAATGGGGTCTTGAAACAGTTACCATCTGTATTAGTTTCCTGTGGCTATGTAACACATTACTACAACCTTGGTGACTTAATATATCAGAAATTTCTTCTCTCACAATTCTGGAGGCCAGAAGTCCAAAATCAGTAACAGAGGGCTGAGATCGAGGTGTTGGCAAGGCTTTGCTCCTTCTAGAGGATTTAGGAGAGAGTGTGTTTCCTTGTTTTTTCCAGCCTCTGGTCCCTGTCAGCATTTCTTGGCTTGTGGCTGCATCACTTCAATCTCTGCTTCCATGGTCAGTTGACTTGCTCTTCCTCCTGGGTGGGAAACCTCCTTCTTATAATGATACATCCGATTACATTTAGGGCCTATCTAGATAATCCAGGATAGTCTCCCCATCTTAAAATCCTTAACTTAATTAAATCTTCAAAGTCATTTTTTCCATACAAGGTAACACACAGAGATTCTAGGGACTTGGATGTGCCTGTTATTTGGGGGAGGGCATCCTATAGCCCAGCACACCGGTTCCCCCGTGCACCTGGTTTCCATCTCCTGCCTTGCCCTCCCTTCTTATTTCTACTAGTATCCTCAGCCAGACCGAGAAAATATGAGAGATGTCTAAAGATTTCATTTGCCTATTCACTCTCTACTTTAGATTGAACAAATAGGCAAGTAACATGACAGATCTAAGCATTAAGACTACAGGATTGCATGAGGGAGAGTCCATGAGCCGTGGTCTGCAGATTTGTATATTTTCTTTGGCCTGAGTCACATAATTTCCATCTTTATTCTGAGGGCGTTTGTCTGAAGAGACCCAATTCTGCCTTCCTCAGCGTTAACCTTCCTCCATCATTGTGCCTAAGGCAAGGAGAATCCAATGGCTCAATCAAATGTCAGCTCCGTGTCACAATCCATTCAGGAAAACTGTATGCTGTGGCAGTGGGTCTTGAGTGTTTATTCTTATGCTACATAATGAAGAGGGACATTGCAGAAAGGTGGCTGTGGGGAAAACATCTGGAAGAAATAAATTTCCTAGGATCAAAGGGCTCCGTGTGCAGCCCAGAGGGTCCTCAGGGTGCTCCTTAGAGCAAACAAACAATTCTCTTGATGAGTCACTGCAATTTTTTTCTGCCAAAAGCCCACATGTGTTGCAAGATCTCAAGGAAAAGGGGCGGAGTAAGGAGAGAAAAGGAACATTAATGAAGGCAACCAAAGTGATTTTTAAAAGATCCTAACCGTATGAATAAAAGAAATCTCAACATGATTACAATCCTTCAGCATACCCACCATCCTTAACATCGTATCACTTATATTGCAGCAGGGTAAAATTAAGTACAACAAATTACTTTTAAAAACACACAAAAACCAGCGGAACAAAGAAAGAATATTTGGGAAGAATACAACACTCTGAAACGGGATTTTTTTTTTCTCTCTAACACATGAAAATTGGCAGAGAAGGGTGAAGCCCAGGACTATATCCCGAACCCTAGCCAGTGGCATTTTACGGGGAAAAAAGTTACTTATGAATCAGTACAGCCATGCTTTGTTCTGCATGAGTGTTTTAATAGAGCAAGTGTAATATAAGGATCAGGTGGGCTCGTGGGAATGGAACAAAAGGTTTTGTAAAATTAAAGCAAAATAATTATAGCTCTAGGTGCAAAGCGAGCATACTCCAGCAGTTGATAGCAAGGACCTGCTCAGAATGGAGAAGGGAGGGGGCATGCTGGAAGGTTTTTTTTTCCCTTTTTTTTTCATTCAGTAACAAAGGCTTTTAATAGGTAACCGTTGTAAAGCGTCTTTGAAAGTAATTAATGCACCCACACAAAAATTTATTAAAATGAAAATTTAAGGAATTGTCTAAAATGAATTAATTAACAACAAAAAAGAACATCATGCCTTTCTTATTTTTTAAAGAAGGATAGAAGGTTAAGCAAACCAGATTTTTGTGAGATTGCATTTTAAAATGTTCCTGGTTTATTTAGTATCTGAATAGCCCTAAAAAGAAAGTTGGCAGGATTTATTATTATCCACCCCCTTTAGAAATACTAAATTGGGACAAACAAAATGGAGATTAATTTGCTGTGCATGAGACTCAAAGACCCTCAAAATTATGATATCTCTTCCTAAGATGGCCAAAGTTTTTAGTAAGTTTTCAGAGACCTATAGTAAGCAGAATGTGATGTTCAAAAGAAGAGGAAGGTGAGTATTTTTTCTCACCTGGTCTTCATCCTGCAGGGGTCTTAACCAGGCCGCTAGAGTTACACTTCCTGTTGTGGCCTCATGGAACACAAAAAGAAAGCTGCTAAGTGTGATGTTAGTAATTTTTACCTCATGTATTTCCTGTCTCTACAGAAAAAAACAAAAAAACAACTACTTTATCCTGTTTCTACAGTAATTTTTAATCACTATATTTGTTTTTCTGCCTATTTTTGTTTGTATTATTTCATACTGTGATATAATTATAAAGTAGAACATGTATAACCTGCTAAGAGTTTACCCTTTACTGTGAGAATCATTTCTAGTTGATTACAAAAGTATCTGTTTTCAGTGAGTTGTTATACCTTAAAAAGTTTTAGGTTTTGAACTTGAGTATATCTTCAAAGGTCAAGTTCTCTAAACCTCCCATGCTGAAACATCATTGGAAATTGCTGCCTTTCCTCCAATATTTTTTTGTTCTGTCAAGGCCAGAATCTGGCTGTGCAAAAAATGTGAATAAGAAAGAAAATTAATTTTGGAAACGACATTTGAAAAGTAGCTCTATTGATGCCATGTAAAAACATGTAATTGTAGTTTTGAAAATAATTTCCCTTAAATGTATGGTTAGAAGACAACTTGTATAGTGGGACAACTACACCCTAGTATACTTATGATCTGTCAATTTTGGATATGTTTGCTTGGATTTTTTTTTTTTTGTCTTTTTGCACTATCCCTTAAATGGCCATTATTATCATGTCTTTATAATCCTTTGACCTATTCTCAGATTTTTCTTTTTCGTTTTCAAGACAGTGTATTTAGTTGGTATGAGTAATGTAGCACTGTTAGTGTCCTATTCTTGCCTCTGAGCAAAAGGCCTATTTGTGAAGCTCCTTGGTGAGGACTTGGCATTTAGTAGATATACATTTGGCATTTAAGTAGATATACACTCCTTGTAATGTTTGTCCTTCAGTCCTTTGTGATTTCACTTTCTCTGGGGATATGATTGAAAAAAAGGAAAATCAAGGGAAAAAATGTTTGTAGTACCAAGAACTTTCTGTGTTTATAACAGTGGTTCTTGTTCCAGCTCTTCACCATATAAACTGTTGTATCTATTGGCCACTGAACTAGAATGGTATTTTACATTTGTATTGTGGCTGTAACAGATGATCACAAATTTAGCAGCTTCTAACACCACAAATTTATGATTTCATAGTTATGCAGATCAGAAGTTTGGGTTGGCTCAACCAATTTGTCTGCTCCAGGTTTCACAAGACCAGAGTGGTGTGATATTGCTGGGTTCTTAACTGGAGGCTCTGGGAAGAATCCTCATTCAGTTCCTTGTTGTTGAGGGACTAAGATCTCCTTTTTTTTTTTTTTTTTGCTGGCTGTCAGCTGGAGGCCATCTTTAGCTTTTTACACATCAGCCCCTGTATCTTTGTATAAACCAGAGTCCCTTGATCATTCTCACCCTTGGGATCTCTCTGACTTTCCCTTATACCACATCTCTTTTCCAAATTCAAGCCAGAAAAAGTTCTCAGCTTTTAAGGTAATTAGATGGGGCCCACCTGGATAATCTAGGAGGCTCTCCCTATTTGAAGATCCATAACCTTAATTACATCTGCCAATTCCTTTTTCTATGTAACAAAACATTTTGGAGGTTCTGCATTTCAGGGAGTGGGTACTTTTGGGATGCTTATTATGCCTACTGTAGATGGATTGTAGAAGAATGGGTCACTTCCATTATTTATTTCTAGACTACTCTGAGTATTTTTTTTTGCTCAAGATGCAGATAGTATGAATACTTTTAAATGTATTAGTAGGTTTTCTCCTAAAAAACTTTTTTAACCTCATACATCTCATGGTAAAGAGTGGTCTCTTTTTTTTTTTTCCCTCACTTGATAAATAGAACAACTGGGGCACAGAAGAAACTAAGTCGACCATTAGAGCCTGAGCTAATCTGGAGGTTTTCTGTCTTACGGTACAGATTTTATTCATTGACCCCCTTTTATTCTCCACAAAGCATGGTAGCACGACAGTGGTAGCCCAGCTGGGAAAGGGAAGTAAGCCAAGATTGAGTGACACAGAAATGGGATTACTAAAATATTAATAGAGATGGTTTACATGGTGAGCTGAGAAAAATGCAGTCATAACTTGCCAGAAAACTGGAAAATCTCGTCTCTCACTGGTATCTGAGAGAGTGTGATCTGGTAAGTGAAGGCATGACATAAGGTCAGATACATTGCAACATTTCGATTCAGAGGTTGGCAAGGTGGGCTAAGGATGCAGTAGCAGGAATCCAAGTTGAGTAAGGACCTCAATTTATAGCCAAAATTAAAGTGGAAAATTCTAGCATGCCAGAGAAAAGGGAATAGAAATAAATCTTTTGATAAGTTTGTCGGAAGGGCTAAGAAGGTCAATAGGAAGCAAAGTCAAAGGGAGATAAGAAATAGGAACTAGTGATGAAGTTCATCTACACTTCACAGTTTTGCTCAAGGTGGGCTCTGATATATGGATGTAAGGTTTCCTTTGACTATTAAAGAGGTAAGTGAACTTGTCTACAAAACAGAAATAGACTCACAGACATAGTAAACAATCTTATGGTTACCAGGGAAAGAGTGTGGGAAGGGATAAATTTGGGAGTTTGAGATTTGCAAATGTTAACCACTATATATAAAAATAGATAAAAACCATATTTCTTCTGTATAGCAAAGGAAACTATATTCAGGATCTTGTAATAACCTTTAATGAAAAAGAATATGAAAACAAGTCTATGTATATATATATATATATATATATATATATATATGCATGACTGGGACATTATGCTGTACACCACAAATTGACACATTGTAACTGACTATACTTCAATTTAAAAAGGTGATAAATGCAGATAAATCCACTAGATTATAATTTCTGGTATACCCTTTCCTCAAGGAAGAAATGAGTTCATCCTAGCAGTCTACCATCTTATTTGTTTTAATATAAGACTATATATCTTAAATTAAAATACAAAGTAGGAAGGAGAATTTTCCAGCTAAAAGTGAAAACAGAAAGTATAAGGACAATTAAATTATAAAACTTTAATAATAATTAAATTTTGGACTCTAATTACAACAGAAGATTGAAAATATACTGATATATTTTTAAAAGTCAGTTTTTACTTCTAATTTAATAAATCCAATTTAAGTAATCACTTATCAACTAACAGGAAGGACAGTTGAAGGTAAATGTATGTATATTTATATTTTTTCTCAAAATATGTTCTATGCTGTTCATGTATCTGTGTCTATTTGATTTATAAATTAGGTGTCAACGTGCAGCACTACGAAATGCAAGATCAATAGTAAAGTACAAATTTGACAGTATTGTTTTCTAATGGGATGAGTAAACAAGCATTAATTCCCACACATGGACACACATTTATACATGTACCCCTGTATAGAAAGTACCCATAACATATGCTGTTTACTTTTAAATGTATCTATGTGCACCTCTAAAATACCTAAATACTTTTTGTTTCACTGTGTGCCATCCGCAGAATCGCAGTGTGGGAAACAAGTGTCATGTATATGAACTCAGGTGAGGAAATACAGCATTGTCTTCATTTCCAAAGTTAGACAACATAAGTGCCTAAATAAGTCATGTGTAATGAGCATTTTTTGAGTGCAGTGTAGGATAGCAGAAAAATTATTGAATAAGTAGTCAAAATTCCTGAGTTCTCATCTTTGCTTTTGCCACATGTTAGGTATATGATACTATCAGTTAATCACATATATCCTCGGTTTCCTCACTTGAATAAAGATGATATCTCTCCCATCTACTTTCCAGAATTCGTGTCCAAATTGGACTAGATAAAGATGCTTTAAGGCATTTAAAGATTGTGAAGTACTATGAAAAACATTAAGTTTTAGGAAATTTAAGCAATTCTCATTATTATAGTTAAGACATGGTCTATATTCTCAAATATATGCAGTCTGGTTAAAATGTTGAAATTGGTTTATTTTTTTTTATTTGTTTTTTTTCAGATCTGTTGCCAAGTCTCCATATAATTTCTTACATGTCTGATTAGTTGCTATTCACAATATTAAGTAGCCTTGGTTTTCAACGCTATTGTAAATGTTAGAGCTGATATTCAAAATCAGCACGGTACTGGATGTCAGTGTACTATCAGAGGCAGTTAGCAAGTAGGAATGTAAAATTACTGATTAAAGACCTGCAGAATCACTAAAATATTATATATCTTGCTGCATACTTTATTTTTGTTAATTAAATATTTCATTAGTCAAATCATAGTCTTTCTTGTTCTAAGTTCCAAAAATGATGAAAAGAATCAGAAGCTTAAGGATTGACATAGAGACAAGGTACACTTTTTAATGCATGTGTTTGTTGGTCTGTTGTTTTATGTCCCATTTTCATTTCTCCAAGTCCCTCCCCTCCCCTATTTATTTTGTCTTGGTTCAGATTCTAGGACCAGTGGTTCTTTACACTGAGCTTAGTGGATGGTTAGAGAGAGAGTGCAGGGATCAGTTCAGAGTTTATATAAGCCTTCTGAAAATGCTTCATATGTATGTGTCTGCATATGTATATGTATACTTTATATGTGTTGGTGAATGTGCCCTTTCTTTCTTCCTTGGAGAGGGTCATAAGTTTTATTTATTCTCAAAGTGGTACATGAGCTTGAAAAACACTTGGACCTGCTGAAGTACAAGCATTAGTACCTAAGTAAGTATCAATTGAAGGGAGAAATTTTCCTTCCCCATTCCCTTTTCAACTACCCCAGTTGTGTCCCAAACACTTGGACTGAAGTAGGTAGTAGGTAAAGATTAGAGGGCCAGCCAGTGGGAAGGGGAAGAGACAGTACCTCTGTAATGGCTTTCTCTTTTTCTTTCCTTCTTTCCTACTTTCTCACCTTCTTGATTTCTTGCTTTTATGCTTAATCATTTGATTATTTTCTTGCTTTTCCTTCTTTCTTTCCTCCCTTTTATCTCTCCTTCTCTCCCTCCTTCCTTCCTTCCTTTTTCTTTTTCTATTCCATTACTCCTCTTTAGAGGAGAAAGATTAAGGAAGCATTATTTTAAGGGCCAAAAATATATTTTTAACTCTGTATCAGGATCCCTTTCTTCCTTCCCTTCTCATTTCCTTTTCCATTGATGTAAATTTATTTATTTTACTACTACCTCAATTTTGAGAGCATTGTTTCCCATCCACCAGAATTAGTGGTGGTCTGCTGAAGTCATTTCTATAGCAGAAGTCATTTAGAAATCAGTAGAAGGAAATGGTAATACTTATATAAAAATATCCTTCACCTTCCTTTTCAACATTTTGGCTTCCTACATAACATTATCATCTAACCTAAAAATTTCCCCAATGAAAAAATAAAACAAATAATTTAGTTGATTTGTGAATTGCTGAACATAGAAAATTGATGAAATTAAAATGTAATTCTTCTATTTAGAGATATAATTGAGTGATATAATAGAGACATGGACAAGGCCATCTCTAACTTCTATGAGAATAGAAAAAGATTATAGTTTTGACCATCTTGAACAAGAACTTTCTATTACCATGAAGAGTAAATGGCTTTCATTTAATCCAAGAATATCATCATACCATCATTAATATTTTTTAGAGAAAATGAGTTTGAGAAACAAAGAAAAAAGATGATTCTGTTATTATGGATTTCTGTTGGCAGTTGAAAATGTTGCTATGCAGAATTTTCCCTATGCCCTGTTCTTGTAGGATTTGAATTTTCCAGTTGGATTGACTTGGCTGTCAAAAAGCCAAGTTGATTCTTCTTTCCCCAGATTAAGTTGATAACTGTCTGAATAAAATGCTAAGAACAATTAGGAGAGGTCGTATTTTAAAGCTACTTAATAAAACAAACAAACCTTATGGGACTATTTTGTCCTTTTTCTTTCTTTCCTTCTTTCTTCTTTTCTTTTCTTTTTCTCTTCTTTTCTTTCTTTTTCTTTTCTCTTCTTTTTTTTGTAACTTCTCCAGAGAACATATTGTATAAAGTTATGGCTTCCTGTTCCATGAAGTATTTCTTCCTTGACCTACCTGCCATAACTGCTTAGCTTATACTTAAAGAAAAAAAGATTTTCCATTTCACTATTGAATCTTTTTAAAGAAAAATCAAGGTACATGTTTTCTTTTTCACACAAAAGCACTCAGAGCACTAGTTTTAAAGAGAGCGTAGTTCTTACACTAGATGCTTTTTACTCTCTTCTTGTTTAGAACACAGGAATACTACCCTCTCTTGTCCTCCTTGCCATCTACAAGACTTTTTGTCATTGTCTGTGCCTAGTACAGATTTTTTTTTACTCTCAATACCAGCTACTTTCTCTCACTTTTTTCTCCACTGCTGTTTTACCCCTTCCTTCATACTCTTGCTTTGCCTTAGTCTTCTTACTTTCCTCCTGTATTCCTGATGCTTAGAATTGTCTGTAACTTCTCATCTGGATGAACGTCTCTCAGTTTTGACCTAAACTCAAATCTCATTTCTTAATACTTCTAAGTAGGCAGCCTCTTCTCTACCAATAATTTCTCTTGGTAACCATTCTAACCTCATTAGTCTATGTATGTATCTTAAACAAATAAGTAAAAATAAGTTCATATTTATTTGCCTTGTTAGTCAAAATGCTTTTCTTAGAGGTTGAGGCCTCTTCGGTGTCTTCTATAGAGTGCGTATCACTTTATCTTTTTGGTAAAGAGGCACCATCTCATTGCATAGGCAAAAATTGAAAGCTGTTTGTTTCATGTATGTTAATCATCTAGATGCCACTCAAATATCGAATGGTTTATTTACTTAAAGCATATCAATGACACCTTTCCTGCAGTGAATCTTATGTTTTTCAACCTTCTTAAGCAAGGTATTATGAACATAATTTAATCTTTATATAATGATCCTCTGATCATCATTGTTGTATGAGTTTCCTAGGCTGCTGTAGCAAAATGCCACAAACTGGATGCCTTAAACAATATAAATATATTGTGTCAGAGTTCTGGCAGCTGGAAGACTTAGATCAAAGTATAAGCAGGGTTGGTTTCTTCTGATGGTTGTGAGAAAAATCAGTTCCATGTCTCTTGCCTAACTTCTGATTGTTTGCTAGCAATCTTTGGGGTTCTTTGGCTTGTGGAAGTATCTCTCTGATCTTTGCCGTTATCTTCAGGTAGCGTTCTCCCTGTGTGCATGTCTGTGTCCAAATTCCCCGTTTTTATAAGACCACCAGTCATATTGGATCGGGGTCCATTCTACTCCAGTATAACCTCATCTTAACTAATTATATCTGCAATGACCCTATTTCCAAATAAGGTCACATTCTGAGGTACTGGGGGATTAGAGCTTCAACATATGAATTTTGAGGGGACACAATTCAACTCACAACAATTATGAATATCTTTTTTTGTGTAAGGCTCTACCACATTGATTTCTATGGGACTCAGTTATAGACATGTTCATAAGCTCTACATAATTCTCAGCCTTGGATACTTTATCCTTCCCCCGCCTCCTCTGTTTCCTTTTCATTCTGAGATACAGAGTGGTAATTTCTTACAGTTACCATTGTGCTTTCTTCTGCAACTGTCTTTCCATCTAACATGAATGGTGAGCCCAATTAACTGATGCTACTGTGTTTTAAGGAAGAATATACCAGTTCCAAGATAAAGTCTCACTGATGAATAAAGATAAGTTTGGGCAATCATGTGTGCTTTATAGCATCTTTTTAGTTCCTTAAGGGTTCTTTTTTCTCTTTTCTGGGCTCTTGACCATGTTAAATCAAGATAGACTTATAAGTGAATATGATAAGGCTGAGTAATAGAGGTAATAGTGTGTTAACATGACAGGTATGTAAATTAGAGTGAGGTATCTGATTAAAATATTAGAAATTGAACTATCTTGTCTACTAGATGCTCAAGATTTTGCCCACTAGAATTGGATAATCAGAGTTATGTGTAGACTCTTGTAAGGTATGATATCTGATCGGACCAAATTATGCTTTTGTGTGATTTGTATAGTGTCTATCACAGTGAGATCATTCAACAGACATAATGGTAGTGCAGAATTGTGTTGAAATCAGATGCTGTGAGTGGGTAAGGAAATGTGCACATTCAGTTCTTAGCAGGTAGTCCTCCCAAGCAGGATGAGGGGCCTGAATCCCCAAGTGCCAACCTACCAGGAATGGTCCATGTGATTCTCAGGGCATCATGGTGATGAGACACCCACTGTGGTTTCAATTTTGGCAGCCATCACCAAATCGGCTCTTTGATCTTTGGAGTGGCTCCTGCCACAGTGACTGCCTCTGTTTGTTTTGCCCTTCCCTTTTGTCATTACTCCCACCTGACACTATAGGACCAAAACAATGAGAGATGGGAAGAGGTTGTGAGGGGACACTTTAGGAACACAGCTCTGCCAAGTATGAAAGGCTAAACAGTTCTGGTTCTAAAAGCACATGTATAACATTTCTGCCAACCCATTAGTGAATACATTTTATTTTATATATCATTCAACAGTCTGCTAAAAATCACTTTCCTCGATTCACCTTTCTCATTACTGGGGTCTTGGATCCACCATAAAATGCAGCCAGCCACACAAATATATAAGACAGTATTGCTCCCCATTTTAGAAATAGTCTTCCTTCATAAATATCTAAATATGCTTAGAAACATTGACTTCATCTTATGCCTTGATATTTTAAAATCAATTCATCTAATATATTTGAAAATCAACTGGTGGCTTGATTATATTGGTCATTTTTTTTATATTATATGGAATTTTGTTGAAAAGTTTTAATGGATTATGCAATAGTCTCTCCATTCCAGTACACTACCTGATTAAAAAAAAAATGTAAACATGACTATGCCCATTTTATAGCTAAAAAAAGTGAGAAAGTGAGGTGCTAACTTTATTATTTAAGATTATCCAGTGCGTTAGTGTCATTCTACCCATTTGATTCTGGTTGTATCATTTGGATACTCTGAGATTTAGGACTTTAGCATAAGCTCTGTGAAATGATTAAATATTTTCCCCACATTATCTTGATAGTATCATTTAGGTATTGTAGACAAGGAGACAGAAAACTGAGACAGAAAGGAATATGAAATGACTTGTAGCAGTCACATAGCGAGGTCACAGGAAAGCTGATAAGATCTTGGACTACTTCACTCTGTGAACTAGCCATAACTAATTTTCTGACAAGAAATGTTTTTCTCCTTTTCACATTTGTAAAGGTTGGAGACCTTCACTGAGAAAGCAATGCCTCTAAGGACAAAGACCTGTTGAGAAATATAAGGTTTTTAATCTCAACCTAGTATAGCCAAATATATTAATCACCACTTAAAAATTTCTGAATATTTCTAAAATTCTTGTTAGGCAGAATTCTAAATTTGAAACTGAAATTAAATCACCTTTCCCCTCCTTCACTATCTAGTTATCCCTTTGTTAAAGTATTTATATACGTATATAAAAATGCACGTTTGGAAACTAAAGTATATAGAATTTATTTGGGAAAATGTTTTTAAAAATAGCATTTGCTTTGAAATATTTCTGTAATACTTCCTGCTAGTCATCATTTTTAACTAGAAGATTAAATTTCCCTGTATAAGTCTGGAGAATCAGGCAGTTAATAAGGAAGGAGAGACCCAACCTGGCCAAAATTTTACTAAGTCATTGTCACCAATCCAGGCATTCAGGGAAAGAGTACATGAAGTAGTCTTCCGTACTCTACTTTCTGCCAATTAGGATTTCCAGCAGAGAAATTAGCAGATTCTAGAAAGCTCCAGCTGCCCAGGAGCTCCCATTCAGGCTGCTGTGGCTCAGACAGTCCCTGTGCTCATTAATTGATCTGTATTTCCCCATCTGCTGATCTCAGCCAGAGGCCATAGAATAAGAACCAAAAATGGAGGGTCTAGTCAGTCCCTAATCCCAAAGGAATCCTCCAAGGAAAAACCTTACATACGTATTCAAGTAAATGATAAGAGCCTTCATGAAACCCCTCCAACGGCCCCTCCATGAAGAAATACCCCATTTCACCTACAACCAGCTTTCAGTAAATGTGTGTTCCACTAATATTTACTCCATGCTTCAGATCAAGAACTGGAGATAACTGGACTAAATCAAGGTCAAGAAAGAAGAAAGTATGTGGAGAGGGCATCTGCGTGCCTATTCTTGGAGATGCTGATGGTTAGTTGGTAGTTAGCAAAGTTAGCAGCATCAGGTTATCCAGGGAGAGCCTGGGACTGTACTGAGTGGGCTTCCCCAGTGAGTTCCAAATAAGCTTTTCCAACTCCTCTAAATAAAATGTAACATTGTATTAATCACTTGGAAAATAAGATTTTTTTTTCCCATTATTAACTGGTAAATTCTAGTGTCATCTATCTCTACTTTGTGGGTTAGCTCTGTTTTCTTAAACACAGCTGTTTGGGGTATATCATTAACATTGTCAAAGGAAATTCTACCAGACTACCAAGTCCAAGTTGCCTTAGCTAAGGCTTATTCAAATTTATTGTCTAAACAGACTTAGAAAATACATGTGTCATTTGGTCCAGAGACAGTAAATTTTAGTTGTATATGATAAGCTTTAACTCTGAATGCTTCAAATGCCATATATTGTGCACCTATTCTGGGCTAATTTCTATGCTGTGTCTCCAAGGTATATTATCTCCTTTAATTTTCACAACAAACCGTTTTAGAGATAAGAGGACTGAGCCTCAGAGAACCTGATTAATTGGCAGAGGACATACAGCTAGTAAGTGGCCAAGCTAGAATTCAAACCTAAGCCTTTCTAACTCAAAGTCTTGCTCACTTTTTAAACCACTGTCTCCTTCTGTTTCTAAAGATGTAGAGGATTCTGATACCTTCTAAGAGTCTATGCAGTTTTCATAAGGGAGAACGGGGCTACCATAACATGTAGTTCTGTGGTGCTGGTTTTTATCATCTAAAACACGCCCAGCTCAAGCTAATTGCCAGTTTGTCTCCCAGGACAGCCAACTAGCCTGTTGATAACATAAACGCTATTTTCCAGTCTTATTTTGTGAGACATGCCTCTCATTCGATATAGGATTTTCACTTAATTCTCCAATCAACCTCAAAACCTTAATTTTGCTAAATTAAAAATAATAACATAAACATTATGTGTGACTAGGTACCTATAAAGTAATGAAATTGATTTTGGTGAGTATTAGTGGCTCTGGTCTCATTATTTAGAATGAATCCACACAGTACATATTCGTATTCACCATTTGTGATTGTGAGTTTCTGTTAAATTAAAATGGTAATAGTATCTACCTCATAATATCATTGTGAGGATTAAATGAGATAATATATGTAAAGTTCTTAGATCGGTTCCTAGCATATGGTAAGCACTCAATAAACTGTAAACTTATTATATAGGAGCATCACAGAAATAAAAATCAAACAGAAACTGATAAGCAGTTGGTACATATCAGGAACTCAATACATATGTTTTGAATAAATTAATAAATTGTATCAGTGCTTCAAATTGGCTAGTTGTTAACTGATTTATGGTAAATGTTGTATTCTGGTGGCTGCCTCACTGTTGAGTTTAATATAAAACAGAATGTTCAGTGTCATTAAGAACTCTATGCAATTTGCAGGAGCGTTTACTAACTCTAAAACAGCCTTTTTTGGGGAATTGGGTTATCATTTCTTTTCCTCAATATTTTCGCCCTTAGTACTGTGCAGCCTGTACTGTCTGGCTAGTTATACTTGTGACCGCTAAATGGATATAGGTTTTTCCCTTCCTTTAATGGTCATGCAGTTATGATTTATCTTATGGTACAATGAAAATAGAAGCTGTACAAGTATGTCCATAGTAAAATAAGATACATGGGCTGGAAAAAGCAAAAAGTCAGTGAGTGTTATGAATGCTTCCTATTTGCCTAAGACAACCGAAATAGACTGAAAGTAAGAATGGCATATATATTGTCACTGTTTGTACCAGTTCTGGAGAAACTGCTTATTTTTCTGATGATGTCAAGATATTAAACTTTGGGGGAGACTTTTTCCCATAAGAAATTCATTTTCAAATCCTGAAATATTTATTATTACTGTGTGTCTGAAATTATAATGCTTTAAATAACATCGTTTCTAACTGACAGTCTAATTCTAGCAGAAGTTTTAGAAAGGGTTCAAAGGTTTGTCTCTCCCTATAATGTCCTTCCTACCAGTGAAATTTCTATTCTACATTTAGAAACAGTCCATGAATCACTTCTACAAGCCCTGCCTCGTACTTTTATATTTGTGGCATTGCTCTTGCTGTATTGTATTACAGTATTCTGGTTAGATTTTCCCTTTCAGAGTCTGGTGGCTAAACTGTGAGCTTCTTGAAGACAAGGGTTATGCTTTATTTATCTCTGGATACTCAGTATTATTCAGTTCCTAGGACAGAGTAAGTGCTCAATAAATAAATCTCCAATAAATTAATGAACTTGCAGTCACAGACATAAACACACTGGAGAAGGTCATGAGTAAAATTTCCTATATCTTTGCATGTTCTTCAAGTGCTTGTGAACCTTTTAAAACTGCCTATGAACAGACTGATATACCTCTAAGTACCCAAGTCGCTTTAAGGGAAATTTTCTAATCTTTGAAAAAACTTATTTTTAATCTATTTTTATTCTTTGTTTTTATTTTGAACATCACTTTTGCATGTGGACTCAAGTGGACTGTCAAGTACTGATTGCTTGGCTGAACCATACAGACAGTGTTATGAATCCTTATTTTTACTCACAAGCTACCTGTTTGGTGGCTTTGTTCAAGCACATTATCTGTTTGTTACATAATAAATACATGGATTGTGGCAATTAACTGGAAAAGTCTTACTTTCAAAAAGTTCTCAGCATTTAATATGGTGTTTGGCGTATAGTTGGGATTCAATAAATGTTTGTGGAATAAACAAATCAGCATTATTGTTAACTGTTTTGAGGGTGAGGTATAAGATTTTTTTTTAAAGACGAAATGAAATGCCCAGTATCAGACGGCAGGGTAAGAGTAAATCTGACACTCATAATTCTTACCTCTGTGTTTCTAGACTGTTACACAGGCTCACTGAGAAGTGCCGTATATGTCTGATTTCTCAACTTCACCCTGCAGTAAACTTTTGCAATCTGGAGGCTAGAGACCTCTTTTGTAAATGTTGTCTGCCTGATGACTGTGTTGGCACCGAGGAGGCCTTAGCAGATAAAGTGAAGGAACATATGGCTCCCATCTGAATACAAATTGGTGGACATAACATGGTAATTCAGCTGAGATGTCCTCTATATTGTAAACTGAAAGAGTATGATTAGAGGTGTTTATAAACGGCGTCTGAATTCCCCCCACACACCCCTCCCCACCTCTTTTCCACTGTAGTTTTATCGGCCTGAATCATAGCCATCTAGCGTCCCAGTCTCACTGTGTTATTTGTTAAAATGGCCAGCGTGAGGAATTATTAATTAAAGCTAGCAAATCACCCCGACGAGCTGTGCCCTGGCATGGCTGAAGGTTGATTGGCGAAAGTGTTCTCCTTTGGAGAAAAGACTTTTTGTGCTGGTGACGCAGTCAGGGACGGATTATTGAATGTGCAAGTTAGAAGAAAAATCACAGGACAAGCAAATTGAGTATTTACTGGCAAATAATTGCTCTCTTAAGCTGTGGCTGTCTTCCTAAATTCTTAGCATTCCCGAGGGTTAGAAAGAAACACAGAAAAATGCATCGGTACAGAGTACATTTCAAAAAAATTACATAGACTGATGTTTCAGGCTTGTGCAGGTAAGTGTGATTGTGTGTGCATGGAAAGTGAAAGAACAAGGGGAAGCAAGGGAAAGATTGGGGATATTATTAATCTGGTGGGGTTTTTTAAAATCAATTTGTTGTTTATTGGAATACTGCTCGGCGTATTTCTACATTGACTAAGAGTTTAGTTTCGGTGCTGCATTTATTGTGAAAGTTAGAGAAATGAGAAGGAGGGAGGATTTCTCAGTTACTTTGTGATTTTTATCAGCAGAAGAGTATGTTAATGTTTTGCCCCAACAGTAGTTATAAACTTTGCTCAGATATTTGTGGATATATGTATAAAATTATCGCTTGATTTAAGGCTCTTCAGTTATTCTCAATATTGTTAATTATAACCTATCTTAACAGTATCACAAACACATTTGGGTACAACTATTGCGTTTATTTTTTGGAGTAAACTCTGTTTTACATTAGCACCAAGCTAGTCCTTGTTCAGAATTTCTAAAGGGACATAACAATTCTTGAATAGTTACTTAAACTTCAGGCTTCTGTAAAAAGCAAAGTGTCCTTGTTGTCAATTGTGTGGTCTTTTTGTCTGAAGTGTTGGTCAGACTACTGAGTTTTGTGGACATTTTAAGATAAGTGAGACTAGTTTAGAGACTTTTTTATAACCAAATTTAAATACATAAAAAATAAGTGTAGAAATGAAGGCTCTCATTCTATGTATAAAATGTAGACATTAAGAAACAGAGATATTCTCCTAAATATAGATAAGTTACATGAACAACATTATCAAAATACTAACATCCACTGAGGATGAATTTCATATTCTGTGAAAACCTGAAAAATGTGCTTTCATCGACAACAAACTGTTTTCGAAATGAGAATAATTGGCTGGTGAAATAGCATTTTAGGATTGTAATAACTATGAATAACATGGATGTAAAACAAAGGCATAAATATAATTTAAACTAAATTAACTAATTAATAATTGCAAAGTGCTTTAACAATAAAACATCTACATGATAGGAATAATAATAGGAATAATAATAAAAATGGAAAGTCTGGCAATCACTCAAAAATTAAATCAGATGACTCTCGTAAGGTTTTAGAGAGTCAGAATTTTAAAATATAAATATATAAAACATATTTCACCTTCTAATCTACTCCTTGAACCTGGCAATATTGTGCTGGTTAGGATTTTTCCTTTCTATATCCTATTTTATTAAAAAATAGTTTTTCTTAATATGTTGAACAGAGCTCAGAAGAAAATTTAGAAAATATATTTTTTAAAGGTTTAATTCCCACTGGATAACATTCTGCCCTCAAATTTCAAGAGGCAGCGTTCTTAAAGTTTCTTATGACTATTTGAGGGCACAATTTGGTCCATTATTTTGAAATAGCAAAGGGGGCATTTAAAGCATATGTTCAGAGACTAAACCATCTGCCTGCTTTATTATGAATACCACAGAATTATGAGGACTTGGAAAGGCTCAAAAATTGAACTAGAGTTCTATGCAAGATTTGAAAAAAAAATACAACACTTTTCTTTTAAAACGTGTTTTGTAAGCACTTACTTTTGCTAAGTATTTCATTAGTCTTCTGTGGGAGAACTGTATCATTACACCTTTTGATGTATGGGGAGTGAATGGTAAAGTGTAATTGAGTGACATGAATCTATAGCAAGTTAATGGTAATATTTTCTTTCTTATTTAACTCACTACACTTAAATGCCTTTTGGAGTTTTGGATTGACTTTTCAATAGTGAAACTCACAGTGAATTGGAGAAACATTATAAAATGGTGACCGCTGGAACAAAAATGAAATCCAGCTGCTTGCTTCTGGACTATCTACAAATGAGTTGCAGGAGACATGTGGAGGTCAGACTAAAGAGTGCTTCTGTAATCCAATTGTGATGTAATGCAAGTATGAATCAGCTATTGGTTGTCTGTGCTGGGGTGGGGGGAGCGAAAAATGAGCGTAACTTGGTGTTATTCCAGTGTGGTACTATATTCCTTTGGTATCTGAAAGGATATGAAATCCAGAAATTAATACAAGAACAAAAATCTTATTTGGGTCCCAAACATAATAATTTCAGCCCAAAGTTGTTATATAAGGACAAATTAAGATAAGTATCATTTTTAGGATGTCTAGTGTCCAATTAGAGTTCCTCTAACTTACCTGAGTTGTTACTAGAGTCAGTCTGAGACTACCTGGATCATTATCAGAGGAAATGCAGAAAATAGACTAAAACCAGTCTGAAATATAAGGTTTCATTGTTGAGATGACTTACTACTGTTTGTTGCTTAATGAAAATTATTTAATTAAGAGAAAATGATAATGGAGGCAAAGAACTGAAGTGTTTGGTTTAAGATTCTAAGATATATACATACATATGTATGTAAAACACATATAAGTAAATAATATATGCACATATATTATCACATGTATACATATACAATTTTTAAAAGAAAAAATATTTTTAGGATTATACACTTTGTTAGGCTGATTAAGCTTAGGAGTTTTTCTTTTTATACAGTCTAAAGAGTGCACACGCAGATTTTGACACAGCTATAGTTGGCTTTCCAAACTGAAGGATATCAGAATTAATGATCTGGTGCTGAAAATACCTGTGTTCAATTTCATATGGATATTCTCATAGTAGTATTTTAATTTTATGCCTCCCTAAATTACAATCCTGCAAGTAATCAAATGAATCTATTAACCCAAAGACTACAAAATATTTTCATTATTATAGGAGGCTTACTCTTATTTTATACTTTAGGTGAGTTTGATAGATATATAAAATACACACACACACACACACTTTTTTGTGTTGTTTTGTTTTTCTCATTTATTTCTGCCACCTAGATCCAAACAGGGAATTAAAATGGCTGAAAAAGAAAAAGAAATAGATAATATGGTGGAATAAATAAATTAGAAGTAGATAAGAAAGGTACACAAATTAAAACAATAAACAAGTGCAAGGATATAAAAATGGAGTCAGGTCGGTACACAAACTACATTTGGTGAAGTGCTATATATTTGCCTTTGAACTTTCATGCAGCTAAGTCAAAGAGAAAATCATGACAGGTTATGCAATTTACAGCATTCATAAGAATAGTAAAATAATTTTTCTCATTTATTACTAAAGTTCTTGCAAAATATCAGACTGAGTTTTCAGAGAACTCAGTGCTGAGACAACAATCACTGAAACAGTTACAGGCTGCAGAGGCTGAGAGGCTGGGGCAGAAGCAGCGGCAGCTCCTCGGGGCGGGGGGTTGGGGTGGGCTACAGTTAGTGCAATAATGTTGGCTGACCACGATCCTGGAAAGCAGGGACTTGAGGAGGACATTTCTAAAATTATTTTATATAAATATATATATACACACACATGTGTAGTTTAATGGTAAATAAAAGATTTAGAAGGCGTCCACTTTTATAATAGCCATTAAAACATATTTTATCAAATAAACCTCTTGAATCAACATTGCCTCCCTAAAATTGTTAATGAACCATTGCTGCCTTTCATCTTCTACTTTTACTTTAAGCACATGGTCAGTCTTTGTCAAGTTTTAGAAAAGAATCCTTTCTGGCTTGAAATTTAATGTTTCTTGCCCTTATGTCCTCCCTTGGTTCATTTTCAAAAGTCTTAGCAAACTGCCTGGTCTTTTCGCAGGTAGTTTTGATGGTTAAGTTGCATTGAATAGGCCAGTCTTTTCTCCATATTGAAAAGGTGAAGCATAAAGGCTTCTTTTCACATCGCCTTTGTAACCCAAGCCATAGTAAGTAGCCCAAGGACCACCTGTACCAGAATTACCTAGGGTGCCTGTCAAAATGAAGATCCTTGGGTCTCATTCTGGAATTACTGAATTAGAAGCTCTGAGGATGGAGTCTGGGGATCTGCAATTTAGGAAGCTACCCAGGTTAGTTATGCGCACTAAAGCTTGAAAACCACACTTTCAAAATCATGGCTTTAAAATTTCAGGGTCTGAGCATAAAATGGTAAGATTTCCACACCGCAGTTGGTGAGGGCTTATTATATTAACACTGACCAAAACAATAATAAGTGATGATTGCTCGCTCATAAAACTGGAAGATTGAGCTCAGAAAAGAATTCTGTGTTTGTTTGAACCCTTCAAGCCATATCTCACCATTGCCAAAAAATGTTCTTTAATATTTTAGCCACCATATGTTGATATACTATATGCTATGTCGTATGTTGGGTCTGGGTGATACAAAGATGAAAAAGGACAAGTCCAACCATTGTCTGAAAAAATTCACAATCTGGAATAATTTATTACTACTAAGATACTGTCTTCTCCATACTCGGAGAAGTATGAATCACCACATACTCTCCTGTCGAGTAAAACTAAAGATTTCTATTGTATTATATCAGTATGTGTATACGCTTGTTGATAGCAATTTCATTTAATAGGACCCTGCTACAATTTTGAAGCTGCAAAATGTAAGAAACCATTGTCGATTCTTCCTTCTTCCCCTCAGCAGGAGTCTATATCTCCCAGGCCTGGAATGGCAGATATCATGGGGGCCTTCTATTCCATTGCTCTCATCATCATTCAGTGATTTGTTACCAGGATCCTTTTTGAGGGGAGAAGACATGTGTAAGTGAATGCACCTGACATTGCGAAGACTCGCATGTCTTTTTCCACTGCCCCTCTGGGGCCTCAGCTGACCTATAGGAAATGCTGGAACCTATAGCAGCAGCCTCCCTAGTTGGCAGGGGCTTGCGCTGCTTCTGCCTAAGACCCTGCTCCAAAGTCTCAGCAGTGCCAGAAATGGGGTATCAACAGGCTAGAAGAGACATTTTGGGCAAAAAAGAATTTGGTAGCTGGTCTGAGGAACAGGAGGAGAGCTTGCAACTTCACTGATGACTCGTGTTTTCCTGGAAAAGTACTGGAGACACCCGCCCCCTTTATTATTTCCAGAGAAATATGAGAAATATTGTGAGAGCTTCTGTGTCTGTTTTCCCTTTCCTTCCCTTCTTTTCAACATATATTTATTGTGTGTTTAGTGCCATGCTTTCCTCTAGGAACTAGGGGTAAAATGGTGAATAAAGTTTCACTTACATGAAATATGTATTAGAGTACATAATGTATTAGGATAGAAAGGGAATAAAATTACTAAATATAAAATGTGAAGTAATATAAACAAAAATAATATGCTTTATTTTTGAGACATTGCCTATTGCATTCTCCATGACTTCCAAATGCATTCATATTATTTCATAATATGGATGTATGTATGAATGTGTGCATGTGTATGTGTATAAATATATATATATTTCTTATGCATTTATAAATTTCTTTGGGGAACAGACCAGTCAGTTCAGGACTCTCCCTGTTGTGGGAAGCTCTTTTCTCATGGGGACCTGCACATAACATAAGGGGGAAAATAAGCCACCTGCAAGGACCAAACTGTGTGCACAATCAACGCCAAGATCATTCTTTTTCATCTTTTAGCTTGTTCGTGTATGTGTATGTGTATGTGTATGTGTGTGTGTGTGTGTGTGTGTGTTTTCTGGGTTTTGTGTTTTTGGTTTTTTAATGAGTTCAGGATACCCAGAGGTGCAAGAGGTAGATACGTTATAGGGTCAATCTTCCAGGGATAAAGTAGAGAAGACAAACAATGAACAATAGTATGTGGCTTTGATAAGGTTCTGTGAAGGACAGAGTAAGGAGTACTACCCTAGATTAGATCTGAGCATAGGCAACAGGAAAATTTTCCCAGAGGGGTCACATTTTTAACTGAGACTAACAACCTAAGATTAAAGCAAAACAAAAAGAAAGTTCCAATTTTTTCACCTGCTCACCTAAGTAATATGTGCTCACGGTGAAAATATTTTAGACAGTAGGACAACCTATTTTTTTTAAGGGGGCGGTGGGGAGTGGAAATCACTGGTTCATTCAGTACTTGAGAAACCATTGTTAACATTCATAATATACTTTTTTGAGCATGTATTATGTTCTAGGGTCATGCCAGCCAGCCACTGTCTTCTCAGAAGGGAACATTTTAATTAGCAGGCAATATGAATAGAAGCAACTGAAATTTTAACTCCTGTTAGCTGTCCTCAGATTTGGGCCCACAAAGCAGCTGAGTCCCAGCTCTAGTTGATGCAGACAGAATAGCACATATGCAGTATTCTCTTGAACAGACATCATAACACCTGCTGTCATCCCCACTTCGTGTAGGTCTGAGAGTTGGACTCATTGGCTCTACTTCTTCTCTATCTGTGTGATCCTAGGCAAGTTATTTGGCCTCTCCATGTCTCAGTGTCCTTATCTGTTAAACTGGATTATTAACAGTACACACCACATGAGATATTTTGAGCAATAAGTAAGATAATGCATGTAAAGTGCTAATCACAGTACTTGGCACATAGTGTAGTATCAAGTGCTATCATTATTATGATGCTGATGCTGATTATTATTATTATTATTATACACATTTTCATTACCAAGGAAACTTGCCGAAAACATATTTTGTCCAGTGCAACTCCATTGTCACTATGTCACTACTGACAAAACAAGTCAAAACACACTTCCTACTAAGGGTGGGCCAGAGATATCTTTGCCACACACATGAAGAATCTGGGTTTATAGCTGAAAATTATAATATAATCTAGCTCAGTAGATAAATGACATTATGCAGACTAATTTTCTGTTTCTAGGTAGAAATGCTGTTTAAATCTGCCTTAAATGCCCTTCATGTTACAGATTTTGTTTCAACAATTTGTGGCTAACTAGGTTTGTTTTATTAAAAGGAACTTTCAAATCCAAAGCCCTAATGTTTTTCGCATAGTGCTATTTTTTATATTATCAGTGACTAAAGGAGATTAGAAATATAATTTTACCCAAAAAGGCATCTTCAGGAAAGAAAGGATTGTACGTCGTCAAGATTTGTATCTTAACACAACAGTGAACAAAGATATCAAGGTTAGTGGTGCCACATAGTAGGTGCTTAATTAGTCTTTTTGAATTGATTTACGTTTTATGAGGAAAAGCATGTGAACATCAGTGTAGATGTTCTGTAGAAGTTTGAATAATTTTAAGAGAATGATGGCACAATGGAATAACAGTATATTAAGAAAAACGGTTGTATGGAATCTTAACAACACATTTTGTTAACTTTTAAAACAGTAGGCTTGCCTCAGCACGAAAGGCTGAACTATATTGTGAAAAGAATGTCGACTTTGTGGTTGCACAGCCATGTATTTGGTTATCACCTCTACCATTTACAAAATATATTATCATGCACTCATTATTTCTTATGTCTAAGTCCTCAAAGGGAAAATGGAGCAGAAATGGCTTCATTACATGGTATATGTGCATAGTGCCATGAAGAGTTCTTGGAATGTAATAGGTACTCAATAAATGATATCCGTTAACAACGGCAATAATAACAATAAGACAGAAAAGCCCTGTGTATATGAATATAAGCTCATTATATATAGAATATATATAAATATATATGGTTCATGTGAATTAATATATGCATACCAATACTAAATAAATGCTAATATTTGAAATTACCTTGCTTAATGTTTGACACACCATAGGAACGATGCATGTAAATTTTACCCCTTTCAATGCCTTTATAAAAAGATCTGTCTTATTTTAGTTAAATGAAAATAGAATTCAACAATCTAAAACTTTATCTTTTGAAAAATGACAATAAAAGCAAAAGCCACCAAAGGATTTGTTACTAAAATAGTCAAATAATTTGGACTTTATGCAAATAAACAGCAGGGATAACACTCCACTTCAAATGATAAAGAAAGTGAATTAACTTGAGAAATTCTTAGGTGAGCCCTGATTTGAATAGTATTAATTGGAAGTTTTTTAAAGATCAAAGGGCTATTATTGCTAGTTTCAGTGGTAGCTACATATGGAAAATGGCTGCAGAGATTCACAATTCAAAAATAGTTCATTGCTAAATTCGAAATTCTGTTAATGTCACAAACAGTGGGATGCGAAACACAAATGAATTGTGATGACAGTTGAGTCCCAAGCTGCCTATATTTTTTCTCTCAGAGCTGCCCATATTTGGCTTTATATTTTTCTCAGTCTTGATTTAACCCATCAATATTTGTATTTTCTGAAGCTAGCACCACCTTGGAGCATCCCACTTAAAGATTTTATTCCTAAATGCTTCCTGGTTCCTAGGAATTTTGCTCTCACTGCATTTCTTCTCACAGATATGTATTCTTGAATTTACCTCTCATCTTAGAGTCAGAGTTTCAAACACTTCTTAACCTGCAGCTTCTAAGGCTTGGTGTTGCACTTCACTCCTCCGTTTCTCTCGTGTTTAAGTGTCATTCCATCCCTCCTCTTCTGCAGGACATATTTCTTCTCCGTGTTGCTTTGACTTGGGGTACTTCCTGTCCTCTTGACAATTTACATTCATTTCCTATTATAGTTTTTAAAAACTTGGTTTTCTAAATGTCACTCTTATCCTCTTTGGTGGAAGGTTTTTATAATCCTTGATTTGGGGAACAAGAGTAGAAACATTATTTTATAAACTGAATAAAGCTCCCTTTTAAATACAGAAATTCCATATAACCATAAGCTAGCTTGACTTTGGGAAAATGTCATTTAAAAATATCTCTAAAATGCATTGCTAAAATGACCAAATTATTTTGGTTTAATGGATTTTGTAGCTTGGATACCAGACCTACCTCACAGTGCAACAGTCCTGACAAAATATGTTTTATCTTGATTTTACTGCAGGCAGTGATTTGGCTGCCATTTATTGAATGACCTCTCTGCACCAAGAGTTTTACATTTAATTCTTAAAACAAGCCTGTGAGATAGGTACCGTTATCTTCACTTAATAGATGGAAAAACTTTAACCTCCAGAGGTTAAATGACTTGTTAAGGGTGGAAATACGATACAAACCCAAGGTTCTAAGACTCTAAAACTCATCCTTTATCCATTACCACATTCTTGTGCCTGGTTATATATTTACATTATTGGTAGTAGGAAAGAAGTTTGTAGTATAATTTAATTGGGGGCATAGCCAATTTCATCAAAGCAAACAAAGCGATGATGAGATTTTACTTTTACTGTGTTATCATTTTTATAGAAATATGAGTCCTGGGTTATAGATTTAATAGATCTCCAGGAGGCTGAAGCACATGAGTATAGGCAACTCTTTTTACTGCTCCCTTTGGTTTCAGGAAACAGGTTATTACTAGTTCTGAAGAAACTGGAGCTTAAAATGGGTGGTTCATAGATCAGGGGTTTCAGACTTTCCAGCAAAATCCTCCTGTGACTTGTCCTAGTCTTCTTCCCCAAAATTAAAAACTGATGATTATTCTCAGCAAACATATTCTGTAGATTTTTCCCATCAAATTTCTGAAGAATGATTATTAGTATTATTAGTAGTAGTATTTAGTACTTTTACAAAGCAAATGCTTAATACATTTTTAATCCATTTCATCATCAATCCATATGTTTCTCTTATGAGATGTTAATTAATCACTGTACTTTTACATAGTGCTTTACAGTTTACAGTTTAGAAAATATATGCCCCCAAAATAGCACATTGTCTTTTCCTCAAGGTTACCAAAAATGGAATGTGTAATTTAGCTACAATTTGCATATACAGTAAAGCAGTGGTAGGAATACCCTCCTACCAAGATCAAGAAGCTTTATTTTTCAGAGTAGAACTCAGATGTGGTTTTCCAATTTGCCTTTATGCAGCTGGACCATTGAGTTTGCCAGTTTGGAGTCCAAATCCCAATGCCTTGCTTTAAGCAAGACTTGGGGGTTAGTGTAGATTGGCTTAGTTTATAACTTTGTTACAACCGCTTACTTCATTTGGGTCAAAACCTCCAAGAGCACTCTTGACCATTTCGCTAGAATTTAGGGTGAAATTTTAGCTAAAAAAAGAAAAGAAAAGAAAAAGAAAAAAGAAAAATTGACAAGAACCCTGGAACAATCTTTCCTCAAATGTTCCCCTGAAAAGAAAAATATAAAAACTTCATTGTATGATGCTGGGTTTTGGATTACACATCATGAGTGCTTTTCTTGGGCTGCATCTCTCATGCTCACCCTTCCTCCAGTCACAATGAATGTTCAATTTCCTTCTCTCAAATTCTGGCTGTTGCCAATTTCAATATATGTCTACACTATTATTTATTACTCTAAATTTAGAGTATATGTTTTACTCTTTCACTTTTTGAAGATTCAGAAAGTTTTGTTGTGAATTTATCAAAAATCACCATAAAATTCAGCCCCAAATCCTGTTTTTTTAAACAAAGAAATTTTGGCTTTTTTAAAAAACAGATCTGAATATCCTTGGCTATTTTCATCCTTTTTCTTTATCCCAGAGTTCTTCAACTTTTATTCTCCCTGTGGAGCATAGAGTCCTGGAAATATAAGTAAAATGAACAATCCCAGATTAACATAGAAAAATTTCCTTATTCTTAGTTGCATTGAAAATGATCTTCATGTCATGCTGTTTCTAATCTGTAATGTATCATTTTTACAAATGTAGTATTACATAGATACTAAGACATTCGCAGACACTATCAAAAATATGGAGGAATATCCCACATGTAAATGTCCCAACACCTCAAACCCCAAAAATGAATTTTGGGCATGAGAAAATATCTTTCCAATAGTGGGATATCATTTTGTACTTGATGAATTTAAACATTTGCATCCCTTGGTGTTAGTATTTGTGAAAAAATTTTAAAGACTTATGACCTCTCTTTCCTTTTAGCTACACATGGCTCAATCTAATAAATTTTGAATGGAGATTCAATATGGTTATAATCTCAATCATACCACATTTAAAAGCAACGTTCTAGACTGTTTTTCTCTGCCAGCATGACTCCACAAAGAAAACGAAACCAAACAAAACCTTCTTTAAGACAGAGAGTAAAAACAAGGCTTTCAAAATCTGTTTTAAAAAATGGGTTGGACAGTGACGAACAACCAGTTTTTCAAACACCACTGTAGCCATTTCAAGCTATAAAGTGGACAGTACACAGGGAAAAAAATCAATAAAGGGTAAAGATCTCTGTCACATTTGAAACCTAAAAATACCATTAAGACCAGTTCCCTCTCTAGGCATCTATAATTGCATTCCACTAAAAGGTGCTGAAAAAAATCAGCCACCTTCTGCTAAAATGAAATGTCCAGACAAGCAAGTCTGTAAATAATTAAAAGACTAACTAGAGTAGGAAAAAAAAGGGAATTGTTCGGGGTGGGGAGCGGGGGAAGATGTGGAGGAGATTGAGCACATAAAATGTTGAGTGTACCAGAACCAGAAGAGAGAACCAGAGAGAGAAAAGAACTTGTTCTTCAAAAGAAGATACTTTCCATCCTTCACCAGCAATACAGAATTGATAGCCTGATAATAGAAGCCCTTTGGGTAGCATTGGTGGGAAGAACACTGTCTTCACAAAGCCTGCACTAGGTGTTCAACTGCCCAGGGCAGTCTGATCAGTGTGTCCTTGTTTCTAGAATTGAGTAAACCAAATCACGATGAACAGCATATGGTTTAATAGTTAACTTTTAGAACCTAGGGACAGGGAGATGATTTTATGCCACAGTCCCAGCATTTGTTTGTTACTAAAGCTTGTTCTGAGAGCATTTACAACTTTTTGGAGAGTCTGATTTTGGCTTAATGATCAACTTGTCCTGAAGTCTCCCTTAATACAAGTGAAATTTTGTGATAAAACATACTCTAGAATCCAAAGTATTGGTATTAATGTAATTATTACTAATATTATTATTATTCCTTTCCTATGTTGGTAATTATCTCTCCACTTCCCTATTCCAAAAATAAGTGCAAGTTTTGTGAATACATAGGGTTAGTTTCTCTGAGAAAGTTGCTATCTTCTTCCAAGTTGGAAATTTGAGATATTTTACAAAATAGCTGGATGTGCTTTTTAAATGACTGAAGACAGAAAATATCCTAGAGACACAGGGATCCACAAAGGAAGAGGACAAAGGAAGGGAGAGAACTGTGTATTTTGGCTGATTCAGGCTTCAGTGCTCTGTGTTGTTTGGCTTGTGAGCTTTTTATTAAGGTCTCTGCTTTCTCAGAATTCTAATCAGACTCTTCCCTTATAACTAAGAGAATCTCCACTCTTAGCATCTTCTCCATCTCTTTTAAAGTAGAGTCACCATAGACCAGGATTTAGCATACCTTAATGAATGGGCCTTGTGTTAAGAACAACTACGAAGGGAAAATAACAAGAAAATTGAAGGCACATTTGTGATAAGCACTGAGGTTGTGTTCTTCCTGATACGGAATTTCTTTTAACAATATAGCTAAACTAAACAGCAACAATAGCAATAATCAAAAAAACCCCATACTTCTCATTCTCTTCTCCCTGTTTTCATTTAAAAACAACTACCACCATAAAAATAGCCCAGCAAGAGAAAGAGCTTGTGTCTGTATTTTTGGTGTGTGATCATATATCTTCATTATAGTTCCTCTGCCACACATTAACAGTTATTTGTCCCTGATGTTTCTCGAGGATCATCTTTGTGCATGTCTCCAAAGCTGTTGTAACAGCATTACTATTTTCTCTTCTTCATTCTCTCCTTTTATTTGGGCTTTTTTCATGTGAAAGAGGCTCTTTCTCTAGCCTCTTGACATGCATTCTCCATTTCACTAGGACAGATGGGTGCTTCTATATGATGCCTTTTAAAGTGATAAGATAGTAAGAATGTATTTTGAACAATATTTTACCAGTATTATTGCAAAATTAGCAACTGTATATTCTATATACACACATAGAAGCTGTATAAAATACAAATTCCATTCATGTCTGATGTCTTCTGCATTTATAGAGTGACTATTGCTGTAGCATCTAAGCACTTTATGTTATTTCCTCTTATTATTATTTACCACCTGATCATTCCAAAGTGCTTTTTACAATCAGAGAATTTCATTAACAACCCATTCCCTCGCTCTTTGTTTTTCTGCATCCTCGCATGTAAAAGTATCAAGCGTCTTAGTAGCTATATCAGATAAATTACAGTAAAAAGACAGAGTGCAGCTGACAGGAGGATGGGGGGAAAACGCATTCCAAAGCGTCTCCTGAAACCCAGTTTATGTTTTATAGTATCCAAATAGTAATATTACAGAAGAATATATAGTAGAATGAAAACTCAACCACTAGATACTCATTTTCATTTATCATGGTTTCCACCATTGCAGTAGTCAGAAGTGTGAAGTGAGCAAGGGGAATTCTGTCTGCCCTTCACATATAGACAGGTCTGGGCCACTGCACCTTCTAGCTGTAGAAAGCTTGTGATTTCTTATTGCTTCTTGAGCTGCCTTTAGCCCAGAATTATGGAAGTCAATCTGTTTTAAAATCCAAAGAGCTACTGTTATATTTTTTTAAGCTAAAAGATAGAGACTTGTTTATAAAAAGGTTCATTGTGATTATAGATGAAAGTGCGTGGTTGGTACCTTAACAGTTTGATTGAATTAAAATCAAGTTCATTCTGGGGTTTCCTTCTCAGCTCTACTCCTTGCTTTATCTTTGACTCCAAACTAATTGCATAACCTCTGGTTGACTTGTGCCTCATCTACACATTCAGAGTGAAATTCAGAAATGAGGTTATTAATCTAACTAATGTAGGCTATAACATTATTTCTGTAAATATTACTGCCAGAGAATTTGAGATTTCTGACTTAAGCAGATAGTAATAAAAACTAACAATTTTATGCACAGTCTCCTTTTAACCTTAAACAACAAAGCTTTGAAGTAGATACGTCAGAATCACCTGGAAATGATCAGAGTCACTTGGAGGGCTTGTTAAAAACACAAATTGCTATGCCCCACCCATAGAGTTTCTGACTCTGAGTCTAGTTATAGGGACTGATAATTTGCATTTCTCACAAGTTCCTGAGTGATACTGATGGGACCACACATTTGGAGTCACTGCATCAAGAGAGATAGATATAGCTTAAGTACAGAAAAGGAAACCAAGGCTGAGAGTGGCCTCAAGTCATGGCAGTAAAGTGGCAGAACACCAACAAAATCCTAGGACTTCTGACACTATCTTTCTACTACACACATTTTCTTTTTACTTCTATTACTTTTATGTTTGGAATGACTTTTGGTTGCCTTGAGATCCTGAGTGAAATAGCATTGTAAAGGAGTGGTGATTAGATCTTTTCCCCTTAGGCCTAGTAGCCACTTTTACTGGATTTGTGGAAGGAAAGGAGGAGGACCTTCCAGATATTAGTGATTAGCTTTGGTATAAAGGGCTTTAAGACCAGTATTATGCTTCCCTTTTGGGGATGAGAGTAATAAGTTTGAGTCTTCTTGTGTTTTGGCCTATAGATAGAGATGGACAGTCTTCTCTTCCATGGACTTGTGACCATATTCTGCTATGACAATGCTTTGTAATAACTTCCACTTGCATATTACTTCTCCAGATAGTCGTGACAAAGGAACATAGCGAAGAGTATATGGTGGGGTAGGGGAGAGGCCCCTGCAAGGAGACTGAGGACACTAGGTTTCCAGTACTACCTCATCCTGGCACAGGTGTACCAACCTTCATGGAAGGCAGAACGGCATGGTGCACTGGTTTGCAATTCAGGCTGTGCTTTATAATCACCCAGGAGAGCTTGGATACCAACACCCACGTCTGGGGCCCATGCTCAGAAATTCTGATGGATTCCCCTGGGGGGTGAGGTCTGAGCATCAGCAGGTTTTAAAAGCTTCCCAAGTTATTGTAATGTACAGTCTGGGTTAAGAACTACTGGCCTCATGGTTAAGAGCCTGGATTTTGAAATCAGAAGATCTTAGTTCACATATTGGCTCTTCTATTTAGTTACTGTGCAACTTGAACAAGTTATTTAATCTCTGTCGGCTTTAGTTTTCTCATCTATAAAAATGCAAATAATAATTGCCTTGTGGGATATTTTTGAGTTAAATGAAATATTTTTAAATGTTTGACATAGTTTCTGGCTTATGATATTGGATATATTATATGTTAGCTATTATTATTATATTGCACTTTGGCTTCCTTATCCATAAAGAAGGGGGCACTTTAGTCTTTGAAATGGAGGACCAGTATCTTATGATTCTCTACAAATGCATGTCTGTCAGCTTATTCATAGTATCCTGCTCAGTTCCATCTTGCCCTTTGACTTCTTAAATACACATATTTTGTTAGGTACTGTCTTTGAAAGACTCAACCTTTTTTTTTTTTTTTACCATATTTTACCAACTGTCACTACTCTGTCCTCCTTTCCATCAAAACTTGTAAAATAGAACAAATCCACTGAAATTCCCTTATTGGGTAATGGAGGTAGTATATGGTTGACATATGGTTTAAGAAACAAATGGCAAAGCTCTGGTAACATGTACAAAATGAACATGGCCTGACAGCTGATTGCTATTTTTTGCCATCACCCACTCTTGCAGTTCAGTCATTGGTAGTTCTCATCACAGAGGAGCCACTTCCCACTTCTTGAAGATTATGTCATCTTGTTAATTCCTTTTCCTTTCCCTGATTTCTTCCTGTAAATCTTAAGCCTTAGTACATAGATGAGTAGTAACAATTTTTGAAGGTAGTCATGATTTTCTAAGCCCATTTATTTATCTCTATTTATGTTTATTAGGTTATATTTCTCAGTTAAAGAAATATAAAAATTAGATCCTTTAAAGAAAAAACTCCCCTTGTATCTCCCTTAAAGTATACAAATTATGTTTTTGGATGGACAGAGAGAAATTATTTGACTGTCCAATAAAAGTACAGATGGTTCCATTTTTCTTGACTCATCTCACAGCACACATTAGTCAGGTCACATGCCTGTTTGAGAATTTTTGTAGCACTAGGTCATTTGCTGAGCTTTGGGGCACATAAAAGACTATTTGCCTGGCTTTTAAGTTTGTGGATCTTACACTGTGCCTGGCATGGAGATAGGAAGGACATTTTTTTCCATTAAGCTTTTTCACTGTGTTTTGAAAGGAAAAGTTGAAACAGAGTCCCTACTGAGATTTTAACATGTTCCGTGGTGGTAACCATAGGAAAGAGGGAAACAGAAAATTTTTGGACAGAAGGAAGCCAAGGAGTCCATCTCAGCCTGTCCTCACCTCTCAGATAGCAGTTGGACTCTACAATATTATTTTTATCTAAGTGTATATCTATTGCTTTGTATTTCTGTAGCTTGCTGTCTGATGGACGGGAAACATTGCTACCAATTATCATTTAAAAAGTTGCTCTCTCAACTCTGCTCAGACCCTTCTGGACAAATCAATGGAAACATTCATTTAGATTTTAATAAAACTAAATCATGGAAGTTTTTATTTGGAAAAATACATTTTGATGTTTAAAGAGATTCTCAAAGGGTGTTACAATAGAGCCTATATAAACTCCTGTTATAGAGAGCAGTACTTATTTCACACAGATACATAAACACAGAATAAGGAAATTTTTCTTCATTAAAGCCATGGTGCTTAAATTCACACAAGTGGACACCTCACCCCACCTTCCCCCCTCCACACACACACCCTTCACCTCCTCTCTTCTTCCTCTGTCCACCCTCTTCTCTAACCTCTGGGGATCAAAAAATTGAAATTTAAATCAACTCCCATTTCTGAAAGATTCTATAATGCCATTTAAGTAAAATGTTTTTTAAAAAATAGATCTGTTCTATTCTTCTCTAAAAACTTAAATATGAAGATTTTGATATATGTTTGGGGGGAGGCACATTTTTCAGATAATCTGGTCTGACAGAGCTCTATTGAAAATTCATCAGTTTGTTAATGTTTTACTTAAGCTAACAGTTTCTGCTTCCTTTCATTATATGACAGTTGTCATGAATAAGGTTCTGGAACACCACTTCCCATAGTTATGTTCAAATAGTGAAGTACAGCTAACCAAGTAGTCGTGGCTATTAGTAATTTTTTGATACATATTCAACATGACAGCAGTTATATTTTCTTTCTCATACCAACACTAGCTCCAAACCTTAAAATGAATGATGAAAAGTCAAAATGGTAAGTTTTTTTTTTTTAATCTAGCTATTACCAGGTCAGAAGCAGTACCTCACAAGACTTGCATTAGCATCATTAGTATTGCTGTTTTAAACTAGACCACCCCAGATTGCATAATCTTATACTGACACAATAAAATTAGGTTTTTCTGTAGTCCATTTTTAAAAGGTAAATACCATGCACACATAAATATAGATGAAAATAGCTTTAACACACAGGGCCCATAAAATGGGCATATTCCATTAAAGCAGGGGAAGGGTCTCTTAAGAAGAAGGTTGAAAGGCAGGAGGTCTCGTGCCGGAGTGCCTGTGTTCTAGTTCATACTTGGCTGCTTGATGAGTTAAGCTTAAAGGACTGAACCCCACTGTGTGCCAGCTTCCTCTTCTGGCTCAACCTACAACCCATTATGTTTTAATAGTGATCAAAACAATTAAGGTCATAACATTATTTAGAAATATTCAGTGTTATATACAAATATAGTCTATTAAGCATTGTTGTAAATGGGAACTGGGACCAAATTGTTGGGAAAAGTTTCTCTGTTCCAAATGTTCGAGACTGATAGAGTGATATGAAAGCCTGAAAAAAATCTGTACATGTTGACGGCAAAGGTAGAGCTGGAGATAAGGGGCTAGCTTAAGCAAGGCAGCGATGGTAGACTATGGGTTTTAAATTAACAGAAGAAACAGGAGACACTGGAATCTCTGAGGAAGCATATCGCTTGGTCCACTGTGTTGTGTCTCGTGCATTTTCTAATGTTTGACGCAAGGATGAATTGAAAGAGCATGTCTGACAATGCGGAGCTCAGGGTTTGCCGTAAGACTACTCTCAAACTTAATTCTCCTTCAGGAGCTGGCTTCCAGTGCAGATTCCAGAGCCATATTCTGACAGTTTCTGATTCCACGGTAATTCTTGGATGGGCCTGTGATTCTTGATTCTAACCAGCTCCTTTGGTGATTTGGTTGTTATCATTTGTGAGACCACACTCTGAATTTTCTGTCACAGCCGTTCAATGCTCTAGCCTTCAGATTATGTAGTTTCTGGTTATGGGCAGAATTGAAGGGGTTATTTAATGCTCTATAAAGCACTACAGACAGAACTTTTTATCTGTGTCAGTGGAAATTCCATATCCTTGAGATTTTCTGTTTGCTTCTACTAAATTTGCATGTTTTAGCATTTAGGAAAGAATACAAATAGATCTGTTTGGTCAGAATTTGTACTTAATTGGCACTATAGGATCTATCAGAATAAGGAGTCTTACAAATTTTGATTTTTTTGTCCCCTTTTTATGCTTGTGCACAGCTGTCATCACAAAGCTAAAATGAATTTTAAAAACATAAATGTACAATTCTATTTAATATATTCATCATATGTTGTCCTATGGGGTGCAGGTGCCGTCTGATCTAACCTCTCAAAACCCTTGAGTCCATAAGGGTAAGCGAGAAATATCCCCATTACTAAGAATTTTTTGTCATATGAAAGAAAATCTCTCTATCTTATTCCACATATTCAATTCCCTTGTCATTTTACATTATAAATAAATAACAAACCAATTTGGCACATGCCCACCGATTAAAAATAAAAATTGTCAGAGTGCGAGGGGAAAGACAAAAATATGAATTATTAATTATAATATTAAGCAGCACAAAAAAGCCTAACATGAAATGATATCACCTAAAAAGAGTTTTTATCAAAATACAGATGGGACAATGATATATTCTTTATCGTATAATTTACATTGTTGTCATTTTAAGCCAGAAATATATTTACCATATCTAGTGCATTTATCTCAAATTTGATGAAAAGATAATTTAATCATGGCAAAAGAAAGAAGTTATTTATAGAATAGTAGCATGAAAGGAAAGCTTGATTTTAGTCATACATTAACTTCTCATACTGACCTCGTGACTGGATTCACTACAACTCTATGCTCCTGCATTATTGTTATTTTCTAAATGCCCACTATCGGAAAAAGCAAGAACACTTAATTACAAGAGTGATGTTTCTCTTTTTAAGATGATTTTAGAAGTTTATACGTTCATGTTAATATGAGAATGAATGTGGGGTTTTTTCCTAAATGGATATTTCAAATGAATATTCTTTGAATACTGGTTTGTAACTTTATAGGTTTTCAGCAGAGTAGAGCAGCTTCTTCTCAAGAAGGGAAGATATCAGGGGCTTTAATGAAAATATTTTGTACTATGTCTCCCTAAGTCAGAGTTACCTCACCATTTGTGACTGACTTGAGTTTTCTTTTCCTAAGTAGGCTAGCCTTTTGTTTTTAGTAATTTTAAGGGTTTATTTCTGATAAGGTTTTATTTGTTTCATGAAATGTCTTAAAATTTCATTTGGAAACAAAGGCAATGCTGAAAAAAATTACCCATGTTTGTAGTAATCTCATAGGAATCATCTATGTAGATTCTGAGAAAAATTTTTCACTTGCTATTCCCATGAATTCCTATGAATAGCAAGTTTGGTTCTGTTTAGTAGTATTTTTATTTTAACAATATAACTTCCTTGACTTGTGTTAAGCTTGCTTGTCTCATCTCAGTTGGTTTTGTTTATCTTGTCTCAATAGTTTATTCTCTCAGGCGTGATGTTATATTACCATCTCAGTTTCCTCTGCAGTATCTTTATTTTTACTTTTTAACTAAGTTTAGTGCTTATGGAAGTTGAGAGGGAGGTCTATATCCAGGTACAAGGGGAAAAGCCATATATCTGCATGCACCTTTGCAGTAAACCAACTATTTGTTCTTATGTTGCCTACATGAAATAATTTTCAAACAACTAAAGCCTTAGAGTCCTAGTTAAGAAAAACTTTTGTGTCATAGAATTCTTTGCCCCAATGCCTGCCAACATGGAATTTTAATTTTATTCAACTTGTCCATGAATTTCTAACTTTGGCTCTTAAAAATATACCATCCTTATTGCTATTGCCATCTTATCAAGGATTTTCTAGGCATCTCATCTATATGGATATACACAAGGATATCCTTCCCTCATCACAGGTTATGCAGTGAAGAAAGCAAATACAGTAAAAATTTCCATTCATCTTCTCATTCTGTTCTTATTAGTAGTTCTGATTTGATCAGAGAACATCAGTCCTTTTAGTGTTACTGTCTTGTCCAAATATTCATCCAAAAATGACTTTCCTAGCTCCTGTAATCTTCAGAGGCTGTTCATTAAGTTTAGACTTCCCTTGTAAATCATGTAAGTTTCATGGCCTTCCATAATTTTTTCTTTTGTTTCTTTGGGGTTCACTGATTCCCACCATGCACAGCCATTTCACAGCTGCTGTCATCAGCTGCTCTCCCTTAGTGTGATTTATTTTTAATAATATCCTTTTTTGCTCAATTTTGATAACCATTCATCTCAATAAATTCCTCATAATGTTTAGTTCTTCCTTGAGTTTTACTTTTTAAACCACTGAGTAGGAACAAGAAAATAACACAAGCAGTGACAGAAAAGCAAGTATAAAACTACCAAAATGAAGCCCTGCAATCCTATCTGATGATTGGAGTGGAGGTGAAGAGTCAGAGAACATTCTAGAAAAAAAGAAAAAATCTAAACAGAACATTATTCCAGAAGGGAAGAACATATAGTCAATAAACTATGAGTAAAATAAGGTCATAGAAAAAAATAACCAGAAGAAAAATACTGGCTTTTAGATGTTTAGCAGTTTTAATAATTAGAGTTAATAATATTTATTGAGAGTTTCTCATGTGCTAGGAATGTGCCAAGTAACTTTCATTCATTATTTTATTTATTCACTTATTTCTTACTACAAATCTATGAGGAGAAGTATTCTTATTATTTCCTCCATTTAACAAAAATGAAAACTGAGGCTTAGATAGTAAGTGATTTGCTCAAGGTCTCGTAGCTGGGAATGTGGAGCCAGAATAGAAACTCAGGTGCACTCTTAACCTTTGTCCTGTAGTACCTTTCAAGTCACAACCTTTAAAAAACAAATATGCGCCTAAGTCTGGTTTAACTATTCTATATAAGAGCCTACAAAAGACCTCAAGTCAGTTTATTCTTGCTTTATTCCTTCAGTGTCATAAGAGTTTGAAACATTTCATAGTAGAGCATAGTTCAGGTTTTGAAAATGAATCTTTCCTCAGATTTGCTAGTTTCATTCTCAGTAGTAGTGGGAAGTCACTTTTTTCTTAACTATAGATAACAGCTGATTGATGTTAGGAAAAATATTCTGGAGTATTTTGATATGATATATTTTGAGTAAATGTAAAATAAATGAATAAATGTCCACATTTTACATAATGAATTTAAGCATTGATTCTTAGATAATTTGAGACGTTTCCATTAAGTTATTTCTTGGCAACTGCTGGTTAAATTTTAAACTAATATATTAAGTTCTGATAACTGGCACTCTAAGAATATCTGATAAATTTTATGTGTTGGGTAAATTTAAGATAAGGTGACCTCTTTCAATGTGTGATAGTTTCATGATATGTAATCTATTCCTCAGGGTAAAAACATCATCTTTCTTAAGGTTGAAGGAATAGTAGCCACAATGAAATCTAGTCTGGGCCCCATATATCTGCTGTATACAGTGGTCAGAGCCAGCAAGTCAGTAAATTCAGAAATTGAACAGCCTGGAACCAGAAGCAAGAGAATCATACTGCCTTGAGTTGGAGAGTTTATACAAATTATTTGATCCAGAGATTTTTTTCCTATTTCTTTAAACAACAGAACCCTCTTTTCTAAATAAATTTCATTAGAATCTCTACATGTGAAATAATAAGAGTAGCATTTTATTAAAATAAACTCATTTTATAAGTCCAAATTATTAATCATGTTAAATATTATAGACTCAATCAATAAGAATATAATGGTAAATATAAAAGAAATGGCAACTTGGAATTAGATTATTATACTGGCTTAAGAATTCAGTGTATTTTTGTATGAGGAATGGAGTACTATACAGTGTTAAGAAAATCATGAGACACAGTTTAGTTGCATATAGTAGCAAGTTTTTTTGCTTTGTTTTCTTTTTTTAAACAGTTTACCTTCCAATTACAAAGCATTAATTTAAGCCCTGTGTGAAAAATAGTTAACCTTATTGTATATATTTATTGTACATATAATGTAACATCACATTAGTCTTTTAAAAATTTATATAATACATTTAAATTTGCATGTTATTTTTATCACAATTGTACATTGATTCAAATATGTATTTTTAATTCACATTTAAATTAAATATTTAATTGCTCAATTATCTCTTTGTAAGCTTGAGAACCATGAAGCATAGTTTGAAAACCACTAATTTGGTTCAAATATTTAGGAAGTAACTTTTTTCTCTCTCTCTCTCTGTCCCTCTATTATTTAAGGACAATTTGACCCTTTGGAAATGCTTTATTTTGTGAGTGTTAGGGTTTTTTGGTTACTTTTTTAATAATTTCTTCAAATGGAGGTTAACTGCTGAAAAGCAAGAATCTCGTCTTTTTGTGTTGTTCTCTCCAAGAGCCTAACATCTACACACTGTGCGTAGACATAGCGTTTGGCCAAAGTCATTTAGTTACTGTCTATGTACACTAGAGAATTTGGAAAAGGAATCCAAATCTTAGTCTCAGTTCTCCTCCCGTCTACTACTCTATGTTCCTACTTCTGCTTCTGCATGATGTATTGATAGTAAAAGCAATCCAGTGAGTCCTCTGGGCTTCCAGTTTTCGAAGTTCCCAAGACAGGGCTGTAAACTGATAAATAGTGGCTTCCAGAGTGTGGCGCTTTGAAAGAATAAGATTGACAGAGTAGTAGTACAAGGTTCGGGGCATAACCTTCTGATTAACTAGAGCAAGAGGAAGGAGAGAGAGAGGGCTTAGAAGTGGAGAAGGCGTGGGAAGGGTAGGTAAGTGCTAGAACAGAAGAAAAAGAATCATTTACACGGTAGAAGCTAGGTAATTCTGGCACCATTAGTGCCTGCTCTAGAAAGCTTTGAAGTGTACAAAAGAGTGACCAAAAATCAGAATTGACTGGGCCAGGAACAAAAAATCAAGTTCATGGGAGAATGTGGTACCAACCAAATTACATCAGAGCCAGAACTAGAAAAGCTTGTGTAGAACCTAGAATACTCCTCTGGTTTTGAGTGTCCAGGCAGGCCTGGCCATTAGGGAACTATCTGTTATGAAAGTCAAGCCTTACTGAGCCTACAACTCGATGAGCCAGTCAGGAAATGAAAGCCAATATAATATTTTCTGAATCCACAGATCCCAAACTAAGTCTGTTTTTATAAATGAGAAACATGTCCTACTAACTTATTTGGAAAAAATCATTTTTATAATATATGTGTTTATATAAAACCAATAAAATGTCTTGTATGCGTTAGAACATTTCACTTTTATGTCTGGTAGACCATTTACTTTACCTCCTCTTCAGTGTCATTTGGAACATTTACTTTATATTCTTTTTCATTCCTGTTGGAGCATTTATGTATGATTTGTTTGTTACTTTTATCGGTTGATCTTGCCCTCCCCATATGCTCATGTCTGACTGGCCTAGTTTCCCACATTCAGCATGTGATCTCTAGCCCTTCTTAAATATTAATTAGTGTAATTGAATTCCCTCCAGTATTTCTAACCTCAGGCACCTGAATCTCAGTGTTTTTGTTAGAACTGATTTGGGCATTTAAAGTCCAGCCTGCCTCCCCATCTCCCATCCCCCAAACAACTTTTCTTGATTAGGTAAAGGTCAGGGGACCAGCCTGCCTCAGAGAAATTCTTCTTGAGAAAATAAAAGCATGATATATCACAACATAACTTCTCAGTTAAAGACTGAAAAATACAAAGATGTCTTGAATCTTTGGCAAAGAAAATCATCTGAAGTGAATAGAAAAAGGATGTAACTCTGTCTAGGTGCACAGCCAGAAGTGAAAAATAGGTTAGGCAGAGCATGCATAGGGATGAGTGCAAAGCCACACCTAACCATAGCCCCTTCTCCTCCTCCAGCACAGCCAGGCCCGAGGTCAGCCCCCTAAGTCCTCTCTACTCTTCTGGTTTGCCGACCCATCTCTGACCAGCATACCATCCCTGGATGCAGTCCATGATTACACGTAAAGACTCTGTTCCTTGGAAGGACACAGGAAAAAAGGAAACAGAGGAGAGCCTAGAAATAGGGCTAGAGAGCCAGAAGCTAGTAAGTGGATTTGTTAATAAGGTCAGTTACTGCCATTCATATCTGAGGAGAAGAGAAAAAAATGTTAGGCAATTGGAGATAGATATAAAAAATGTTCTGATTTTTAGAAAATATAAGAAGGCAGTTTATAAGGACAAATAGCTTGATGTTAGTTCTGAGCAAACGCCTAGAATGCATTATTAAAACAATAAAGCATGAAACAGTGGTTTATGATCTCTGGAAAGAAGTGGTGCTTGCTAGAAACCAAAATGGCTTCAGTGAAAGCATGTCTACAATATACGATCTGATCTTGCCTGGGTTAGATGTACAGATAGATTAGTAACTAATCTAAGTACAGACAGAGTAGTAGCTGGTTGAATGGCCACACTATTAGCTACAAACAAATAGCTCAGTATTATAGTGGAAGAAATTCCTATGGCATATTTCAGGAATAGCCTCAGCCTTATCTTGACCACCATTTTTTTTAATGACTTGTATGAACTCTTGTTCATCAGAGTTGCAGATGACATGAATTTGAATATATAGGAAAGTTGTTGGATGAAGCAGTCAAGTTCCAAACACATCATGAAGGACTGGAATGATGTGCTACATCTAACCAGATAAAATTTTTTAAATGGATAAATGCAAAATTTTGTCTTTATATTTTCAAAAGACTGCTTATGAATGATACAGGGGAGATATGGCTTAACAGTCCAGTACAAGAAATCGGAACAAATAGGAACATTCTCAGGAGTAAGTTTCCAGTATGGCAGGGAAATGAAACATATGATATGAGGAATCGTGAAGGGAACTGGGATTGTTTGGAAATTCACAAGGAAGGAATATGATAACTATATTCTGGTGTGTTCAGGACTGTCACAAAGAAGATGAATTATATTGTTTTCTGTGACTCCAAGTAGAACACAAGCCAGTGGTGAAACATACAAAAATAAAATATTCAGGTCATTATAAAAACTAACTTTTTAAACACCCTTACGTGCTCAAAGGTAGAAAACACAGACAAGCAGGGAAAAAAATATTGGTGTGGAGGACAGACTTAGGTTAAATCTTGGTTGTGCCCCTTACCCATTATGTCTCTTAGGACATTTCTCAAATCTCCCACAATCTGTTTCTGTACCTGTAAAGTAGATATAATCAAGTTCTACCTTGCAAGTTGTTGTGAAAACCTCCAGTTGCTCTAACAAAATATCACACACTGTGTGGCTTAAACAACAGAAATTTGTTTCTTGGTTTTGGAGGCCGGAAGTCCAGAATGAAGGTGTTGGCAGGGTTGGTTCCTCATGAGGCCTCTCTCCTTGGCCTGCAGATGACTTCCTTCTCACTATATCTCTTCACATGGCCTTTTCTCTACATGCACTCATCCTGTATGACTCTTCCTCTTTTTCTAAGGACAACAGTCCTATTGGATTAGAACACCACCCTTGTGACCTTATTTAACCTTAAATACTGCTTTAAAGGCCCTGTGTCCAAATATAGTCACATTGTGGGGTTAGGGCTTCACATATGAAGTAGGGGTGGAGTGTGGGGAGAGGGGGCATAGTCAGCTTACAACAGTCCCTAATATCAACAAATACTAATTCTGTAAGGTCAAGGTGTTTAAGCAAAGACAGCTGCGTTACAGGGATGTTTATAGGATGTTCGAGCCTTAGACAGATGATTGTGATATATAATTTTAATGAAGTCCAACAACAATATTCTGCCATTATAAAAATAAAATTCCTAGTACAGCAACAATTGTGAAATTCTGCAATTCTATGAAAATTCTCAATGGCAAGATAGTAGTTCAGTACATATAGCAATCTTCTTTCAATAAATGTCTTTGTTTAATACTCAAAAATTCAATCTAATTTCACAAATCTTTACTCATACTCTAGACTTCCATTCACCTCTGCAGCCCAAATTCCCAGGATACCTTCTGGGTGAAACCTCTGCCTCTTTTGTAGGAAGACATTGCTTTGCCAAAGCTTTAAATGCTCTAACTCAGAAGTTGTGCATACATGAGTGGAGGGAGACTGTAACTAAGGTCTTAAAACACAAAACAGACAAACTGTACAAGAAAATGCACATAAAAAGTAAAAATAAAAAGTGATACGGTCATTTGGTCAGGAGGTTTCAAAGTCTGAATCTGTAGCTATGAGACAGAACAAGGAATGGATGACTTATTTTGTTCATATACCCTCTGCTGTTATCCCTCATTTTAATATGCATACGTACTCGCCACTTTTTTAGATAATGGTAATTTAAAGTTGAGCCCATGCTGGAACCTAGCCTTTGAGATTGGTTAGTCTTTTGTTTTTTCTTTCTTGTCTTGAATATTTTGGTGGAAATGGAGCTGTGTTGTCTCTTGTGTCTGTGGGTAGTTGGAGTAACTTTTAGAAGTTGCTGTTCTAAACCAATGAAATAATACATTCTCTCTTTTTTTCTCTTGACATATTAAATAATATTATAAAGATGCACATCTTCTCAACGAATGTAAACCTTTTTCATCAGGCTAACTGAAAACAAACAAAAACCCTGAAACTAGTAGTGGTTATAGCATTTGGCAATTGAACACGCCTCCTCTTGAGAGGGCCAGTTACTATAGCTAGACATGTACAAGTAAAGTCAAGTCTGTGGTTTGGTGGCAAAGCAGGGCATCTTATCTGCATTCAAGGCCTAGCTCTGCCGTTTGTGACCTTGGGCAGGTTTCAGATTCTCTGAGCCTATTTCATGTTACATAAAACTCTGTATGTGGGATTCTTTTCAAGTCTGCATAGAGTTTGACCCAGTGTAGGTGTTTAGTAAAGATTAATTTATTTCCTTCTTCTCTGATCCTTAATTCTCTCATTTTCTGATGGGTATAATATTAATACTTTCCCTACTTACCTATCCCACAGGATTGTTGAGACAATCAAGTAATATGATGTTTGTGAAAGTGCTTTATAAACTATAAGACACTACACAAATGCTATTTCTTTCTTCTTATGAGTGGATGGGGATGCTTAACTAGAAATGGAATTGGGACCAGACAGGAATTAATGTTGATACTGTTTCCTAAGAGACGTTAGAGGCCTCATGTTGTTGTCTGTTTAAATTGCCTGAACTGATCTGTAAAATGAAGATTCTTAACAACAGGTATTAAAGTTTATTGTCTTTTTTTCTGTGATACTTTCCAGGGAGTATAGGAAAGATTTTTTTCCTTTCAATTTTCTTTCCCCTGTATTATTGGGCTGCCGTCTGTTCTTGAAAATACTGAGACAAATTCTTATCTTTTGTAACTATGGGGATCTGGGCCCATGGTGCTTACTATCATTATTTCTGTTGTACTTGTGGTAATTGTTGTTATTATTATTAATTATACTTTGTAATTATATAGTTTCTTATTTTAAGGAAAGATAAATGGCTAGGAAATAAACAAGCTGCTGTTACTGAGAGATTTTTGGAGATTCAAACATTTTAAATCCACTTTTGACTTTTTTCCACAAAGACTTCTACATGAATCTTAAAACACAAATTTTTTTTTTTTGCTCTGCCATTGAAAATAAAGTACTGACTTGTGTGATAGTGCCCTTGGAGTCATGTGTGAGAAAATAGTCTCCCAAAGCATTTCATTTCCTCTTTCTGCCTTCTGAAATATTTCTTAAAGTATAGTCACTGCATAGCAGAAGTTTGGTTTGGAGAAAGATTTTAAAGCAGGAGGTAGAGATGCTTAAACAGTGACACAGGTGTAAGTTAAGAGGTCTTCTTCCACTCGCTCATTCCTGGGTGTCTGTTAAAGAAAAGGAAAAGGTGAATGAGGGCAAGTTGAAAACAGTTTGTGGGTTATGGAGCAGGATGTTAAGTGTAACTCAAGGACAAAATGTCCAGCACAAATTGATAGGGGCTCTTTGTAATAAAAAGTCCACCCACCTTCTCCAATCTCTTGGCTCTATCACTCTCAATTCTTGAAAATCCTTAATGCTGATTAAGTCTTCTCTAAAGTTTCCAGGCTGGTTGGCCTGGATTCCTTTGGATCAGGGGCTCCTCATTCCCACAGTTAAGGACCTGAACCCAAAAGAGAGATTAGGAGATCAAAGTAAGCACTTTTCTCCGTAAGTCTTCATGTAGGTTTTTCTATGACCTGGCATGAAAGGGGATGAAATTTTATAGGAAATAAAGAGGACTTTCAGTTATTGAATTTTTTTTTTTTTTTTTTTTTTTTTAAGGAAAAACCTCTTCCATCCACTCTGTCTTATCATCTTCTAAAGCAGTGGTTCACAGCGTCCCACAGCATTGTCACCAGGAATAGGTTGTAACACAAACTCTTGGGCCTCACCCCAACCTATTGAATCAGAAACTTTGAGGTGGAGTACAGCAATTAGTGTTTGAACAATCCTTCCATGTGATTCTGGCACATACTTAAATTTGAGAACTGTTGTTCTAAAGAGATGTTGAATTGCACTGGGAAAATATGTGAGCAATTAAAAATTCTACCAGAAAGCCAAAATTGGCTTTTGAAATTCAAAACTGTCTATTGTTTTACCCCAAATTATCCTTCACAGTTTTATCCTAAACAGTTTAACAGATCCTAAACAATTCTTACCTCTGACCTTCAGCTCTTATCACCACTCACCTACACCCCCAGCTTAAAATGATCTTTGTCCTTCTGTCTAGCCAAATCTTATTTATTCTGAGTTATCCAATTCAAATACCATTCCCTGCAAGAGCTTTACCAGTCATGCCAACATTCTCTTTATTTGAGATTTCTGTTGCCCTCAATGTCTGTCCCATTCATTTAAGTCTTACCTGTGACAGATCTCATCTAATAAATTGTCAGTTATTACAATGAACAACAGCTTGAATTTATTCATTTTAGGTCAGAATTTAGTTAGATGGATATAAGTTATGCCCAAATATAAAATATTCATAGAGTGTGATTATGTTCAGAGTAGTTTAGGTCATTTCAGTACACACTTCGGTCAGGACAACCATCTCAAAGAAGTACTGTGCCTGAGTTTCTGAGATCTTAAGTAGCTTACTCCAGATCACAAAATACGTATTAAAAAGACTTTTACTTGGAGAGGGGTGTAGCTCAAGTGGTAGAGCACATGCTTAGCATGCTTGAGGTCCTAGGTTCAATCCCCAGTGCCTCATCTAAAAATAAGTGAATCCAATTACTTCCCCTCACCAAAGAATTTTTTTAATTAAAAAAAAAGACATAACTTGATCATTAGGTTCTATTATCCTGTAATGCTGATAAACTTTTTTCATATTGGCATCTTTTTCTTCCCTGCTTAACTATATGCTCATTTTGCCATTAGAGATCATAATTTTCTTGTTGTCTTGTTCAATAACTTTTAGAATATAGGAAGTTAATGCATATCTGTTAGCATATTATATTACAGACTAAACACAGTCCTGGAATTTGTCTCATTGTCCTTTCCTTGGGAAAATCCTGAAAGTGAAAATGTTTACACTTTCCCCTTAGGTCCAGAAGAGTCTCTACTTATAGATTGAGTATCTTCATTTTAGCAGATCATTTTATCAATTGCATGTAAAGTATTCAACTTATAATTGTGCATTGATTTTCATCATCAATTTTGATTAATACATTTCAAAACATTTTATTCTACATGCTTTAAAGGAGGAAATAGCTACTTTTGTTTACTTAAAGAATTTACCAATTTTCAGAAAGTTACTTTATTATTTTACAAAAGAAAAAGATGAGTTGATAATGAATCTGACCCATGACTGTATACTTACATGTACCTAGTGGTGATGAAAAAATTGAAGTTAATATTAGTGGCTAAATGATAATTATTCAGGAATTATATTTGATGGAAAAAATAGGTTTTTTACTCTGAACATAATCATACTCTATGAACATTTTATATTTGGGCATAACTTAAATCCATCTAACTAAATTCTGACCTAAGGAGCAGAAAGCACGGCCTCTTCCAAGTCAGGCCACACTGTGGCTTTGGGGAGGATAAATGTTTGGCTAATTTCTATTCCATTATAACTGTTTTATCAACCTTGACCCTGAGTCAGAACCACCTGAATGGTTTCTAAGGTGAATACTCCTGGACTCCATTCCTAAATACTGCATCAGAATCTTTGGGATCAGAGTCCAGCAATTTACATTTTTAACAGTCACTGCCAGGTGATGCTTATGCACAAAAAAATTTGGAAGTCATTCCTATTCAGATTCATTCTTTTTTCCCTGGTGGACTAAGTCTTCCAGGAAACTGATCTGTGTCTCCAGACTGACTGTTTTTGGGCTTGGATGCTCAGCGACAACCTTTAGTAAATACTGTATTTGCCTTCAACAGATATTTAGTTCTGATACTTCTGTTTTCCAGGCGCTCTTATCTAAATTAATCAATATAAAATCTAAATAGCTCTGAGATAAGTATTCTTGGGCCCATTTTAGAGATGTGATCATTGAGGCTTAGAGAAGTAAATACCTTTCTTTTTTTTTTTTTTTTTAAATACCTTTCTTAAGGCCACCCAACTAGTAATTGAATTCAGTTTGACTTCAGAATGTATGTTCTTAAATTCTAAAAGAAGTTTTAGTCAGAATTTGAAATAATATTTTTTCAATCCTGGCTTTTTCTAAAAAGACAGCTGAATAGTAAAGAGTATTAAAGCAGATCACAGCTAATTCCAAGTTTGTGTCCAAACTCTGAGATTTTATGATGTTAGTCAATAGTCAAATTATATGGCTGACAGCTATAGTATTATTGTGTGATGAGCTCAGTCAGTAAATCATCACATTCAATGTTACCAGATGGATCAATGGAAACACTGTCAACATAATCCTGTCTGTTTTACAGTCCACCTTGTCTTCCATTGCCCTTAAGAGACCTGATATGTATTTTTCTATACAAATGTTAGTTGACTAAGCTTTTTATAATTTTACTAAGAAATTCTCCACAACAGTATCAGGCTTCATTTCCCTTAACAATGTCCTGTTTTGGTAAGTCTTTCGCAGGTACAGCTGCTATGCCGTATAGCTGATTCAATGGTTCTCAATCCCAGCAGCATTTTCAAATCACCTATTAACTTTTAAAAATATACAGATGTTTGAGTCTAACTCAGAAATACTGAATTATTGGGTCTGGAGTAGCGGCAAGATGGCTTATTGTTTACAAAGCCTCACAGGTGTTTCTATAGGCATTCAGGATTGAGAATCACTGATACAACTCATTATTCCATAAAGAACTTAGGAGTACCATATACATTAAATGAGCAATTGAAGGAAGCAAAATATCTTCATAAATTCTACAATGAGTCCACTGAAGTAAAAGAGGAACCTGTGAGCAGCTTGAGAAGCTATTGCCTGGGCCACCCAAATATTCAGATTTGAGTCTCACTTAATGAAAAGGCAAGAAATAAGAAGCCATTAGAGCATGGTACTAAGTGGAATTATGGGAAACCACTTATAAAATGCTGTGGGGTTTGGAAGGATCTGGTCTTTTCAATAGACATTTTTGTAATAGAAAACAGGGTAATGGAAATCCCGGCATATTTGAATCTATCTGCATTTCCTTCAGATAAAAATAAAATAAAAGGAAAGGGTGTAACCCTCTAAATGTATCTTGATCTGATATTATTTTGCCAGTTAGACAGGTATGCGGCCACCAGTCAGCTCGACTCAGGGCTAGCTATCAAATCAGAGCTCGCTCTTCATATCTCAGCACTAATCGAGATGATAAAGAGCTACCTTTCGATTAATCCTGCTCTGAACTTTAGACGAAAGATACTGCAGTTTAATTACGGAGTGAAATTCACTTTGTCTGATCTGCCTATCTTTGCTGTAATGTCATAATATAATCAGCATCACCCCAATCTGAAACACAGGGCTGTGAAGTCCAAGGACCTGTGTGATTGGAAGGAATAAAATGATGCTCAAACAACAAGCAGCCGCAGTGCAGTAATTATTCAAGCCTTGTTTTCATCTGTATGTCATTCTCCCATTGGCTTGTCATGACAGCAGCTGAGAAAAAGATGGAAGAGAGCGTGATTGAAAAGGATATTGACCTGCTGGAATCAGACTAGGTGTGGGAGGGAAGAGCCAAGCTGTATAAAATCTTAAGGCTAATTAAACTTGGTTTTTCTTTAATATATATCCCACTGCCGGTTACTGATCCCACAAGTCCAAGCTAAACCATTCAGCTGATATGTCTCCCTGCAATTAAAATCTCCCCTTCAGTTGAAACTCCGGTTTTCTCTTCTCTGAAAATAATTTACTTTTCTTTTAAAACTGGCAATTACTTGGCAGATTTTTTTTTTTTTGTATAAGTCTCAATGTAATTTTTGTAAATTAAACTCAATAAAAGAAGAGCATTGCAGATTTTCTGTCAGAGATAATGGCCTTTGGGGGCATCCTTTCTAGGTTTTCATAGACCCAATGCAAGTAAGTACTGAATCCAGAAAGATACCTGGCTTTCCCATGAATTATTACCCCCATATTATACAAAATGTTTAAAGTAACTTTGCCCTATAGTTGGAAACTTGCTGAGCCAGGATTTGAACCACAATTTGACTGACTCTGGCTCATACTATTTTGACTCTACTACCCTCCCTCCCTTTATTCTGAGTTATTTGTTATTAATATCCCTCCAATGATTCATTTAACACACTATTTCGAGCATCTCCTATATACCAAGCACTGAGTTATACTCCACATATTCATTAGTGAAACTAGGAAGGAAGAATCAGCCAGTGTCTATCTTCAAAGTTTTTTTTTTAAGTTTGGTAGTTCAGTTGCTTTTTTGACTTTTATGGTAGATTGACATTTTAAATACAAAAAGCAATTGGACCATTAAGAACAAATATAAAATATGAAATCCAGATCTTTATTTGCCTGTTTCTATTCATAGTGTTAACATTCTACTCATCACCCCAAAATCTCAGAAACAAGATTATCAAGAATCTTAGGGTCTCATGATTCATATTTAGTCAACCAATCATCACATTCTGTCAGATCTTGTCATATAGAATCCACCATGAAGACCCCTAAACCTACCTAACCAGTAAGCATAGAGGTTAAGCAGGCAGGCTCTAGAGTCAGATGATCTGGGATTTGAATCCTGTTTTGTCACTTATTAACTGTGTGAACTTGAGAAAGTTGCTTAATCCTCATCTGTAAAATAGAAACAATGTTACTTGCCTTTTGGGGTTGGCATGCAGATTAAATGACTTAATCTATGTAAAGCACAAGAACAGTGCCTGGCACATAGTAGAGATTTACTAAATATTTGTTACCACTTCCTCCTTCATAATGTCTTTAGGACATTCCATTTTTCTTTCCTTTTCTACTAACACTACTAAATATTACCTGGGTTACTGCAATGGACTCTCTCTCTCTCAATACCTCTAGGCTCTCTGTTTCTGCCCACTATTCTCAATTATTTATACTAAATATTAGAATATCATTGTGATGTGCCAGTGCCCTACTTACAAACCTTTAGTGGACCTCTGTTGCCCACAAAATAAAGTGGATTACTCAGCCCAATATTCAAGGACCTCCTTCACATTCCAGGCTCAACCTATCTTTTCAACATCATTTCCTATTACAACTACAGCTAACTTGTTTATTTGCTGCTCCCAAATATATCTTTCAATTTTCTGCTCCATGACTTTTCTCATGCCCTTCATGTAACCTGCGTCTTCTTATCACTTCCCAAATCTCACACATTTTTCAAAGTTCAGCTAGATTGCTTTATTGTAGTGAAGATTTGCATTGTCAGCCTAAACATTAGGGATGGTTTTGTCTAAATTCAGATATTCTATTTTGAATACCTGAATTGCTTTGTATTATAATTATTTTTGGACATTATCTCAAAAACTCAATGTTAAGTACCTCAGGCACAGGTCAGTGTCTCAGTACATGTCATCGTTTGCCCAGTGGCATCCAAAGAAACTCAAACATAGTAACTATTACAATTAATATATGCCAAATGAATAAGTGGTCTGAATTTAGAGTTTCTTCCTTGCTCTAGCCACTTTTTGTTTCCCACAGATCACTCTGAATCTTTCCCTTTACTCCTAGTGCTTCTCTGTAATTCCTTTTGAATAGTTTGAAACCTCTCCCTCCTCGGTTCCCCTCCTCTGACCACTTACTTTTAAAGTCTTTTCCCTCCACAGTCATCATGCTGTCACCTCCCTCCTTAGGTTCATATGGATCGCCAGGATGCTAATGGGCCCTGGTTCCTCTGCTCAAGTTCATTCTGTACCAGCTACACCAATGCTAGAGGAGCAGTATTGCTTATCTATAGGACAGAGATGATAGAACCTGCTCTTTCTACTTTTTGGAGTTGTCAGGAAAGCGAAAGCTTACTTGTGTGGAAGGATTTTTGTAAACTGTAAAAGGCTCTGCAAGTACAAGGTGTAGGCTATAGTGTCTAAGTATTTTCTGATAAGCATGTGTTCATGTATTAAATATTTAATTAAAGGTATCAAAATAAGGTCTAATGTGCTGTATCGTATTTCTTGAATCTAAATAAGATATACATGTGTATCTAAGGATGGTTCCTTCGACGTTCATGTCTCTTCCCCTTTTTCCATCTAGTCTCGGCCCTCTCATGAGCAATTCACATTATTCGGTGTCACTCTTTCCATCTACAGGGCAAATGGGAGTCTGCCTTAAAAGATCTTCACTGGGAAGATTTACTTTTTTTTTTTTCATGATTTTTTAAAAAATCAGCATGCAGGATTGATCTTAGACTGACAGGAAGAATCTTAATAGTTTGTAACCATTTCTGAAACAGCATTAAAAATAAATCAACTTTATCCTACACCACAGATATCAAGATTGTGCAAATTATCTGGCCATGTGGATTTTCTTGAAATTTTTGAGTCAAAAACTTAACCAAAGTCAATAGTTACAGTGTTGCTGTTCAGACGTCAGTCTACTGCCTAGATTCAGTTTTTTCATAGGTAGATGTTTCTATTTATCCGGGGGTAAATTTGATGGACAGTTTGATGATGGCTTGGAACTTGAAGTCACAATCCCTAGCAACCCAGTACTGCAGGAAAACATTTCAGCTTTGTTTTCTTCTTGCTATTAAATGGAACAGGGCAAGCAGGTTAGTCTTCATTCCACTGTTTCTGGTGGGAGAATGCTCCACATGAGATTCCGTGCTGGCTGGCAGTGTGGGCCAGCCAGCCTTATAGTGGATAGCTTACCTATGTTGATTTTTTTTAAGTGACCATATTCTTGACACTTTGATAATAAAAGATACCTTTATTAACCCTGAATTCCTGTGGACATTACCAGTGGATTCATATTCCCATGAATTTTCTTTCCCCTAAGTTCTGACCTCTTTGCTGTAAGTTTTGAGATTTTGATGATAAGCAGTAGGTGTCTTCCAGGCTCCTTTCTTGCTTTGCCCCTCCTTTGCCCCCATTCCTCCAAACCATCCAGCTGCCCCCAAAATACGCCCTTGCCTTGTCACACTCTTCCACAGGAAACTGATATGACAGAGGCAGCAAAATTTTTACTCCTTCTACTGGCCTTTTGGCTCCTCCTGCTTATTTGGAGTTTTGAGTTAAATTTTTCAAGTTAATATTTAACTCATGAGATAACTGTTTACAAAACTGTTGGTTGATAATCAAGGATTTTTCCCTGGATTAATATAGTTAAAGTTTAACTTAGTGGAACAACACATAAAAAATAAATATATATGTATATAATTAAATAAAAGTATTAGCTCTGGGAATTCTGCTGATATGTTCTCATGGGTCAAAATGAGATATTTGTTCTAGTCTAGATAAAAGAAGACCTTGATCATGGGTCTGGCAGGCTGACTTTGTGGAAGAATTTAAGCAGAAAGGGAAGCCAGCGTTTACTCGCAGGTGGCAGGTGGTAAGCAAATAATGGGAATAACCCTATTTTTCTTAGGAAAATGCTCTTTATTCATATTCCTGGTAATATCGCATTCTAAAGAAGTTGTCGGGATCTCTCCAAATAGTATATTTGGATAATTTGGGGTTTTGATCAGCTCTGTGCTATCTTATGATATTTTATCATGTCATGACTTTATATGTTACATCATCGTCAAAACTTGGAGTCAGACATGGGATGAGAAATCACTCTGTTCAAGTACTGCCCTCCAGCTATATCTGTAAGTCAAAAAGGACTGTTTCTTTTCCTTAGACAAACTCAAGCTCGATCTGGCAATTACTAGAGTGTATCTTTAAAGAAATCTTCAGGCTTTTACTAGGATTCAGGGGTACAGCCTAGCACTGAAACCATATTCGTGTTACTTGGTTTACTTGGTTTTCATCCTTACTTATTGCAATGTAGACCTCAAGGAAAATTGTTAGAAGAAACTGGGTGTATTAATTAAGTGAATCTGGGAGAACTATGAATTGTTGCAAATATGTGAATTTCAAGTTCAATATGAAGGTCTCTGAAATTCTGGGCCATTGAAGACACTCAATGTCCTGATATGTTTTGCCCATATGTAAAACTTTGTCCATTTGACAAGTTTCTAGGTAAAAGATCATTTATGGATATTCAAAAGTTAGTTTCTAATAACTTTAGCTGCAAGAATAAACAAGCTTCAAGCCAAACCAAGAACTAGATTTTCTGCTCTATTAATGCATTTCAAAGTCATAAAGCCACACATTGAAAACCTAGATATCTCACAAGCCCCTTCTGAGTGTTGATTATTTTGCTAAATATGCTGTGTTTATCTCAAATCAGAAGTAACTTGAGGCTGAATTACTAGCAACAGATTTCAAATTTGATGAGACAAATAGGTTTTAAGTGCACAATAAGGTGGTAGGAAAAACTGGGAGGAGAGATGTCCCAGAAGATAGCCACAGTGTTCTAAGTAAGAGGAAGTGATTAATCGTATTAAATTACTGCTGAAAAGATGAAGAAGATGCAAATAAAAATGGGACCATCAGATCTGGCAACAGCAGGTATGGTAGAATACAATGAAGAAAAGTCTCATTGGAATAGGTTGAGGAAAGCATAGTAAGTGAAGATATGGTAATAGCTAATATAGATAATTCTTTCAATAAATTTTGCTATGAAAGAAAGATAAATGGGAAGCAACTGGGGAGAGACTTGGGATCAAGAGCATATCATCAAGATTTGCAAAGTATGGTAGTTTTTTGTCTCATTTTGTGTTTTGCATTTGTTTAATTTGCTTCTCCAGTTGGGGAAAAAGAAAACATGAACAAGAATCAAAATCTCAAATCTAGGTAAAAAGAAATAAGGAAAAAGGGCAAATCCTGGTAAAATGTAAAAGGTATTAGTTAATATTCAACAGATCTGGATTCTAGTTCAAATTCTAGCAGCTATTGGCACCATGACCCTAAATAACATTTCTGTGACTATCAGTCTAGTTATTTATTGATAACATCTTAGGCCCACTTATAATATTCTAATTGTATGAAGGAAAAAATATTAGACATAGTTCAGAAATCTCTCTGTAGTGGAAATAAAACATATCATTTTTAACCAGTTCCAAAGCCTTTTATTATTCAAAAGCACACACATCTTGTTAGTTAACCCTCACAAGACTGCTATGATGTAAGTGGTTATATTGGTTTATTTAGCAGAGAAAGAAATCAAGGCTCTGAAAGATTAAGTCACTGGCAAAATCATACAATGTGCCAACAGCCGAGGCAGGGCTTAAACCCAGATTTTCAGAATATAAGTCAAAGATTCTTCCTACTGTGTAGTACCCTCCCTCTGCTTGTCCTCGTAGGCTTTTTTGTTGTTGTTTTGTTTTGTTTCTTCCCCTCACTTTTCAGTAAATACCCTTTTCCACTTCTGGTCCAAGTTCCCATTATTTTTCTTTCTTCCCATTCCACTTTCCCTAGGACTTTCTGGGAATGTCCACCTCCGTAAATATCTGACTTTCTTCTTAAAACAGAACCAAATGCACAGGCTTGGGGGTCTCTATTAAGTGCATAGGGAGAACAATTCCACACCAAAACATTTTACTAGTCTAGTGAGCTTGTGTTTCAAACGGCCCATGGAAGATCAACGCTCTGACCACAATGGCCAGGGTTAGCAGTGGAAACTACTTCATAATATCTTGTCATTTGGGCATCTAAGCTTTTAAAACCAGAGAATGGAAAGGGAAGAGCCAGAAAGTGGGAGATGGGAAGTAGGAGAAGAGATGTGGTACAGAGGGTACAAGTGCTGCTTAGTGTAGGCCCTGCAGACCAAAAGTTATTGTGTTTCTAACACTATTGATTTTTTCAGCAGCTGATATTTCAATCTGGGTGCAGTGTGTCTGTGAGTCTACGCACACTGTCAAGAAGAAATATGATAGTGTCTTAAAAGATTAATAATATCGCTGGTCCTCTGGAGGCCTGTCTTAATTCACTGGCCTGTTCCCTGGCATGTACTGTAATTTATCTAGTCTGATTTGAATAGCAAATGGCAATCGGCTGCCATTAGGGAAATGGGCATCATTCTTATTGATCCAGCATGGGCTGGATTTTATTTAAGGAGAACTGCAAAATGTTATTACCTTCAGGAAGAGAAACTGAAAAGGGAGCTTTTCCCTTGTGTATTTTGGAAGGGTTCTACCTTAAAAAGGGGGGACTGGAGTGTGGATTTAGGAGAACAGAGGGAGATGATGATCCTATTGTGTGAACAGGGACATGTACAGACTGTTTTCAGCATAATTGTTTACCAGCAGGAAAGATGCTCATGATTATGAGAAAGAGGCTGTGGGCCTCTGAGGTTAGACCATTGGAGAGCTAGTCAGATCTGACCTGTTTCATTGTCCAACTTTGTGAAAGGCTCCGAGCTGCACAGAATCCACTTGTCAGTCTGTAAAATGGGCTAAGAAAAGAAAATCTACTGGTCATGTATAAGGTTTATTTAGTGTTTGCTTCACATCCTGAGAGCCATGGTTAAAAGGGTGCTGGGGAATAAAACAGAAAAATCAAAGAGGGCCTTTTGCACATTGGGGGTTGTGGTTTCAATATTTATTATTGCTCTTCACGTAGGTCTCTTGAAGGGACATGTTATGCGCTGGGTGAAGCATGACGAACTAGCCTCATAATTCTCATTAAGCATAATGGGCATCTCTCAGGTTAATATTGAATATATTGACTTTAATGTTCACCTGTTAGTGGCAAATCTAAGCCTGCACTTATACCTTGCTTTACAGAATCAAGGAAAGCTGCCAGCATTAAGGTAGCACATGTGGGAGACAGCCAGACCCTGTCTGCATACCCACTACCTTTGCCACAGGGACGGAGGCTGAACATGCCGTTCCACTCAGAGCTTGTTGGAGATGTGCTATGAAGAAACACACACGTACCCTATCTCTAACCTTCCTTAGCAGCCCCAGGAAGGGAAAAGGGTATGAGAAAGGTGGTGAGAGGAAATACTCATTTCTACTGAAATTCTTCTCCATTCCACCTCGGGTTGTTATGGAAAGAAACGATAATGTGCTACAGGAAATGGCCAAGTATAAAAGCAATAAAATAAATTGAAAATGACTTTGTTTTTTCTGAGCAGCAGTAATTGCTATATGTTGTGATGTTTGCATAAGGAATTAGTTAATGTGTAGCAGAATGGCATGTGATACTTTTTATTTGCCTGATGACTATAGTCTCTGAGTGAATGACTTATTAAGGTTAATAAAGAAAAATTTGCTTGTGACTTGTAATGATCCAATTGCTAGAATTTAGCATCCCCTTATGCATTGTTGCCTAAAGGGGAGAAGGAAAAAAACCCACACACATTAATGGCCGACTGGCTATGATTTTTTATAGTGGTGTGAAAACAAACAATGTCTTCTAAATTGTTGGTCTGTCTATCTTTCTGCCTGCCTGGGCAGGAACGTTATGGCTTTCTTAATTCTCCTGTGTGATTTATCATCCTAAATTCATTGTTTTGCATAACTCTGCTCAAAATGAAGAAATGTCATTATTTTGCAGCGAAAAAGTTGTCATTTGCATAATGCCTGCCATTAATTATTGTGAGACTAATGCAGTTGTTGATATTTTTAGGGCACAGTGGTACAGCCTGCACCTTGTGTAATGTCATTCTGAAAACATTGGTAGTTAATAGGTGCCACAACATTGCACAAATGGAAAAGAAGATGATGAAGAAGAAGGGGACACAATGGAACAGGCTGTGATCTTTATTTAGCTTTTTTTTTTTCTTCCTGAAATGCTTGGTGAGGAAAGACTATAAAAGGAAGCGCGAATAGAGCAGGGAGCTGTGACATCCAAGAGAACAAAGGGATTGAAAAACAGAGGTTTTCTGTTTAGGCTGAATTAGTTTAACCTGGGATCTAGCCAGTTTAATGGAGGAAGTCCTGTCTCCTCGGTTTTGGCTTACCTACTTAACCAAAGCCCTGAACAGAATGCAGGGTTGTGCTTCCTTAAACCATCAATTAGGATAAGGGTTTGCTCTGAAGCACGCTCGTCTCGTGGAAGAATTCTCATAACTGGGCACTTAGTCCAAGTTAAAAGGACACACCACAGTTTCACGGAGGAGAGCTGAAGACTATGATTTTCAGGTTCTGATTAATCAGTCTTCCGTACTGCACTTATTTCGACATTTGTATCTAGAGCCCATAGCTTTTCTCTCCTGCAAAAACCAGAGGAATGCTGTAGCATATTAGGGTGACAGTTTTTTTTTTCCTCTGTATCTTGCAATAGAACTAACTTTTGCATCTGATTTTGTAGGGCAAGAGCCTACCAAGGCTTTCTATTTCACAGGTAAATGAAAGTCAGTTATAAAAATTCGATCAGAGATGAAACTCATTACACTGAGTCTGGGAGGCATAAATATTACAAATGTTACAAATGTAGGTAACTGTTGATCTTCTTAGGCATGGGAGCTTAAAAAAAAAACACACTCACATCAAACAGAATTTTTTCCCTAATTTCACTCTTTCGTGGGTATTATAAATTTAGATATTTCTTCTTTATCATTAAATGTAAAAGACACAAAAGAAATGGAGCCTCAAAAGTAGATCTAGTTGCTAAGACTGACCAGAGATATTTAGAAGATAGTGCCCTTCAGTATTTAAAACTGGACATTATAAACTCTTGGGAAAATGCCATATTTTTCAGACCTCAGTTCAGATTGTGATGGCTATTGTGTGCCAAAGATTGACTACTCTTTTGGAGCCTCCTTAAAGCAAGATGATGCTTGTAAGAGGGCCATAGAATCGGAGGAGACCACCAGGGTCTGTCCCAGTTTGTCATAATAAATTCCTCAGCAGAATTGGGGCTGGGATAGTTTTGTAGATCTCACCTTGGATTATGGAACTTAATCTGCATGTGTTCAGTTCTGAGGTATGTAGAAAACATGCATACTGAGTTAGGAAAATTTTAATTCCCCACAGTGACATCACCATCATAAATTAGCACATTTGGGGGTGTAAAAAACAGATGAGCCCGTGCATCAATCGAGACCAGTCTCCTTTGCTGCTTCTCACTTCCCTCTTTCTTCTGAGGAAAAGGAAATTGTCCTAACACCCAAATTAATATCCTCTGATTATAATAAAATCAATACAAGCATACAGTTTTAAAATATAAGCAAGAGGGCCAACATAGGGGGAAAAGGAAAGAAAATGAAAGAAGGGATTTGCACTTCATATAGTATACCAGGACAAGTCTAATTTTTAATCCTCTTCTGTTTGTAGCCTCGAAATGCCTACTTATCTGTGTTATACTCTATAGCTGTATATAAATCCTCCATTTAGATATATATGAAATCTGATCATTAAATTAGCAAGCTATATTGTGATGAGGGTGATCGGTTCACCTTCGCTAGCCCAGAATTTTTCCTGTTTTATCATTGACAATCCCACATCCTAAGAATCTCCTCGGTCTCAGGCAAACCAAAGCAGGTGGTACCCTAACCATGATGGATACTCTCAAAGCATATTGACTTAATGGTTGTATTATATATTTCATCTTATATTTGAAAAGGCTTTCACATTTAGTAAACAGACTGCTATTAGAAACCCCCTTTTTTTAAACATCCATTTGCTAAAGCATTTTACCTAACTATACGAGACAGATGAGTAAAGAGGTGTAGATTTTCATGCATTGAGTGTCTAGCACTTTGATCAGCAATATTCTGAAAAGTAGCAGTCTCATAGTAAATAATCAGCATCAGCTCTGATCCTCTGTGTTCAGGAAATAATTTTAAAGCTCAAGTCTTCCATAGAAACAGGGTAGGAATCCATATGTTAGTTGGCATGATTTTCATCACCTAACATCTGATAATCATGTCAGACTGGCATTCTTTAATACTCACTGATTCCTGCCAGGACTTTGAACTTCTTTATCCTTTGCTTTGGAGTTTTTCTCCTTTTACAGCCAGACTGTGCTAAGAACTGGGGATGCAAGATAGGTAAGACATAGTTCTTCACAATGAGTTTTTCGATCTAATCTATGAAGGGAAAAAAAAAAAACTGCAGTAATGAATTTTATATATCCTTTGTCTAACTGGGGCAATTGCTTTATTCACTGAGATTAGTTAACACTATCACAAAGCTTAGAAATAGAGGAAAAGCACTTAAATTATGTTGTGTGTTTCATGGATCAGTTTGTTCATTTGTTTAATAAACATTACTGAAGCTCTTCTATCTACTCAACAATGTTCTGAATTCTTTTGGACACAAAGAGGAGCTATACTTGGTACTTTTACAGATAAAAGGATGCCTCACTTCCCCTCCAGACTGGAAACTCCTCAGGCACAAGACTACACATCAGCCTTTCATGCCACTCTAAATCACCAGGATCAGTTGGGCTGGGAAAACCTTCCCCTTTGTAAACTCTGAGGTATTATTTTTAGGTAACTATCTAGTTTGACTTTACTTCTCCCAAGAACTGTATTCTAAGACCTGAGCTGTAGCATGTAAGCGGGTGCCCAGTTTGGCCTGTGCAGTCAGACGGAAAGAACAGTGGCCTCTGGGACAATCTGGAACAGCCACTACATCATGCAGAATAAAGATCTTCCATTTAAAGTTGATGTGGCTGGGATGAGATTGATAAGTACTGGAGCACTTTATCCATCCACTTATTCATTCAGTCACTTTCAGTCTACCAACCACCTTTAATGTTTCAGGCATAGTTCTAGTAACTGAAAATATAGTGAGAAATTAAACAAAGTCTCCTATAAAACTTATTTTGGAGTGAAAGGAGAGAAAGCCAATAATTAAATAAACAATAAGTGTTTATTTAATGATAAGATCTGGGAAAAAATAATGCAATGTAAGGGGGTAGAAAAGAGGGGTAAATAATGGAGAAAGTGCTGTTTGAAATAAGGTAAGTAGAAGACATCTCACTGAGCAGGAGACATCTGAGCAAAGATTTAAATAATGAGAAGGAACTCAGCATGGGATGGTCAGGAGGAAAAGGGTTGGGGGTGGACGGAACAGATATTGTAGAGTAAGAACACCTTTTTTGTTAATTTTTTTTTCTGGCAGGGAGGAGGTAATTAGGTTTATTTGTTTATTTTTAGAGGAGGTACTGGGGCTTGAACCCAGGACCTCATGCATGCCAAGCATGCGCTCTACCACTTGAGCTATCTCCTCTCCCTAAGTAAGAACAATTTTATTCCAGGAAGAACATGGTAACAACTGACAGGAAGTCAAAAGAGGGTTTTTTTAAAAGGCTATGTGATCTGATTCATAAATAAAAAAGATCTCTGGCTACTCTGTGGGAATAAACTAAAGGGGGCAGGCATGGAGCTAGAAGACCAGTTAGGACTTATTGTGGTAGCTGAGTATGAGATGGGCCATGGCAGTGGAAGGAATGAGAAGTGATTCAGTTCTGAATAGTTTGGTGGTAATTTGAAGGCAGTTGCTGAGGGGCTTTATGTGGTGTAGATTAGAAAGAAAACCATGAAGTGTGATGAGTCTCAGGCGTTTGGCCTGAGCAACTAGATGAATAGTAGTGTCATTAACTCCACGGACTTGTGTGCTATGGGGATATGGAAGAAAGGGCAGGTTTGGGGGCAGAGATCATTATGAGTTAATTTGGGGACATGTTGACTTTGAAATGCTTATCAAAGTGAAACTCAGTAGGCAATTCAATACATAACTCAGGGACTCAAAGGAGGAATTAGGGCTGGAGGTGCAAACTCTTCCCCACTTCCTTTTGTTTTTTTTTTTTTTTCATTTATACATAAGTATTTCCTTTGGAATGTAAGTATGGAGTGCAAGAAATGGACACTGAGCACTTTCTGGAGGTATATATGCAGACCCTGTTATTTGATGATGAATATACAGATGTTACTTTCTTTCATTCTGCTGTCTTTTGAAAGTCCTGCATGTGTATAGCAAAGAGGTACAACAAAACTATGTGAACACTTCCTGAGGATACATGTGGTTTATGATCTCACTGGGATATAAGACAAACAGAAATTATTATCTCCATAATGATCTAAGACAGAGGGGAAAACCCATTTTCTGTAGTTTATTAATGTGAGTGAAATTAGTGTGAGTTAGAAGGGAGGTAAAACTTGAACCCAGTTTTGGAACTGGGGAAGATTTTAATAGGCAGTAAGGAGCAGGCATGGCTTTCCACATAGGGAGATGTCAGGAGCAGATGTAGAAAGACATGGTTAACTTTGTTTTTAGAGAGAAGAAAGGATGGAGAACTAGGAGATTAGGAGCAGAATTTTTGTGTTTGTGAAGTTAAGGGAGATGAATTTATAATGGTTGAACTTACCCAGTCACATTGATCCTCATCTGTAGAGTATTTCACAATCACTTTTGGAGCTTAAAAATATGGATGCCTGGGTATCACTTCCTGGAAATTCTGACTTCACAGGTCTTGGAAGTGTCCTGCCATTCGTATTTTTCACAGGGAGCTTCTTCCAGACACATCTCCTCCCTAAAACTGTGATTTTTAACTAGAATTAATAGTCCTGCTGGACTCAGAGAGAGAGCTGTCTCCAGTCTTCATTCTAGCATGGGCTCCTAAGCTGGCTCTTTTTGTTTCAAAATGTTTATTTCTCTACTTGCACAAAAGTTGAAGTTTGTAGCTTTCTCTGTCTTTAGTTTATGCTATAGGCATAAGTTGTGGTTTTATTTTCTCTCCTTGTTGATCTACATTACTTTTGGAAGATATTTGGAGGGATCAAATTTAGTTTGCTGCCATCATCCAGTGGGAACCCAGATTGGTTTCAGGAGTAACTCCCTGCCTGCAAATTGGTTTCAAGAGTAACTCTCTGCCTTTATAAGTGGTTGCTACACTGCTGTATATCTTGGGCACCTAAATTTATAATCCCATAGACTCAACGTACAAACTTGTGATGCTTCACTTTATCTATTTGAAATTGCCCTGATGAGATTAAAAACTCGGGTTATTAAGAAGTCTGTGTTTTGGATTCTAAAGAAACCTCTAAATTTGGATGTCAGATGTTATTGTACACACGGTACAATTAAGAAATTCTAAGGAGAGGTTCTGCGGAGATCATTCCAGATCCAGGGCTGCTCCAGGAGCCTTTGTGGCAGGAGTTCATGGAACTTCACTGTAGTAGACTAAATATCATGCTTGGCTTTTCTCCACATTTCTGCCTAATTTTCTTTCAGTGTGAAGAGACCATATATCTTTTGTCCTGTTCTATAACTTGGAACCCCCTGTAGCCTGTCTTGGCTCCTCCATTTTCTTCCTACTTTGTGGTCTCTTGCACAATCACCTATGGCTGACTGTGGGTGTACAGGTGAGTAAAAGTTGTGGAAGAGGGGGCATCTCTCACAAGGAGCTGTCAGTAGAAGTACAGGGATTCTTACATCAGATGCCACATAGGGAATTAGACTGCATTGAACTAAGCTTCTCCTTATTTAACCAAACCTATGATGATTTTTTTCTGAATGATTGACTCTATATGTTTTATTTATTCTTTATAGCATCAACGTCTATTGAACAATATAGCATTGGTGAAATAAATGAAAGAGTATGGAAATCCTAAAGGGCATAAGTGTTATGTGTGTGTCTAAATAATGTAACTTAATGATATTAATTGCTATTATGGAACCTGAGTTGAAAGCAAAATTTAGGACTTTAGGATAAATAGGAACAGAAGCCCTGGATCTGAATTTTAAGTTTCCATATCAGTAGCTCGCAGGCCATTGGAATTTTTCTACGGAGAAGCCTAAGACTAAAATCATAGGGCTAGTAAAGGTTTTTATTTAAGAGGGGAGTGTCTATCATAACTACATAGTCTCAAACACTAAAGATTTTAGAAAGCAACGTGTACTAGCTAGGATGAAAATGCCCATAGAAAATCACTTTTTAGGACTTTGGGAAAAGAAGGTTAGTGTAGATTAATATGTTAAGTAATATTTTGCTGTAAAATTATTTATGGAAAAATACATTGTGGAAAAGTTTAAAACAAACAAAAATTTCTTAAAATTCCTCTGCCCATAAATAACCACTTTTAGTGTTTTCATCTATATCTTCCAGTCTTTCCATTATATGTATACATGTGTATCACTTCTTAAACAATATTTAACTTAGCTATAATTACTTATACAATAAATCAGCCTTTACATATTATGGATTAATATGCTGTCATTTATTAATAGTCCCAAAACATTTTTTGTGTTATTAAGTAGTATTCAAAATATTATTTTTAATAGCTTCATAGTATTCCAACATACAGATGTATTATTTATTTAATCAACTCTCAATTGTCAAACAAGGTTTTCAGTTTTTCACAGGTGTAGGTAAACCATGATAGGCATCCTTACTTCTAAATCTTTGTGTAGATCTTTGATTATTTCCTTTAGATAAATTCATTAATGTGAAATTTCTGAGTCAAACAGCATTCATATCTTTTAAAGCTTTTAATGCATATGGCTAAGAAGCTCTCCCAAAAGTTGTGCCAATTCTATTCTGTCTCTGGTAACATCTTAAAGTTTCCCTTCAAAAGAAACTTGATTTAAAGCTGTACCACTACTCTTCTCTAAGTCCAATCTGGTCCACCAGTTACAGAAGACTAATTTAACTCTTACCTTAAAGTTACATTTATAGTAATGGAAATATTTTGTAGATCATTTATGCTATAAATGAGACAATTTAAAGAATGTAATTTGACAGTGGAATTAGAATGTGTCCCTTTCTTATGCCTGCTCTGTATAAGCATTCTGCTTCCCCTGGATAACAAACAGGAAAAGAACGATATAAAAATCCCTCACTTCTCTTATTTGGACTGATGGAGCACCCGTCATGTACTAGGCACTGAATTCAGCATGCAGGAGATGTGAGTCCTGCCCCTCTGAAACCATCCAGTTCCGTGCAAAAGGCATTATATGACGTGGGCTTGTAAGACAATGCCCTGTTGTTAAAGTACTTGAACCATATGCTACAGGCAGACTACAGGACACCTGTGCTCCACACTAGCAGGTTGACTGTGTGAATAAGCCTTAATATCTACGGAGTCTGAGAGAAGGAAAAGTGTGGGTATCTGTTTCAACTCTAGAATAATACTGAAAACTCAAGTAGGAGTATTTACCCTGTGGGGGTAAATAGACAAAAGTGGTAGACTAGAACTAGGTGATAGGTTGAGGAGAGAAAAAATCTACTTGTTCCCACTTCTCCCACTGTGTTCCCTCCAGGAGAGTCTGCACCACTGGAGGCAGGAGGCCAGGTTCCTCTATGTGTTAGCTTGGAGTTCCTGAGGTTTTCCAAACTGCTTAGGGAAATGGTGTAGCATGGATATAAAGACTATTTTCTTGTAAGGACAATGGGACAGTATTTGAAACTGGGCCTTTCATGAGGAATGAGAGGTCACGATGGACCGGGGACCTCCTGCAGCATTGGAGTGCTGGAGTGCACTTTGTCATTCCACAAGGAGGTTTGATGGGGGATGGGGGTTGCTTGACAGGGAATTAAAGGAGGGTCCCTAACCCACTGCTTGGACCAAAAAGGCTTTCCCACTGTTCCTTAGTTAGCTATAAGTGGCGTGAGTTGGAGGGACAATTGTAACAGTGACATAAAAATTCCAAATAATCCTTCTGAATAGATGTGCACACATTTAGAAAATGCATAATAAATGACATATAGTGAAAATGTAAACAAGCCATTTAATAACACTTTAATGCTTGATTCTGATCTCTTAATTAAAATGTGCATAAAAGAAAACAATGGTGGAACATCTGTGTGTGTTATTGGGATGGCAGGATTTATGCTGCACCCTGGGCTTTTTTGTTCACATCTCAGTGTGCATGAACATGCGAGGGTTTCCTCTGTAAGGCACAGTTACCCGTTTGAGCCCCGCAGAGTGTATCTTCCCACCTCCCTTCATCTGGCTGTGGTTCTCTCCCCTTTCCTTTTCTCTTACATTGAAAACTATGGTTTGTTCTCTGCTTAAAGTACTCTCATCATTTGATCTGAAAGCCACTCTTCACCCCACCCCTATAACCTGAAACCCTGACCTAACCCTGACTCAGCCCTGTTATCTCAGCAGATGTACACAGCATTACCTAATGGTTTTGGCCTCGGTGAATAATCTCAAAGAGCCTTGGGGAAAGTATGGCCCTTTATATCTGTGACCTTGCAGCAGTTATTACTCAGCTGGACACTATGGGGTTTAGATGTTAGAGACAGAAATTCTGTTCACCCCTGCTGGTGATTCTTTTTATTATTATTCATTTGGGGGATGTATCTCTGAGCTTCATTTTGCCCAATTGTTAGAGTAGCAGCAATCACGGAAGTCAAAGGTTATTAAGTACTTTAAGATCTTCCAGTGAAAATGTTACACCGTGAAATGCTGTTATTGCTGTCATTCCTTGGAACATACCTGATCACCCAGAAGTTTATCTTTGATTAAACGAGCGTGAAAAGTACCTCAGAAGAATTTTGTATCATTTATACAATAGGAAGTCATAGCCAAAAGACCTTCTTAAACATATAATAATTAACATTTAATGCCCCTGTTTGTGAAGAAGACATTGCTCTGGGACTATCTCTAATCCTCACAGTGTTCCTGCAAAATAGGTGGTTTTATTCTTTGTTCCACAAGTGATGAGACTGAGATTCAGAGCTGTTTAAGTGATGTGCCATAATTTATATTACTAATAAGTGGAAGACCTGGGATTCATACTCAATCAGTCTCTCTCTCAAGGCCATGATCTTTCCACAACATCAGGCCCCATCGTAGGACAGCTCCCATGTCCTTGTACACCAGAGCTAGCTGGTGTTCTGAAAGAGTTAAGTAAAATGTACCCTGTTTGTGACAAACGTCTGAAACTTGTTTTTATAACTTGGACGTAATTCACAAATAAAGAGTAATTATCAGTATGTCACAGATGAGGAGCTGCATGTATGGATCAGTGTAATTTCTGTTCCTTGGCTTATGGATGCAGTATGCCCCAGGGAGTTTCACAGATCCACATGGCATCTCCTTGTGCCGGGTTCTGTGTGAGCTGAACAAAGTGTAAAACTCCTGCATGTGGGGATAGCTCATGACTGGTTACTAGCTGAGGAAATTTGTGTAAAATTACCTTACCATATGTGGACGTCGTTTCTTTTCTGAGTTTGTTCCTAGCACTTCAGTGGGGGCTAAATACTAGCTGTTGGTACTAGCTTTGTGTTTTTTGACGGGCACTGATTTTTGGAAGTGTTTTGCCCCAGGAGAGGAAGAAGAAGAGGGGCTGTGGTTCTGTCTTCCCGTTGCTTCCTTGTGCCTCTATTTCCCATCTGATTCAATTGTATCCGTTTGCTCTAATCCTTTGACGAAAAGGACATAAAATGTTCATAGACTGGAAGTTATTAAGACATTAAATCACGTAAGACTACCCGTGGGGTGTTTTTTTCGGTCTGAATTTTGCATATTTCAGCTTTCTAGTAGATGGTATGTGCTGCATACAGGGGATCTGTCACTTCTACCTGAGCCACTCTTCTTGACTTTTTTCTTAGGCTGAGAGGATCCCTGCTTTAGGTCTGTTATGTATCCTGAAACAGACTAGTTACTGGGATTATATGATGGTTAGGCTGTGATGGTGGTGGTGGCTGTTGTGGTGGGGCGGTTCATAGGACATTCAGGTGTGTATAGAGGAAAGCATTATGATCTAATGGGAAAAACATGGGCTTTGGAGAATCACAGGAGCTCAGCTCTTTTGCTGTGTTGTTTTGGGAGAGTTATCTAATCCAACAAGCTTCAGATTTTTTATTTTTATTTTATTTTATTTTATTTTTATTGTTACAATCCCTACTTTATAGACATACCATACAGATTAAATGAGTAACAACCCCTACGTTATAGACATACCGTACAGATTAAATGAGATAGCATATTTAAACATTTGAAACAGTGCCTGACCCTCGGTGAATGTTGATTGCTTAGATTTCACGCATCAAGAAAAGGGAAAAATAGAAATGAGTGGAACTTAGAAGATAATACAGGATTTGAGAAAAAATGTTCCCATCATTTCAGTTCAACATAGTGGAAGAGTGTTTGTCTAGAAGCAAAGATTTGGGTTCTACTTCCAGCCCTGCCACGAAAAATCGTTGCTTTTAGCCTCTGAGTATCTCAGTTTCCTCGTTTTTAAAAATGAATAAATTGGAATAAATGATCTTTATTTAGTTATATAGTTTTGCCTTCTGAAGATTTTTGGTCTTCCCAGAGTTGTCTAGGGCTGTCAGTCAGTAGTGTGTGTGTCTCAGAGGCCAACAGCCAAGTATCTAGAAAGGCCTATTGTTGGGATAGGCTTCTCCCTGTGCAGCTATGTTTACATGTACATTCATGTTCTTTGTATATTTGTCATGTGTCAGAGTATTTATGCACCTGCATGCTTGTTGAACTAAGCACTCTAGCATACATTCATACATTTTTGTGGGTATGTGTGTTTATATATAACCTATATATATACAGTATGTGTGTATATATATAAATATATGTCTGTGTGTATGAGAAACAGATGCACTGTAGGCAGATAAAGCAGATAAATATAGATCCAAATAGAAGCAAAGCATATAAATATAGACGTTATATAGAGTGAAAGCAAGCAGATCAGCACCATTTCATTATTGCTGGAAGTCTTTGTAATAAAAGAGGTGGGAATCAGTAACTGACATTGAAATTATTGATTGAATGACACTGTCAGATCAGAAGGCATGGTGTAAGGTAAGAAAATAAGCTTTCTTTCAACTTTGAGGAGCAATTAGCAGGAAGATTTGTTACTTTTAATTACTTGATTTATGAAAGTTTTTAGATGCTACCTAGTGTGTGTTTTTTTAAATACAGATATATCACCTTTCCTAAAAATACTGCCAGACAACAAAAAATAATACATAAGAAAAGAACACCTGTTCCAATCCTGAGAAAGGACTTGACAAAGGTGACAAGATCTCTCTTCTTTGCAGGCTGTGATTGGCAGCTCTTTCCTGTTTCTAGGTATGGACAGATGAGTTGGTTTTGTTCTATGTGGTTTTTCACAAGCCCCCCCCCCCCCCCCCCGCCGAAGTCTTTAAGGAAGCCCATTTAAAGGAGATATTTTGAAGCACAAGGCCAAAGTCACCATTGTTGAGTTATTTTTGTGGGGACGCTTGCAATTGTGTTTAGTATGTTGTGTGAGTAAAACTGGGCTTCCATCTGTTACTTTCATGTCACTGTTTTCACCAGTCAAAATAACTGGTTGTGAGTTTTTGCTTTATTTTGTTTTGTTTTAGTGGAAAGGGTATTGTGAGTTATTTTTAGCAGGTTCGATTTAACTGGGTAATTTTTTTTAATGTTGCAAGTTATATCTTGATCATGTGTTTGAATACATGAAAATAAGGAGTGCCTCCTCTTTCCCCCAAGTCTCACCTGTCTCCCTCAACAGATCGTGTGTCTTCTTCAGCATTGTTATAACATCCAAAGAAGCTGAATTGTGAAGAAGCCCTTGAAACTGAGCAGATACAAATTCTGCTTTGCCCAACACCACAAAACTGTCACAGTCACTGTCATTGCTTTTCCTGCTGATTCACTTACTATTGCTTTTCCTTATGGGAGTGGGGAGAGGGGGCCCAGAAGGTGGTCTGGTTCTCTCCTCTTTTGTGCTTCTTCTAAGCTAGAAGTTAGTGTTTCTTCCTTCCTGCTCCCAATCAAATTCAGACTTGAGGGAACAAAGGCAGCAAGGACAGGGCAATAAGGATTCATTAAAAGTTGAGGAATAAATAAGCACTGCCAAAGGACTATTCGTTCTTCCTTTCAGATCTCTTTGGCTGCTGTGCCTTTAAGTCCTTCACCAAATTGTGATTTTAAAGAATATATTAAGGAAAGTGTCCCAGAAATCTTGAGAATAATATCTCTCTCTCTTTCTCACACACACGCTAATATAGTAGTGAAAGATTCATCCCAAAAAACTGTATTGTATGAAAAATGGAGTGTACTCTCTACTTTATAAATTATTTTCAAAGAATCCTTCCTAGCAGTGTGTATAAAGTTGGTAAACGCTATAGTACTTCAAACTGTAAACTTTCCAAAACTGCTGTTATTTGTTTGATGATTCTAATGTTATCTTCAACACATGTTTATTTATGAAAGTATTATAAAATAATATGTCTGTATATAAAAGATTCAGTGTAGATAAGTAAACTTTCGAAAAATAATAATTTGCCACATTAACATAATGAAACAAAGCCTTTATCTTTACACACACACACGTACACACACATTCCTCTTGTTCTTTGTTTCTTTTCTCTTGGCTTAACGTATTTACTGTTTAGATTTTGTCAAGTACTTTATAATAATTACCATAAATTTTGGCAAGAACGAAAAAAACTGTATACACACACACATACACACATATATCTACATACACAGCCATATTGAATTGTTAATGTATTAATCATTGGAATTTATCTGCACTGTATTTTTTTACCTTTATCTAGTATACATCTTTAAGGGAATTTTTAAGAACACTCAAATATCTGGTCTGATTTAAAGGTCCCTGGGAGACTGTGCTTCCTTTCCTATGACAAGGGCCATTTTCCAAATATGAATTTAGAAAACAAGAATTTACCATCCCCTTAAGCAAAGCAAGAACCTGTTTCCTTTTAGGAGTCATTTGTCTTTCCCACCACAGCTTGGAACATGTGGTGGCTCTCATTACTGGCACAGAGAATGTTTTTTGGTTAGATGGCTTCATATTCTGCTCCTGACCTTACAGTACAGGTGGGCCTGGGAGTCAACCAGATCCTACTCCTCCCCTGCACAACATTTTAATTAGCTCTGTGTCCTTAAGCAGGTTAGCCAACAGCTCTGTCACTCAGTTGCTAATCTATGAAACTTAGGCTAATCTTACAAACTTCACAGGGGATTTGTATTAAATGGAATATTATTAAAGAAGTATGTAGCCCATAATATGTGCTCAATAAATGCTAGCTTCCGTCTGGCCTGTTAATTTTTATTTATGTCTATGATGTCCTCCTCCCCACTGTGGAACAACATCATAGTCTAGACAATTAGACATCAGAGCCAATGCTAGAGACGTAGGGGCAAGGAATTTTTTAAATTGTTAATTGTCTAATAGCCACCCTGAGAATGGGCTTATGAAGAAAAGATCTAAGGAAATGATCAGGAATTTCTTCCTTCTGTACTTGTAATGTTTTCTAGTTAGCAAAGCGGAGTGGGAGACCTGTCAACAAAGTGTTGCTGAAATCCTATTTACATCAATGCAGTGGAAAGAAGTAGCTATCCAAGTGATATACATTCAGCCTTTTAAAATAACAGAACATCCTTCTGTTCCCCCTTCATACACCAAGTTCCTGTCCTTCATTGCAAGTGGACATTGCTCAGTTTAGCTTCCTGTAGATTAGGTTCCCTGATTAGCACCTGCTCTTTTTTTAGGGCCAGATGTGTGGTCAGAATCTAAATGTCATTGAAATGGCTGAATAGTTGCTGTCTGTATTTCTTTTTAAGGAATAAGAAGGGAAAAAAAAGAAAAAACCTCCCACTCTAAGATATCTAGAGCTACATTTCAGCCTGGAGCTGATCATTTTAGCTGAATTGTAAACACCATAAGAGTTAAGCTTTATAAGGGAAACAATGACAAAATCAAAACAATTCTGGCAGCAATGTCCCTGTTACACTAAGACCTTTTTCTCAGGTCCGAGTTCTCTTTTAACCTTCTCAGACTTCACTTTCTGTGTAACTGCAAATTTAGTGTGCAGCTCTCTGACTTTTTTTGGAATTGAGAGTTTGGCCAGTATCATTAAACCACGTAAAGCCACTACGATTTTTCTGGATCTCCTCCTGCTATGCCATAATCAGTCTCAAAATAGTTATGTCTGTGGAATGGAAAGAAAGAAAAGGAAACAGAAAGGTGACCTGGTGTCGTGGAAAATGAGTGGTCGGGTCTGGAGATTGTGGCCTTTGCCCTCGGCCCTGCTGTGAGGAGGGCTAGGCCACTGTTACACAGGCAAAGCCTGCAGCTGCGTTTACCCTCAGGTTCTCAGTATCTTGTTGCAGGTTTTCTGTTTGTTTGGTTGGTTTTTTTTTTATGTCTATTTCAAAGACCTGATCATGACAAGACACGGAATTCAAATTTTTTGTTCCTTTATGACTTCTGAGGATCACAAAGCACATTAACAGAAAATGATTTTTATGAAGAAGAGTAATAATTAAAAGTTGGAGAAACAGGTGAAAAATGAGAGAAAGGGAATAATTAGAGGTCAGGTATGGAGACAAATGTGTGAGAAACAGAGCAAAAGAGACTGCAAAGATCTAAAGTATAAGAGGAGGAAGAAGAGGAGGAAGAGGAGACTCAGATTAAGAGTGGAATATTCAGTATAAGGTAACTTTGAGGTGAACATTTTACAGAATGTAAGGATTCCTTGTCTTGTTAAAAAAAAATCTTTTGAAATCTTTCTTTATGGCATTTAAAATAAGATTCAATTTATGCAGCTTTGACTTATTCTATGCTGTGGAGAAATGAACTGTGAGCTTTAGGTGCTAGTCCTAGATCTGTCTTAAAGTGTATACCCCTGAGAAAATCACCTTCTGAGTTTCAGAGTCTTCACATATGAAATGAAGGGGCCAGGCACATTCTCATCCACCTTTACAAATCCAGGAAATGAAACAGCACCCAGGGTGGTCATGCTGACATACTGCCAGGATGCTTACTGAAGGAAGTTGCTGAATTAGATTAGATTGTACTAATGAATAAAGTTTAAGAAAACAAAAACAACACTTTTTGGATGTTTTCACTGACATGTCCATGCTCGGTCCCAGATAAATTAATAAGATGGCAGCCTTACATTATAAAAAGTGTTTGGCTACCATTGCCAAACACACTTTTAGTTAAATCTTCAACTGGAATTTTTGAGATTGTATTTGCAACTCTTTCTAAAGTCCTCATTCTCCAATTAACTGAAAGATGGCATTTCTGACTTTCTAATCCAGAAATTTAAAACTGTTTAACCAAGAAAATGGAAATCAGTATGTTCTTGGTTGCCCTTCTTATTAATTTAAATTTGCATAACCTAATCAAAACCCAACCTGCCTTGCCCTTCAACAGCAAGCTATATTCTCTCCCATTACTAAATGGCTCCATTCTTCTCAGTATTTTCTGAAAGATGAATTATGTGCTATCCCATGACTTTTCCTTTAGCATGTATCCATGGAAATTAAAATGGACTTCTCTGTGCCCAAGACTGAAATGAAAAATAGTCCAAAGGGCTAGTGGAAATGAGCAGAAAACTTTGCTGATGTTATCAGTATTTTAATTTTTGTTAAGCTTTTTTTCCCTAATCAAATGGAACTTAAATCAGCTGATGCCAAAATAACTGATACTTTCTCTGCTTCATTATTTTGTGTCTGCAGCCTAAGTGCAACCTAAGATTTTCCTGTAAATCATTGGAATATATTATTTTCTGAGGCTTTTCTAGTATACTTTTCCTACAGAGATGTTTCTCCCATAATCACTTTACTGTTTCAATAAATATTTGCTGAGCATAGGGAATGTGCCAAGCACCGTGCTAGGTGCTAGGTATAAGCTGTGTGCACAGAACCGTCGGTCATGAATGCATCTCTGAAAATGGAGAACTAAAATGGATGAAAAGAGATCACTGGGTGATCAGAAATGAAACTCCAGACTCTTGTTCTTTCTTTTGGATGACCTCCTGAGATTTTTCCCAGTCGCCACTGACAAGCCCACATTCAGGAAGGATGCAGACTCTCTGCCTTGCTCTCTAGCCGGTCGTTAATAAAGAGGACTCCTGTTTCTCTTTCTCCCTTAGGGCCTGTCCTCAGCTATAGGAGGCACTCAGGTATAGGAGGGCCTGTGCCTAACAGAAGAATCCACTTCATCTTCCTAGCCTCAGATTTGGGAACTCACTGTGTAGTGTGGGAAGCACCGGGCAGCCTCAGAGGGCTGGGGGTATCTGTAACCATCCAGATCAAATGTTAAATTTTATGTGCTCTCCATAAGCACAGTATACGTAATTGTTTACATTTCTTTTACAAGCATGTTCATCTGTTTAGAATCTCTCCTCGTTTTGCCATTTTCACTTCCATTGTCCTCTATCGGGCTGTTCTGTGTAGCCAAATGACGTGTGGCATGTCTTCTTCAAAGTAAAACAGTGACCTATTCGAAGATTTCTAAATGCATTCTTCATGCATTTTTAAAGGAGATGGGTAAAATTGAACATATTTCTCCTTGCCTTGATGATATCCCTGTGTGTCTTTCAAATGATATTCGTGACTAGGTAAACTAGTTGGACCATAACATGGGCTATCACAGATACAGATTCACAAAGGCATAGAGAGAATGATAAATAAGTGCATATGGAGAAGTCTGACAGTTTAGTGGAATCGCTTTCAAGTAATTTGACACATTAGTACTTTCAGACATTCACCTGCCAGTAATCCTCATTAGAAATAAGATTGGAATATTGGGGTCACTAGCTGAAGTTCATTTTTCTGAGACCTGAACAATAACTGAAAGTCAGAGCTAGAGGGAATAAGAATCAAACTATTTCAGGCGATAGAATTATTTTCTTTAAATGAGCTCTTTCTCTCGGTCCTCTGTTTCTCCGTTTTCCTCTCCGTTTCTTTCTCTTTTTTCCTCCCTCCCCCTCCTGCTCCTTTCTTTTAAGTGTTCTGAATTCATTAGATGGCAGAGTGTAAATCAATAGTAAACGCTAACCGCCTACTCTCTACTCAGTTACGCAACATCGCATAACCGGTACACAGAGACAAAAAGGGAAAAAGCACACACAGCCTTTACATTCAAAAGCTCTTGCATAATTTTACTTTCCACAGCCAAAAAGAAAAAAAAAAGGAAATAACAGATGGGGAAAACTTACAGTTTTTTTTTCCCTTTTCTCAGACTGTTGAGAAGGGAGTCAGCTAACATCCATGACCATTTCTAGTTGCCCTGGGCTGCGGCAAAACATCCCATAATTGTCAGTGCCTTAACCGGCTTTAAAACAGGATTTGGTGACCCTCCATGATGTGGTAAATTTTCCAGGTAATATAAGACTAAAATTATTCTGAGGCGTTTAACGCTGACTTGGTTTTTACTTATTTTGTGAAAAATCAACAACATTTAAAGTATGAAATGCATTTTAAAATAGAAAGGATAAGGAAGACAGCTGTGTGTGTGTATGTGTGTGTTTTCATTTGAAATGTATCCTGATGTAATATTTATGTAAAAAGCTGGTTATATAAACTCTGTCTTTCTCTTACTTTTTACTTTGGGGGCTGTATAAAGCTCTACTGTGTTTTTCTCATGACAAAGTACATTCAAACCCCAAAGTCTTAATGAAAGAGAAAAACATCTAGATGCTACAGCAGACACTTAATTCAAACTCCCTATAGAATTTGTCCCCTGAACAACAGTTCCATTTAAGAACCTGTAGTTTCTGGAATTCTCATTTCAAACTTTCTGTCGCACTATTCCTTGGAACACCTTTGAATTCATTGTACTGTCTTGAAGTCTCAAATGTATAATGAAAGTTTCGTTTTGTTTTTGTCTCTCGTTCTCTCTTTGTAACTCTCCACTCCTTTCCCACACTCACTACTTTTCATTGGAGTAACTTCGTTCCCAGCTTAAATGGGACACAGTGAGGCTTATATGAGGTTTGTCGGTCTTCCTTCCCTGTTATAATACCTTGTTTCACTTAACTGACTGATGTCTTCCGGGAACCGAGAGGGGTTGTCTGATGAGGGGGGGTTGGGGGCTTTGGGGGTTTGTTTTGTCCTTCCTATTTTAGTTCCTATCAGATGGCTGTAAAATGGCTACAAAATGCTGGGGAGCGCAGCACTAGGCATCGTGAGGTTTCTGCCAGAAGAAAGTAAGGTCAGGTGTGAGAGGCGCAGCGCGGCAGCAGCTCCCAGCCTTCTTAGCGCCATCGGAGAAGGTGAAAGTGGGCGGGAGGGGGTGGGTCTGAGCAGGAGCCACTGAGGCACCTCAGCTCTGTGTATTTGGGGTCATGTCGTTCCTTTGGGTCAGTTGGAAAGGCCATACGAAATTGGTTTATGTGGTTTTACTGAAGGTAGGCGGTGAGTTTTGCTTTACTTTTTAAAAAAGATTCAGGCTATTTCCTAGTTTGTTTAACTTTCTCTTATATGTTAGCTATTGAATTTGGGATTCCTTTAGTATGGAAAAGTCTGTTGCATAAAGATAAAAATCAAAGCTTGGAGAGTTTTGTCTGGTTTTTCATATTTCATTGCCTGAATATGTGGCTCTCTGTTGTAACAACTGAATGATCAAGGTCACTGGGGTTATCATATCTCTGTATGTATGATGACATGGGAACAGCTTTTGTTGTCTTAATATGAATAATGACCAAGCTAGCGTATGTTTTTAAGTATTTTATAAATACATTTCCTTTTAGCTTTTTTCTTCCTTGAAAGAATCTATAGCTCAGATAGATTTGCTTGTGGAAAAATAATGAAAATTGGTCAAAATATTCATCTTCAAGCAGGGAATCATATTCACACATATATTCTTCTGTGTCCCTCTTCACGAGTTACAGAGCTGAGTGTGGATTCCAATAGGCAGTTTTGTATGTGTGTACCTGGTTATCAAAATGAATTCTGCACCATGTAAAATGTTTCTTTCTAATGTAATTTTAACATGATTAATCATCTTAACTAAGCACTTATTTTTGGTGTATACAGGGAGTCATTTAGAATGCTCTGATTTTCAAATGGGTTTGCCTGGGTTTAAAAGAAAACTTAGAACTTTATAGAGGAGCATTTTCTTGATTGTCAAAAATAGTTGGAGCCATCTGGTTATAAAAGAAGTAGAGGAAGATGTCTTTGAGTAAAACATCTTTGGATTTTTTTTCCCTGCCTCAGTTTATTAGAGTAGCTTCCAATTCGATCTCGGTGGGTTTTTGCACTCTCTGAACCATGCTCAGGGCAGAACTTTCAAAGCCAGTGAATGCCAACTGATTCTATTCCGCCCTCATTTTCATTTGTAGCCACGGCCCTGGGAACATGTAGGCTACTTCTAGCTTTTCTTCTGCAGTGTAGGAACCAGGCTTAGGCAGGGCTGGCAGGGCTGGCAGGCCTAAACTTTCTATTTCCAAGGGCATGCAAGAAGCTAGGGCAAGTTTTTTTAATTTTCTAATTTTTCAGAAGTCCTTCACAACTCTTTAAACCTGGCTTCTCGTTGCTGTTGGCAGCAGTAAAAGATATTTTTTAATGTTGCAACAAGAACCTCAGTCACCAAGTTACCTTTTTGAGAAGAATCACTCTAGTTGTGCCTGGCACATAGTAGCTGCTTCATGAATATTTTACTGTGTTTTGGTGAGCTGCAGTGCTGTTCCTCGCAGTGCTTCTGCAGGTAAGCAGTAAGCCATGCAAGTAGTAAAGGGGTAAGATGAAATCCTACACAGTGCTCTTCAAGCTTCAGCAATGGACAGATCATTCCATTGTATAAGAAGCCCTTTCTGTCCTGTCTCTGTCTTTCTAAAAGTGACAAATTGCAGAGAGCAATTTTATATCTTTCCTAGAGGTCCTTTTTAATGGTCAGTACTGCACAGACCATTGGTTCATTTTAAAAACATAATTTTGGGCAAGGTACTTTGGTGATCCTCGTTAAGTTTCATATGCAAATATGTTCGGTACAAATGATTCTGGGTTTCAAATATACTCCTGCTGCACCCTGCCACAGGGTCCTTTGAATCTTGGCTTTTCTCATTTTCCCAGGGCAATTATTTTTTAGACTTCTTTTGTTTATATAGGTCGTAGGATGATGACAAGAGACAACTTTTATATAGAATTCTTCTTTTATATAGTGTTTCATTACTTTTAGCTCCAATAATTCCTGATATTCCTAAATCAATTTTGGCTTAAGTTATTATGATTAATAATTATTTTCAGAGCTTCATTCTGGTGGTGATATTGAGGGTGGGAGGTGATCTCTCGTAAAACCACCTATGGCGTCTCCATTATAAAAACAGTGAAAAGACATGCATGTGGAATTATTGATAGACTGCTGCTTGTTAGGGAAGCAGTTTTTAAAATGCAGATTATATAATATTTGGGGATTTTGTTGCTCCACAGTAGAAGCTTTTTAAATGTTAATTTGGGGTTTGTTTTGTTGCTCTGTGACTTAGCATAAAAGGTTTTGGTTTTAAAAGGTTTCAGTTCACTCGTTCCAGTTGCCTTACAGGACTTGGAATATAATGCTATACATTTATTTATACTCATGAAAGAGGATGAGGCCAGTAACTCACAACTCTTGAAACCAGGGGTAAATAATCCATAGCTTGTTCTACCGCCATTGCCACAATATTTATTCCCAGAACACAAGTAACAAACAACCCCAAACAAGGAGAAACCAGTTTGTTTTTATTTACAAAATGTTTAATCAAAAGTACAGTAAAGTTCAAATGGAGCTGCAAATCCTGGTGGTTCACAATGGTTTGATTTATTTTTTTAAACAGACCATGGATAATTAACCATAAAACATAACTTTCTCAACACAAGTTACAGTGAATTGCAGAAATAGGCAGCAAGTCATTTACAACTGGTTGCAACTGGTTAGAGCTTTAAAGTTAAACACACAGGCAGCTACAGAAGCGCTTTCTCAGGGCACAGCTGTATTTTCATTCTCAAAAGGGAGCGTCCTTTACTTTTTATATAGTATCAGTAAGTCAGTGCCCCGAGTGAGAAGTAAGTGCGTTATTTTCTACGACTGCCATGTTGTCAGACATTTGTTAAATGCCTAACATTGATGGTACTCTTTTCATTTCAGAATGTTTCACCATCACTAACTGGATATTCTTCACGACATTGCTGTCCGGTAAGAAACTTTTATCTTCTCTAAATGACAGTCCAAAATATTAAGGTGCAAAGAAGTCAAGTACATTTCTCCCAACCTTGGAAAGAATTAGATCTAACACTGTGGTGAGTCTACCACCTCAAGTCCTAAATTTGAACCAAATGTATTTTTGACATTGGTCAAGGGTACCTATTGCATATCTTCTTTGTTCATTTGAAATACCATCATTTAGAATGATCAGAAACATGATCTCAAGAACCTATTATCATAGATTTCAACTTTTGCTGTACAGTGATTTTGCTGGGGTGAAAATATTCAAAAGACTTGCTTAGTAGACTCTCCAGAGACATATGTATTTCCAAAGGAGACACCTGAGTGGACAGAGAGGATGTTTCCCATGTAGAACATTGGATGCTTTGGTGTTATGCAAACAAAACCCTGCAAACATATTTTGTGATGCTTTGAATTAGCTGTTATTATTCGATGATATGCTGCAAATTTGAAATGCATTTGCTTCATTTAGATCAATCTTAAAATCAGACGATTGCTCTTTTGTATACCCACAAACAAAGGCGATGTAAACAAACCAACCCCCGCCCATTACCAGTTAAGTAAGAGGACCAACACCAGGGCTGCAAGTGAGCGTAGGTTTGAAACTTTGAGGTTGATGTGTCTTTTTAGTGAGAATTTGTAAAGTTTCAATATTCAAAGTTTCTACAATTCTTGAGATTTAGGTGGCTGGGAGGAGAGTGCAGGTCAGGACTGAGGGTATATTGGTAGAGCATCATCAAGTCAGACAGAGCCTGAAAGAAGTGAGTTAGCTAGAGATTGGCCTGCATAGAAATGCACCAGCAAATATACCAGAGAGGGAGGAGTGAAGGGGTGACTTGCCTGGCATCTGACTATACCCTGCCTGGCTCCAGCCAGGCCTGTTTAGTCACGAACATCATATTCATCCAAACCTTTGAAAGTTACACTCTTGGCTTCACTTTATATGAATATGCATAAAATGAGGAAAATAATCTCTTAGAAGTGACAAAGAGAGCTTTTTAACAGAGACTTTCCATATCCATTGCACATAATCCATAGTTGCCACTGTATTTTTGTTTCCAATTCTGCTGCACATCTATCTGTCTCTCTGAACATATCCATCTCGCCAGTGAAGGACACAAGCCTTTATGATTGTAACTCCCCACCCTTCCCACTCCCACTCCCACACTTTACTTATTATGCTGCCCGAAAAGAAACTCATATCGGTGTGTGTAAAGAGTTTGAGGGACAGGCTCATGTGGTAACTTTCATTTGTCACTCCTTTTGCATTCATTGCAAAATGATCTCATCACAAAATGGCCTGAATTTCACACTCTTTCTTGGCTTGCAAAGAAGCCAGTTCCTCCCCTATTTCTATCCAACACACAGAAAGCTCTTTATGTTTCTATGATCAGATAAAATCTGTATTGACGTTTCTTTTCCTGTGGGTGTTTTTCACTTCTAGGTGTGAAGATTTAAACTATCAGGGCAATGCTGTGTATTTGTAGTTTCTCTGTTTTAGTAAATGAAAAGCTCCTTGGGAAAGGAAAGCACATCTGATCCACTAATGAATAAATATTTATTTTCATTTTAAAATGATACATGCTTATTAAAAATAATTTGGAAAAACACATTGGAATAAAATGAAGAAAAATTAAAGTAATTATTTCTATAATTTAAATCCAATCATTAATAACCATTTGATATATTTCCTTACTCTCATTTTCCCCTGAGGACATATTTTTTAAAACATGGTGTAATCATACATTCCACATAATTTCATGTCCTGCTTTCAAAAGTTAACCTAAGTATTCTGCATGTAATTACATAGTCCTTATAAATATCATTTTAAGTCAATATATACTATTTCTGAAGAGGAATAGCTTACTTAACCTAAATGTCTAAGAAAAATATTTTTTTTGTTTTTTGGGTTTTTTTTTTCACTTTTTGGTCCATAGTATCTTGCATATAAAAAGTAAATGAATCAGTCAATAAATAATGAGTCAACAAATGAAGGTTCAAATCAGTATAAATTTTTAAATTTTTTATTATGAAAAATTTAAAGTACATGAATGTAAGGCAGATTACTACAGTGAACTCCCACATATATCATCACCCAGCCTGCACAGGGATTAACTCATGGCCTGCCGTTTTCCTGTGCTACCGCCATGTTTTTGGGAGCGGACCCCAGTCATCATAGCATTTAGTCCATCAATATTTTAGGTCCATCAGGACCTTTTACACATGAGTGTTAAAAATATTCAGATAAATAGTTCTAATCATTGTATGTAGGAGTATTTTTCTTCTGAGTATACTGTCATCATATTTTCTAAAATGTAACAATTTGATCATAAAATCTTATCAGTGTGTTTCATAATATTCTTAGGCACATCTGTAAGCCAAAGGGCAATTTGGTTGACTAGTGAGACATTTTACGTATTTGGCTAGGTTTCTTGGATGATCTTTTTTTTTTTTTTTTTTTTTCGCTTGACTCAAACTTAGAATAATACTTTGCATGCCAGATTGATGCAATGTTAATTATACTCAATGTTGGATATGTGCTGTGTCATAATAGAATTCCTGTATTTGAGGTGAAAGGCAAACATAGCCCTCTGACTACTTAGAAGTCCAGCCAGTGTGCCTGCAGCCATCCTGTCCTGGATAAATATGGTGAACCTACTTAAACCAAATGTAGCACTAGAGTTAAAAGTATGTAGTTTTTTAAGATTTCTTGACAGAAACAGGTTTCTTCCTAAGGCAGCACTTAGGAAGTATGAAAAAGGAGAAATTATACATTAATAGACTGAATAATTTTTTTTAAACAAGTACTATGTTTGGGGAAGTGGGGGAGGGAGACGGTACATTCAGAACAAAGGGCACTCACTGCCTGTGTGCATGTGTGTATTATTCCAGTTTATCCAGAGAATATTTAAAGAACCCTCTATAGACCAGCTTTCCATGGCTAGACTAGTTCCTTTCCACCCAGAGCCACAAGGAGGAACTCTCCATGCAAACAGGCTCTTCACAGAGAGCCTGTCATGAGGGTCTTGTCCTGCCTCGCTATCTCTGACTTGCAGGTCAGCGGCTGTTCCAACAGGTGTAATCCACTCATCAGAGATTCAGGATGCGAGTAACTGTAACATCTTGCATCAGTATAAACTGGATTTATGTGTTACTGAGGTCTATTTAATCTTAGGAGCACATTTTCCATTGGCCTCGAAAATGAGTAGCTAGAATATTGATGTGCCTAACCCTTGGGGAAGTAGAAAAAAGAGCTTCTCCACTGCACTAAATCTTGAAGAGAATATGAGGGTTTACAGTGTGGACACATACAAAATATTTTCAAACAAAGTTGGTAGAGGAAAGCACATGGGAAAAAAAAGAAAGAAAAGGAATAACATAAGCAATAAACTATCCCAAGCAAACAGAAAGCATCTGTAAAGATGGCCAGACTGAGTGGTGTAAACAGTACAAACTTTTTTCTTTCCGTCTCGTTTCTTTTTCCCCTCAGTCTTCTGATCCTTTCTGTTTCTCCTTTATCCTGGCCTGGCACTACTGTCATTAAAATGTCCTCAAAAGGTCAGGAGTGTATCTGACAGCTTGGCGTTGAAGCAGGCATTCCAAGGAAAAATAGGTAGGAACTAGCCGCTATGCGATTTTAAAGCTGGAGAGGATATTTTACCATAACCCATTATACCCATATTTTAAAATAGCTAACCTTTTCATCATTATTTTAAGATGGATATTGACAACACGACAACTGAAATAAAGGCATAAGTCTTCACTTTTTCCAGCATCCTTTTCTTACATGTAGTGTTGGATTATGTAGCTCATATCATGTAAATCTAGAATATAAACTGACTTTTAAAGGGAAGAGTAAGTTTACCTGTAGTTCTTTCTAGCTTAAGTATTATGCGTTATGCCCAAGCGAACCATCATTGTCTCATCATAGCTATAATAATTATTATTAGCTATAATTACAACAATTATTATTAATGATAGTGTTTGTTTCTTGGTATATGTGTGACATTTTCTTATGCTTGGCCTTTGGGCCTGGTGTTTGTTCAATCATTGTTATATTTGCTGTAAAACATTTCTTGGAATAAAGTAGTATTCCATATCCTCTACCTCCTTCCCTCTAGTTTAGTTTAAGGTCATGGTTGTATTATTCTGCTTAGATCGGGCAGAGAATCCTTTGCAAATGTCCCTATCAAGCCAGGGTTTTCATTTTAGAATTAAACACATACATAGTTGCAAAAGAAAAAAAAATGTTTTGTTCATATCATTAGATCTGTATTTCAAGAAGTTGGCATATTTTCTAGATAAACTTTGTAAGACACATAATACACTATCACACATAATTAACATAGGATGGGAATTATGCCATTCTTTTACTGAGATTATCTTTGGTAACTCTGCTTTACCTGGAGTGGTAAGGGAAGGATGGAAAACTCCAGTCAAGGCAGAGATATTCAAGGAGATGGTTTTGCAGCCATCTCAGTCCTTTCAGATTAGAAATGCTGAGAAGTCTTCATTTTTTTCACCCTTCACTAGAGATGACTCAAAGACTGTGGTATAGAGAACATCATTGGGAGATGGTCTTCTGTTTGGGAGACTGCTCCATTAGCAAACCATGCTAGGTGCCATAGAGAATTGGTTCTATTTGATGTATCCTACTCTATGTACGTAAGGTGTTGTTAATATACCCTTTTTCCTCAAAAGTAATTTGCTTTCTGAGATTTGGATGAGCATTCTGTGAATCCACCTAATGTATTTATGGTGTAGGGATCTGTCACCTCCAATTGCTGTTTAAAGACTTTTATAATTAATTATTTAAAGACATTTTAGCCCTTAACTCTTTCTCTCTCTCTTTGTCCACAGACAAGTTGATTAGTTAATCATGTCTTTTTTTTTTTTATTGTTGTTGCCGTATACATTGTACTTAAAACAGGAAAGAGGAAAGGCTATTTGTAAGAGGCAATTAGAAAGCAAAATTGTACTTTCTTTAACTGTTCTTAGTCTCTAATCTTTGATTACATCAAGACCTGCATTCTAAGAAATGTGTATCAGTTTTGCTAGGAAAATGACAGAGGAGAAAGTTAAATCCAGCTCTGTAACATAATGTCAAGCACAACTTGGCGCAACTACAAATATCAATAGTTCATTCAGACCCTATTCCTCCACTCTGGTAGGACTTTGATTTCCAGCCATCCTTTGATATGAATCCAGAATAAGGAAGAAACAGACTGCTTTTGAAACCCTTGAAGGTCTAATCTTTTATGCGGACATGGTAGGTCTAGTGGATTCTTAGGAGCCTGAGTTACTTCTGGAATGACTTATCCAGCCCTGTGTAGATTAAAAATTCACACCGTTTTCTGCAAGTAAAATTAAAAACCCAGAGGTTAGGTGAATCCTCAAGACTGTCTCCAGGTCACCCTTTCAGCAAACTTTTGTTGATGATCACTATGTGACAGGTGCATGTAAACCACTTTTTTTTTAACCTTTTAACTCTTTATACTTTTTTATTTATTCATTTTTCACTTAAGGAGAAATCTCCTTACAGAGATTGTAAGTGCCCTGTGCCTATTTGCCTGTAGCCAAAGATTCAGTTCCTTCCAGGAACCCCAGTTGTCAACAGGTGATCTTGCCTTTGTCTTTTCTCATAGTTCTGCCGGTGGCGGCTGTCACTAGCAGTCAAATAAGGACAATTTTACCATTCTTTCCTGCTGCTCTAATTTTTTTTTAGTGCCGGTACATGAATTTGTTATTCTTTATAATTCCCTTTGAAGTTGGAAATCCAAGGGGAATCTAAAACCGACCAGATGTTTCTGCTGCTGGAGAGGGAAGAGCGTAAGGATTAAGTTTAACAAAAACTTGGGCTCTAGAAAAAAAAATCATTTCAGCTGGAAATCATTGTTAAGTACACTCATTTGCTGCATATCTGTTAATTTACATTTACTAGTTCTTTGAAGACAACATCACCTATCCATTTCCTCTGGGGAAAAAAAATCATAAATTTTGTGAACAAATAGTTTCACGGTGTGGTTTGCTCAGGCCTAGTCCCCTTTTGGAGTTTTACTTCTGTTGCTCTACACCCTCCCCTCGCTCACTTTATGCTTTACAGGGAGTGTTTTCTGTTATTGTTGTGGTCATTGTTGTCCTTGTTTGTTGTTGAAGAACCACTGTCAGGCCCCATCAGGGTGGGAGGCCAATGCTGCAAACTTTTCCAAGAAGGTGAGGTCAGTGCAGCCTGCGGTTAGGGAGGGAAGGAAAGGAGATTTGCCAAATTGTGTAGCCTTTGTGGAGAACTTCATCCTATTTAGAGATCTGTAGATCAAAACAAGAACAAGAGTGATGAAGACCTTTAGGGTGAAAAAGGAAGTCTTGTGGGCTTTCCAGGATTCTGATGATATTTACAGACAGTGTGAATTAAACAGGTTAGGAGATGGAAAACAATAGTAGGTATATGAAAACACGAAAAGGCACCTGTGACGTGACATTCACGGGACCTCTCCGACCATATGCCCAAGGCTTCAGGCCCTGGTGTAAGAGGGAAAATGATTAAAAAATGAAATTGGAGAAGAGCCTTAGAAACCAACCAGAATGTTTGAGTGGTTTGCTTAGTACTTTACAAAAGTGTTGGGTTGCAGAGATGGACTTTGTATTTGCTCACGGCCTGCACAGCATCTGTCACGCTATCCCCTTACATTGCTCTCTGGATTTCCCAGGTTTCCGTAGGTTTCCAGGAGCACAGAGAAATCTGTGAATAGCTACTTTGCACCCCTTACCTTGCTCAATGGATTAAACACTTAGAAACATTTCCCACATCTCACAAGGGATGAATACTCACAACTCAGTTTCTATTGCCCTTGCCTATCTTGTTTTTAAATAGAAAGTCTGAGTCCTCAGTAATTATATTAAGCTTCTTAAGCAGCACATATCAATTGCATACACCATTTTAAGCATTTTTTCAGCCTTTGGAAAGAGAGAGTAGGGGAAGAGACAGAGAGAAATCACTTAGCAGCTGATTCACTTATTTTAAGCAGCTTTCCCCATTTTAAAATATAAAAAATTCAGGTCCTGGAACATTGGGTGATTTGAATGTTCTGTAAGGATTGAAATAAGATTTTTTTTTTAAATCATATGTTCTACATTCAGGGACCCAGATTTTCAATTTAGTCCTTTAAAGAAAAAACAGGTTGAAATAAGGGAGTTTCAATCTAAACAGTTTCTCTTCTTCCTTTTCATTTATTATCATCATCATCATCATCATCATCATCAAAGAAGATGGTATAAAAAGCACTTACGTTGGTCTCACTGATGCCAGAGCTTAACCTAATAATCCAAGACTTGGAACTTGGTGCTTTAATAAAGAAAACACTGTTTGAGCTATTTTCCATTCAAACCAGCATCAAAAGTTTTTAATTAACACCATCAGAAATTAATGGGCTAAATGCAGGACAGGGTTCCTACATACCCCACTCCTGGGAACAAGACAGCCAGAGGGACCCGTTGAGCATGTCTGCAGTTTGTAATGTGTTTTTACTTACTTATTAAGCAGACTCCCAGCTGCATGTTGCGGGGCAGAGCAGCAGAGTGAAACCTGCTGAGGGCTTCTCCAACCTGGCACTTTCCCTTGGCTGGCTGATTATTGTCCGGAGTTCTTTGTGATTGTAATTGGTTAGAAAGTTTGAAATTAGTAAGTCCTTGTCAACCCGGGAAAGCTTTGAAATCAGGAGGCATGGTACCGCCATCAAGCCTGCGGAAGCCTAATGGCTTATCGGGTTGAGAGCCTCAGAGCCCTGAGCACTCTCGTCCTCAGGCTTGGCCCTAATCATCATTCACCGCCCTCCCCAGTGCCCTGTCTTAAGTGACAGCTTTGTTTAAGGCCCTTTCTGGTCCATCTTTCGGGATGAACAGATTGTGGACTGACTACTGGGTGTGGGGAAAATGAGAGCAAATAGAATAGAATGAAGAAGAGGATCGAGGGAAAAGGGAGGAAAGGAAAGGGAAGAAAAGGCATAAAAAGAAAAGGAAGTGGAATATAAGATGGAAAGATCTTTGTAAATATTGACATTTGGTTTCTGTGCAACTGGATTTGATGTCTCAAAATGGAACTTACTGGCAGAGCCTAAATGGCCCCTAGGGCTTTTTTTTTTTCCCCAGACTTTTGTAAAGACTGGCCCACTCTTTGTCAAAGGGAAGTTACCTATGTTCATGTAAGGGACCATAATGTACCCCTACACACACCACATTTTCTAAGGATTAGGAATACAGTCGTTTCCTTTATATATTATAATGGAAGAATGAAGGGTATATAAATTCTTCTCCTGTAACCATAAAAGTATCTATTATTTAATCTTATAATCCGGGCCCCCAAACCAAAACTCTCTGGAAAACTCCTCCGCTGCTTGATAAATTGCAAAATAAACTCACGTCCAGCCTCACAGCAGCACAGGAACTGCTTGGATAGGGTTAACGAAAGTGGATATTGTCAGCAATGATGAAATGTTTATAGTCGCTTAAAGGTCTTAATAACTTTCTATAAACCTTCTCATTTATGTTGAAAGCCTTCAAGCTTAATACATTTAGGTGCAATCCTTAACCTTTTCCTATTTCTCTTCTACTTTAATACAAAACAAAAAAGAAAAATACAAACCAATTACAACAACACAGATATTATTGCCATGAATTCAGAATGTCAGGAAATTTTCAGTAGGCCTAGTCATGACATAATGATGCAAAATGCACCACCATTTTTGGAAAAGTTCCCTAAAACAGTTCCAAGATTTCTCTCCTGAAACACAGGAAGATTGATACATATCAACTTCTAGAGGATAGTTGGTGAACGAGTGTCAGGATTTTCATAAGAACTGCTGAGAGTCCAATCGTGACCTCATAGCCAGAGAATCAGGTAAGCCGATTAGCAGCTCATCATTTTTCTGTTTCTTAGCTGGACCATGTCAGGATTTACTGTCCCACAGTTTGACTTCTTGCAGGTGTCAGAGACAGTTTCTGTGGAATATAATTTCATAAAAAGATGTCAGTCTAACCTTCCCCCAGAGCATCCCTTAGATCAGATTGGATGTATATTACGCCCCACCCCCAGGAGTCTTTACAGGCTACTCTAGCAGGTGTGTCGGGCACTCAGTCATTATCCCTCAGCTCACTCTAAGTTCAGCCACACTGAAGCAGTTCTGTGTTAGCCCAGACTCCTGCCTCAGGAATGCTTTTCTGCATTCTGCCCCAGGACTTTTTCCAATGCCAGGAGAGCTCAGTGAAGCTATATTGGATTGGGGAACCTGAATGGCAGCTTTACTCCCTGTGGGACCAACCCTCAACCAAAGGAGGAATAGAACTGAAAAAAAATTTTCCAGCCTCTGTTTCCTTCTGATGGATCCCTCTGGAGGCATGTGTGTAAGTCTCAGAGACCCTGTTGGAATTGCACTGCTAGTAGCCTGTTTGACCAATAATATTCCTATTATTGCCAGTCCTCCTCCCTGCCTCACTCTCATCATTCCTCCACTCCTGCCTTCTGAAGTCACCTTCCCAGTTACCATCTGCACCTAAGTCCTTGTCTCAGATCCTTCTTTGGAGGGAATCCAAAATGAGACAGGTAGTCAGATCTTTTATTTGTTTTAATCAGTTCACAGTACCTTCTTCTGTACTGTCTACTATTCCCAGTGAATTATTGTCCATTTGTAACCTGGTTCCCAAAGCTAGATAGCTCACATCCATAGATTATAATATTTGGTGGGAGAGACATTGTTTATTCATCTGTGGTCTCCTGTATCTAGCACTTCCCTGACACATAGTGGGTGCTCAATTAATGTTTGTTGGATGGGTGAATAAATGCATAATCTACACACTGATTTTTATTGCCAGTAATAAGAAATACTGGTGTATTTCAGTCATGTGAGATGTGTTACAACAAATTTGTTGCTAATAATAAACTTCTGATGTATACGTGTATGGTTATTATTTTAAAAATTAAATAAACATGAGATTGACCCTATAATAAAGTTATACTCATACACTTGTGTTTTCTAATGTGCTTTATTAAGTGAGAGAAAATGGGTAATGTTTTAGTTTATACTCCAGAAATTGCAGATAACCATAGGTAAATCCATGAGCATGTGTTAAAATCTAAATATCCCTGTACATCATGGTGGGAAAAACAAAGTTGAGTACTTCAAAGTCATACTGTGGGAATGGTGGCAGTATACCATCATTTGAAGTGTCTGATCAAATTTAACAGGCTTTTGAATGACTCTCTTTTGGGATACTTGTTGCTGTGATTATGTGAATCTAGTCTGAAATGAGACATGGTGAAGTCTTGATGTCTGTTTTCTATATCTGTGATCAGCACCAGAGAAGAGTCTGCCTTCCCTGAGTGAGATTAATGAGGCCCCAGAACATAAATCACAATGAGACAGGAAGTTCAAAACTCTCTTCCTGCATCTCAGTGTCCATGACATGGACATTTTAAAGTAATTTCCAGGGTGCAGTGACCAAGGTGATCACCCTTGTTAGGATGGATGTTACCACAAGCCTCCTTCTTCTTAACCAATGTCCCAGTATGGACTGAAGAAGAAGGACACTTCAGGAAAAGGGACATTAACTTTCCAAGTAGTTTATTTTGGACCCACATGAGTATAAAAGGACCTGGTGTTGCATATTAGCTGTATTCCATTATGGAAAAAAAATATTTTTCCCCACTTCTGGAAAATTTCTTCAGCTTTGGTTGTAGGAAAATAAGCTATCAATAAGTACTGAATTTGTCCAAAAAAAGAAAAAAGTATCTGTTTTAGGAAGAAATGGTGATTGCCATTTTTTTTTTAATGGAGGTACTGGGAATTGAACCTAGGACCTCGCGCATGTTAAGTGTGCACTCTACCACTGAGCTATACCCTCCTCCCTCCATTTACTTTCTTAACGTTCATTCTGACACCTGAAGAACTATAAAATTATAAATATTTAGAAATATTCTCTTCAAGAAAAGTCAGCTATCTGATCTGCTTTTCTCCAAAGTGGAGTTCTTTGGAATTTGTATTATGCCTACCTTCTAGCATAGTTTTCTAGATACCCTCATGTTTTCTCCAGTGCTTATTGAACAACTTCTTAGGAAACCCCTTTCCACTTTAACATTGTTTTCCAGAAAAATATGAGCTCAAATGTGAAAGATCTAAAATAAGGCTGTGAGATAGTGATTATAATGGCTGATGCTGCTTGTGTTCTGAAGAGTTTGTGGTTTTATATAGTGTGTAGTTTGCCAAACTATGTGGGATGGTTACTGAGTCCCTCAGGGAGGCCTAGTAACAACTGGAGCTTCAAGGGTTAGTCATATCTAGCCCAGCAGAGCCTCCTCTAAGGCTCCAAATCCTTCCCAGTTTATCCAACAAGCAGGAAAATTATTATCCCTTTCTATGTGTGCCATGATATGAAAAAGTTTGGGAAGTGCAGTGTTATGGACCGAGTGTTCACGTCCCCCTCCCAAATTCATATGTAGGAGCCCTAACTTCCAGTGTGATGGAAACAGCCTTGTGCTTGGAACTTTATTCAAGCTAACACATTAAATAACCTTACAGGCTAATGAGACAGTATAGCATGATGGTTAAATTCTGTGGGCAATAGGCAGGAAAGTCTGACCACACAGCCACTTACTAGCTTTGTGACTTTGTGAGAAAGTTTATTATATCTTCTCTTTGGCTCAGCTTCCATAATGCAAGGTGATAACAGTAAAATAATAGTCCTCACCTCCAAAAAACTGTTGTAAGGATCAAATGAGTGAATACATCCAAAATGTTTAGAATAGTAGTAAGTCCTCAATAAGTATTACCTACTATTTTCTGTCTTTTGATGCCTACGTTAAAGTCCCACTCTTCCATGAACCCTTCCATCAAAATATAAATCCATGTTGATTCAACTTCTTTGGTCTAGAATTGGGTTCTCAGTAGAGGTAACAGAAATGGAAAAGACCAAGGTCTCTGATAAGCTTTTTAATTCTGGCTTTCCAGATTCCTAATATGGTGGCCTCTGAGAATTAAGATTCTCTTACTCAGTCATATTTTTATTTAAAATGAATAAATAATTAGCCATCTTAGTATTTTATTAGGATTTAAATGAGGTAATATGTTTGGAGTCTACTACCTTGCCTAGACAATAAATCGTTTTGTAAATGTTAGTCTTTTCTCCCTTGCATTGCTATGAAATTGTTTTGTTTATTTTAACAACTTGTATCCCTGGATAGGTAATTCATATACTTTTGCCAGTAACACAGACACACACATTAGCTTGAGACTGTCAATAAATATCTATAAGCTGTTCAGAGGTAGCGATGGTGAGATGGTACATCTCAGTTTATCACAGGTCTTCCTGACTCTCACATAGTATGTATTCATCAGATGTCCCACTGTTTGTTTGATTCAATAATAGTATTTATAATAGCTTTCTCTTTCTTATCCTGTTGATTTATTCAGATGAATAGAAAACTTTTTTATAAAGCAGCCTTTATTTCCTTCTGTGAGCATATAGAACTACTGAATGAATGAAAAGTGAGTGAATGATTGAATGAATGACTCTATCTTATTCATTGAACAGTTATTGAACATTGGTTATGGCGGTGCAGTATTTGGACATCATTACTTGGCCAAATATACAACACACTGCCTCTTTTCCTTTTTTGTTTATAAAACTTGGATGAAAGATTCAAGGCCAATACTCTCAGGTAGTTTACCAAATAGATTCTAGAAGGAGAGAGACTTAGAAACAAACAGTTTCAATATAAAGCATAATAAAGGTACTGTTACAGAAGGATAGTTAAAGTGCTAAGGGAAATCAGAAAAAGAGATTAATCTAAGATGAGTGAGAAGGAAAACTTTAGAAAAGAAGTGATATTTTAGATAGATGGAAAATGAAAGAAGTTTTCACCTGAAAGAAAAAAGAATAGGACCATCTAAGCTAATGGAACATCAAGAGAACTGGGTGGGAAGCCATGATAGAATCTGGTGTGTTTCAGAAATGGCATGGAGACTAGAATGGCAAGACTTGAGGGCATATGGAATTTAGTGGGAGATGAGGCTGTAGAGTTTTTCAGGAGCAGATCATGGATGTCTCAGAATGAAATTCTGTTGGTTAATTACTGGGAATCATTAAGGGTGGCTTTAAAAAAAAAAATAGTGACAGCCAATCTATTTTTTCCAGAAGCCAGATGTTACTTAATTCATACCAGTCTCAGTTGATGATGAACTCTGGATCAGTTAGAGAATCACACAGTTCCACCAAAAAAACAAACAAACAGAATCATATCCTTGTATGATGGACATTTTATCCTGTGAAAGTGGTACTATATCAAAAATGAATGCAACACCAAAGTTACCTTTCTAAAATAAAAATACAAACATATCATTCCTCACCTTGAAAATGTTTCCTTATTATTTATAAGATAAAATCTAAACTTTGCTGTTGTATGTCATTACAGAGCACTTTATAATCAATCAACCATTTGGTTTCTCATCTGTAAGAAGATTATGATACCTGTCCTGCAGTGTTGGTATGAAGTGGTTCATACAAAGCACCTAGTACATTGATACATGGTCATCTCATGGCAGCTATGATTATAATCACTTTATTATCTCATCTCTGTTCTCTCTCACCAGCCCCATCCTTATGCCCTCTACTATTTTTCAGATCAATTTGATTATTCTTTGTATTTTCATTGTCCATTATAATGCCTAACACATATTAGATACACAATAAATGTGTCTTAATGAATTAATGAATTAAACTAACTTCCTAAGGTCATTCTTATGCTTATGCATTCTAGAGAAAGATAAAATATTCTTCTCTGGCATTACATTTTAAACAATTCTGTGTAATTGAGCCATTTAATGACAGAATTCCAGGAGGCTTTCTTTAACTGAAAGTCCCTCCTTTTGAAATTATCAACTCAATACAGCTTAAAGTCATATATAAGAAATAATGATTCTGCGAAGTATTCCTGAAGACTACTGACTTTAGAATTATCCACCTAAATAGATATGTTTGCTAAAAAATCACAGACAAAATTCCACCCATCCCTTTAGTGTGGAGGTGAAAGTTCTGCTAGCTGATTGGAGAGTTTGTTAACAGCACTGGTTATGGTCTCCCGTTGCCCTTAGACTTTTTCTCTCCATAAGATAGTAGTTGATTTTGTGTGAGTTCTCTGTGAGCATTTTCCAAATCTTTTTTTTTTAAAAAATGGAACAGAAATACAGTTTTCAGAGTGATGCTGTTATTAGTTGATAATGCCAAGGCACCAATGAACAGTGTATTTTTAAAACTGAATATGTTCTTATTTTCTTATTTGTTGATTTTAAATATCATCTAAACATGTGAAGAAGAAAATCAAATTTTGCCAATTTGAAAAGAACAAAAACAGCTAAAACCTTCTTTTAAAATTTCTAAGCTATTGTGAGAATATTACAGACAAAAGATTGTATATGAAAGAATTTTTTTTAAGTCAGGTTGCTTTGCCTTTCTTTAGTCACTTCAAAAGTCTTTGTCAGATATGAAAAAGAAATATCCTCAAAATGAAGAGTAAATATAATTAAAATGGTTCCTTGCCTTGACATACAAGCTTCTTATCGACAAAAATCTGTATAAATGTAATACTAGGAAACTTGGGTTTAAAAGAAGGAATAAGAAGGAGTGGGCAGGGAGGGAAAGGGAGAGAGGGAGAAGTTTGATTTTTATAAGAGTTGACATAGAAAACGATGGTAAGTGAAATTATATTAAATCTTTAATTGCTTTGATGAGAAAATTTTAGACCCACAGTATTTTCTTTTTATTGCCAGTATTTGGCATGTATCTAGCACACAATAATCTCTTTTTAGTAGTTTACTAATGAATGAATGATATTGGGTAGGTCACACTAGTTTGGTTTATAATAATTAAAATTCAATCGATTCATCATCAGGAGCAAATATTTATTGAACATCTACCTTATGTTCATTCTTTAGCAGGTAGTATAGGGCTGTGGTTAAAAGTTCACAGTCTTGAACACTTAGCTGTGTAGTAAGCCTCGGTTTCCTCCTGTGCAAAGTGAAGGTTTTGAAAGTGCCTAGAGGGAAAGAGGATTGGGGAGAGTTACATGAGAAAACGCCATAATGCACTTGGCTGAGTTTCTGGCGCGTAGTAAGTACTCACTAATTTTAGACACTGGTATAAATATTATATTACTTATAAGTATGTGTAATACCTGGTAGAATTGTTATAAGATTTAATGAGTTAATACATGTTATTGCAGCAATGCCTAGGACTTCCAAGATTTCAACAGCATATGTTAAACAATTGGAAACCCCAACACAAAACAGTGCAGATTCAAACTGATAACTTCTCTGAAAAGAGACACAATCTAATTGGGGAAAGGGATCATATATATTAACAGATTAGAATCAGTAGTAATGAAGTTAACCTTTATTAAACATTGACCCTCCACTGAGCTCCAGTGTGCATTATCCCATTCAACCCTCATAACAACTACATGAAATTGGTATTATTATTCCTGTTTTACATAGGAGGAAATTGAGGCACAGCTATTGGTAGAGTTAAGCACTGCTGGTATATGGGGTAAATCCTTTATATATGAATTCCAGATCCCGCACTTTTAACCACTATGTTATTCAAAACAGGCTCTAAGACAAGAAGTGTTTAAGTGTTCTGAAGGGAACGTAACACTGATCACTGGCCAATTGGGGAAGAGCTTCAGGGGCCGTAAGGAGCATTGAGCTTATTGGACCAAAGATTCATCATGTGGCAGAGCCTGGCTCCCTCTGAATCCTGACTCCTACTTACTGGCTGTGTGATGTTGGGAACATCTTTAATCTCTCTGTGCCTCTATTGTCTCATCTATAAAATGGGAGTAGTAATGGTATTATCTGGTCGAGTTGTGAAGATTTGATGAGTCAATACCTGTGATTATAGTGATGCCTAGGACATAAGAGTTTGTAAACGTTAGCTGATGTTAATATCATCATTATTACTGTTGCTGCTGCTGCTGTTGTTAGTGACTGTGATTCTTTGAAATTTTTCCTTCTTAATTAGCTAGCATTTAAAATGTAAAGAGAAGCTACTATTGCAAAGGTGTAGATCATTAGGAGACTTAGAGTTTAGGTTTTCTACTTTTAGCTCAAGAACTGTGCCTCAGCCTAACATGATGGGAAAACATGTCAGAGGGTTTCATTGTATATTTAGATGAAAGAAATTCAGTAAGAGAATATGTTCACTAGCCTTCAGTGTTTTTTTTTTCTTTGCTTTGTGCCTATTCATTGATATTTCTCGGTTAGCCTTCTTAAGAAAACAATAATATCAAGTAAAAAAATTGTTGTCGTTTTATACTTCTTCTGGACATACAAAGATTATTTTTAAAAATATGCACACAGGGGCTTTCAAACAGAATCTTGGGAATGCTAAGCCACAGCTCACACTGTCACATTTAGTCCATTTCATTAAAGGAACAGTAATGTGCTTAGTGGCTAAGTGTGTAGAAATCCACACACACACAAAAAGTACAGTAACCTTATTCGTGAGAAGAATATGATAATATTCATTGACAGGGAAACTACAAGGAGCAATTATCCCAAGCTGTGCCTTTCAGACAGTGCTGTCAGTTTTTCCACTTTGATGAGTACAGCTGAGCTTGTGATGCAAGGGAGAAATTCCAAAGTGACTAGAAGACCGGGCCATGGCCACCATATTAGCTATACCAAAGGAAAAAAATATCCGTCAAGGAAAGATAGATTTTAAAAACATTTGTAAGAGAAATGATTATTGGCAGCACTTGACTAAATTTGCTCTCTGCTGGTGACCCCTGCAGAAGTAGTTTATCAGACACCCGTCTTCTTCTGCCCTTTCTGGAGACCCTTTAAAGCCAGAAAGCTATACCAGAACACCCACATTTCTAACGTGTGTGTGTATGTGTTTAAACACATCACATTTGGAATGTTTTGTAATATTGGGGATTAGGTATCACATGACTTTTTATAAATCAAAAGGCATATCTAATTTTACTACTTTGGGCAAAGAAAATCTACTGCAAACTCTGACTTTTTATTTTTGTGTCTTTCTTTCTTTCTTTTTCTTTTTCTTTCTTTCTTTCTTTCTTTTTCTTTTTCTTTTTCCTTATAAACAAAGTAAAGTTTAATTTTAGTATTTGTAAGATAATTTGAGTTACACTGATTAACTTTTTTTCTGGTATTCATTCATCTTAGTCTATACCTGTTTTTACATGCTCAGTATTGGATTTTTTTAAAAATATAAATCTCTGAGGCTAGGAGTTAATAATTTAAAATAGAACAAGGTGCCACTTGCTCATTCCTCTCCTTGCTTACTTTCTTTACCTTTCAAAATAACTGCAAATTTTACTGCATGGAAGCACAGCACCTCTTTACAGACACATCAAAACTACAGTGTGTGTAAGCTGTAAAACGACTAGGATTAAAACTTGTCCAAGGTTCTCAAGCCCATTCTTCACAAATGAACCCTTCTCCCTGATTTAGAAAGTGTTTTGAACGGAGCATAACTAAGTGGAGTAACTAAACAATTGCTTTTGAGAATCTGAAGCTTGCCCATTAAGAGTTCTATAGCCTTTTCTTTTGCTTTTTGTGGTTTAAGAAGTGATTCATGTTCAGTATATGAAAGTTCTGGGTTCAGCCCCTTGAGCTTTTAGTGGAAGGTTCTACATGAATCTAATAAATAAAACAAAAAATGTAAGAACTGAGGGCAGTTGAACTCATGTGAGTTTATGCACCAAAATATTTTCTTCCTGGGAAGAAAAGTTATCTCCTATATATTTTAGTTTCCAAAATACCCTAGTTTTCTTAGGAAAACACACAGGATTCAAGCTGATTGTAAACAACTGATTCAAATATTACCTGGAACTTCATAGAATAACAGCAAAACTTTTCAGATAGGAAAACCATTACCCACCAATAGGGGTGAATTATGAACCTATTCCAACTTAGCGAAAGCACAGTCAAGTGCTTTAATAATGCTGAATTTTAGATGTTGCACTGATGAGATATTTTTTATACAAAGAAAAGACCAAAATGTACAAAACCTCAGGATGTGTGCCTGGGTTAGAATTACAATGCAGCTGTCATCTTTGCATTTCCTGGCTTTCATGAACCATTACTAGTGATCCTCTGTCATTTAAATCAGTGGAGAACATGGATTTATCTTAATTTTCACCCTTTGTTTCCCCTTTTTGTGATAACAGTTATGAGATATGATGATGTAAAATGTTTTTACTTATAATGGTTTCAGCCTTGTCCCTTGGCAGCCTAAATCTTCTGGCTAATTCACTGATCAGTTAAATAGTTGAGGTTATTATTATTATAATTATTATTTTACATTTATATAGCACTTTCCTCCAAGGGGCTCAAGGCATTTTACACACAGTAAATTACCAAATAGGAATTAATCCTTGTATCACCCCGTGGGGTAGGTACAGTCACATAAATGAAATTCTATAGAAGTCCTGCCTGTGCCACAGCTCTCAGCTCTACTCCTCCCAGCCCCCAGTGAATCTACCTGTCTCACTAAAGATAAAACAGAATGCTGTTGGCATGGCAGGAACGGCTCGAAGCCAAGATCTTTGGGAAAATGGTTCTGTGTCCTTGCTTTAGTGCTTTGAGCTACCCTGGAAAATATCACTAATAAGAGCAGCTAAGCATGCACATCTTGATTTGCAATTAACAGATAAATTTCAGCTACGTAATTCAATTTAATCCTGATTCAGATAAGTTAGGATGTGGTCCTAAAACTTTAGCGTATACAAAAGTCATTTGGGAAGGAGCCTTCAAATGCAGATTCTAAGGTTTTCTGGCTCAGAGAATCTGAAAGGGTCCTCGAAATTTGTATTTTCACCTTAGGTGATTTCAGGGCAGATGATGTTTACCCATGCTTTGAGAAACTTGAGCTGATTAAGGAAGAAGTGTTAGTCCCCATTGTGCAGATCAGAAAACCGGTGGCTCAGGAAGGCGACATGTCAAAGTACTTGACAGAGCATGGACCAGAAACTGAGTTTCCAAATTCCAAAACCCAGACTCTTTCCACTTTGCTACAGTGCTTCCAGAAAGGGAAAGCAGAGAAAGAAACAAATAAAACAGTATCTAAATGTGAAGAAAAGAAGAGTTGTTCAATGTGCATGTGAAACATTTTGCACTATTATGGACTGGGGTCCACTGGCTCATTTGGAACTTCAGGTTCATTCGTGATGCCTGGACAGAGAAGACCACTGTCTGTGGGGCAGGGCAATTCTGAAGCCTGTTCCTTGATCTCAGAGCTACCTTATTCCCTCTAGAGAATGAGTCAGTCAGCTAACTCTAATCTAGTGGGTGCCTCATGGAGAGTAATTTTTAGTTTTTCACCCTGCCCACAAAAAAGAGTCCTCTACTTAATAGGTGCTGCCACCAAAATAAAAAGTGGGCTTTGCCAGGAAACCAAGAAAAACTCTTTTAATAAGCTTCCTGTTTACGTGAGTGGGCCCTTTATAGGATGGGATGGGTTTTACATTTTTTGTTTGAAGCATTCTTACTCCATTTCAGAGAGAAAGAAAAAATACAACAGGAAATGGCTATGAACAATTTAACTATTATTTTTCAATTTAGTATTCCATTTGGAGTAATTTCATTCATTTTTAAAAATTAATTTTTATTCCATTTTCCTTAAAAAGCAGGCCAAAGCATTATAGAAAAAAACTGTAGACAGACAGAGTGCATCCAGAGTTTTTATTTTCTTCTGAACTTCTTACTCAGAAGTGTCAGAATTCCATGGTGGGGTTTGAGGTGCTTGTGGCATTTATTTGGGGTTTTCAGAAACCAGACAAACAGACACGTGGTGTTACCCGTGGTAAAAATTCCCACACTCTGCGTAAACTCACCACATTTTTCAGTAGGTGCTACTGTAAATTGTATTGAGAGATTTTCATATCCTTCCTTTTCTCAAATGCATGTACCCCTTAGCTATGAATAATACTTATTACTGTTTACCTAAAAAGTTTTATGTCCCTCTAACATACGTTTTTATTCTTAGAAATTATCTCTGAATTTTTCATCTTAAAAACAACAACAACAACAACAAATAAAAACCACTGTGATTATTCACAGTCACTGAACAGGCATTTTATTTAAAAGAGTCTAGAAACCTTGTTAACTGTGGGATAAGGTGGCATCTAGTCTATTCTTTGCTGGGGGTGGAGAGCAGCAACAAGAGGGATACATTTGGAAATGTAATTTATATATGTTTCTAAAAGCACATTTTGTATCTTTCTCTGATTTTGCCTTTCAGGGTTGTCAGGTTTGATCCCTTTAAGATTATTTTATACCAAAGGTGGATCAAGAAATTACTGGGAGCTTAAACTATTTAGAGGACCCTCCTTAAGGAAAAGAATACAGAATTATGATTACAAATTAAGTGCAGGGTCTTGGAAGGGGCTGTGCAAGTGATGGGCCCTCAAGTTTAAGTTCCATTAAATTCTCAGAAAATCCACCTTGGCATATGCTCATTTGGAACTTTACAGAGGCACCCGTAATAAATATTACTGTTTCATATAATAACAAGATTATCTGAGGCTAAGGCTCTACTTTAAATGTCTAGTCTTTAGGTTAAAACTAATAACCCATTGTAAAAATAAAGCAAGCCTAACTACCAACAGTCTGACTAACTGGTTCTCTGTAGTGTGCATCTCTGCTTAGTCAGGCTGACCATAACTTAATGCAGGTCAACAAATAACATTAGAGCAGACATCTCTGCATGAAGCCTGGTATTTTAAGCAATATTGAAACAATAAACTACAGGTCAGCAAAAAAAAAAAAGGAAAAAAGAAGAAGAAGAAGAGGAAGGGGAAGGGGAAGGAGAAGGAGTCAACAGTTCCTTGAAGTTCTCTGTAATGGGATTATAGCTGTATTATCAAACTAATATCAAAAACTAGAGTCGCTTGCAGTTGGCCCACTGTTTCTTTTTTCTGAGTTGAAAAAGACATAAGAGACTTCCCCACAGCATTTTACTTCTACCATCCACTGTCACACTTAATTTTACTGTTTCTTTTGGTTCTTCATTATTTTAAGTAGATTCATTTTTTTCCCTCTAGAATAAGATTATAAGCATCTTGAGAGCAGAAATAAGATTTTTTTTTCTGAATTTTTCACAGAGCTAGAGCTTTGTTGTTTCCTTCCAGTTGTTGTCCCCCCCTACCCATATTTAAAATCTCTCCCTTTGCCTTGTTCTAGAAACAGTGTTTAGTGGTGGTCTCTTGGTAGTAGGTACTTAACAGTTTTGAATTTGAACTACTGTGAAAACCTGAAACCATCTCTCTAGAATAAAACCATCTCTCCCCTCTGCTCTGACCCTAGAACTATAACTTGGAACTAAAACCATCTCTCCCCTCCCCTCCACTCTGACCCTAGAATTTCCCTTTAAGGGAGAAAAAGCAAATGTTTTGGAGCTGAATCTAGAAGTTAGAATGAGAAAAAAGGAGAGTAAAAGATACTGACAGATCAGAAATCAGTGAGCTTCCCTTCTTTTATTGGCTAAGCCAGTTATTTTACCTTGGGTTTCCTCATCAGTAAGAAGTACCTGCCTACGAAGCAACCTCTCAGCGTTCCAAGTGGGAGTAAATAAAAGCCAATTTTTCTGAGCCCTCAATACATTTTAACTCCTGGTACCACACAACTAAAATAAAATTCAAAAGCAAGATCCTTCCAGAGGTGAGTAAATTTGTGCAACACCACACACTGGCAGTGTCCTGAGGTTCACTTGGCTGTCAATTTCAGTCATCTTCTTTCATTGGAAAGATATGTGTTGCCTTTGATAGTGAAACCCTTAAAATAAAATTTCATGTATTTGAATTTTACCCATGTTAAAAGTAACTTTCACATATTTTATTTTCTTCATTTTCAAATTTCACTTACATTGGTTCTTCCTTTCATATGGAATCAGCATTCTTTAACAGCTCTGTGGTTCTGAGTTAAATGTTTGCAGAATAGTTGTGGCTTATTTAAAAAATAAATTTCATACCTACCTTAGAGCTCATGTTGTGCTCCCTTAGCTGAAGATGACTCTTGAACAGAAACGGTTCTTAAACTCCTAGCGTTAGCCCAATTTGTCTTCAGAGAGAAGCAATGTTAGAAGTCTAGTGCTGTGCCGTCTGCATGAACACTTGTGATACATGTGGAACATATGATCTGTAGGAAAAACTCTGACCTAGAAAAATGACTTCTAATCCTTCATACCTCATTGGGGCTATCTCTTTTTTTAATGTGTTTACTGCTTTTTATAAACCATTTCAAAATATCTGTGTCAGGATAATGTTGCATAGTCCATAACTTCGTATTTTTAGTCACCCTAGGATTAAAGAAGAATATTAGTCTGGTTGAGTTAGTAATGTAAAATTACCTTTTTATAGTATTTGGCATAATTAGCTACCAAACAACAATTTACTTTACCAGTTGTTTCCCTAGCACTGTATCCAGATTTGTCAGGTTATATATTCAAAGTGATGTTCCTTCTAGGCATATCCTTCAGCTGTTAGACGATTCCGTAGACTGAGTATCTTAAATGTTGATGCGGCTTTTGGTTCAAGGCCAGTGTTTCTGGGCCATCAGATCAATACAGGGTTTCTCAACAGCAGCATTATGGACATTTTGGACCAGAGGATTCTTTGTTGGGGCAGATTGGTGCTGTCCTGTGCACTGTAGGGTGTTTAGCAGGATTCCTGGCCTCTACCCACCAGATGCCAATAGCACCCCTCAGTTGGAATAATCAAAATTATCTTAAAAAGTTGTCAATTGTCCACTAGGTGTGGGGTGGGGGGGTACAAAATTACCTCCTGTTAAGAACCACTAGATTAATAGTAAATATTACATAAAACTAGAACCACTGCTTTTTATTGTTTTTATTCATTTGTTTTTGCGGCTGTTTTTAACGGAGTACAAAAAAAAAAAAAAAGTCATCCAAAAAAGCTCAGTAATTCTCACCTGTGAATTTCTTCCATAAACTGTGATGGATTCTATTTTAAATTTTGACTTAATAGGCAGGACTTCAAGTTTCCTTTAAAGATTTAAGGTGTTAGAGAAGAGGTTCTAAGTTTCTGCATAGATGTATATTTTATACTTTTTATTTATTTATTGGTCAGCTTATTACAATGATCTTCCTGAAAGGTGAATCAAGCTGGCATACTGCTATTGACTTAACTAAACTCCCCTTTCAACATTTACCAGCTTCAAATAGTTTAATAGTTGATATTTTTACCCTTCGTAGCACACAGCTGAAGAGAGATCTAGTGAAAACTAAAACCAACAGGTAAATCCATTTTGGTTTTAGGCAGAAAGATGACAACTACACAAACAGGGTCCACTGACTTGAGAGGGTCCAAGACCTGGAAGAGAAATTTGGAGATCACTTGCCAAACAAAGGCACCGAAGCTTTGCTTAATTGCACTAGCCTGATTTCAACTACTTCCAAAGACTCAGAAAAGCAAGTTAACATTGACTGTATGAAACTCTTTAATCCTCATAATAACCCCAGGAAGTAGGTGTGGCTATTATGCCATTCTCACAGTTAAGGAAACTGGACTAGTGAGAGGTTTAGTAGCTTGGTCAAAGTCACATAGCCTGTAAGAGATGAAGACAGGTTCCAAATAAATCAGTGCTCCAGAGTTCATGATCTAGAGTTCTTTAAAATAGGTTAGAATTTAAAAGGAAACTGATGGACTGGATTTTAAGCATCTATGAATAAGATATTTATCCAAAACAATAAATGAAGAAAATAATCCTTCAGATTTAAGGCAGGGAGATGGTAGGAAAGAAAAGAGTTACATACTCAATGATCAGCTATGTTATAGTTGTACTACACTATTTTAAAAAGACTCAGCACGTATACAAGGACTTAGATAATAAAGAAATCTGCTGTCATTTAAGCGTGCATTTCTAAGCATCCTTTTTCATATACTAAACCCATTAAAAAATTCCTAGATTTGGAATATTGTGGCTGAAAGAACATCTTGACACTTACAATTTTCTAAGCATCAATATTTGCCAACAAGTAAATGCCCTTAGTTATGAACTTATACCTTGATACCCACTAAATGCTTAGTAACCACAAAAACATTTGTCACCTCTTTTGATAATTTATATTTAAAAAAATAATGCCAAAATGATGCTTCACCCAGTTTTCTAACTTGTTGGCTGGAAGTGAGGCTGCCATAGACCTGGTGGAAGAGGAACAGGGGGGTGGGCAATTGGAGCAGGTGTTTAATCACTGCAGCCTGCAATCAGATCAGCTTTTAGTGGATCCAGAATAAATTGTTTTAATCCACTGGTTATCTTCAAGTCTAATGATGTCCATGTTTCTAGTAATGATGAAATTATATATGTAGACTCATTCTTTTAAAAATTATTCGGCTTACAGTTGTGCCATGCTTATCAAGATCATTGTTCATGAATCTAGCAAAGTTAACTTTGATATACATTTTAAGAGGCATGATTACAGTATGGAAGAGAAATTCTGATGCAGTTTTCAAAAAGTAGAGAACTTTTCGTTTTATTTTTTTACACATTTCATATGTAATCTAGACTATCACAGTAGCATTTATTGTTTTCTACTTTTAAAATTATCTAACCTAACTTACATGATTTTAGTATTTGCATCTCACTGGAAAAGGTATTTGTAGCATCTCTTTACAAAGCATTGTTACAGATGGGATTCCCACCTGTATAAATGAGATAATCGGTCCTATTTAAAGAGAACCTCATGAATAATCTTTAAAAAGGAAGCCAAGAGTTTATCATGTATTCCAGATACTCTAAAACCCCTTTTAATGTGCCTGTTTATCTCTTGCAAATGAAGAGAACAGTGTTTCATCTTCCATGTAAGAAGTCTTCAGCAATTTACCAATCTCTAGCAATTGTAAAATCGCAGAACGGAGTCGGTGTTCTCCGATTCTGAACCTGGAGTTCCTGATAATTGAACTATGGTTGCAAAAAAGAAAAGGGTTTTGAAATCTATCACCACTTGCCAGAAGTTCTTATAAGCAAAGAAAAACCATACTTCTTTCTGTTTGCAACCAAAAGAAGTGGCTAATTAATCTTTGTTACCAGGTGAATTAACTGTATTCAGAGGAAATAGGCGACTTACAGAAAGAAAGTTTAACAGGTACTTTAGAATTCTATTATGATACGATTTAGCAACTGATGTTGGTGAGCAGATACCTGTGGTTTATAACAGGAGAGCCACTGTTAACTTGTAATATTTCTACTGAGCCAAAGGAAGTCAAGTCATTTCTAAATTGTGGAAAGCACAGTATAACTCTTCAACAAGGCCGTGTGTTTGCGGCTAATGGAGTTCTGCTCTGCATAGTACTATGACATAGTACTACTGCTAAGAACTTTACAGCCTCTTGTCTCTTCATAGGAAGACAGACATAGGGTGAAGGGAAATAAATCAAGAAAAATAGGTGGGAAAGGAGCTAGGATCAAGGATCTGAATATACAATCATGATAGATAACCCCCAATAAAAACTAGAAAATGCAAGGGACAAAGGAAGCATGGGATTCATTTAGGATAGTAACAGTATCGAAAGGATCCAGTCTGACTTACCAGACTGGTACAGCTGGAGGAAGCACTCAGTAAAAGTTTGTTGAGTGGATAAATGAATGTAAACACCCAAAACTACAAGATCCCTAGTCCATAAGCTCAGAGAGTGGGGAAAATTAGACTTATTAGGAAACTGCCTTCATAGCCAGTTACTAAGAAATGTCAATATGACGTCTGCTAAATAACATTTATTAACAACCATGTTTGTTTGCATTTTTCTCATGGTCAATGAATTGTTATGAAATCACAAAATAGCTTGTTCTCTACTAGCTTACATTATATTAATCTAGTTTGAATTCCTTACTGATTGCCCTGTGTAAGAGACTCCAGGATGTTATGTCATAGAAACATTGTACTCTAAATGCAGAAGGTTTTACCTAAGTGCAGAGAATTTAATGTAAGAGAAATATAACTTTTATTTTTAATACTGCCCTTAGTAATGGGCAAGTTTTTGAAGTTTTTTTGCTTTGTTTTTGTTTTTGTTTTTGTTTTTGTTTTTGTTTTTGCCTGAAAGAGCCCAGTAACTCTCAAGTCCCTTTCCAGGTTAAGATTTAAAGCACTATCCTTTTCATACGTTTGAATATTTTGGTTGTCCATGTTCACACTATCACCTTTCTGCATACCTGGACAAATACTGTGTCCCATCAGCTCAGCTTTCCCTGCTCAGGAAAGTTTAATTCCATCCCTATACTTGGATAATTGATTGTGCACTCTTTGTTTCAGATTATCTATTGGTTAATTTACCAAAAATTAATAGAGCTTCCACTATATGCCAGGCAGAGCGCGAGATGCTAGGGTGAGCAAGTTATTTATAAAGGTTTTAAGCAAGCTTAGTCTTATGATCAATTCCTAAGGAATCCTAACTTGTTCTCTGGGTTCATCAGTGTCCATTTACCTTTAATGTGCTCTAGGACTGTTTTCTTTCCTCGTGGTAGTACACAAAAACCATGGCTAAGCCAGTTTTCACACTTTAATTTTTCCATGGTCTATACATAAAACATCTGCTTAGAGGCTCACAGATGCAAATTTAACACAGTAGCCATAAGCTACACACATACTGTATATGTGTGTGTGTATGTGTGTGTTTATGTGTATGTGTGTACAGGGTAAGTAATAAACATACAAGAACTGTTTCCTATAGATCCAGATTCAAGTCATGCTTCAAGAATTGCACACATGCGAAAACATTTCCATTGGTGTTGATCAAGGCTGTCCTTCAGTTAGTTTTGTTGTAATGATTGGTGCATAGTGACATATTGACTGCTTTCGTTTCCAAACTCCAGTGTTGTTTTGTCATCTTCTCCTTCTTGAGTTGGTATATTTACAGGTTCTTAGTTCCTTGGTTTTTAGCATTAATCCTAATGTTCTGTCTAAAGTATAGTAAAGATTTCCTCGTACTTCAGTTCACTAGCACTTGAGGGGAGTCACCATAAGTAATGATTTTGCTTTACTCCTTGGCAGCACAACCACAAACTAGACAGTGGTTCAAAATCTCAGGGTTTCCAAGGTCTGTGAAAGACCATATGTAGCCTCAGGGAACTGCTAAAATGCTCAGATTAACTGTCCAGATACAAGTTCATGAGTCTCATGAACATTTACTTTAGAGTCAGAAGAAACTCTAAAATCACCAAATCACTGTTAAATGTCAGGGTAAACCACTTGATTTTACTGGAGGAAAATGGAACCCATTTAAGAAGCAAAATCCTAATATCCAAGATGAAGTTGACATAGAATAGCACGTGCGGGGGGAGCAGCCACGAAACCTGTGGCAGTAATTTTGGCCTCTGTAGACTTTGTTCCATGCAGCTGCTCTTTCCTTTTCCAAATTCACATTATAGACAAATTTTTGTTTATTCACATGAGTAGACCAACTCATGAAATGGTCTCAAGCAGCAAATGGTTTTGGAAGCCAGGTAGAGTGAACCAGTCTTTGGTTTATAAATGTGCTGTGAGGCTAATGGAATGGCTGCATTAACAATCAATTTTAACAGGGAATCAGGGGTTTGAGGATAAGAAGCTGAAATGGGTGAAGAACAACAAAGCAAACGACATGCCTGAAAAGTAAACTTGGTCATTTGAAGGAAGATGATGTGAAATCCACTTGAAAATAATGAATGGGAGGGCCAACTTGATATGTTTTAAAGAGAATTGGTTGAGATAAGGCCTCAATTTGGCTTTGACAAGGCGATTGTCAATGTGGGGAGAGTAGGGTTCACATCTCCCCAAGTCACGTCTTTTAATCTTTACTTATGCTGAAAAAAGATAGCAAAAAGGTACATTGTTTCTCCCTCATTACCAGACTTTTTTTCTTTGCTTTGCTTTTTCTTGTCTCCAGACTATAAATCAGTTAACTAGGCAGGGTCATTTTCAAGAGCTTTCATAATGCCAAGAGACACCAAATGGTGAGGTAGATCAAAGGGACAAAGAATTATAGACCCACTTTCCTTAAGACCCTGAGTACAATGTGAACAGACTGCTTAGCTCCAGGCTGCAAAGCAAGTATTTTGCAACAGACCAAGTCTGGATTTCTTGGGAAGTTCTCCCTGTTGCTTTTCATAGTTTGGATAATCCACATGAACAACCCTGATTAAATCAGTTGCCCCCGGCTATGGGCAAAAGCGTAAATGGTTTTCGGGAGAGAATGATCCAAAAGCCTGCCTCCTTCTCCCTCTCTCTTTCCTCTTCTCTCTTCTCTCTCTCTATACTTCCTTGGTTGTTTATAGTTTTCCAGTTACATTTTCTCCCCTAAAATTCTCTCTAGCCGATGTAACGGGAAGTAGAGGGTATTACTGAAAAGGTGCCATTCCCCTCTTCAGTTCCTGATTCAGGTTTTGATTTTGAGTCACATTACCTGTCCTGTTGTGCTGATTATGAACAGTGTTTGAAAGGCTGTTATTTAGGGGTTGGTTATCCAACAATACTGTGGAAGGTCACCGGGCATTTGTTTCTCATGTCTGATTCTTTTTAAACCAGGCAATTACTCTATCATTTAATAATCCTTACCTCAAAGTTCACTTGAAAGAAAGCTCATAAGATTTAAGGGGAAAAAAATCCCTAAAAATAAAAGTTAGGCTAGCCTAGGCCAGGGTGGGAAATTCCATTGTGGCTAGAAGCCCATGGCAGGTAGAGTGGAATTTAATGAAGGAAACTGCTGTGTTTTTGTGTCTTTCTGTATGTTTTTCCTTTAAAACCAAGAGCTGGGCAGGCATCCCATTCGACCTGACGTGACCCAAGCAAATTGCTTCTTATATAAAAACAACTGCAGACTTTGAGAATGTGAAAATGCACTGTATCCTTCTCCAAGTGAGGGAAAGGAAAGCCTGAGAAACAGGACGGCCCTGTCAATACTTGTTGAGCAGAACTATCACTCAAACCTGATAAAGGGAGATTAGAACAGGCTTCCTTATGCCAGAGGGATTCATTATAAGTTAGACTTCTTTCTTTATTTTTTATTCTTTTAAACAAGCACAAGTGGTAGATGGAAAATGCATTTTTTAAAGGCAGGTTTCATGTAGGAAACGATAGGATGCACAATTTTTAAAAGCCTTTTCGTAGAACTCGCATTTTAATTAAAAAAAACTAATATTAAATTGAAAAAAGACAAAGAAAAGTATTTTCCTTTTCTGCCACAGTCTTGGACAAGCAAAGGAGAAGAGATTCAGGGTGTGTCCACTGATATTGCATTCAGATGTGTTGTCTTGGCTTGTGTACTGACAGATTTATTTAAAAAACAAAGTTTAAAAAATGCATTGTGTGCTAGTGAAGTCACTTCATAAATCTTTTCCTTTATGAATTATTTTGATCACAAGGCTCGTTGTTTGAATCACTGAAGGACTATTCTCTCTAAAAGAAAAATGCCTTCATTTCCAAACTGTCAGTTCAAAAGCCAGCAACTTCCCCTGAACAGCATGCAGAGATCCAGAGGGGCAGAGAAAAAGAGACCACATGAGTCCTGACTCTAATATGAAGCATAATTCAGTTTAGACTTGCTGTGGTTCACAGAAGAGACACATTTTAAAAATTTGGACCCAGAGTCCTTACTTTGCTAATAAATGACTTAGTTTAAAATAGTGATTCTTCTTTAGGGAAAAAACAAACAAATAAAAGAACACAGCCTTTGATGCAGCTGGTCCGTCAGAGGGCGGAAGGTTAGAATTAGAATACTCTTCAAGCTGCGGCTGAATAATGAAGGGTAGGGCTTCCTAGCTGGGTAGTGACCACAGTCCCTTGGGAATATAGAGGACAAATATTACCTAATGTGTGTAAAGACTTTAAAAGTTAAGTTGATCACAAGCTGAGTGAGGAAGGTTGAATGAGGCAGCAAGGACTGAGTTCCACCAGAGAGACCTGATAGGAGCCACAGGGCTCCACTCAGCCCTCAGTTTTCTAGTTTTAAGGGATAGTACATAAGAAGTTAGGTTCTTGAGATGAATAGCCTGCATGAAATTATTACAAGGAAGAAAGGAAAGTGAAATAACATATTGGAATATATGCATACATAGAAATCGATCAGTTGGATGAAGGTTACACTGTAGGTGATTGTGTGATGGGTAGGAATCTCTCTAACCAAAGTGTAATGTGTTTGTAGCCAAGGACCTTGTCTTATTCTTAATTTGTTTTCCCCACAGCACCTAGACATAAAAATAAATAATTGATAATTGGTCTGTTATATCAATTTTCCATGGTAATCAATGAGATGGAGTGGTAGGTGATTGTAGGTTAAATCCTGAAGGCTGTCTGGAAGAAATGAATTTGAAACTGATTTCTAAAGGACAAGATGAGTGGACAGAACTGGACAGGCTGTTTCAGTTTAATTGAGTCCAGAGGTATTTTTTGACCACTCACTCCTTCAGTCTGAGAAAGCCACTTTACTGCTGCTTCATGAAATGAACAAGGGTTGCATGGGAAATATGGAAAGCAAATTTACATGACAGAGAAAGCAAGTTGCTAAAATAGGAGATGAGAAGAATATTAATGGGGAATGCATACTGTTAGAATAAGTGATGAGTGCTGTCAATGAGTTTGATCTCAATTCTGAGTAGGCAATATGAGAGTAGGATTGAAATTTGACTCTGGAGTCCGACTACCTGGCTACTTTATAAGTTCATTTATATAAAATAATTAGCAAATGCTTGCCTTAGAATGAGGTTTTTTAAATGGTGAGGATGGAGTTACCCATTTTCCCTATGCAGGTATACCACATGTTCAGATTCTATGTCATAATCAGAAATCTCTCGTACCACTAATCTCCCAAACACATTCATTAAGGTGGCTTTCTTTATTTGTAATTCTATTTCATTTCACTCATTTAGATTATTCTGTTGAATTTAATTATACAGATATTCAATGGCCATATTTAGTAGCTAGAATACACACCATTTTCCTAGGCACTGTGAATGATATTTTTGAAGATGAGAAAGTTAATCTTTTCTCCTAAGGAACAAGCAGTCTTTTGAGAGAGGGAAGGTTATTGACACTTTGATTATAATGCAATTTTCTAAATCAATTTCTAAATACTATCTATCATAAAACTACATTTTTGATAGCTCTGATTTTGGTAATGTAGGGGTAATTTGTACAATTTCAGGATAAATACATCCACAGATAACAATTCCAAACTCTTGTTGCAAGTTTTTTTGTTTTTTTTTAAGAAATAAGTAAACTACAATTAAAAATTGATAAACAATTACTTGAAGGTTTTGGAGAGTAACCAAAAGCAGACAGAAGCTGGAGTGAACTGTAGTGAGCAAAATCCACATTTATGATAGATTTTTCCCTCAAGGAATTCCCCATTGTATATGATGGGGGACAGTTAGGATTGAAGCAGCAAGCCACAATCTTATTGGATTGAGGTGTCAGAGGATGGAGTTCAGAGTAGCTGAAATTGAGGAAACAAATCTTGGAAATGATGAAGCCACAGAAAAAGGGCACCCATAAACCTGAATATAAACTCTTCTAACGTTTTGGCTGATTTTTGAACTGTGCAAGTAGAAGGGAGTCTATAAAGGACTTAGAGAAAAGGAACAACTTGAAGGCCAAAAGAGCTAAGAAAATATATCTGATGAAAGGGAGACAAAACTAGGAGTGTGATGTCTATGATTTTACCTAAAACCCAGAAGGGCCACACCTTAGAAACATAGATGATGAGCCAGGGCTAAGAAATTAATTTGAGAAAAAGGGACAAAACTGCAATATTAAAAGGCCCTAACAAAGCACAAAACTAAGGCACCACAATATCAAAGTGGTCAGCCATTTACTTAATTGCCTATTAAAATTAAAAATCCATTCTTTAGAGGAATGTAACAGAACCCAGAGTCTTATATCATACATAAGTTGCAAATGTATGACTGGACATGGAAAGAGGAAAATGGGACTGTCACATTTTATAAGACAGTCAATAGGAACAAATCCCTAGATAATCTAGATATTTAAATTAGCAGACAAGGACTTTAAAGCAAAAGTTATAAAAGCATATTCAGGACTTAAAAGAAAAAATGGTCATAAGGATGAAATGGATGAGAAAATAAGCAGAGAAGTGGAAATATTTTTAAATCTCAGAAGTTAAAACACAATATCTGAAACAAACAAAAAAACAAATAATTGGAGAGGCTTAGCAGCACGTTGGAGATAGCAGAAGAAAGTGCCAATAAACATGAATACAGACTAATAAAAATTATTAAAAAGGACTGAATAAATGTGCAAAGTATCAGTGATCTGTAGAATAATAATATCAAACAGTCTGATATTCTTGGAGTATCTCAGAAAAAGAGAAAGTAAAAGGAATTATTAAAAAGAACCAAAGGGTTAAAGTAAGATATCTGAAATAAAAATAATTAATTGGAAAGACTTAACAGCAGAGTGGAGATAGCAGAAAAGAAAATGGGACAGAAATTATGTTTGAAGAAATGATAGCTGAAAATGTCCAAAATTAGATGTAAAAGCAAAATTATACAAGGAAAACCACACGTAGGTATTGTTTTCAAACTTCTATAAACCAAAGATAGAGAGAAAAGTCTTGAAAGCAGCCTAAGGGATTTGGGGAATAGGTTACCTGTAGGGGAACAAGTAAATAAAATGTCAGATGATTCCTCATCATAAATGATGGAGGCTAGCAACCACAGAATGCCTTTTTTTAATGTTTAAAAAGAAAAACTATCAACTCAGAATTCTACCTACAGTAATGATATCTTACAATAATGAAAAAAATAATTTTTATATAAACAAAAATTTTTGTCAGCAGAACTCTTATAAGAAATGTGGAAGGAGGTTCTTTAGGCTGGATGGAATTGACATCAGATGGAAACTCGGTTTACAAAAAAATGAAAAGCACTAAAAGTTATAAATATCTTAAGTATATATAAAAATATCTTTTTATTTTGCTAATATTTTAGAAAATAGTGACTTTTAATGCATAAGTTATACCTTTATCATGAATCTATGATATTTACAAATTTAAAATATATAAAAAATACTACAAAGGACAGAGTGGTGATAAATAGAATTATATTCCTGTAAGACTCATACATTTACATGAAACAGTACAATATTAACTCTAAGTAGAAAGTGATAAGTTAAAGAGGTAGATTACCATCCCTAGAACAACTTCTAAAACCTAATACAGAAAAGTACAGCCAAAAAACTAATAGTTGATTAAAAAATGGGATAATAAATTCCAATTTAAGCCATGAAAAAAGGAAAGGAAAACAGAGGAACAAAAGAGGGAAAAAAACAGAACTCAAATAAGATAGTAAATCTTAACTCAACCATAGCAATAATTCCATTCAGACTAAAGGGTCTAAACCCTACAATTAAAATTCATATGGAATTTCAAATAACCTAGAAAAAGAGGAACAAAGTTGGAGCACGCATACTATCTACTTCAAGACTTTCTATAAGTATAAAGACAGATTATACTAAACCTTTCCCTGCCAAAAAATAACACCTCACAAATAGGTCATTGTAACAGTATAGAGAGAGAATCCAGATCTTGACTTAAGATACGTGGTCAACAAAGATGATGACATAATTTAATTGAGAAAAGGAAAATCTTTTCAATGAATTATGCTTGAACTGTTACAAATAAGCATACAAAAAAAAAAAAAAAAAACCCACCCAAAACCTTGGTCTCTATCTCACACTATATGCTAAAATTAATCTGAAATGTATTAAATGCCTGGAAGAACTTAAGATTGTAAATGCTTCTAGTATGACACATGGGAAAAAAAAAAACAAAACTCACAACCTTGGGGTAGGCAAAGATTGTTTATAGGACACAGAAAGCCTTAAACACAAAATTTAAAAATTGATAAATCAGACCTCATTTAAATTAAAAACTTCTGGTTATCAAATGACACTGTTAAGAAAATGAAAAAGCAAGCAACAGACAGGGTGAAAATATTTGCATCACATGTATCAAAAAAGGTCTCATGTTCAGAAATGTGAGGAATCAATCAAATCAATAACAAGAAGACAAAGTTTAAAAACAGGCAGACAACTTGAATAGGCACTTCACAATGGAAGATCTAAAAATGGCCAATAAACTTTACATTCAAAGTTACTCAGCATCATTAGTCATCAGGGAAATTCAAATTAAAACCACAAGGAGATCATAGTTCATGCTTACTAGAATGACTAAAATAAAAAAGACTGACACATTCAAGTGTTGACAAGGAGGTAGAATACTTGGCATTCTTACATTTGCTAGTGGGACGGTTCCACTTTGAAACACTTAGTGAGTATCATATAAAGTTAAACATATACCTACCTACCCTATTGCTTGGTAATTGCATTCCTGGTATTTACCAAAAAGAAATGAAAACTATGCCCTGAAAAAGACTTGCACAAGAATGTTTATAGTAACTTTGTTCATAATTACCTAAAAATGGAAACACCCAAATGTAGGAAATGGAATACAAAATGTGGTGTATTCATACAATAGAATACTAATAAGGAAAGGAAACAAAACAAAACAAAATCGATTATAACATAGATAACAGTGTGAATGAATTTCAGAAGTACGTTGTCCAAAAGAATCCAGGATCCAAAAGATTGTATGCTGTATGATTCCATTTGTATGAAGGCAAAGCTACAGTGATAAAAATTAGAATATTGGTTGTTATGAGAGGTGGGAATTGACTGGAAGGGGGCACAAAGGCATTTTTATGTCTTTGTTAGGGTGGTGGTTACATAGGTGTATACATGTATATCAAAACTCCTTGTACTATATACACTTTAAAAATCCATGGATTTTGCTGTTATGTAAATTTTACCTTAATTTAAAATACATGTATATGCTTGACCCTAATCAGCTCTCACCAGAAGTGCTTCATACATTTTTGCTGACAGTTTCCCCAGACGCTGTCCTAATTAACCTTCAGAGCTATGTTAAAACTTTTCTTTTTGCCTATTGCCTTGATTCCAAGAGGTGTGGTAAAACATAAATCGTCAAGATTTGGAAACCCAGGGAATGTTCAAGGTTAAGGAAAGAGGAATCCAATAACAAGCCCAAATATGGCCTTGGCTAGGCCTTGCTACTTCAGGCAAGTGTTCACTGATCATGTTCAGTTTTCTTTTGTGAATGATACTGTTTTCTAAATGTACTTCACTTCTTGAGCAAGAGGGATAAAGTCCTTCACATTTGCTTTTTGTTTGATTACACACTGCAAAGTTAATAGCAAACTGTAGGCTTAAAAACTTCAAAGAATTTCAGGGCTTTAAATTTTTTTTCTTCTTTCTACTGTCCAACCAATAGTTTTATTTATTCCCTGGTTTACTCTATATTTTGAAGAGTCATACCACCCACCAAAAAAAAAAAAAAGAATAATTAAATATTCAAAGCTGACAGTAAGCAAAAGATTTCAATTCCTTTCCAATGTGGGTTTACCACTTCCTTGTGTTTAACTGTGAAGCTGATGTTTTGGCAGTATTATCATATGACTGAGAGTTCTGCTTTACTTAAAACACTCTTGTTTTTAGCTTATATAATTGTCATCAGGTCTTATCTTACTGTACTCCTCTCCACCCACCCCCAAATAATACTGCCCAAGTCTGCCTTTCTTTTGTAGTGGATATTTTTTAAAGCACCTAATACCTGAATTATGAAGTGTAGACAAGAGTACATTAACCTGGCTGAGTTATTTCCTCTCCTGCTTTTTTGTAAGCACGTATTCTAGCTCAGTCTATCAACACCAGATGGCAACTGCATTTTGATACACTGAATATTTACCAAGTCATGTGGTGTGCTTTTGAAGTATTTTTTTTACCCTTTCCATCAAATGAGCTGACTCAACCTTCATTCGTTGCTGTTTTTAACAGGTTGCATTTTTAGAAACTTGACCTCAGCTTTATCAAAATGATAAAAGATGTCTTAAAATAATGCATCAGAAATTCTAAAGCCATGAGGACATCTTATGTCCTATGACTATCAATATCATGTATATTGTTACATTTTTAAATGTTGTTAATGTACAAATTCCCCTCAAATACTTTAATGAAACTGTACTCCAACTACATTACTGTTTTAGCATAGAAGAATGTGGTGGGAGTATATTTGTACTTAGCTTTAGGATATTCAGAAAATTAAAGCATTTATGGTTGAAATCACTAAAAATTACCGTGAAAATAACAACTGAGCAACTGATATTTATGTCCAAGTCCTGAATAAAGAGCACTATATTTTGGGTCTAATGAAAGAGTCAGCCTATTAGAAATAGGCAGTAGGCCTAATAATAGTAATAATAAGAAAAAAAGACTAAATGACCTTAGAATACTATACTCTCATGTTTTCCTCTTGTCTTCTTAGTCTTCCTAGGAATATGTATTTGTGGATGCACTCTCAGGAAATTTCTCTAAACAAATGCTGTTATTCCTAAGTCTAGGGAGATAAAAAAACAAAGAGGAAAGTCTTGACAGATAAAAGTACATGGCTTTGAACAATGTGCATGGAGGCCAATGCATATTCTAAGAATTCTTCCTCACCTGTTAATCTCCAAAGACTATTTCAGTTATTATTTAAGTTTTTATGGCTACTTACCAATGACTTTTCAGAAACAGTAGAGAATATTTTGTGTCTTAAGAAGTTAAGAATCAGTGCTTTATATATAGAAGAGTTAAAGTTTGTTTTGTGGATAATTTTTTTCAAAATTATTATAGTTTTTTTTCTTCTTAAAAGCAGACATTAGGGATATTTGGAAAGATTCAAACAGAGAAATATGAAAGGACCTATTCAGTTTTACCAAAAATCTCCTATGACACCCTTATCCATTAAATTTTCTAGCTCAGTTGGGTAATTAAAATTGCTTCTCTTTTTGTGTGTGTGACGACACATTCTGTATAGAGCTTAGTTTCGAGTAGATTCTCAAAAGTATCAATTGTTTTATTAATTTATTAAATGCACATAAAACTCTAAGTGTAGCACCTGATGCATAGTGGGTATTCAAGTTGTTCATTCTTATTCTATTAATATTGCTGCTGTTATGATTAGAACTGTTAAAAGGACATTTCCAGCTGGCCTTTAGAAGTTCTCTCATTTAGCCTATCTTTCTGTAAAAGATTTGGGAAATATACAATCAACCTAGTGAAAATTTAAAGTAATTTGAGTTATATTCTAGAGGCAAAAAAGGGGAAGATTCTGGAGGCAAAACACTACCAACAGTCCTGAGTTCATCAAAGTTTGGATTAGAATTAGTTTTTTTATACATATAGAACTTGAGAGCAAATCGTTTTATCCCTATGGCAGACTTCTTTCTCTGTAGACTTTGTCAGCTTTTCACCTATACAATCTTCTGCAAGAAGAAGTACATCCTATTAAAGCATACCCACAAGTCAAGCCCATTGTGCTCCCTTTTAGGTTGTGTAAATCTACAACATTGTTAGTAGTTTCTTTAGGAAAAAATCTGGTAGAATTCTACATTCTCTTATTAAATAAGCCCAGAAGATGTTCTACTAACCCTTTCACTTTTAATAGCCCTTTTGTGTGTAATCAGCTTCTCAAGAACTAGAATTCCTAGAGCCTGTTTATCTTATTTTATGAATTTCACTTGAATGTTTCTAACTTTCTGGAGACTCATCAGATCGAACGGCAACATATTATATTCAGTCAGCAAAAGAGTTAGTAAAAGCATTGTGGTGGACACACAGACACACACACACGTAAGGTTTTCCATATGGTTTATATTGTATTCCTTTCCCTTTCCCTGAAGTAAAGTAACAGTAAAAAATATCGTATCTTCTTTGGCTCCTCTGCCAGATTAAACATAGGATAATTAAGTTATTATATTTTGGGGGAGAGATAGGAGATGGATAGATATAATTTTTGAACTGGGAGACACTTCAAATAGGGATCATTTCATTTAGTAACACACTGGTCAACCCCTTAAAGTTGTATTATTTTAAATATTTAAATATTTAATTTCTGAGCCTGATGGTTAGTCAAAAGAGTAGGAGCTAGAATAAATCATAGTATTGGCTTTACTTTTATTTTAGGTGGCACTGCTTTCTATACCAACATTGTTTGAGTTTGTTGCCTTTGTGTTGAAACTTAATGAAAATCCCTTGACAATGTCAATGATTGTTGCCTACTATATTTATGAACTTTGAAATACATTGGGACAAACTCTAGTCAAGTTAAAGTGTTTGGTTTTTCTAAATTCTCTCTGTATTTTAGATAGAATTTCATTCCTCTTTAAACTGTTATCCAAATGGATTATTGGGTACAGTTTGTCAAACGCAATCACTTAGGGGGCAGCCAGTCCTGAGTAATATAACATTATTATTGCATATAGCACAAATTAGTAAAATAGTTAATAGTATACTTTTATGAATGGCACTTTCTAAATTTAAGATATATTACCATTTTGTTCTATCAGTGCTTGGAAGTCTGTATTTGGTGAATTTTCCCTTAAAAAGAAAAGATTATCATGTCTCCTCACTTGTCTTATGATACTTAGCTCATTAGGTCTTTGAAAGTATTAACTGTGAAAATATATATAAAATGCTTAGCAGAAAGTGGTATACAATAAGCATTCAATAAATGTTTCCAGTTGTTATTATACATAATATGTTCATAGCTATTAATAATGTTAAAATACTAATAATACTGTAATTATTATAATGCCTAGTATATAATAAATAGTAAATATTAATTATATTAACTAATAGGTTCCTTAGTAAATTTTTATTAACTAGAGTACTAAGGCAATAATGGAAGGAATGTCATAACAAATTCAATAACACAATAACACAGGTGAAACAGCTAGTCAAAGCCTAGCACAAAATTTACTGAAAATTTATGCTTAAAGTACATCTTTTTACTCTTCTGATAGACAACCATATCAAAGTATAAGTGGAAAACATATTCTAAAATGTCGGAACACTAAACATGATAAGCTTGTGAAAAATCTCTAAAGAATTAACCTTAATAATAATCTAGTATTGTCTTCTGTTTCTTAGTTCTGATCTTTACTTTTTTTTCAAATGATGCAAGTTAGGGATTAAGCCTTTTTCTTCTACTCCTAGCATTTTATCAATTAGCAAAGGATGAGCTGTCGACAAAGTACCATCCGGTCAGTTGTCAAATGACTGTTACAGACAGTGAGTGCTCTCAGGGTTAGATAGCTTTCCTTTCTCTCACATAAATGTCATGATTGTTAGCTCCTTACTCTAAATTTAGTTTAGGTACTAGAGAAGTACGGAGTACTGTAGTATGTAAAACACAGGTTCGTTAGGTAATCATCATTTTAGAGATGACTAAACTAAGGTTTAAACAGGTTGGCTAACTCGCTCAAGGTCATGCTGATACTAAGTAGTCGAGCTGGTTTCGAATTCATGGCTGTCTGACCCCAGGCCCATGCTTTTCCTAGCATATCACATTGCTTCTTTCACTCAACCTAAGTAAACTGCCAAAAGCTTTTCCAGAAGTTTAACCTCACTTTAAACTTTTGAGTCCTCCAGCTGCCAAATGTGGCTCCCTATTTAGGTTCTTTATCTTTGAGTTATCAAAGCAAGAGATGTAGAGGTGGAGGGAGGGAGAAAAGGAATGCTGTTGGGGATTGGGGTAGGGGTTCATGAACGTCCCTCTTCAGCTTCCTCCCCATGATAACTCTTACCTTATTCCTAAGAGGAAAAATGTAAAAATCCTCCCTTCTTAAGAAGCGTAAAACTACCTGGACTAAGTTCCATCCAATCAGTGATTAACTAGCAACTCTAGCCCAGAATTCTAAGTCTTTTCTTTTCCTTTCTAAAGGTAACTCCTCAGCCTTCCCCTCTACTTAATCTGCATATTGTACTAAAGTTGTTTATCTTCCAACGTTTTGCAGTTTCCCTTAGGAATACCCTTAGCAACTGACTTCCATGCAAACTGCCTGGGAAAGTTTAAGAGGATCATATCCCTTGTAACTAAACAAAATTGAGCATTTGAATGGAAATTTAATAGCAAATTAGATTGGCATCATAACAGGAAGATGAATGAAACTTTTGTTTTCTTTATATTTGCTGTATAAAAGTCAACTAACTCTCCATTATACAGTAGCCTGGAAGAAAGAGATTATTCTATTTTTTGGCTTATTGTACAATATAGCTTGTTTTCACTATATCCTATCAATTCAACCTCCAAAGCAAATCTTAAAACTCATCTCCTTTTCCCATTGCCATTGCCTTGTGCCTTGACTATTGCAAATGTTCCTAGTGGAGTTTTCATTAGGACAAAATTTTCATTAGAAGGAAGTAGACTCTTCCTTTTCCAATTAAAAACTGTAATATAAGGGAGAAAAGGTATGCCTTTCATTCTCTTGAAAGTAGGATTTCCACTTTTTTTTTTTTCATCCTCATGTAAAAATTTTCCTAACTTCTCCCATCTTCTGAAATCCTACTGACTGAGAGAGGGCATAAAGATAAGAGCTGGCTTGGGTGCCTCCTTTTTGGTCCTCAGACTCCTGTTATCCTCTCACTTAGCTGCTTTTCATATAGTTCTTCTCTGTATAGAGATTTTTTTTTGAAAACTGAGAAATTTGAAAAAACTTTATTCCTAAAACGTTTATGCCCTATTTTTTTGTTTATACAAAAGACCTTAGGAAAATGACTAAGGATGAAAAGTGACTCTCCTCTCCTCCTCTCCTATCAGTACTTCTGATCACCTGCAGTAATTCTCCTAATCCTCTGGATTCTTTTCTGACCATGCTTTGGACTTTATGCCACAGTTGAGGGCTCTGCTTCAGCAATTTTTTTCCTCTATTCCTCAAAACTACATAATTCATTAAGTGAAGAACTAAGAATGAAATACCTCATGCTTTATGCTTTAAGTCTTCACATGCATTCTTTGTGATTGTCTCAAGTCAGAGAAAGTGGTTATATCTATTATGTAAAGGCAAATGGCAAACTAAATCCTGATTTAATGGATAAAATTAATTTGGGTACTCCGTAACAAAAGTCTGCTTATACTAGAACTCTGTTTAGTTTAAGGAGTCATATTAAATCTCTGTGATTCAACAACCCACTCTGAGGCACTGAATGTGGGGTGGGGGGAGGGAGTGAATGTGGGGCAACTAATAATAATATTAAAATAAAGCAACTTTGAATTTCAATAATACTATCCATTTTAAACTGATGCCAGCCAGAGAGATATCAGGAAACAGCTGACTGAAATAAATACATTTGAAACATTTCTGGAATTAACAAGTGAGAACGGCTTCCGGATAGTGTTATAAAGACAAAGGAATATAATCTGTGAGTGTTTACGAAGAAGGTGAGAGGTAAGGTTGAGATATCCTCACCATTTGGCCAGATAATTAATTAGGTTTGTCAGTAATGCTTTAGATTATATTTGTAAAGGTTTCAGTGGTTATTAAGTAATCATTTATAGGAATTCTTTGATAATATATATGTGTTTGAGAACAGTTGGTAATAAAGAAAATTCCTGTACATAAATTTCATTTACATAAAAATGTATTATGTGAATTCTTAAAGATAAGAATAGATGATCTTTGGTATTCAGTAATGTAGTCTTCTACAATGGGTCCTTTAGAACATTACGTTTTATTTTTATACAAGAACTTTTACTATATTTTCATATGTCTTTGAGCTTTGTAATAATCACTTCAACAAACATCTGTGTGTGTGTGTATAATAAATTGTATTATATTTAAAATAAATATGTACAGTTTACTAAAATATGCTATTTAGTATCCATTATCCGTAGAGAAAGAATTTTTTAATTTATATATTAATTTTCTGTTTTTTTTTTAATTTCTGGAGCTACTGAATTCATTTAAATTATGTCCTAAATATCCTTCCTACTCACAACTGCGTAATTCCATGACATAAGGGCTTATTAGTCCCATTTTTCTGTCTTACTGACCACCTTGGCAACATCAAATGAATGAACTGCAGGGATATACAACATGAATAAACTTTAACAATATAATATTAAGTGAAAATAATTAAATCCCAAAACAGTACGTAGAACATAATAGGATTTTATAAAGTTAAAAACAACCAAAATACATACATATTGCATACATAATATATACACACATATGCATATATATATATATATACATACATACACACACAAACATAAATTTAAGAATACCTATAGATGTGATGAAACTACGTGAAAAGGGAAACAAAGAAAGATAAACTTAAGAATCAGAATAATGGTTATCTTAGGTGGAAGAAGCAAGAATATAAGATAGGGAAAACTAAATGTATAGATTAGTTTATTATAAAGCTCTTAACTCTTCTTTCAGGGGCTTAGTTTGCTAGTATTTATTAATTCATTAAAAAATAACTATGGGAATAAAAGTAGGCCAAGCATGGACCAATAGTGGGTATGCATCATGTACCAAGGATTATGATTATCCAGTTCCATACACCTGAGGTACCAAAAGGAAAAAAAGCCACAATCACTGTGTTAGTTATCTCTTACTGAAAAATAGAGTACCTCAATAACTTAGTGACTTAAAACAAAACACATAATATCTTTCAGGAATCGCTCATGATTAGGAATTCTGGAGCAGGTTAGCGAAGTGGTTCTGGTCTCAGATCTTTTCTGATGCTGCTTTCAAGATGTCAGCAGGGGTTACAGTCATCTGAAGGCTTACTGGGGCTTCAGGATCCACTTCCAAGGTGGACTCACAGGACTCAGAAGTCAGTGTTGACTGCTTGTCTCAATTCCTTGCCACGTGGACCTTTCCATAGGGCTGCTTACATGTCTTCACAGCAGAGGGGCTGGCTTCCCCACAGTAAGTGATCAAAGAGAGTAAGGAGAAGCAGCAATGGCTTTTCTGACCTCATGTTGACTCGCACAACATCACTTTTACCACATGTATTGGTCACATAGGTCAACCCTGATATAATGTAGACAGGACTACACAAGTATGTGAATACCAGGAGGCAGGGACCTTAGGGGGTTGGCTTGGAAATCGGTACACACAAACCAATCTGGCTTACCTTGAACAACTAGCTTTATAATATACCACAACTCTTAAATTCCAAACATTTTTTCCCTATTCTGTTCTTGGTGGCATTAGAGAATTTGTTTTCCTCTAGAGTTGGAGCAGAAAGAAATAACTTTCTGCTTTTGATATAATAATACAGCATTCTAATTTCATCTTTCCATTTAATGTTTTAATAAACAATATATTAGCTTCCTTCTGCATGTGCTTTTAATTGTGTTGAGCTGTATTATTTTTTTTCCTATTCTAAAATTTCTCATTTCTAACCTTCTAGGCTTCATCCTTCCTATATAGAGTTATTAATCATTTTGTTACCGTCATGGATTTTTCCCAAAGCTGTAGATTTATGAATTTGCTTATTTTAAAGTTTTTCTATTGTTCACTTTAAAATATTTGTCCAGGTGACTTTTTGTGCATTCATGGATTATTTATAGGTAATCTTTCATGTGCCGAAACAGTAGAGTCTCAGTATTAAGCAGAATTGGAAAGGTATGGGAATAAATACACATAGAGAAAAAAGGAGTATTATAAGGAAAGATGAGGGCAAAATGTAAAGTAAGAAATCAAATTAAGTAGTTGGAGGGATTCTCAATTTTTCTATAATACCCTTCTATTTGAAAGAACTGCACTTCAACCATACTAATTTAATAGTTGACTATAATACTCAAAGATCAACTGAGAATCATATACCAAAACTCCAAGGTCAGGCTTTGTGAACCTTGAACACCACTGGGACTTTTCACGCCTCCTTATTTGTGACATACCTAAAAACGGTGGTTCACTGATCTAATGGGTCATAAAAGTGTGTAGGTAATAAGAAGTAATAAGAAAAACTGGTCTAGTACTTTACAGATAACTGAAAATTAGCCACACAAATATCCCTTTCCCACTATTGCTTCACTACTTGTCAAAATGCATTCAGGTGAATAAACTACAAAGGGATCAATTGATTAAAGAATATGTGACATAATGTCTGCTGTCCCTTGTGACCTATATCATTCCCCAGCCCACATCTACAAGAAAGACATTTTCATTAGAGGGCTTCTTTTTTTCCTTATTAGAATTCATTTCAATAACAATGGAAAAGAAAGAAAAGTGTTTAGAACAAGAAGCCATCAGAACAACATAGCACATGAAACAACTAAGGAAAATTTTGCAGCCTCAAAGGAAGAATACTCATGAAGGAATAAGCATGTTCCAACCATATGTTTTCACATAATAGTTTACAAATGTATCCAACCATATAAAAACTAAAATTAGCAATTTTGGCGGGAAAAGTGACCTCTTTTCTTAATGAAGATTTTAGCGTATTTATTTTTCATAGAAAAGGAGGTGTGATTAATAATGTTATAAGATGGCATAAAATGTTTTTCCTTGAATTTCTGCCTAGCCAAGACTTGTAGTTTAAGTCAACTGAAGTCTTTTTGCAACCTTTTGATATCAGATCAAGTGACACTTACCAATATAGAAATAATATATCATCTTATACTCTTCTGCAACTGCTTATAAACTGTTTCAGGATTACATATGCTAATCTCCAAAAAAAAGTGAATGACCAGTGAGACAATGAAAAAGGACTGGGCCACATTCACTTTTTGCAGGGGGAATTCATTTATCAGTTGAGCTTCAGACATGGGCAGCTGAACCACATGAGTGTTAGTATCCCAGGTTGCCGAATTGTGGAGACAGTTTGAATTAGCTAGAAGGGTTTCCAGGAAAGACTAAACTCAATTAACTTGCTATGGCTAAATATTTAAAACCTGAAGTTCGCAGGCTTCCAGACCTGTTCTGATTTCAGCCAGACACTGACAATCAAGAAAAGTGCTCAATTTGTGATACGCTGAGCTACTGCCACTCTCCTGGACAAAAACGCAAAGTATCGGTATGCTCTATTGCTCCCAAATGAAATCCATACCGTACCACCTCCAGCCCCACTCCACCCAAATTTCCCTTTTCCCACCCTGAGCTATTTGTGCATTCCTAGATTGCCAATATCAGTTAAGTGTTGATCATATTCTAAACATCAAAGTAATTAACAATAAGGTGTGAATGAGGTTTACAGGTTCACAAGGCAGATTTGCATTTTAAAAGAGGGGCTTGTTAAACACAAATGAACTTCTAATAGATGGAATGTGTGAGAGAAATTTTTCTCTCTGAGGGATAGGAGCCAAATTTCCAGTGCTCTTTCTCAGGGGTACCAAGTACAGTTTTCTTGGCATTCCTCTCCCTTCTGCAGGCTCTCACCATTCACTCCTCTTTATATCCTACTACCTTTTCAAACAGCACATATTTAAAACAGAGAATGATGAGAGTTGCCTGATAGACCCTTATATAAACCTGAAGGTCTTGGGGCCTCCCTCAGATTAGGTACAAGAGCCCTAATTCTCCGAGTAGTCAATTTAAACAGACAAAAATGTCGTACATTAAAGAATTAATGTACTCTTCATTTAGTGTATTGACCTGTTTTAATTATTTAAATGAAGGACAATTTATAAGAACTTTTCCTACAGTTACTAAAAGCTCTAAAAAAATGTCTTTTTTAAAAATTGGGGGGAAAGTCAAAGACTTTTTTTTACAAATAAAATCATTTAATTACATTCATATAGATGAAAAATGAAAAACATTTTCCATATAATTTTGATGTCAGATAGACTAAGAGAATTAACTCTGAACACCAGATTTTTCTTCTGGGCCAAAGAATTTAGAATTTCAGAGAAGAAAGAGGAGAATCATCAAGAAGAAGAAAGGAGGGTATATCAGTGATGAGTAAATGTGATGAGTAAAGAGAAAATTATTCTGTTCCACAAACTAGCCCTTCTACTCCAATGCCTCTTACTCCCAAGTTTCCTTTTCTGTTTGAGGAAAGGTTATCTATATTAGAAACTCATGAAATCACTAACAAAACTTTTGACCAGAGTTGTGTGCTTTAAATTTCAGCCTTTCATTCTCTGGCCTCAGTGCCCAAAGTCCATAGTTTTTCCTCCTTTGATCTTTGTGGGCCATCAATGCCCATGCACAAGTGTCATCCAGAAATGTGATAAAATTGCAAAATAAGGAGATGCTAGAGAGACTCCTGTTCCCACATGTTGCTGTGGACAAATTTTCTGCAGTCCATCCAATTATCCTAGAAGTTGAAAAGGAAATACCTGTCTTTATTATAAAAAGAAATAATAGCAACCCTGTTGAAATCATGTCAGCTATTTGCAGAGTATATAGTTCTTTCACTTCTGTTTTTTTAAATGTCCTTAAAGGCAGTTTAGAAGGGGTTAATAATAAAGATGTTCATGGAGATTATCTGAAGTTGCCAACTGAGCAAATAATTGAACTAGGATTCAAATCCAAGAGTCAAAGAATTTTTTTTCAGATCTTATACTTTTTTCATTGCAACAAATTTTAGGGCTGGATATGCCTTCTTGTACGAAATAGGGCTAAAAATACCCAGTACTATCTAACATTAGGATCCCTAAATAATTCATGGAAATATGGTTTTCCAAAATTATTCTTGTCTTAAACTTTTATATGGCAAGATCTCTTGGTTGAAGTTTGGGATTAAGGTAATAAAGTTTTAGTTTATCCCTTTCTCTTTAAAGAAGTTGACCAATAGTGACCATTTTAATTTGCCCTAAAGGGAATGAGTATCACTGTAGAGGGTGCTATAAATAACTTTTTTAAAGCTTATATGTAGGGTAATCTCATAATTTATCATCCAAACCGGGCCACTTTTGAAAGTGAAATTGGCTACTCTTAATAATTGTGCCTGAATAGTTGGAACTGAAACTATCCTGAATAAACAGGGACATACAATTACCCACCTTGCAGGACATAATTCTGAGTCTAAGAGTGATGCATTTTGAATGGGAAAAAAGGCCAGCAGAGTGAAATCAATATACCTGACCTGTAACTTGCCCTGATTCCCTGTTCCCATGAAGTTGGGTCTTGAGCACTATAAGGACTATTGACTGTTTCAGTCTCATGCTCTGCCCAAGAGATGACAGAGTGTTGGGAGCATCCATTTAAGACCAAATCAGAAGGAAGAGAGCTATCTGCTGAGTCAAATCCCACTCTTTTTTTATACCACTGGTCTTTGGGGACTTCCATCTAAACTTTGACTATGCAGAACCCAGCCATTCAGACCAAAAGGCATATTCTATGCAGTATTCCCTAGTAAACCTTAGTCACTTTCACAGGGGGTCTAAGAGACAGGCATTAAACCAACATTTGAAATATTAAGAGGGAAAAATCTATCCAACAGTTACATTATTTTTACAGCTGATCAAAATAATGTAATATAATGGAAGGCTCTTATGTTAGTAATTGATAAAATAATTAAACTGCTAAAAATAGATTTTTTATATACCAAAGCTAAATATGATACTGTAGGACTATATTTAATCTTAGAATATTCTCATGGCAGATACAAAAATAAATTTTATTTTGAAAAGAAGATACTGTTTATGAGAATGTATTTCTGTGTACCATCCATGCAACATGCTATCTTACAATTTTGCCTATAAAATGCTGTTCTGAAAAGTGACCCTCTAAGAGTGGTACACTTAACAGAATAACATAACCAGAAAATGACAACTTAAGAGAGCTATTTCTAACTATTGCAGAATTATCTGGAAATACTTCAAATGAGATTACTTTGGTCCGCCTAGCTTAAGAAGTATTTTCCCAGTCAGTATAAAGTTCAAATTAATTTGATTTGGTTCCTGAAAAAAAAAAAACTGTCAGTTTTCTTGCAACTTAAACTTTAATTTGAGATAGAAAGTTTCCCTTCTGGACAACAAGTTGCAGCCTGGAAGTGGTAAAATGTCTAGAGGGGGAAACTAATGAAACTTTGTTGTGGAATAGTTCACAAAGGAATACAAGATGTGTTACATAATGCAGCCCTTTGTTTGTGGAGCCTCTGACAGAATCCTGCAGTTTTAGCTCAAGCTGAAAGCTGCCACCAAAGTCCTCCCCAACTCCAGGCAGCTGAGTCTTTTTTCCCCACCTCCTGCCATGATTACTCTGGCTTCTGATTAAATCACACCTTATATTTAAGGTCGCTAACCTAAAACGACCCAATGCTACTTATTTCTCTCTTCAACAGTTCCCCATTAGTTGTAAAACTTGGAAGACTTGAAAATAGCTTCTGTCCTAACTTATGTAGACTTCTCTCCAAAAGCAAATGCTATAATAGTTTCCTCACGCGTGGGTTCACACACCAGGTGAAAGATTTGGGAAGCTAATTAGCATGCTAGGGAGTCTGGAGCATTTGGGTGAGTCGCAGTCATGCTACCTGAGGGACAGAGAAAATGTCTTGTTGCTAGTGATATACAGCAAGTGCTGGTTCCTCACTTAGCTTTAACAGAACCAGAACTGCATTGCACTGTCTTCTCTGTATTTAATAGAAATCTTATTTATAAGATTTATTTTTAATCGCTTCTTTAAAACATCCATTCCTTTGGGGCTTAGTCCAATGTCTTATTTCTTACATAAAATATATTTATACTAATTTTGGAAAACATTTGCAAGTTTGTCCTTATTGTATTAATAACTAAACTAGGTTGTAATAAATTCTTGCCATAGAACTTCTTTTCTTATTTTAGACTCATATTTTTCTTTTTTGACCTGCTTTAATCCTCTTTGCTTAATACAGATTTCCCCCTTGCTTTCAGAGTGAGCATTTCATTACATATCTTGAATGTCTAGTATATATAATCAAGATATTAAGCAAATGAATATTTATTAAATACCAAGAATGTGACCAATGTTTGCCAGATAGTTGGGAAGAGCAGTTGGATAATTCAAATTATGAAAGTTATTTCTTGGTTAGAAACGTGTTCAGTAGCAAAAACTCTGACTTGAGCAGCTTAAACAAATAGGAGTTTGTATTTCTCAAGTAAGAGGAGGTCCAGAGGTAGAGAGTTGCTGGTGTGTGATAAAGTCAGGGCCAATATCTCTGTGTTTCTCTTTGCCTTTTTTTTTTTTTTTTTTCATGCTGGTTGCTTTATTTTCACAAAATAGCGGCTACAACTGAAAGTATAATATCCATATTTGAAGGGAGAGGAAGAAGGCACCTGAAGGATTTCTTTTTACCTCTATCAGACAAGAAAAAGCTTTCTCAGAAACCAGCCTCTCAAGCAGATTGCCACATAGATCTTATTGACTGAAACTGGGTCCCAAGGCCACCCTTGGTTGCTAGGGAGGCAAGGGAATCAGGGAACAGATTTGTCATCATTGGCTTAGAAATGTCATAGCTCATCATTCAGGACTGAGCACATTGCCACTCTGAACAAAATAGTAGTCCGTAGGTAGGAAGAAATGTGGGGATTGATATTGGGTAGGCATGAGTGTCTACACCAGTGGTACTAGTCAAAAAACAAAAAACAAAACAACAAAAAAAGGAAAATTAATGTGGACTACAAAAGCTGGAAAATGATGGCTGTGATACAGCATAAGCTGGACTACAAGATAACTAGAGCAATTAGACTGATAAAAGAATAATTACTGGACACTCCAACTACAGGAAGAACAAAAGCTTAAAAGCAGGAACATATAAGCCATATATGGGTTATTTAGTACGTGCTTACTGAATCATAGTAAATGAATGTGTAATATTCCAACACAGAAGTCCAGACGTGATTTAATAAATCATGGAGATAACAGAATAGAAAATTTAAAATTTAGGACTCCCTTGGCAATACCAAGATAAAGGGAAACACTCATATAGTATGGCTACGCTCTAGGGTACTCATCAAGGAGTACTGGAACCTGGGATGCCTAAACAAGGTAGAGCAAGAAATGGAGGCTGAAATACCAAGTTAATCATTTGAACTTGATCTGTGAAAACCTGAATATGTTTCTGGGATCAAGTTTTTGATAATATGCAAGTTATAGCCTCCAACAGGCCCTCCAACTATTGGAAGCATCAGGCTTGTTGCTGTCACTTGCTCCTCGTTTCTCTAAGTTCTGTTCTCTGTGACCTTCAGGGATTTCCACTATGAAAGGAGCTTTGGGAAAATGAGAAGTAGTTCATTGGAGATTTCTAGATTCCTACTTTACAATAATTGACATTTTACATTTATTCAGTTTCTTTCTATGACAGTCACTTTATTGTAGTTTTTAGTTCATTAAAATACCTGACAACAAGCTGTTTACCTTCTAATCAAGAATTTAAATGTCTTGATTTTTAAGCAAAGAAAAGAATTTAATACTGTTCAAAAAAAATTGAGTTGGTCAAAAGGATAATTTGATTGGCTTTTGCTGTTGGTGCTGATTTAACCAGACAACTCAGCCGAGAGTCAAACTTGTTTCTGCAAATACCACACAAGTAACTTCCACTAATGGGAAATTGCCTTTCTTATTATAGTCTTGCTTATTTTCTGTCTAACAAAGGATAAAGTGTCTTGTTCAATTTTGTTTCCCGAACCCTAGAATTTAAATTTGGCTTACCATCTGCAGTATAGCTAAGTAGTAAACTGAAATAATAAATGGAAGTAATTTTATTTTTGAATTGCACCTCCGTGAATCCCACATAATTTCAAGGACTTGACATTATTTTTTGTTTTTACAACCTAAACATTACCTGAAAAATAATGCCAATAGAGTGAGGGATAGGCACAGATTAAAATGTGCAACCTTAGGTAATGGCATTTCTAACACCCTTATGGTCTATAGCCATTTAATGTTTGTTTATTACTTGAGACTTCAGCATCTTTAGTTGGATTAGAAGAATTCAGATTATTTGAGCTGAAGAGTAATTCTTATTTTGGCAAAAGAACATCTATTTTATTTTAATTGACTGAGTTATATATTTTCAGTGACAGATCTTTAACTCCTCCAAAGACTGTAACATTATTAATATTGCACTTGGATAAGTCAGTTTACCTGGGCATTGTTTTTTTGTTTGTTTGACTCACAATGTTGTGTTAGTTTCAGGTGTACAGCAAAGTGATTCAGTTTCTCATATATATATATATAAATAATTTTTCAGATTATTTTCTATTCTAGGTCATTACAAGATATTGAATATAGTTCCATGTGCTATACAATAGGTCCTTGTTGTTTATCTATTTTATATATAGTAGTGTGTGTCTGTTAATCCCAAACTCCTTATTTATCCTTACCCCTCTTTCCACTTTGGTAACCATAAGTTTGTTTTCTATGTCTGTGAGTCTGTTTCTGTTTTGTAAATAAGTTCATTTATATCATTTTTTAGATTTCACGTATAAATGGTACCATATATGTCTTTCTGTCTGATTTACTTTACTTAGTATGATAATCTCTACATCCATCCATGTTGCCACAAATGGCAATATTTCATTCCTTTTATGGCTGAGTAATATTCCATTATATAGATATGCCACATCTTCTTTATCCATTAATCTGTTGATGGACACTTATGTTGCTTCCAAGTCTTGGCTATTGTAAATAGTAATGCTATGAACTGGGCATCAGTTTTTTTTTTTTCTTTTTATTGAGTTATAATCAGTTTACAATGTTGTGTCAATTTCTGGTGTAAAGCACAATTTTTCTGGGCATCAGTTTTATCATCTGCAGAATGGAGTCGCTGGACTTACATGATCTCTAGCTACTTTCAGTTCTAAAATTGCTCTCATTTTTCAGTTCAATTCAGCAGATATTAATGGAATACTCACAAAGTGCAAATCAATATAGTATAACCTAGATGGATACAGAGATGAATATTGTGATCTTTTCATGCAAGTACTTTACAACAGGATGCCTTCAAGATTGAGATGTGTATTTCCCAACACATCCTAGCTCCTGATGTTTGGGATGCCATTTATGAATGAGGGTATATGATTTATTACCAAGGGGGGAAGAAATTCATATTTTTGTTAATGTTTCTCTTATCTGGATATGAAAAACCAGAAGTCTGAACTATCATTTTAATAATGTGCAATTGTGTCCCACCTTCATTGCAAATAATTTAGAGCACTCCAGACCATTATCTCATTCATCCCTAAAGAAGCCCAATCCAAGTAGAAAAGGGTAATATAGGTACTTACATTTTAGTGATTAGAAAACTAGACCTAAATTTCCTGGAGCAATTTCAGTGATTAGAAAAAGTGGACCTAAATTTCAATGAGCAAGTGAGTGAGAGCAGGTAAAAATCTAGGGACCCTCACTCTAGGTCTGCATAGCCAGCTTCCTTTATGAGTGACAGTTTCTTTTAGCAAGTTCTACAGAACCTGATTGCAAAACTATCTTCCACATCTGATCCTTCCTTATTCTTTACCTAAACAGCAGCTTAGCCATTGACGATTTCAAATGTATCACCAGGGGAAAAAAAAAGGGTGTAGTGGAAGAATGGAACGTGAACAGCAACAAATGTGATACTCAGGCTGTGATGTGGTGATACAACATTCCAGTCTTTGGTTTGCATTAAAATTAGAAGTGAAGGAAAGTTGGGGACTCCTTCATCAACCTGATCTATAAACATTTGACTATAGGCCCAGCAGCCATAGAGAAACCTGTGCTTTTGCTAGGTGAGAACATTATTCTAAACACACCACCCTGGAAACTCTGCCTCAGTTCTTGGTTATCACTAGAATTTTCCTAGCCTGCTTTTCAGGGGAGTCAGGAACATAAGGAATTATTTCCGTTTACAAATCTTGCAAGCAGCAACTTGGAAACAGATGATTATATTTTCTTTACCTAAATCTTCCTAGGTAGTAAAAAAGCCATATCCGTGTTTCGTCTCATGGTTTCCTTAGTCAAAAATTTGCATCTGAGGCCTAGGAAAATGTTTGGTCTTCACAATCGAATGTTTAAACAGGTGCACACAGCACTGGCTGAGGAAGTCTCCTCCTCTGGAAATCCTGACGTTAAGAGAAAGGTTCTCATGCCAGCTTTCATGAATGCTTGTGAAGGAAAGTTCAGGTGATTCTTAAGTCTTATTACCTGGGTTACCGACCCACTGGCCTCCCTCCCATTCTGTGTTCTCATGAAGAAATTGATTTAATAGATTCAAGATATTATTAAATACATTCTGCATTAATATTATATGTCCTCTTTGAATCCAAGTGGCAATACAATAGAACTTCATTTTATAAATAACACCTTTCAAGCTAACACCACAGGGCACAGTACAAAAGAATCAAAATAGAACACAAATGCTGTAATCAAATGCAGACCCCAGGAAGGCTGATTAAAAAGGCATGTTGCTAGTGAGAGCAGCCAACAGGGTAAGTATAGTGGGTCAGAGCAGAAAAGCCAGCTGAACAGAAGGGCAAACTAAAATAAAACGGACTTGCCTGCCTGACTCACATGAACCTATGACTCTCCTTTGTCATCATCTCCTTTCGGACTCAGGAATTGCAAGAGAGAGGGGCACGTGTGTGTTTTTTGGGGAGGTGAGGATCAAATATATGGAGGGTCATTAGGTTTATCCTTAGTCTTCACACACAACACAAACAAAAGAAAATCCTAGAGACAACTGCCGGCAGCTGGCAGCAATGCCTACCATGTGATTGTGAGACAGCCCAGCAGGGCTTGCTTTGCTTGATAATACAACTGGTTTTCAGAAAACACAACTGGAGAAACAAGGAGGTCCTTTTCAGAATAGTGAGAACAGATAGTGCTGCTGTGGCCAGGGCATGAGTAAAGATGAATGGATGGGTGAGATGGGTGCTTTGCGGTCTTGGTCTTGAGACAGTCTCCTCTCCATTGGCCCCTCTTCTCACCCAGTACCTTTCTGTGCTGTCAGCCTCTCACCACCACAACCCTTTCTAATGTCAAAGGTTTGTGTTTTAAAACCCTGCCTTTAATTATGGGACAAAAGATTCTGTCCTCTTCCTGAAGCAAGTAAGAAATTAGATGACAAAGCAGAGGTATTTGAATTTGCCTCCCCATCTATGTGTAAAATCAGTTCTGACAGTGATCACCGTGTACCTTGAGAAATGCATTAAATTGATCAGTTACTGATGCTTTTCTGTTTAATATTGAGGGTCGAACAATACAGGACAAAAATCAGAGGAAAACAATTTCTGCTAAATATGTAAAATATTTTTCTGAGAAATTGAATTCTGTTAACAGCCTACCCAAAAATTGTGTCATGGAACAGCAAATATGGGTTCTAGAGTCAATTAAAAGAAAAAGAGAGAGGAAGGGGGAAAATGAGGTAATTTTTACCACTCCTGAAGCTGTAGGTTGTTTGTAATGACTCTCCTGGTTACCCAGTTAGTTGAAATTCCAGACTGGGATACTAATGCATAAATGTAGGTCAGTAGTTTAGTATTGCTGTACATTTTTTCTTAATCTCTTAATTGTAAACAGAACATACGCAGACAGCATTTGGGAATAAATGTTCATTATGCAAATACTAGTATTACTACTTTTACTTACTAGAATGCTATTTTCCCTAATTCTGACAGTATTTATTTAGGTATGCTGAGAGTCAGTATATTAGTAAAGGTGGGCAGCAAGTCTAGTAAGTAGTATAGTAGGTAAGAGATCCCTGGATTGTAATCTCCAAAGTGAGTTATTTCATAAACTATGTAAGTAAATAATTCTACCAGTTATCAATGTACTGCCTCTCAGATCCAAATTTACCCTTCCTTGCCTGCTCTACAAAGATGTATAGGGGTCATTTAAGTATTTTTCCTTTCCCAACTGAATGAGTGTGCTTTATCAATAGAGGATTCCGAGAGACATCATAGGAAGAAGAGGTTTTCCTCCCTGGCTCCTGTGAACTTTTTTGGGAGGCTCCTACTGTGTGCATGGCTTCTCCAAGGCCTGCCTCTTGCAGCATACACAGCTGCATTGGTGCACAGCAGCTGAAGCACCGGTAGCTTCTCCAGTGCCCAGCAGCCAGCAGCTACCTCCAGCACCCGTGCACAACCATGCACACATAAACACCTTGGGTGGTTGGTTTATGCAGCAGTGTGCCTCAGATGAGACAGCCTTCCCATGAACAGCTCTCCTGGCACCCTAGAGTACAGATTTCCAGCAAGTTTTGCTGACACAGCTCTCCAGCAATTTCTCTGCCAGTCATTCATTCATTGTCTGTGCCTCAACCAACAAGTCTGAATCCCAGTCCAGGGGCATAAGGGACTCTTCCTTGGGCACTCTCTATCAGCCCTAGAAGTTGTGGTTGTTCCTGATATTTGCTTATTCTTATATAATTTACAATTCTCTTTACTTCTTACTAGTTACTCCCTAATTATTCCAATCCCCTGTTATAGTTAATAATTCTTCAGATTAAATTTTCCCTGTTCAAATTGCTGTGTGGTTTCTGTCTCCTAATGGACCCTGACTGATACGTGACCAAGGAATATTAAAATAATCTGTATTGTTTGGGAATAGGGGAAGGTAAATATGCCAAGTCATCTCTTAATGGAATGGGTTAGCATTACCCAGACCTGCTATTAGATGAACAACAAGTTTTGAGAATTTGATGCTAGATTGAAAGGTGACATAAGAATATGACCCTATCTACTACTTTTAACTGTACATATGGTTTTAAGGACCCAATTTTAAAACATTTTACTTGATTTCAGTAAGAGTTTTTTTAAAAAATACAAACTATAATAAAGCAAACAACAAAAGTCTAGACTCAAAATTCATTTGTTGGTCTTGAAATAATGTTTCAAAATAATAACACTATTATGTGAATTTGTAGACTATTAACGCTAGGAAAATAATGATCCACGTCATTTTTTGAGACCTCATAGCAACAGCAGTAGATACTGTTATTATCCCTATTTTACAAATAGAAAAATAGAGGTTTGAGGTTAAGGAACTGGCCTAACATGGTATATGTAGTATGTTTCAGAGCCAGAATTTGAACTTAGATCTGCCAGTGTGCCTTGGCTCTAAACCATTGCACCCTGCTTCCCGAACACTATCATTGAAACAAATAGCAAGCTACCTGGGAGAACAGACACAGTGCTTGTTTGTGTTGTATTCATCAAAGATCCAGAAAAAGAAACTTGAACGTATCCCTAGAACGTATAGCACACCCCGAGATATTGCAAAGACGATCTGTTACTCTTGCCTAACAAGACATGGACAAACTGGATGAGCACTGGTGATCAAATCCCCAGAACCAAAGTGTTAACAGCGTATCAAAAATCCAGCAGCCTTTATTCAGAGCTGAATTGAAGGCAGATGAAATATTAACAGCCGTTCTAGCAGCCCAAGATGAAATATGAGATCCTGTATCAGAAATTATTAGTAACCTGTTAAAAGAAATGCTGAAAAATGGCAGTTACCAAATTAAAACTGGGAAACAGAGCCCAAATGGGAAATTTCAAAAAGTTTGGAGGAAAATAAATGACAGATTGTCCTCTTGGCTCTTATCACTATGCCATCCTAAATCCTACTTGGCAATACACGGTGGAGGTGAAATAAGAACTGCATCTCTGCCAGTGCTGGTCCTCAAGTCTGCAGTCCTAAGTGTCTGTGAGGGTGTCTGGGATTGACTGGAAAAGTAGTTGGAATTTGGTAGCTTTATCTAAATTGAAGAGTCTGGAGACTCTTATTATGAAAGGCTTCCTCTCATTTGTGAATTGGCCCCTTTGCTCCACTTTTGGATGCCTGGCTTCCTCCATGCCGAGCTGCACTCAGTGTTTCTACATGGGAAAGCTATTCTCCTTAAATGCTTTCAAATTTAAAGCATCTATCTGATATGTTCACGTTTATGACTCAAAATACCTAGCATCAAAAAAAAAAAAAAAAAAAAAAAGAGAGAGAGGAAGATTACAAATACCAAATACCGGGTGGTAAATGAAGGCGATATTTTTCCATCAGTTACTGAGAGCAGAGAAATGACTGTAAGCAGAGTTGTTGAGCAGTTGGTGCCAGAGAGAAAAGGGAAATGAGCTATAGAACCATAGAATCTTAGTGTTGGCAGAGACCGTGAAGTTCATGCAGTCCTACCCTATCATTTTTCAATGAAGAGGCTGAGACGTGGGGAGTTAAGGGACCTGACTAGCCGTAGACACATAGTTGTTTACTGACACTCAGGCCAAAAACATTTCCCAACTCCCAGTCTGGAACTCAGTAGTTCAGCATGCTACTGCCATCCTCAACTGAAAATTAACACTAACCCAGCCTGGAACATAGAAGAATTCAGCATCTGTGGGGAGCAAGAAAAATGATGAATTTTGAAATGGAAATCAGTCTGGGAAGAGGAGAGGGGAAATGGATGATTCACCTTCATTGTGACTCGATGGCCAACTTTGTGCAAGACATTTTGTATCAGTTTACTCCCCCGTGCCTGCCCACAAATAGTAATAATTTGGTGGTGCTTCCCCAGGGTTTATATTTATGCATTCAGATTTGGTTTGCTTAGAGAATTCTGCCATATGCAGGTTGTCTTGATTGGTTTGTGGGTGGCATTGCTGTTGATTCCTGTTATTTATGTGAGCCTGACTTTTTTCTCTAGCACTAAAATGTGCTCCAGAGTCTTTGTAGGGAGAATCTTCTCCAAGGGGCACCCTAACTGAAGAACGGATGTAGGTTCAAGATGTAAGAATTATCTTCTGTTAACCCTGGTATTCTGTTAATCTCTTGGGGAACTTGGGCTATATGTGGACCTTTTAAGCAGGATCATGAATTAGGTGAAATAATTTTCTTTATTCGCAAGCACAGGATCATTTGAAGTAAACCAGCAACAAAGAAGACACAATAAAAATGTCTCGGTAGGACTCCCTGCAAAATAACAGTATGGGTCTTTCAGACCAGTCGAATATTTTTCAGAATAGAGCAACCGGAAATGAGAGAATCAGACAGTATGATGAAAACTACAGATGGAAGGCTTTGCATGAAAAGTGATTATGGACAAGAGAGGGCTCAGGAGCGGGTAGGCGTGGAGTTGGAAAGGAGCGGGTAACTGAAATAAGAGAAGATAATGCTTGACCAGGTCTAGTAAAATATTCCCTGCCACAACCACTGTTCCATGAAGAGATTGAGCCAAGAGGCCTGAATAAACTAACCTTAAGTTCAGCGTTGCCATTATTGTGGGAGGCATCAGGGAGAGCACATCCGGACTTGTGTTACACAGTAATCACTGCTGGGTGTCAGCATTCATCAGCCAGATGGTCAGACCCACAATTAATCAATTAGGCTGGGATGATCAACTGGACAAAGTTTTCCCCTTTGGTAAAAAACCCTCATCATGCGGTCAAGGCCGATAGCACTTTTATCCTGTTGCTTTTGGAGAAGCTTCTAAAAATCACTCTTCTTTTTTAGGCCTCTAGTTTCTGAACGCTGTTAAGGTCCAAGCAGCTTTGACAACATAGATACCCCAAATCAAGATTTTTTTTTAACATAATAGGTTTTCAACATCTTCTGTGTTCATGTATAATGTTTAACATAGCCAGGCAGAAATAAGCTTTTTAAAGCAGCATTCTTTGAGGAATGTTGCCCAACTGATTTTACCAGAGTCTCTGTGCCAGTTCCACTCAACACAGTGGAACGACACAGGAAATGATCCTTTCACTGGGCGCTTATGAAGATGATATGATAAATAAAAAGAATAGCACTTTATTAAGTATTCACTTGTGGTGAAGACTGACAGACATTAGTCAGTCCTTACAATAAATTTAGGGTGATAATATTCCATTGTAAAGAGAAGGAAACTGAGGCTAGAAAGTTCATTTGCTCAAGGTTGAGCATTTATCAAAGATGTGTTGAGATGATTTAATACTCTCTGGAATAAAAACTAAAAAAAAATTTACTCTGCATTTTTTGACACATTTGTGCATCTTTAAGGGATAACAATTAGGAATATATGGTGGGTCCGTATAATTCCTTTTCAGAGCAGTTCAAAGAAATCTCATGGTAGTGTTTCCCAACTCTGCTGATGGTACTCTCTTTACTGAAGTTCCTGATGCACACCATCTGAATTTTGAGATCCCTTTCTTCCTTATTTTGGGGCCATCACCACTATTTGCTGATAATTCTGTCCCCCTGTCAGTCTCCTTATCTAGGAGTGGTTCTCGGAGTTTGTTTCATACACTAAGACCTTTCTTTATCCATTGGTTCATCGCGTGATTTGCTGCCTCCAAAACAAAATGTCTGTCACCGATTTGTTCTTTACATTGAACCTGGTTTGTCCCTCTGACTGTTTTGTTTTTCCTCTCCTCTCGCTGTATCACAGTCCAACTGCACAGGGAGAGGTGTTTGAAAGTCTTCTTGGTGGAAAGTGTCACTTCTGATCGAGGTCTCTGCTGACCTCATTGAGTAGAAATATGGACACAGTCTCACATTTCTCTTGTGCTTCATCTTAAACTTACGTCTCTTTTCTCTTAGCTCTTCTCTACCGACACCCAAGCTCAATTTAAGGAGTGCTTCTCTTTAACCATTTTGTGGCCAGTATTTTGCAGGCTGTACAAGGATACTATTGACCCAAATGTACATTACTGAGATATTAGGCTTTTACTTAGAACTATATTATTTTATGGACTATGAGGGTTCCTCTTGCTATTTAATGTAGTGCTTTGCTTTTATTTGTATGTTTGGCTACTTACCAAATTGGGAAAGCAATACCAAAATACCAGGATTGGTGACCACTGTTTCTTAAATCAAGTTCAGGAGCACATGGGGAAAAAAGATGTTCCAGAGATCTTAATGAGCATCTTTTCTCCTCCAGGGCTCCGCCAGTGCCCTCTTTCTCTGCCTGTGGTACTCTGATTTGTTCTTGCTATGTTTGGTAGGCTGCTGTTCTAAGTTTTCCCTTGCTGCTCCTTTTTCTACAATCCTGCAGTCTTCACCCCAGAGCTGATGAGCCGCTTTCACTTTGACCTGCAGTATCTCTGTGAATTGCAGAGCTGAGCCCTGCCATCTAGACGGCCTTTCTGCTTCATTTTACTCCTGACCTAACCCCCCCCACCCCCTGCTATTCCAGGCCTGGCCTCTCATGACCAGAGACTGCTGACTCATCCTGGCCTGTGCCAAGCTGTGCAGTCGCTTAGCGATGTGGACAGGAGTCGAAGGACTAGAATGAGATCACTGAACTCATTTCACTTGTTGCTTACGGTACAGTCCAGCATGAGCTGGAAATGTAGGAACCTCAGCCTCCCGAGCAGAAAGAGTAAGTAGATTAAACACACCGCATCACCAAGTCCTCAACAAGCAGCAGTGGGGTGGCGGGCGGGGGCTGGCTTTCTCATGGCCGTGTCTAGGGCATTCCGGTTCATCAGGAATGTTCCTTTGTCCTCTCTTCTTCCTCTCCTCCACAATCGCACCCTTCCCCCCCCCCCCCTTCCCTGAACTTCCCTTCTGAAAATGTCCGGATGGCACAGCCGTGATCTGGGCAGAAATGAAATTTTGCTAATAAGCAGCCTCCACAAGAAACCCTTGAACAGTGACACTGTTGAAACTGCTTAGTTTAGTTTGTCTCCTGGGAACTCACATGAACTTCCCAACAGAATTCAAGGGGATAAAAAAACTCTTTTTTGGTTCTCTTTTCCTTTCTGTTTTGAGGGAGGTAGTTTCAGGAGACATGGCTGCATTCTGGTGCGGTGTAAAGCTTTCCGTCGGGAGACAACAATGTGCGTTCCTCTGGCAGGACGGGATGGGGTTTTTTTTTTTTTTGTTTCTCCTGCTGTTGTTTATTTATAAGACATTTCCTCTCAGTTAGTGGAAGTTAGATCGTAAGAGGCTCCAGTGATTTTCCTTCCACCTCCCCTCCCCAGTTTCTGTGCTTCAGCACTCTGGAACACTGTGAACTCGACAGACTGCTCAGAGCAGGGCGCTTAGCAGCCAGGCCTGGACACTCTCAACAGACTGTGCTGATTCTCAGTCGACACTCCTTGGATCAGGAACCACAGTCCTGGTGAGTGGTGAGGTTCCAGAATTTGATGTGTCAAGGATTCTATTCTTGGTGTCTCTGAGGCAGTCAGGAAATAACGAGTGTTTTTAAAAAGGAAAAAAAAAATGCAGTTTTTTTTTTTTAAAAGCTACCAAACAATCCAACGGCCTGATGAAGCTTTTACTATGCACAGCTGAGAGCACTCTGTGGACAATGGCTGAGCCTTGAGTCTGTGCACAGGAGGAGCCTGCAGGCATAGGTTTCATGCTGCCACCGATGGATGTCAGCCTTGACATGCCTAGCAAACACGCTTGTGGGAGGAGGAAGATAGGTGAGTGAGTGGGGTGGGGAGGTGGTATCGAGGTGGCGAGAGGGAGAAGTGAAAGTGGGATTCACCGTTCGCTTGGAGTTTCTCTCTACCAACTTTTCATGCATCTCTATTCAGTGCATTTACGTTATGCTCAGAATACTTAACGTACCCAGCTAAGCAAGAAAGAAAAGTAGAAGCCTAGCAAAAGAATATTGTTAATACTGTGCTTCTAAAGATTATTTTTCGAAGAACTGGTTGTTTTAAATGTTAGGGAAACTCCTCCCACCTGACCTTTGGAAAATTTTATTTGTCACACCCTCTTTATTCTTCTGCCTTCATGGTATCGAACAGAAGAATGCAAGGAGAATCCTTATTTGGTTCCGGGGAAATTTATCATCCTGACATAGGAAAACTAGATGACTGTCCTCACAGTATTAAACCCAAATATAGTCTTGTCCTCAATATAAGAGACGCTGATTGAGTGTGCTCTGAGAAGTTGTCGAAGGAATGGAATGGGGGTGGTTGCATCCTGTCTGATATGAGACTAGCAGAGGAGTCAACAGACCAGCTTTTGGTGCCAATATGTGCCTTTCACGTCCTTGTTAATAACTTGCACTTTCCCTGGAAGTGGAATTTCAGTCGAATGCATATTTATTTCTTACCATCAGACCTCTACTTGGTTGATCTTTCAGAGGTATTTGATCTTACTGTGTTTTCTTGTCTTCTTTCCAATTTCAAGAATCCAGCATGTTCCAAAATATTAAGAGTGGAAAAAACAAAAAACAAAAAAACATGGTGGCCATAAAAGTATCTGACTGTGTGGCAGCATCTGAAGTGAATTGCTCTTTGGAGAGAGGGAGGAGTCTTTGATGTCCCCAATATGGTTCTCATAGGCTAAAACTTCCAGGAACCACAACCCAGCCTAAGGGGCACTTACTCGATGTTCTTAAATATTTGGAAAGAGATGCTATTTTATTGTTTTAGTTTTTCTTGCTATTAACACATTGCCAGTAGATTCCTCCTAAAAGTTGAAAATGCTTTAGCAATAGTTGATTTTACATTTAACCAGATGTGTACTGTGTGTGCCTGTGGTGTGTACTCTTGTCCAAGCTGGTGTAGTTGTCCAACATGTTACATTGGTACTTAGCTTTGGAATTTTGTTTGCTACTCTGGGCAATTCAGATTCTTAGCCATAGGACTCACCAGTGCTTATGTGGTCCCACGTTCCCTACAGCCTCATCAGGGTCCATCAGTGACCTTTAGCACAAAGAGTCAGCTTCCTTTCACAGGTTCTATAGTTTGTGAGGCACATCAGATTCCTGTGCTGCCATCATGATAGGAAGCAGTCTCAGAGTTTTATTAGGACCAGCGTGCTGAAAGTTTAATGGTATATAATGGCCAAACTTGCCTGTTTCAGTCAGGCCATGTTGGTTGTGACCATACTACTTGTATGTGTAATGTTTCTTGGGGATTTTCCATTAGTTCTCTTATTTTCAAAAGAAAGAAGTTGAATGGCAGAATGGTGTTAAATTTTTTTAAATTATGATATAAAAAATCTAACTAGTTTTTACCCCATTACTGCCAAGACCTATATGAGGTTGTTCCTTCCTCAGTTTTAACACTCAGGCTGTACAGACTCCCAGAACAATTGTCTGTTAATCTCTGGTAGGGGTGATGTCTATTAGGACTACAATAAGGGCAAGTTGGGTCTCTAACACTTTGAAAACATTTTATTATTGAAATCTTCTAGGCCTGTACATAAAATTTTATAAGCATCTTTAAGTGAAAAATAGGTAAACACAGTATCTAAGGGTATATCCCAAGTGATGACATTTTAAAAATACAACCTGCCAGAGAAATTTTCTTTATTGTTGCCAAGATCTGGAGTTCCACGTGGCTGTGGAAGAATTCCATGGCTAAGTTAGAATTTATAAGTCAGAATTTGATCAATGCCTTTGATAGAAATGCAGGATAATGATACATTTCTTCTGTTTAAATGCCTGTATTAATATTACCTGATTTCTTCAATACCTATGTTATAAACCTTCATAGTGTACTGTCAATGATTCGATCTTCCAGTGCTCATCTCCCAAATTCTAATTTCATTTCGGAAGATGCATGTTACAAAGTGTATATTTTCTTGCATGTACATTTTATCTGTAAGTACTTCCTATATGTTAAATTCATTAAATTAGGCAGTCACAATTAGACACAAATGACATTGCTAAGTAACAGAATTATGATTGCCCCAATAAGAAATTATTCTTTTTTATTTATGTAGAAATGCTTTTGATATTCATTTGATGTCTTTGAAAAAGCTACATAGTCTTAAAAGTTAGGAAGAAGGCATTGATTCATTGTATCACACAATTGTGTATGTGTGTTATTTTGTGCATGCTTATATTCAGCTATTAAAAATAGGACCAAATGCTAGCTAGGGTTACTTGCCTTTGAATTCAATAAAACCACGAGTGAAATATAGCTGACATTTTATCACACTGACAACACAGAAAATTTACACAAATATTTATGAACAGTATCTGCAAAAGGTGAGATTTGGTTAGCTGATAAGATTGGTAATTATCCTTCATCAAATATACATGTTAGATTATGAACCTAAATTCTGTTATGCACAACTTCAAAATATTATTTGCTATATGTATAAAGTAGTTTAAAATTAAGTAGAAAGAGATTAAATTGCTGTTAATTATCTTAAAATTGAGAATATATTTAATTATTTACTTTCTTTGTAAGAATTAATTTATATACAAATGACCCAGTTTATTCTAGTTTCTCAGCTATTTAGCTGTACATTAAATACTTTGATGCTGTATTTACATATCAGCATCAGCAACTATAATTATCCAGATACCTTTTCAACTATCCAGCTAAGGCATATTCTTGTCAAGTCACACTTTTCTTCTTTGAAGCTTTCCATAATAACCCAAACTAAAAGTAAAACTTCTTCTTCTGACATTAATAGCGTTTAAAAAATCTATAGCTTTCATTTGGCACTTATCATGTACCATGTTTGTGTGTGTGTGTGTGTGTGTGTGTATATGAAATTACAAGTGGCTAGAAGGCAGGTACTTTGTCAAGCCAAAGTCAAATTGCCTTAATCTCAATGGAGGATCAGTGAATAGGATGATGCATGAATGAATGAATGGATAAATGGTTATCTGTAAGTCAGTGCATTGACAATGAATGTCTTGCTTATCATAAGAAAGAAATATGCCCAGAAAACACATCAATAGATTCTTCTATATCTGAACCCCCTTAATTCCCATATTAGATCTTCCAACTAGCTAACAGCATCTCCAGTCATTTGCCAAGGTAGCTTTTCTAATCTCCACAATGTCCAGGTAATTTCTGATGGGGCATATCTTGAGCTTTCAGTAGCTCCATTCATTTTCCAAGACTCCTGAGGGTGGCCACATACCCAGGTTGGTCTGCTCCTACAGTATGAAATTACCAGACTTGCCCATAATGTATCAGATTGACCAATGGCTTCTGCAGCTTGTCAGTACTTGCTTACACTCACTCAGTGGTTCTTTCTTTCCTCAAACTCAACCATCCAAGGAGCTCAGGCTGATGTCAGATGTGAAAAGGCATGAAGACTGGCTACAAATGCCTGTGAACTAGAAAGGAGAAGGGTGGAGCAGACAGCACAATAAAGAGAGGGGCAAGAGGACAGGCAGCCCAATCATTTCTACTATCTTAACAAGCACTAATTAAATGCCCTGTTTTAGGCAAATAATAGCTGAAAATAGCCAAGTGCAGTTGTTTCTCTGAGTAAAGAAATTGGTGGGATCTTTTAGTGCTTCTGCAGTCAGTTAACTGGAGCATAAGAAGGCACATTTGGTGCTGTGGACACATTGGAGGAGAGGGGCCCATTCCAGCACCCTAAATGGTACCCTGCTGACATAAATAATATCCAGAGACTAGCTTCATATACTACAAACTGGCCTAAAGAAACAATAATTTTAAAAAGTCAAAATGTTTTATAAAATTTAATTACATTTTTTTATCAATGGTCAATCCACTTGACAATCCCCAAACTACATCTAATTCTGTCTCCTACACTGAATTCTTTTCTGGAGCTTCTAATATATATAAATGAAATGTACTAGTTTTATTTCCTTCTCTTTTTATTTGTCCTATTTATCCTCTAGTAAACTGAAATCCTAGATGTGAGCAGCCAGAGGGAGAAAGAGAAGTGATTCACATAATGGATAATTAACCCTTGAACAATGGAAAGTTAACTCTCCACAGACATGCCAAAAACTGAAATGTTTTGTTGTTAAATTTGTTCTCCTTTGGGTGTTAACACATAGAGGACATCTCCATTAGCACAAACTTGGCACCAAACAACCCGTTCATTCTCAAGCTACAAATGCTACACTCACCTTCCAGTTCGTTCTGGCAGGATTTGTAGCATGATGTCCTCTTGGGTGGTGATGTACAAACCACTCTGAGGGGCAAAATTGTATGAGTGCCTAATCCACTTTTGAAAATGAAAGAAAAGGATCTGTTTTATGAAAAGCCTCTAATAAGGAAAGACACAAATTGTAATAAAAAGTGTTAGCACCTTGCATCTCCTGTTAATTGCCTTCCTAGTCAAAAGGAACCAAAATAGTGTAGTAAATGTTAGAGGTACACCAGGAACAGAGTGCAGAGAATTGTCTCTTCCTTTTAATAGTGAGTTGAAAAGGGTAGCAAACCTTAAACTATCCATATATCCTTAATTTGGGCTCCTAACCTTACTCATCTACTTCATCTGTCTAGTGAGGAGAACAGTACCCATTGAACTTATTTATCAGCATTGTTATAAGGATCCAATTATAAAAATTGTCTCTTCATTACATTCATTAAACACGGACTTAACATTCATTCATCCATTTACTTATTTATTAATGCAAGAAACATTTTAAAATCCGCATCTGTGACAGGTATTATTCTAGAAGCTAAAGATTGATTCATTTATTAACAAATATTTATTAAGTTGCACATACTGTGCACCTGAAACTTTTCCAAGGGCTGGGATTACTACAGTAAACAAAACAAACAGAAGTCTCTATTCTCATAATACTTTTTGGGCAGAGGAGAAAGACGACAAACAGGCACATATGTAAAATTTATGGTGTGTTAGATAGTGATAAGTGCTATGGAGAAAAGTGAAAGAAGAAAGAGAAACAGAGATGGAGACAGAGAGTGTGCATGTGTGTGTGGGCGCGTGTGTCAGGGATGAGACTGCAATTTTAAACTGGATGAAGTGTGAATGCCTCACCAAGGGGACAACGTTTGAGAAAGGTGAAGAAGCAAGTTTTGTGGATGTCTGGGTAAGAGCATTTCTGGCCTGAAATCATCAAGTGCAAAGGCCCTGGACAGGAATGTATGGGGCAAGTTTGGTAATAAGGGAATCTATGTGGCAGGATCAGAGTGGGTGAGCAGGGGAGTGGTAGATGAGGCAGGGGAGGCAGTAGGGGCCTGAGCAGGTAGGCCTTTATATGCTGTTGTGAAGGTGTTGGCTTTGTCATTGACAGTACAAACATGAGAAGACGTGACCTCGTGTTGCTCGCTGGTGGAGACACAGGTTGGGAAACAAGTTGTGATAACATCATATGCTAAGTAACGTAATTTAAGGATGCTCGAGGAACCTTCGAGGCACAAAATAGTGACTGTTTACCTGAACTTACCTTGCAGCAGAGGGTCAGGGAAGGCTTCACAGAAGAGCTAATAAGTCCGTGCTGGGCCTTGAAGAATTTTCCCAGATGGTCAGGGCGAGGAAGAGCATTCAGAAAGGGGACCAGCAGGGGCAAAGGCACTTAAATAGGAAACAGCATGGCAGAGTTGGGGACCAGTATCACTCACGTTTAGTGAAGGAGTGTGGAGAAATGATGCTATAGATGTAGGCAGGGAACAATCATGTTGGGCTTTGATTGCCATGCAAAGAAGTTTTATCATCATGTGGCATTTGGGGAGCCATTGAATGGTTTTAAGTGGAGAAGGTTAATGATCAAATTGTGTTATGGAAGATCACTCTGGCAGCAGGGCAGAGGATAGATTGGAGGAATGGGAGAATAGAGACAGAAAAATGAGTTAGGAGGCAACTAAAATTGTTCAGACAGAACACAATGAAGCCCTGAACTAGGACAATAACTATGGGAATAGAGAGGAGGAGACACGTTCGAGAGATAAGAGGCGGAATGGACACAATTTAATAACCTTTGAGCTGGGCATCAAGAGAAGAAGGAATTTTGGATTGCTGCCAGGTTTCTGCCTTGTACAACTAAGCAAGAAAGGCTATGAGGAGGAGGTTCCGTAGGCTGGGGAAAGATGATGAATTTGTTTTTGAATGTGTTAACTGTGAGATGCTGGGAAGCATCAGGACCTCTGCCTGGGAGGCTGTTGGATTTTCTCAGGAACCTGGAGAGAGGTCAGGGATAAAGAGAAGTCTGGCAATCATCTGGATCGTCAGCATCAGGGTAATAGTTAAAATTACTGAGTGGACTTTTCTCAAGGGAAATGTATTGGTAGAAAGCAAAAGGGAGCAGATCCTTGGAATAAACCACATTTATGGAACAGAGAGAGGAAGAGGCATCTTAGAGAAGATTATTTTGAGCAACTCTTATGTGCCAGCCATTGTGCTAGATGGTGGAGGAACCAAGAAGACTGGTGCCCACATCCTGCCCTGGAAGTACCAACAGTTTGTATAAATATAAGAGGCTATTATTATTACTATCATCACCAACCATGGGACAGTGCTAGCAGAGAAAATGCCCAAGCATAACAGAGAAAATAGTGCAGAGTGTTTGATGAACATTAAGGGAGATTACAAAAGCAGAATCCTGAAGTTTGCTGCATGTATTTTGCTATACAGTTCATTTCTGATTTCTCTAATACTTGTATGTGTCTGTTCCAGTGTTAGCATGGGTTCAAGCTATTGGCAAAACAAGCCAGGTGTAAATTATGGTAGAATTGAAATCGATAGCGCTTTGAAGCACTGGAGTGCCCAGTTCACATCAGGGCGTGCGTCTGTGTTCACTGAAACATGGCTATCAAGTGCACCCCGAGTCATTAGATGTGTTATCCAGTGAATAACAGCATAATGATATTTTAGCAGAGCAGCCTTATGATAAATTCTGCTTTAGCGAAACTCCATATACAGAGCAATTTCTCCTGGCCGTGTACATTGCATGGCAAAGAAAGGATATCCTGCTGCGTATCAGAAGGCTGTAATTTCATTTAGGGGTTCTATTGACATCGTAAACTGCAAGAGCAGAGCTCAAGTGGCTATTTAAGTCATAGGAACTCAAGCTAACATTACTGCCTCGTCCTAATCGCCACCTCCAACAGACTCCTGCCTATACATATGTGTTTTATGTTTCTGTCTTTGTGTCTATAAATACTCAATCACTCCAGGGGCTGAGGAGATAAGCTGTCCTAAAGTATGACAGGTATCTGTCACCTTTGCAGCTGGTCTAGGATAAGGGCTAAAAGCAGTTATATTATTCATTGAAGGTCAAATGCGAAAAGGGGCCAGAAACCCCCAGCAAGTTCAGAATATAGGTGTTCTTGTTTTCCTGCTTGAAGACATTCTCTACTCCGTTTAAGGTCAGAGTCTACCAACCTGTTGTGTCTAGAACAGTAGGGACTTTTAGACTTACCTGTCCATCAGAGTTCACAGCTTATAAGTGCTTGCCCCATTCTTTCCTCTCTTCACCTTGACCCATGCTCTCTTGTGAAAATGCCAGTACTGGATAGTCTTAGAATAATATGCAGTAAGGAACAAGTTATGCAGTGCCTTACAAAAGTGATTCCCTAGATGTCTAAAGGGGTCCCTAGAACCCCTAAATGATTCCCATTCTGTCCTGAGACATAGTCCAGCTGAAAATTGGAAGCCATAGTTAATTGTCTAATTGAATGTTAATGTTCTAAGGAAAATAACAGTAATAAAATTGCAATTTGTCGAATAGTATTTATCAGATGATGCTTTGGAAATGACTTCAGGAGACCAACAAGGAAAGATTCAAAGCAGCATATGTTTCTCTTTGGTTTGTAATGAAAATGTTCATGCCCCTACATTAACAACCAACTTCGTCGAGAGAGGATACTACAAAATTAGACACTGGAGTTCAAACTCATTCAGTCATTATGGCTGATATTTCACTTAGTCTCTGTCTTTCCTGGCCTTGGGAGTCATCTGTCTACATACTGTCTTAATTAGAAATCCCTGCAGAATTATCATGTTTCAGAAAATCACAGTAGTAACAGAACTTATGACTCCTCATAAGGTAAATGCATTTTAGAGTCATCTTATTCACCCTTATGTCACCTTGTAGAGGAATGGAGGATGGAGAGGCAGAGAGCTAGACTCACAATTAGTGGCTGACTGAGACTAAAGTTTTTACTTTCCACATTAGCCTGTCCATTGTCCTACTGCTTCATCACAATGTTTCTTTATTGCTTAAATATTGTGATTAAAATTAAGGTCTATAAGCTCACAGACATAGAAAAAAATTATAGTTACCAAAGGGGAAAGGGCAGGGAGGGATAAATTAGGGATCGGGGATTAACAGACACACATTACTATATATAAAATAGATAAACAACAAGGACCTATTGTATAGCAGAGGAAACTATATTCAATATCTTATAATAACCTATAATGGAAAAGAATCCAAAAAAGAATATGTATATATATAACTGAATCACTTTCCTGTACACCTGAACCTAACATTGTAAATCAACTACACTTCAATAAAAATTTTTTTTAAAAGATGAGCCAAAAAAATTAAGGTCTATAACAGCTGAATCGCTCTCATCTGTTACCATGATATTTTCATTATATTCCTGAGCAACATAGTTTGCCATTGTCACATTTCTGAGAGGTGCTACTGCTCTAGAAAGAGTATCTGTCCTCAAATAATTTATATCCATGGGAATGTAAAAAAAAAATTATGTAGACATAGATAAGCTCTGACATGAGGAAATACAACTCACCTATTGTTCTCCTGGATTTAGGAAGCAGAGCAGTGATAAGGGGGCAGACTCTCTGGGTTCTACCACTTACTAACTGTGTGACCTTGGGAAAGCTATTTAATTCTTGTGCCTCCATTTCTTCATATGTAAAATGGGGATGATGATGATACCTTCATGATAAAATCACTCTGGGAGTAAATGACCTAATAAATGTAGAGGATTTAAACCAATACTTGGCAAAGTAATATATATCAATCAATAAACATTAGCTGCTATTATAATCACCATTATCAGCCTCCTCTTCATCACTTATTCCTGTGCTGTAGTGTTTTGGTTAATATCCATTAGGGAAAAACCTACACACGTGTGTGCATACACGTACACATACACGCAGACAAGCCCACACCCCATCCACCCAGCAATGCCTGCTTACTCCAGCTGTGGGCTTAAACCTCACCTATGTGTTAATTTCAATGTCTTCCTAAGCAGAGAACATACAAGGACACCATGCTTTAGATGAGGTGGATTTGCTGCTATGTTCAGTCTTTATACTGGTTCCAAATACTTGATGCAGAACTGTTCAGTGGCTGGGCCTCACTCCTGTTACCTACTAACTCTGGTTGTTCTCATCTCATTGCTTAAGTCCTTCCTAAACTATAAATTCTGTTAAGCATGATCTAGTCCGATCTATTGATGGTTTCACCATGGTAGTTTGAGCATAATAAATAAATGTAAGGTAAATGAGTGAATTAATGAATGAATGTTCTTCTATTTCCAGCCCCTTCATTTAGGTCCTAGTCCTGGCTACCTGATATTCTAAATGCTAAACTCATTGTCCACCTAGGCCACTGTGTTCACTATCCCTAGTTATTATTCTGTCTTCTAGTCCAAACTCTGCTAGTTAGTTTTCTCTCATTGCCTGATTTGAAACTCTCAACACTGAAATCCAGTCAGTATAGTAGGACTACCCTCCTATCTGCTCCATCTCTTCCTTTGTGAAACCACGAACACTACCCTTAGAACTGTGTTTCTTATTCCTCTGCCTGTGCCTTCTTCCCATTTGAAATTTGAACTTTAATCTTACGAGTGATTTATTATCCATTTGCGTTTTCATCTGATGCCCTTGGTCCTAACCTTAACTTTGATCTTCATACCATGTTATTCACATACCCCTTTCTATATTTATTATATTTTGAGAAAAATATGCTTATGTCAATAGTAAGTAAGTGAAAGCTGATATCAAGCCTGATCTGAAAGAAGCAGCATTCAACCACGTTGGCAGACCATGTGTTGGGCCATTTGTTATGCCTCCACAATGGTCCTTATCTTAGCTCCTTGATAAACATCAGAGATCTGATATCCTGAACCTGGTCTCAGTTGCCCTATACCTGCTCTATCCCTAGGCTAGTACTAACAACATCCAAAGCTTAATTAATGTAAAATTTAATTGGGAAATGTTGGCATTAGTGTAGAGTATGTCTAGCAGTAAATATCACATGTGAAAGTGAGAGGAACTAAAAATAAAATCCCACCTTGTTGCAGCTGGTCAAAACCACTGACCATCACATGTTGATATATTTATTGTGTGCCCTTTATTGTCACTTTTTATTGGGGGAGGTGCTTTTCTGAAAAAGGGAGAAAAGATTTTTTAAAAAGAAGAGAAGAGGGCCAATTTAAATACAGAAACAAGTATGATGCTAAACTTAATTAGTATTTGTCACAATAGTTAACAGTGTTACTATTATCAAAGACAATACCTGCTTACAAGGAGCTTCTAGTTTATATAGCCTTATTGTAGAGATTAGTAATTAGATCCTAAAACTAATTAGGTGGAAATTACTAGTCTGTAATTATGCACTAAAACGAGCAGTAAGGAAAGGCAGTGCGTGCTTATAAGAATTCACATCAGGGTGGCTTCTAATGGCATGTGGAAGGCTTGATAGAAGAGAGAGAACTCTAGCTGTTGATGTAAAAGTTGGGCATTGAAGGATAAAGGAAAAAGGGTCTTTTGGAGAGAAGGAAAACTGGAATGTGATGGTGTGATATCAGAAAACAGGGAAGTGGGGGGAATGAAGGAAAATTTTGACCTGAAGGCACAGCAATGGGAGTGAAGGCGATGTGCACAGAAAGTGATGAAATTAGAAATGAGATCCATTTTGGCGAATATTAGGATATGAGTGTGAAAAGGCAGGTGGAGTACAAAATGTATTCCTTGTGTTTCTAGGTATATTATTCAAAAGAAAGGAAAGTGTATGTCCGTATAAAACGTGTACATGAATACTCATAGCAGTATTATTAATAATAGCCAAAAAGTGAAAGAACTCAAATGCTCATTGTCTGATGGATGAGTAAATGAAATGGTATATACAAAAAAAATGTATGCTTTGTGGATAATGAGAACAATTCCTGTCATACTGTTAGAACTCAATAAGGGCTGGCTGAATACTTGACACATTTTAGAGAGACAAGCAAAAATAATGAAAGTGGTGTTTTAAGAGTCCACCAGGCCACAGTGTGAGGGTGGTTTGAGGGGGTTGAGACTAGTCAGAGATGCCAGCTGGGAGGCAATTGCAGTCATTCAGGTGGAGAGCAACCAAAACTCAAATACAGTCATGACAGTGGAGATAAAGAAAATGGACATTTCAGGAAACATTAACTGCACTCTCCATGTCTCTTTCCAACCAACCGTAACCCTAGTCCCTCATAACCATAATTTTAACTGAAAGATATCTCCTAAATGTGAGGTCCTTTTTGCTTTTTTATTTGATTTTGGTGAAGTCCATCACTACTTATAAGGCAGGACCAGATTGGAGACAGGACCTTCAGGCTCACGTAAGCCTCCAACAAGAGTGGGCTTTATTATAGTATATTCCTGAACATAATATGCTATCAAAGTTTGATTGCTTGGGGAATAAATTCAGGGGACACATAGACTTCTTTGTGTTCATGCTTAGAGTTGCTAAATAAACAAGACTCTATGGGAAATCCAGCACATCACAGAGTACTGATCCACCCAGGGAGATTCTTGAGGAGTGTTTTAGCTAAATGGTTCTTAACTCTCACTGTCTACCTCCTGAAATAGTGATAGATTCTCCTACATCTTCTCCCTTCCATCTTCTGTTCAACCAGATCAACACCGAAAGGAAACCTCAATGCAGGGTACACGCTGCCAGAGATGTCAAGAATATCCCAAGCTCTGGCTTACTCCTGAGGCAGTCTCAGGGACCCCAGGATATTCTGGTACTCAGTTGTGAGAAACAGTGCTCATTAAATTGTCTTTCACTGAGTGCCATTATTATCAGTCATGCACTCAGTTGGCCTTTCTCTGGATAGGTCTGACATTTCTAGAAGGGTAACAATTTGGCCAGTGTATCATGTCTGTATTCAACTTTTTACTGGCCAAGAACTGTGTGTCCACGTTGCTGTATTCCACTCCTGAGGCGAGCGCCCCATTTTATCTTATGATTATTTGAGTGACTGCCTTTTCTTGCCTGCTCAGAACTCCTGCTAGATAGGACCATGCCTTACTTTTCTCTTTATCTTCTAGTTTCAGCATAACATATGCCCCACAGTAGACCACTAGTGTACCTTTTTGGACTCCCTTGATTCTGTGCATTTTGAACAGAGACAACCCTCTGTGAGGTTTCCCTCCTGAGTTCTGATATGGAAAATACCTCCTAAGTGCCAAACTCTTTTGCCTCCCCAGCCAGTCAATCCCAGGTACTTACTTGGCCTAATTTTTCCCAGCGGTTGGCATAGGGAATGTGAAATTGATGGCTCTGCTTGTCAAACCTGTCTGTCTGCACAGCGTAGAGTGGCACCATTTAGAGGAAGGGTGTTTGGAAAATTAAACAAGGACTGTCTGAATAGGAGACCTATTGGCCTGCAATGGAGTGACAGGTTTCTGCCCACAAACTGGGGTTAAGACCTGCATATTGATGCTTCTTTTCACCCATTTGTGAGTAATGGGTCTCACCCCATTAGTGGGTGAATGTGTTACACCACTGGAAGCTGTTATGCATTCTCCATAGGTCTGTATGAAGGAGCTGTAGATACACATGAATATGTACTTGCCGACAGATCTGTGTATTTATCTGCCTGTCAGCGGGAGCAGACAGGGCACAGCTCTTTGATGGGCAGGAGCTGCAGGTCAAAGCCGCGCTCTTGCCGCTGCCGCTGCTGCTGTGATTGCTGTGGCTTTATCGTTTGAGTCTTGAAGGAGGCTAGGGGCAGCTTGTTAGTTGCTCCAGCCAAACCTGGAAGGCTAGCGCTGGTCACTGACATAATTAGGGGGACCTTGCAAATGTTGCCTGCCAGTGTTGTCGTGGCCAGTGAGGATGGGCTCTTAAAACCATGGTCACCCACCATCTGTAATCTTTCAGTCGTGACTCAGGAGGCCACACGTTTCTGCTCTCTGTCGGCTCCAACGCTGTTCTGATGCTGTCTGATCCTCTTGGATTCTGCGTGTCAGGTGTATTTCTGCTGCAGGCTGCCTCTCAGCCTCTGCCCTACTCAAGAGACATACTCTCTCCCAGTAGGAAAAAAATGATTGTGCTTCAAGTTTCTAATGGAAATAGTCTACTAAACTAGGTGCTTATTTTAGGAGTAGCCACATCCCTGTAACTATATACATCATTGACTGTGCCTTTGTCATCCCAGTATGAGCATGCCTGGTGAGCAAAAAGACATTTTTCCCCCGAAGTGAAAATATACTAGTGATGGCAAACTGAATGTATCATTATTTCATATATAACTAAGGAAAACAAGCAGAGCAAACTTATGTTTTTAATCTGGATCCGTTTACCAGTTTAATTCGATAGTGGAAATTAATTGTGCAATTTTTAATATAACTGCAGTACAACCACAATTAACAGATGTTCTGTACAGACATTGCCCCTCCCTCTCATGCTTATAAGAGGGCGTGGACCATTCTTTTCCACAAAAATTCAATTTTCCTCAGGACTGAAATTATTGCAAATGAAGTGACAGGAGTATTTCTGGTTTTGGTTGGTTTGTGTGGTATCCATTTAATAGAAGTCTGATTCAAAGATAAAAGAAGTGAGCTCATCTTAGAGTTTCCTGATTTTGCCTTTCTAAAAGGTAAGTGGAAGAGCAAGAAGAGTTTTGTCTCAGACAGAATTTGGAAAGAAATAGACTGACCTATCAAAGAGGGGTGAGATGATGTGAAAGGACTTACTTCTATACGTCAAACCCTGTAAGATGTGTTTCACTCAACAGGAGAGGGACTGGGTTCAGATGTAGAGCTCTCTTTTCCTACTTCTTTTCATTTGTTATGCTTTCCTCTTAATATTATTGTTAATATCTCTACTGTGCAACAAAGGCAGAATGATTGTTCTGAAGATCTCCTTCAATAGGGTAGAAATCAGTAATTTGATCAATCAGATCAACAGAAAGTGGAAAAAAGAAACCCTATATTCAATTAAAGTATGTTGCCTGAGTACAGGCTTTTTAAAAAAATAATAATAAATTAGGGATTGATACCTGGGAGTTATATATAGGTTAATAATTCTGTGAGGGTGAGAGTGAGCTACTTAAGAACTCCACCTGACCTTCTGCTATTGCTAAAAGCCCAAAACTCAGTAAGTGTATCAAAGTCATGTTAAACCGTAAGTTTATGGTTTGCTATAAGAGTTTGCACCTGCTTAAAAAGGCACGATAGAAATATTGAAATGGGACAGTTCATTAGTAATGAAGAAATTTGTAGCTGCTGTGGCAAAGGTTTCTCTAGGACAGTATCTCCTAAACATCCCTGATCCTAAGAGTCATCAGGGTCGCCTGTGAAATATGCACATGTCTGGGTCCCTGCCTCCCCCACCAGACCTAGAGAATCAGAAATTTCCATGGAGTGAACTTGGCATTTATATCTGAAATAAGAAACATAGTTGATTGCTATAATCAGGGAAGTTTGAGAAACTCTTTTCTAAGAGATTTTTTTTTAATTGAAGTATAGTTGATTTACAATGCTGTGTTAGTTTCTGGTTTACAGCATAGTGCAATGGAATACTACTCAACTATAAAAAAGAAAGAAATAATACCATTTGCAGCAACACAGATGGACCTAGAGATTATCATACTAAGTGAAGTAAGTCAGAGAGAGAAAGACAAATACCATATGGTATCATTTATATGTGGAATCTAAAAAATGATACAAATGAACTTATTTACAAAACAGAAACAGACTCACAAACACAGAAAACAAAGTGCAGGAGGTAAAAGCTAGGAGGTTGGGATTAGAAGAAACAAACTACTATATATGAGAATTTTTAGAACACATGAAGATGGGACATGATGATCCTGTATGTACACCTCTCCTATGTCCTTCCCAAGAATTCAGAGGCATTTCACGAGAGTCAAAGAGCTTTTCCCTAGATCAGTGATCTCTTAGCATCTCATGTCTCTCCTTGTCCCTCCTTGTCCCTTTATGTCAGTAACTTTAAGATTTTGTATTCCTCTCTTTCCTGCCCATCATTCCTACCTAATAAATGGTCATATCATGAAATAAAAGTCCCTAGATTAGGAATTTGGAGCTTCAATTCTAGTTCTGGCTGAAACTAAGAGCTCTGTGACCTTACACCTTCTCATCACTTTAGTTTTTACATTAGAACGATGATGAGGTTGCACAAAATGCTGTTTGTGAACTACTCCAGCTGTACATTTTTCCAAATATTAAATAACTTCTGCAACTTTTTTGGGGACCATAACCATACATGATGACTTCTGTGCTTGACGGGAATGTGTGTGCAGATTTAGACATGTCCATAAGTATTATTTACAGACTTGTTACCTATTTCTGAAACCAAATTGAGTTACAGTGTAATCTAAGATAATAAACTCTTCGGAAAATTTATTTTCTGCTTCTGACTGTTAGAAGTTTCTTCCAGGGGAATTGTTGACGGGTTTGTCATATTGACAGCCATGTGATGGATACTGATTTGTTAAATGAGGAAGAGAATGTGTGAGTGAATGGATCAACAACCTGGTGCCTGTCTTGGCACTAACACTTTCAAGTCCAGGGAGGCAAGGACAGTTATACTTTTCAGCTAAACGTTGGAGGGCTGGTAGTGAAAATAATTATTTAGATACATATAAATGGCAATGACTTGGGGTTGCTACAAAGCTAAATGGAAAGTCCTTAGCTAAATACATCAAAAGGAGGAAGGAGAAGAAAGTGCCACTCCAGAGTTTCGAAGGTGAAGATGGAGAAGTGTAGTAATAGAGGTTTATGTTTCCTGAACTCCCTTGTCAGCTCAGCATGTCCTCAGTGTAAATACACATGTGACGGTGGCCTGCACACTCATTCACACTTCAGAGAAGCCCTGGGTTTCCTTTTCTCCCTCCATTTTAGCAGTGGGCAGCCTGCAACCTTTTGATCAAGCTGACTTTGTACATTACATGACTGAACTCAGCTATGCCAAACATCCTTGAGGAAGTTGACATTTGTGTACTTTGAAAGAAAAAAAAAGAAAAGTGAATCCCAACTGCTTCCTCCTGCCCTTTTGATTAAGAGAATGGTAAGTCAGCAGGAGAGGTGCTGCTTTTAACAAGCAGGAGTATGCGGAATTGATTGGTATCTTTCTTTGAAAAAAAGTAGAAAAGATTGATGTTAAACAACACTAATCAGAGTTGATTACAGGGACTGAATGAATTCATTGATGGAAAAGAGCCATGGTTCCAGAGACAACAAAAGAGATTAGGTAATAGACAGGGGAATAGGATTTGAAATAGTGCTGCTCATCTCTGACAACCAGGAATCAGAACCCCTCACTCTCTAACCACTCCTTGGAGTAGACTTACCTGTACATGAGTACAGAACTCAGCTGGGAATGCTCTTTCTCATCATCCGGGCCTCAGCCTTTTCTGTTCGCCTTACCTAATGTGGGGCTTCCATCACAACCTGGGTGTGCTCTACCCTCCTCTGAAACCTCCTTTTCCTCTATTCCCAAATGTCACCCAGAGCTCTGTCTGAAACCACCTGCCGTTTCCTGAATGGAAAACATTCTGCCTTGCTCTGTAATTTTTTATTTTGTTACCTCTACCTGGTGTCTCTTTTCATCCCTCCTCGTTAAAAGTCAGGGTCCCATGCCTCTGTTCTCCCATGGCTATTTATGCCTAATTCATCTGTAGCAGGCATCACCCTGTGTTATAAATATTTGGATAGTTTCTTTACCTTCTCTCCAGTAGACTGGAACATTTGAGGGCAGGGACTGTGTCCCTTACCTTTGTATCTTTAATGTTAGCAGAATACCCAGAATGTACTAGGGGTTTAATGAATAAAAAATGAACCAATCAATCAATCAATACTCCCTCCCTCCCTCCCTTCATGTTTTAAAATAATTGCCTAAAATAAATAACAGAACCCAGAGGAAGAAATTTTTTAATTTAAAAAAAATTTATTGAAGTATAGTCGATTTACAATGTTGTGTTAGTTTCAGGCATGCAGCAAAGGGATTCAGTGAATATATACACATAGATTCTTTTTCAGATTGTTTTTCAGTATAGGTTATTATAAGATATTAATATAGTTCTCTGTGTTATACAGTAGGTCCTTGTTGTTATTTATTTATTCTATATATAGTAGTGTATGTATGTTAATCCCAAACTCCTAATCCCTCCCCTCCTTTCCCCTTTGGTAACCATAAGTTTGTTTTCTGTGTCTGTGGGTCTATTTCTGTTTTGTAAATAAGTTGATTAGTGTCATTATTTTTTTTAGATTCCACATGTAAGTGATATCATATGATAATTGTCTTTTGCTGTCTGACTTACTTCACTTAATATAATAATCTCTAGATCCATCCATGTTGCTGCATATGGCATTACTTCATTCTTTTTATGGCTGAGTAATATTCCAGTGTGTGTGTGTGTGTGTGTGTGTGTGTGTGTGTGTGTATACAGTTTCTGTATCCAGTCATCTGTCAATGGACATTTAGGTTGCTTCCATGTCTTGGCTGTTGTAATTAGTGCTGCTATAAACATTGGGATGCATGTAATTTTTCAAATTAGTGTTTTTTCTGGATATATGCCCAGGAGTGGGATTGCTAGATCAAATGGTAACTCCATTTTTAATTTTTTAAGGAACCTCTGTATTGTTCTCCTTAGTAGCTGCACTAATTTACATTCCCACCAACAGTGTAGGAGGGTTCCCTGTTTTCCACACCCTCTCCATCACTTATTATTTGTAGACTTTTTAGTGATGGCCATTCTGACTGATGTGCAGAGGAAGGAATTTTTACACAGAATGGACAAGTCACTTGGTATCTGTTTACCAAAACAGTAATAGGACAAAAAAAAGGGGGGGGTAGTCAAATTTAGGAGCTTTTACCCTTGCTCTTTTCTGTGATGTCTGGGTTGTTCAGACAGCACACTCACTACAAATATGAAGAAACCATTGGGGAAACAGTTTGTTGGACTGGTGCTATAATTTCTGACCAGTGAATAAATGTGTTGCTTATTTTACAAAAATTAGGCAGCTGCTATTAAATGTGCTATTAATTATAGTGCATTCTTCATATTAGCTTCTATTTTAGGAACCCCCAAGTATTCAACATACATTATCAGCCTAATGCTGTATTTTGCCTTGTGTTAATAATATTATGCCTACTGAATGTGTCACCTGAGCACTTGAGAATCTTCATAAATATTATCAAATGAGTGAATATATTATACTCATTATTTTCAGTAATCTCATATATTTACACTCCTAGAGAAATGTGTTTTCTTCTTATGCAGCAACAAGTGGATTACCAGATCTTCTCCACTCAACACATGGGAAGTAGAATGTATGGGGAATCACCGCAGCTTTTAGATGGGGTTTGTCCAAGTTAGTTCATGGCTGAAACATTTTTTATTGATTTATAATCATTTTACAATGTTGTGTCAAATTCCAGTGTTCAGCACAATTTTTCAGTTATTCATGGACATATACACACTCATTGCCACATTTTTTCCTCTGTGAGTTATCATAACATTTTGTGTATATTTCCCTGTGCTATACAGTGTAGTCTATTCTACAATTTTGAAATCCCAGTCTATCCCTTCCCACCCTCCACCCCTCTGGTAACCACAAGTCTGTATTCTCTGTCTGTGAGTCTATTTCTGTCCTTTATTCATGGATGAAACATTTTAATGGCATTTTAGGTTTTACTAATAACTTCATTGGGCTAGAAAGGCACAACTGTTCAATAATGCTACACAGCTAGGAAGGGAAGAATCTGAAGCATTTTATGGTTCTAGGTGATGGAGTCCCAGTGATGCTAAATATGGCCACATTTGCCCAAATGTTGGCTACCTCAGTGGCTAAAAACTGTGGGAGCTTGGAAATCATTTTATCTTTTCTAGGACACTTTTATTTTCACTTTTGTATGAGATTATTTTTGAATTAGTCCATCTCACATTTTTCAATGCAGTTCTCAATCATACATTCTCCAGTATATCTTGGAGATCTTTTCCTTTCAGTACATAGAGAGCTACCTTAATCTTTTATTCAGTTGCACAGTATTCCATTATGTAAATGTATCATAGTTTATTCTACCAGTCCCTATTAATAAACAATTTTTGTCATTTCTAACGATGCTCCAGTGAACAAATCTTGTACATAAATCATTTCATAGATGTGCAGATATTCTGCAGAATAAATTCTCTAAAGTAAAATTGTTGGTCAAAGGATTACGTGCATCTTAAATTTTGAGAAATTTTACCAAATGGATCTCAACAGGGGTGGCATTACTGAGTACTCCCTTTGGCAATATAGGAAAGTGCTTTTTCACTCCCAGCCTCAACAAAATAGTGTTCTTTTAAACTTTGGATTTTTTCTAATTGTGTAGGTAAAAGATGATATCTCAGTGTATTTACACTTTACTTTTTCCTTATTGTGAGTGACCCAAACATCTTTTGATATGTTTAGTGATTTTGATGTTTGTTTTTTTTATAAGGTGTCTGTTCATCTCTTTTACCTTTTCTTTCCATTGGATTCTTGGTCTTTTTCTTATTGACTTCTTGATATTTATACATTAAGGAGATAATCTTTTCATCTGAATGAATAGCAAGTATTTTCCTAGTTTGTCTTTTTTAAAATTACTTTGTTTATGGTGTATATATCTTTTGCCATGTAGGGGCTTTGTTTTAATGTAATCAGATTTACCAATCTTTTCCATTATGGCTTCTAGATGTTAAGGTACAAAGTCCTTCTCCATGCCAAGATTATAAAAGGATTTGCCAGTGTTTTCTTTTAGTACTTTGATAGTTTAGATTTTTATGTTGAAAAATACAATCTATTGAATGAGATTTTTAATCCAGAAGATATTTTCAGGATAAAGGAGGACATGAGGAAAGAGAAGCCACAGTGTTCCCAGAACTTGATAAGCTATGGCTGACCTGCTGTCATTTGCATAGTATCCTAAATCTCATTCCTTTCTGCCAGCAAGATGCAATACAATTATGATGAAAAGGAACAATCAGGATTTTAAAATTAAAATTAAGAATAAACATGTTTAGCCTTTTGAGGTTTCCTCATTCTACATTGCCGTTTGTTTGTTTTGGGTTTTTGTTTGTTTCTTTGTTTCTGTGAGAAGGCCTCATGCTATCAGAGAGGCCATAAGCTAATGGCATGATTTATTGGTTTAAATTCTGGTACCCAATGCAATTCAGCACTAAAATCTTATTAATTGTGAAACACAAACTGTTATAAAATAGTGCATAAAACCTAGTTGTTGGAGTCAGAAGTCCTGAATTCATCTGCTGTACCCAGAGCATCTCTCCTTGCCATGATTTCTATCTGTACCCAATGGAAAGAATGAGGTTGTTATTTCAAAAACAATTAAAAACAAATAAATACATTTTTAATGCTTTGGGTTTTATAGAAAATTAATTCATGAAGTCATTAATTGATGGTATTTTCAAATTATGTGGCATATGAATTTTTGCAGGAAAGCTTTATGTAGAAAGCTTCATTTTCCTACAGTCCAGTTAATATTTGCTCACCCTCTTCTATGTTTTGCATTTATTTTCAGAAGTAGTCTTTCAACAAGTATCTGTTTTAGGTGCTGGGGTACAACAATGAACAAAACAGACACATACGAAAAAATCCTTATCTTCAAAGAGCTAATATTTGGAGGAGAAGGGCAGAAAATAAGTAGATACATAAAATAAAAAGCCTATGGGGGAGAGGAAGTACTGGGAAAGGGGTATTTCTTTGATGACTAGAATCAAAGCATCCTACACATTTAGCAGAGAACTTTAAAGGATGTATAAGGATATCTCAGAGTTCCAGATACACTGAAATGACTTTCTGTATCTAGGAAGAATCAGAACTAAACATATATAAGTAACCGATCATTTGTGAACTTATTGGCTATATTCAAAGTCAAATGACAGCTTATGTCAAACTTCTACAGACATCTCACATATGCTCAGAATACTCACCCCTCTCATCTAAGCCAGTTTCAGCATCAGCCTTTAGGTAACTATAGAATTTGTTATTGAGAATGAAGGACCAGTGCCAGTGTGATTAGGAGCTGGTGAGATTCTTGTTTAAGTCATGTGATATGATTAATCTTAATAGATGAAGTGCTATAATCTTAGTTGGAGTAAGACTCTTTACATATGAGGACATTTTCTCTACCACTAATGCAGCATCTCCCCTATGGAACCTAAAGCCTCAGAATCTGTAATGTACTACAATACTCTCTACTGAAATTGAAATGCTTCTGAGTTGTTTACTGAACTTTCTTCAGACCTAAATTATTGACAGAGTGATGTTCTTTGATTGGCACTCAAGTTCCCCTGTGATCTAAGCCTAATTTGCCGAAGAATTAACAATTTTATTTCTTGCTCCTCCCTTTCACACATCAAATGATTTACTTTTCCCAGTGCACGATGACCTTTTATTTCGTGGCGCTTGTGCCACTTGAAATGATTTCTTTTTCCTTTCTATACTTTGAAATTCCATCTATCCTTCAAGTTTAAAGGCTTCTCTATCTGGAATCTCCACCCTTAGCCATTTCTTGAAGTTATTACTCCTCTATTTTATCTAGCTATCTGTCTATTGTTTATCTATCTATTGATTGATCTATCTACTTATCAATCATCTACCATCTATCTTTCTACCCAACCTCCTAAAATACTGATATTTATTATATAATGAATAAATGGATGAATGGTACAATGGAGGCTACAGACAGATATGGGAATATGAACAAGCAGTAAATTAACAGTAGTCTTGAGTAGATCCTATTGCTGGCTTATGACAAAATACTAAATAAAATATAAATGTGCCTTGTTTGAATTGGTCTAGAAGCAAGGAGGCTGTCTGGTGTCTTCCCAGGCTACTGTCATTTGTAAGATAATCTACAACAATCCTTCCACCTGGTGTGTCCACGCTACCTCATAAAGGTGTGGACTGTACTGACCTCTCTCACTTGATACCCATTGGTATGCTAAGGTTGGATCTTGTTTCTTACCTAAGCTCTAAAAATAAGGAAGCTAATACATTTAATAAGGCTTTTGTGTCTCTGACTAGTTGAATCTGATGTTTTCAAACATCACTGCTTTTCCCAAGGTCTGGACAGCACATGGTTTATTTTTTAAATTCCATTCTTTCTGAATATTTTCTGCAAGTAAAGGATGTGCTAAGAGAAAAAATTAAGGCATTAATTTAAGACTAGGTCCTGGTACCTCATGAAAAACAAACACTAGGATGCAACTGGTTGTTGGAAGTGAATTGTGGGGGCGGCCTCAGTCAGTACCATGACACACGCACACCTGATGAGACTAGAGGGAGAAAATAGCACTTCAAGCCCAGAGTCAGGTTTAGTTATGAGTTGAAAGTGAAGTCAGTACTATTTAAAGTTTCATTTTATTTATGGGACTCACTAGGAAGTGTAGGGTTTCCAAGAAAGTAGAAGACATGGTTCCTGACCCCGAAGGCTTTCCATACGATAAATATGAGGAAGCTAATGCAAGTGTTACTACCACATGTGACTGAAACTTATAACCAAACATGCAGAGTGACAGAGTGAGTAGGGAACTAATGCACTTCAAATTAAAGGAGTTTTCTAACTATCCTATACCATGTGTGGGATAGGGCCGTCGGGTGAAGGATTGTTGTTGCATACAAATTCCGTTGGACCTTGCAACCAGACAAAGAAGGAAATCATCTCTGGAACTTTACAGGGTAGACTCAGGAATTACCAGATCAAGGAGACCGATGAGAGGAGATAAGAGTATCCAGAAAGTGCTGCCAACACGTGGACTGCTCCCAGCATAACATTCATAGACTCAGCCTCTACCTGAACCCCTGCCTTATGTCAAGTCTTCATTTCAATCTGTTAGGAATCTTTGTTCTGTGACTTTATAATGCAATTGTTCTGTGATTTGATAATAGAAGTTGAGCCTATACATTTTCATAATCACTTTCTCTGGAACACATCCATTATGCAAAGGAGGGAAACTTGTGTAGCAATAATGATAATGTTTTATTTTAGGTGTACTAAGTGCTTTCACATACATTATCTCATTTGGTCTTCACAACAGACCTGAGGTAGGTGCTATCAATCTTAGAGGTGAGGAAAGTGGAGTCCTAGAGAAGTTTTATAACATTTTATTTGGATTTCTTCTTCTCTCTCTCCCTCTATCAATCTCTCTCTCTCTCTCTCTCTCTCTCTCTCTCTCTGTGTGTGTGTGTGTGTGTGTGTGTGTGAGAGAGAGAGAGAGAGAGAGAGAGAGAGAGTAACAGAAAGATAATAAAGAAATAAGAAAGCCCTGGACATGGTTTGCACCTCTGAATAATGTCATGTAAACCTAATAGGGAAAATGATCTTAAGGAACGTTTGAAATCCATCTGATGTAAATTTCAGTCTTCATCTGCTTCTTACTAGATTTGTGACATTTGGCAAGTTTTTTTTTTAACATTTCTGAGTCTAAGTTTTCTCATCTATAAAATAGTAATAATACTAGTAACAATGATTACAGAAGTATTTTGAGAATTGAATGAAAATAGTGTGAGTAAACTGTACAACCCTAAAAAGCAAACAATGCAAGTTAGCCATAATAAAAATATGATTATCATTATTATCTTATTTTCAGCAACAGCAGCAACACGGGTGGGGAAATTCTTAAATTTATTGAAAGGAAGATATGATACTTAAAAATGAACAGTAACACTCAGATGTATGCATGGAAGAAAGGGTTAATATCTTTCTTCCGAAAATGATCCTCAACAGGTAAAGTGTTAAAAGGTATAGTAATCATTAGGTCGATTGCCTAAAAAAATAGCTCCAAGTATATCACCTCTTTGTGTTCTTTCTTCAATTCCTTTAACCTTTTGAAGATGTTCTAAGGCTGAGTACCTTGTGGAGAATCATCTCTGTGTGTTCAGAACAGAGAATTTGAGTCCTCCATAAACTATTTCACTGCAAATATAATAATTGTGGGACATCATGAGGTCCCCTCTGCTCCAACTCCTTGGAGATCATGAGGTGGAATAGGGATCATGCTTTTCAGGAAGCAATACCAGATGAAGGAAGATCTTTGAAATTTTGAAGTGTCACATATAGCTTACGCTGATCCAAGAATGTCCTAGAAATAAAAACGATGTAATAGTAGGGGGTGTCCAGGGGGATGTGGAGCTGTTTTGGGTCCCTCCACCTAAAAGAATGAAAAGGATCCTTCTTACTCCTCAAGTAGAGTGGAGAAGATACTTTTCAAACTGGACATAACCCGCCAAAAATTCAACAGTAGATATTGTTGGATCAGAGAATTACAAGGTTTTTTTTTTTAAACTTTATTTATGCTTTTTTAGTGCTTTCAAATTTCTTATAACTAACATAAATTACTTTCATATAATTTATTTTGGCAATGTTGTCTTTTAAAATATCATTTATTGTTTTCTAATACAGAGAAGAATGAAGAAAACAATTCCTCATAAACTTGCCTCCCAGATATCCTTACTGGCATTAAATTTTTATTGAAGTATAGTTGATATGCAATATTATATGTTACAGGTGTACAATATAATGATTCTCAATTTTTAAAGGTTATACTCTATTTATAGTTATAAAATATTGGCTATATTCCCCGTGTTGCAAAATATATCCTTGTAGCTTATTTTATACCTAACAGTTTGTACCTCATGATCCCCTGCCCTTATATTGCCCCTGCCTCCTCCCCTCTCCCCACTGGCAACTGCTAGTTTGTTCTCTATATCTGCGAGTCTGTTTCTTTTTTGTTATATTCACTAGTTTGTTGTATTTTTTAGATTTCACATATAAGTGATATCATACAGCATGCGTCTTCCTCTTTTTGATTTATTTCACTTAGCATAGTGCCCTCTAAGTCCATCTGTGTTGCTGCAAATGGCAAAATTCCATTCTTTTATGGCTGAGTAGTATTCCATTGTATATATATACCACATCTTCTTTATTCATTCATTTGTTGGTGGACACTTAGGTTGCTTTCATATCTTGGCAATTATAAATAATGCTGCTATGAACATTGGGGTGTATGTATCCTTCTGAATTAGTGTTTTTGTTTTTATCAGGTATATACCCAGGAGTGGAATTGCTGGGTCATATTTATGCTGAGTAGTTCTATTTTTAGTTTTTTGAGAAAATTCCATACTGTTTTCCACAGTGGAATTGTGGACATGGCTGCACCAATCTACATTTCCATCAGCAGGGGATATAAGGGTTCTCTTTTCTCTACATCCTCCCCAGCATTTGTTACTTGTGTCCTTTTTGATGATAGCCATTCTAACAGGTGATTTTGAGGTGATATCTCATTCTGGTTTTGATTTGCATTTCTCTACTGATTAGCAATGTTTAGCATCTTTTCATATGCCTGTTGGCCATCTGCAGTATCTCTTTGGAAAAATTTCTTCTGCCCATTTTTTTAATCAGATTGTTTGTTTTTTTTATGTTGAGTTGTATGAGCTGTTTATATATGTTGAATATTCACCCCTTGTTGGTCATATAATTTGCAAATACTTTTCTCCCATTCAGTGGGTTGTCTTTTCATTTTGTCAATGGTTTCCTTTGCTGTACAAAAGCTTTTAAGTTTAATTGAGCCCCATTTGTTTGTTTTTGCTTTTATTTCCTTTGCTTTAGCAGGCAGAGCCAAAAAAAGTTGCTACAATTTATGTCAGAGTGTTTCGCCTATGTTTTCTTCTAGGGGTTTTATAGTATCCGGCCCTACATTTAGGTCTTTAATCCATTTCGAGGTTACTTTTGTATATGGTGTTAGAGAATGTTCTGATTTCATTCATTTACATGTAGCTGTCCAGTTTTCCCAGCACCTTGGCATTGATTTTTAAACATGTAATTGAAAAGTATTTAATTAAAAGTAAAATTCTTCTCATCCCTCTAATTCAAAATGCCTTGTATATCCTCCCTCGCCAAAAAACCATTTATGTATATGCTGGCATATACCTATAGGTGTCCTCATTTTATTCATACAAAAGGAATTAGATCATATATGTCATATATCTTGTCATACAGCATATAAATCTGCCTTATTCTTTTTAACAACTCCACAGTATTCCTTGTAGGGGTGTAGCATAGGTGTTTAACCAGTTGCTGGTGAACACTATTACTTTTATAATCAGAAAAATCTAATACTTTTTAAAATGTATTTGCTAAACTTTAGCCTAGAGTAAACCAAAACCTCTCTTCTTATATACTCACAGGAGAAAAAAAATCGGTGTATGTGCTTATATGTATGTATATGTATTTGCATGAACATATTAGAGGTGGTTGTCTTGATCTATAACTTTACAGTATAAAATGTCAGGATGGCCAGGTAGATCATGTCTCTTTGTGATGCTGGCTGAATGCGGCCTCCCGCGAAAGTTGGCATACTTCTTGAGAGTTTTAACGCAGTTACTGATTACAGTATCTGAGATTTTACTGCGATTTACATTTGAGTTGAAACTGATTTTGTCTTCAAAATAAAAGCCTTTAAAAACAGAGAAACTAATTATTTTTCCCCTGGAAAGAACTCTAAATTCTTTCATTTTATCTCTTACCATAAAAAAAAGAAAAGCACTAAGAAATCATTGAAAAGTTGATGCAAAAATAAAATCCCTTTGAATATTTGAGCTTTGGAACTTTATTCTCCATGGACCTGCTAATGTCCCAGGTACCCAAGACAGAGGGAGCCAGATGTGGAAAAATAATTTATATCAAGACTTACTGTGATGCTAGTACGAAGGCAAATGACCCTATTGCTGAATGTAAAAAAAAAATACCCATGTGCTTTTTGAGTAGGAGGAAGAATTATGTTTGTGGACATTGGCATGATTGCTCTGTGTAAAATGTAGAGATTGCACAACTCTAGTACAGAAAAGTAAATGCACAAGCAAGCCATATTCTAACTATTCTAACCTTGAAAATGTGGTTGTTTTTAATGACACAGTGCATCAAGGTCAAGAGAAGGTGCCCTCAGCAGATGGAAGACTTTCAAAGTGAAAAGGCTTCATTTACATTTAAAGTATTTTGGGTTACACATGATTTCTAAGGAACACTTGGTTGTTCTAGTTATAACCATGGCTCATTCCTGTTGTCATGTGTCAAGTAACTGACTTACCTCATATATTTCCCTGGCAGGTGTTTTTTGTGGAAAGGCAGGGAGAAAGAGGTGAAGGAGGAAGGTATTCCTCAATATCTTGTTATAAACCCACTAGGTGTCACTGCTTTCAGTGGGACTCTGGGAAGGAAACTGTCAGGGGACACAACTATATCTTGGCAAATAACGATTTCATGGCACTGTGACTTTTAACCTCTTGAATACATAGTGAACTGAGTAGGAGATGTTTTCATGTTTATTTGTACCTGTGGTTCCCTTACTTTATTTTATTTTGAACTTTTTTTAAGATTGAGTTTTGCAGTACTTATATTTGAACCATACTTTGTTCAGAAATAGTTTGTTGAAACTATTGTTTAACATGTATCTCCCTTTTTAAATACACAATGAAATTATTAAAGGTGATCTAGTGTTTGGTAACACAGAATGTGTCAAGAAGGCTTGATCTCACATCCTTTGTAAGGCACTTCAGCAATGAGATGCCACATACTTTCATGGCAGTGCTTTGAAAGTGATTTTCTTCTTTCTTTTTTTCTTATTCTGCTTCTCATTCTGTGTTCTTTCATCTTGCTCTTCCTTTCTCTCTCCCAGTTTCATGAAAATTCATTTATCTGTGACATTTAAAGACTCTGTCTGAGAGGTGTCTGGAGCTGTGGCCGGCTGTGTACATCAATAGTTTCTTAGAATCTGGCACTCTGTCAACATTTGGGGGCCTTGGTAACCGCACTTAAATGTGGTGCCTGCCAGCCATCGTGCTCTTAGTGTCTCAGTAACAAGTCCAAATGACATTAGCATGTCAAATCCTCTCACACTGGCAATACTTGGTGGACAGTATATGGGCATCTAGCATTGGCCCTCTGCACTTTTCTGTTTGTCTGCTTCATTTATATGATGTCATCATCCCTTCTATATACAAAAATAGGAATCTCAAAAAAATACAGTAATGAAACTGAAGTAAACAGCATCATTGCACCATCTTGATTTGGTGGGTTTTATAGACAGACAGTTCTCCACTTACAATGGTTCCACTTAACAATTTTTTGACTTTACGATGGTGCAAAAGCAATATATATTCAGTAGAAATTGTACTTCAGGTTTTGAATTTTGATCTTTTCCTGGGCTAACAGCATGCAGTACAACACTCTTTCCTGATGGCGGGCAGCAGTAGCGAGCTGCAGCTCCCAAGCACCCACGCAGTCATGAGAGTAAACACTGATACTCTTACAGCCATTCTGTACCTACACAACCATTCTGGTTTTCACTTTCAATACAGTATTAAATAAACTCTGTGAAATATTCAACACTTTATTATAAAATAGGCTTTGCATTAGATGGTTTTGCCTACCTGTAGGCTAATGTAAGTGTTCTGAGTGTGTTTCAGGTACACTAGGCCAAGCTGTAATGATTTTCAGTAGGTTAGGTGTATCAAATTCATTTTTTTACTTAAGATATTTCCAACTTATGATGGGCTTATCAAGATGTAACTCCACAAGTCAAGAAAGATCTGCATATAGCTATATACATAGGCAATACATTTTTTATTATATTCTAGGTGTTTCTTTTTGCTTAGGTTATATTTGGACGCAAATTATTGTTGCCATTTTGTGGTAGAAATATATAGAGTCATCCCTTTAGTTATACTTTAGTTGTACTTCAGGAAGGGAAATACACATACTTATTTGCCTTATAATCATGAGTTATTTGTAGGGCCATAAGTTCATTTTGACCAGCAATAAATGCTAACTTCTGATTTTATGTCATAATACAGAAGACATTTTAACTCAATCAGTCATCATCTTTGGTACAAGAAAAGCCCCTTGGGAATTTGTATGAACCAGACAGCACGATTGAACAAAACAATGTCACAAGGGCTCCAGCCACCAGAAATAATCTGGTAATATAAAGGCAAGCCTCAAATTCAAAAAAGGAAAAATGGGCACAAGGATTGAGAGAATAGGAAAAAGGAAAGCATAAGGATACATGGATCTGTATGTAACATGGCCTGCATCAAGGGATATGGTATTTTTCTTCCTAATTCATTTACAATAAAATATAGTAACACGTACAGCTTCTAATGAAGAAATAAACATGCTCCCCTTCCTCTGTCTAGACTTAGATCTGTTTTTGTGGTCCCAGAGAGGAGGAAAATCAACGACAACAACAATATGCCGCATTAACCACAAGACTTTTATACCACCAAAACCTCATCTCAAGATATATTAGAGAACATGTTCAGCACCTTCTACGGATGAATTAGCAACATATCTCTGTTACTGTCAGTGAGACTCATCTGTTGGGCTAAGAACTTACTCTCTTCTGACTCTGGATTCAGAATTTTACGAGTATACATTATTTCTGTTCTTTGCTGTACACTGTTTAACGTTAGATACTAACCCTTTCTGAGGCAGAGCAAGAAACAGGAATGAGATGAGAACACAGGATCAGCCTGCAGAATTTATAGCTAAGGAAAGGAGGAATTTTGTTTTCTTTTGGATCATTTTAGACACACTTTGGAACTGTATTTGAAATTTGATGGGCTGCAATTTAACCATCTCTTTTCATTAACACTAAAACATTCTCTTGCCTAAAGCAGGCAAGATTTGGGTTCTTCTTCCTTAGAAATCCTAGCAACTTCTTCAGCTCTTTCTTCCCTGGTGTATATTTTGTTTACTAATCACAGAGTGAAATGAGAGAAACGAGAACAGCGGGACAAAAGCGCTGAGGGAGTGCGTCTGATCCCCTCAGCAGAGAAGGCACATGTATTGACTCTTAACAGCCTTGGCTCCCCCTGCCAAAAAAGAAATCGCTGCCTGACTGTATGGCTAACAATTAACAGAATGCTTGGCAGGCTTGTTTAAAAGGTCTATCTTAACATGACGTAAGACCTGCTGTTATTCTGGAGGTGAGCCTTGTTGATGCCTCTGTAATACCTTAGTGCTCGACACCACCAGAGGCCCACAGCCCCCACTTCAAAAGGCACCAGAGGTAAAGGGCCTGCCAGTTCCAGTTCTGTGTTAGGTCCTAGTCCCAAGGGTGCCTTTATTCAGAAATTCGTCCCCCTCTGTTTTTTGGCTGATAAAGTGTCAGTCTCATTTTTAATTTATGAATAATAGAATTTTTGATAAT